>NW_027362764.1:364065149-365270082 GCF_046119375.1 Phyllobates terribilis | reverse complement strand
CCTGGGGTACCCTCACACATATTATTCCCTTATTTAGTGGATATTTTCACAAAAAAAGTGAAATTTTCAAAAATCAAAAATATTGGCTGAAAACGACTAAATATCAAGGACACATTGGGCGAATCGTTCTGGAACTGAAATCGGAATGTTCACTGACATTTGCCCTATCTGAAAGTCTGATAAACGCCGGAATATTACTAAGTCCAAGAAAAAAAATTTTTAAACTTTTTTCAATTTTACCCCCGTGGGATATATATTCTACACACACACATTTGGAACTCTCCTGGGGTACTCTCACACATATTATTCCCTCATTTAGTGGATATTTTCCCAAAAAAGTGAAATTTTCAAAAATCCAGAAAATTGTCTGAAAACGACTGAATATCAAGGACTCATTGAGCGAATCGCTCTGGAACTGATATCGGAACACTCACTGACATTTCACCTATCTAAAAGTCTGATAAACGCCGGAATATTACTAAGTCCAGGAAAAAATTTTTTTCACCTTTTTTCAATTTTACCCCCGCGGGATATTTATTCTACCCACACATATTTGGAACTCTCCTGGGGTACCCTCACACATATTATTTCCTCATTTAGTGGATATCTTCACAAAAAAGTGAAATTTTCAAAAATCAAAAATATTGGCTGAAAACGACTAAATATCAAGGACTCATTGGGCGAATCGTTCTGGAACTGAAATCGGAATGTTCACTGACATTTGCCCTATCTGAAAGTCTGATAAACGCCGGAATATTACTAAGTCCAAGAAAAAATTTTTTTCAACTTTTTTCAATTTTACCCCCATGGGATATATATTCTACACACACACATTTGGAACTCTCCTGGGGTACTCTCACACATATTATTCCCTCATTTAGTGGATATTTTCACAAAAAAGTGAAATTTTCAAAAATCCAGAAAATTGTCTGAAAACGACTAAATATCAAGGACTCATTGAGCGAATCGCTCTGGAACTGAAATCGGAACACTCACTGACATTTCACCTATCTGAAAGTCTGATAAACGCCGGAATATTACTAAGTCCAGGAAAAAAATTTTTTCACCTTTTTTCAATTTTACCCCCGCGGGATATTTATTCTACCCACACACATTTGGAACTCTCCTGGGGTACCCTCACACATATTATTTCCTCATTTAGTGGATATCTTCACAAAAAAGTGAAATTTTCAAAAATCAAAAATATTGGCTGAAAACGACTAAATATCAAGGACTCATTGGGCGAATCGTTCTGGAACTGAAATCGGAATGTTCACTGACATTTGCCCTATCTGAAAGTCTGATAAACGCCGGAATATTACTAAGACCAAGAAAAAATTTTTTTCAACTTTTTTCAATTTTACCCCCATGGGATATATATTCTACACACACACATTTGGAACTCTCCTGGGGTACTCTCACACATATTATTCCCTCATTTAGTGGATATTTTCACAAAAAAGTGAAATTTTCAAAAATCCAAAATATTGGCTGAAAACGACTAAATATCAAGGACTCATTGGGCGAATCGCTCTGGAACTGAAATCGGAATGTTCACTGACATTTGACCTATCTGAAAGTCTGATAAACGCCGGAATATTACTAAGTCCAAAAAAAAAAATTTTTCAACTTTTTTCAATTTTACCCCCGTGGGATATATATTTTACCCACACACATTTGGAACTCTCCTGGGGTACCCTCACACATATTATTCCCTCATTTAGTGGATATTTTCACAAAAAAGTGAAATTTTCAAAAATCAAAAGTATTGGCTGAAAACGACTAAATATCAAGGACTCATTAGGCGAATCGCTCTGGAACTGAAATCGGAATGTTCACTGACATTTGCCCTTTCTGAAAGTCTGATAAACGTCGGAATATTACTAAGTCCAAGAAAAAAATTTTTTCAACTTTTTTCAATTTTACCCCCGTGGGATATATATTCTACACACACACATTTGGAACTCTCCTGGGGTACTCTCACACATATTATTCCCTCATTTAGTGGATATTTTCACAAAAAAGTGAAATTTTCAAAAATCCAGAAAATTGGCTGAAAACGACTAAATATCAAGGACTCATTGGGCGAATCGCTCTGGAACTGAAATCGGAATGTTCACTGACATTTCCCCTATCTGAAAGTCTGATAAACGCAGGAATATTACTATGTTCAGGAAAAAAAAATTTTCACCTTTTTTCAATTTTACCCTCGTGGGATATATATTCTACACACACACATTTGGAACTCTCCTGGGGTACCCTCACACATATTATTCCCTCATTTAGTGGATATTTTCACAAAAAAGTGAAATTTTCAAAAATCCAGAAAATTGGCTGAAAACGACTAAATATCAAGGACTCATTGGGCGAATCGCTCTGGAACAGAAATCGGAACGCTCACTGACATTTCTCCTATCTGAAAGTCTGATTAAACGCCGGAAAAATGACTAAGTCCAAGAAAAATTTTTTTCAACTTTTTTCAATTTTACCCCCGTGGGATATATATTCTACCCACACACATTTGGAACTCTCCTGGGGTACCCTCACACATATTATTCCCTTATTTAGTGGATATTTTCACAAAAAAAGTGAAATTTTCAAAAATCAAAAATATTGGCTGAAAACGACTAAATATCAAGGACACATTGGGCGAATCGTTCTGGAACTGAAATCGGAATGTTCACTGACATTTGCCCTATCTGAAAGTCTGATAAACGCCGGAATATTACTAAGTCCAAGAAAAAAAATTTTTAAACTTTTTTCAATTTTACCCCCGTGGGATATATATTCTACACACACACATTTGGAACTCTCCTGGGGTACTCTCACACATATTATTCCCTCATTTAGTGGATATTTTCCCAAAAAAGTGAAATTTTCAAAAATCCAGAAAATTGTCTGAAAACGACTGAATATCAAGGACTCATTGAGCGAATCGCTCTGGAACTGATATCGGAACACTCACTGACATTTCACCTATCTAAAAGTCTGATAAACGCCGGAATATTACTAAGTCCAGGAAAAAATTTTTTTCACCTTTTTTCAATTTTACCCCCGCGGGATATTTATTCTACCCACACATATTTGGAACTCTCCTGGGGTACCCTCACACATATTATTTCCTCATTTAGTGGATATCTTCACAAAAAAGTGAAATTTTCAAAAATCAAAAATATTGGCTGAAAACGACTAAATATCAAGGACTCATTGGGCGAATCGTTCTGGAACTGAAATCGGAATGTTCACTGACATTTGCCCTATCTGAAAGTCTGATAAACGCCGGAATATTACTAAGTCCAAGAAAAAATTTTTTTCAACTTTTTTCAATTTTACCCCCATGGGATATATATTCTACACACACACATTTGGAACTCTCCTGGGGTACTCTCACACATATTATTCCCTCATTTAGTGGATATTTTCACAAAAAAGTGAAATTTTCAAAAATCCAGAAAATTGTCTGAAAACGACTAAATATCAAGGACTCATTGAGCGAATCGCTCTGGAACTGAAATCGGAACACTCACTGACATTTCACCTATCTGAAAGTCTGATAAACGCCGGAATATTACTAAGTCCAGGAAAAAAATTTTTTCACCTTTTTTCAATTTTACCCCCGCGGGATATTTATTCTACCCACACACATTTGGAACTCTCCTGGGGTACCCTCACACATATTATTTCCTCATTTAGTGGATATCTTCACAAAAAAGTGAAATTTTCAAAAATCAAAAATATTGGCTGAAAACGACTAAATATCAAGGACTCATTGGGCGAATCGTTCTGGAACTGAAATCGGAATGTTCACTGACATTTGCCCTATCTGAAAGTCTGATAAACGCCGGAATATTACTAAGACCAAGAAAAAATTTTTTTCAACTTTTTTCAATTTTACCCCCATGGGATATATATTCTACACACACACATTTGGAACTCTCCTGGGGTACTCTCACACATATTATTCCCTCATTTAGTGGATATTTTCACAAAAAAGTGAAATTTTCAAAAATCCAAAATATTGGCTGAAAACGACTAAATATCAAGGACTCATTGGGCGAATCGCTCTGGAACTGAAATCGGAATGTTCACTGACATTTGACCTATCTGAAAGTCTGATAAACGCCGGAATATTACTAAGTCCAAAAAAAAAAATTTTTCAACTTTTTTCAATTTTACCCCCGTGGGATATATATTTTACCCACACACATTTGGAACTCTCCTGGGGTACCCTCACACATATTATTCCCTCATTTAGTGGATATTTTCACAAAAAAGTGAAATTTTCAAAAATCAAAAGTATTGGCTGAAAACGACTAAATATCAAGGACTCATTAGGCGAATCGCTCTGGAACTGAAATCGGAATGTTCACTGACATTTGCCCTTTCTGAAAGTCTGATAAACGTCGGAATATTACTAAGTCCAAGAAAAAAATTTTTTCAACTTTTTTCAATTTTACCCCCGTGGGATATATATTCTACACACACACATTTGGAACTCTCCTGGGGTACTCTCACACATATTATTCCCTCATTTAGTGGATATTTTCACAAAAAAGTGAAATTTTCAAAAATCAAAAGTATTGGCTGAAAACGACTAAATATCAAGGACTCATTAGGCGAATCGCTCTGGAACTGAAATCGGAATGTTCACTGACATTTGCCCTTTCTGAAAGTCTGATAAACGTCGGAATATTACTAAGTCCAAGAAAAAAATTTTTTCAACTTTTTTCAATTTTACCCCCGTGGGATATATATTCTACACACACACATTTGGAACTCTCCTGGGGTACTCTCACACATATTATTCCCTCATTTAGTGGATATTTTCACAAAAAAGTGAAATTTTCAAAAATCCAGAAAATTGGCTGAAAACGACTAAATATCAAGGACTCATTGGGCGAATCGCTCTGGAACTGAAATCGGAATGTTCACTGACATTTCCCCTATCTGAAAGTCTGATAAACGCCGGAATATTACTATGTTCAGGAAAAAAAAATTTTCACCTTTTTTCAATTTTACCCTCGTGGGATATATATTCTACACACACACATTTGGAACTCTCCTGGGGTACCCTCACACATATTATTCCCTCATTTAGTGGATATTTTCACAAAAAAGTGAAATTTTCAAAAATCCAGAAAATTGGCTGAAAACGACTAAATATCAAGGACTCATTGGGCGAATCGCTCTGGAACTGAAATCGGAACGCTCACTGACATTTCTCCTATCTGAAAGTCTGATTAAACGCCGGAAAAATGACTAAGTCCAAGAAAAATTTTTTTCAACTTTTTTCAATTTTACCCCCGTGGGATATATATTCTACCCACACACATTTGGAACTCTCCTGGGGTACCCTCACACATATTATTCCCTCATTTAGTGGATATTTTCACAAAAAAGTGAAATTTTCAAAAATCAAAAGTATTGGCTGAAAACGACTAAATATCAAGGACTCATTGGGCGAATTGCTCTGGAACTGAAATCGGAATGTTCACTGACATTTGCCCTATCTGAAAGTCTGATAAACGCCGGAATATTACTAAGTCCAAGAAAAAAATTTTTTCAACTTTTTTCAATTTTACCCCCGTGGGATATATATTCTACACACACACATTTGGAACTCTCCTGGGGTACTCTCACACATATTATTCCCTCATTTAGTAGATATTTTCACAAAAAAAGTGAAATTTTCAAAAATCCAGAAAATTGGCTGAAAACGACTAAATATCAAGTACTCATTGGGCGAATCGCTCTGGAACAGAAATCGGAACGCTCACTGACATTTCTCCTATCTGAAAGTCTAATTAAACGCGGGAAAAATGACTAAGTCCAAGAAAAAATTTTTTTCAACTTTTTTCAATTTTACCCCCGTGGGATATATATTCTACCCACACACATTTGGAACTCTCCTGGGGTACCCTCACACATATTATTCCCTTATTTAGTGGATATTTTCACAAAAAAAGTGAAATTTTCAAAAATCAAAAATATTGGCTGAAAACGACTAAATATCAAGGACTCATTGGGCGAATCGCTCTGGAACTGAAATCGGAATGTTCACTGACATTTGACCTATCTGAAAGTCTGATAAACGCCGGAATATTACTAAGTCCAAGAAAAAAAATTTTTCAACTTTTTTCAATTTTACCCCCGTGGGATATATATTCTGCACACACATTTGGAACTCTCCTGGGGTACTCTCACACATATTATTCCCTCATTTAGTGGATATTTTCACAAAAAAAGTGAAATTTTCAAAAATCAAAAATATTGGCTGAAAACGACTAAATATCAAGGACACATTGGGCGAATCGTTCTGGAACTGAAATCGGAATGTTCACTGACATTTGCCCTATCTGAAAGTCTGATAAACGCCAGAATATTACTAAGTCCAAGAAAAAATAATTTTCAACTTTTTTCAATTTTACCCCCGTGGGATATATATTCTACACACACACATTTGGAACTCTCCTGGGGTACTCTCACACATATTATTCCCTCATTTAGTGGATATTTTCCCAAAAAAGTGAAATTTTCAAAAATCCAGAAAATTGGCTGAAAACGACTAAATATCAAGGACTCATTGAGCGAATCGCTCTGGAACTGAAATCGGAACACTCACTGACATTTCACCTATCTGAAAGTCTGATAAACGCCGGAATATTACTAAGTCCAGGAAAAAAATTTTTTCACCTTTTTTCAATTTTACCCCCATGGGATATTTATTCTACCCACACACATTTGGAACTCTCCTGGGGTACCCTCACACATATTATTCCCTCATTTAGTGGATATTTTCACAAAAAAGTGACATTTTCAAAAATCCAAAATATTGGCTGAAAACGACTAAATATCAAGGACTCATTGGGCGAATCGCTATGGAACTGAAATCGGAATGTTCACTGACATTTGACCTATCTGAAAGTCTGATAAACGCCGGAATATTACTAAGTCCAAAAAAAAAAATTTTTCAACTTTTTTCAATTTTACCCCCGTGGGATATATATTTTACCCACACACATTTGGAACTCTCCTGGGGTACCTTCACACATATTATTCCCTCATTTAGTGGATATTTTCACAAAAAAGTGAAATTTTCAAAAATCAAAAGTATTGGCTGAAAACGACTAAATATCAAGGACTCATTGGGCGAATCGCTCTGGAACTGAAATCGAAATGTTCACTGACATTTGCCCTTTCTGAAAGTCTGATAAACGCCGGAATATTACTAAGTCCAAGAAAAAAATTTTTTCAACTTTTTTCAATTTTACCCCCGTGGGATATATATTCTACACACACACATTTGGAACTCTCCTGGGGTACTCTCACACATATTATTCCCTCATTTAGTGGATATTTTCACAAAAAAGTGAAATTTTCAAAAATCCAGAAAATTGGCTGAAAACGACTAAATATCAAGGACTCATTGGGCGAATCGTTCTGGAACTGAAATCGGAATGTTCACTGACATTTCCCCTATCTGAAAGTCTGATAAACGCCAGAATATTACTATGTTCAGGAAAAAAAAATTTTCACCTTTTTTCAATTTTACCCCCGTGGGATATATATTCTACACACACACATTTGGAACTCTCCTGGGGTACCCTCACACATATTATTCCCTCATTTAGTGGATATTTTCACAAAAAAGTGAAATTTTCAAAAATCAAAAGTATTGGCTGAAAACGACTAAATATCAAGGACTCATTGGGCGAATTGCTCTGGAACTGAAATCGGAATGTTCACTGACATTTGACCTATCTGAAAGTCTGATAAACGCCGGAATATTACTAAGTCCAAGAAAAAAATTTTTTCAACTTTTTTCAATTTTACCCCCGTGGGATATATATTCTACACACACACATTTGGAACTCTCCTGGGGTACTCTCACACATATTATTCCCTCATTTAGTGGATATTTTCACAAAAAAAGTGAAATTTTCAAAAATCAAAAATATTGGCTGAAAACGACTAAATATCAAGGACACATTGGGCGAATCGTTCTGGAACTGAAATCGGAATGTTCACTGACATTTGCCCTATCTGAAAGTCTGATAAACGCCAGAATATTACTAAGTCCAAGAAAAAAAATTTTTCAACTTTTTTCAATTTTACCCCCGTGGGATATATATTCTACACACACACATTTGGAACTCTCCTGGGGTACTCTCACACATATTATTCCCTCATTTAGTGGATATTTTCCCAAAAAAGTGAAATTTTCAAAAATCCAGAAAATTGGCTGAAAACGACTAAATATCAAGGACTCATTGAGCGAATCGCTCTGGAACTGAAATCGGAACACTCACTGACATTTCACCTATCTGAAAGTCTGATAAACGCCGGAATATTACTAAGTCCAGGAAAAAAATTTTTTCACCTTTTTTCAATTTTACCCCCGCGGGATATTTATTCTACCCACACACATATTTAACTCTCCTGGGGTACCCTCACACATATTATTCCCTCATTTAGTGGATATTTTCACAAAAAAGTGAAATTTTCAAAAATCCAAAATATTGGCTGAAAACGACTAAATATCAAGGACTCATTGGGCGAATCGCTCTGGAACTGAAATCGAAATGTTCACTGACATTTGCCCTTTCTGAAAGTCTGATAAACGCCGGAATATTACTAAGTCCAAGAAAAAATTTTTTTCAACTTTTTTCAATTTTACCCCCGTGGGATATATATTCTACACACACACATTTGGAACTCTCCTGGGGTACTCTCACACATATTATTCCCTCATTTAGTGGATATTTTCACAAAAAAGTGAAATTTTCAAAAATCCAGAAAATTGGCTGAAAACGACTAAATATCAAGGACTCATTGGGCGAATCGCTCTGGAACTGAAATCGGAATGTTCACTGACATTTCCCCTATCTGAAAGTCTGATAAACGCCGGAATATTACTATGTTCAGGAAAAAAATAATTTCACCTTTTTTCAATTTTACCCCCGTGGGATATATATTCTACACACACACATTTGGAACTCTCCTGGGGTACCCTCACACATATTATTCCCTCATTTAGTGGATATTTTCACAAAAAAGTGAAATTTTCAAAAATCAAAAGTATTGGCTGAAAACGACTAAATATCAAGGACTCATTGGGCGAATTGCTCTGGAACTGAAATCGGAATGTTCACTGACATTTGCCCTATCTGAAAGTCTGATAAACGCCGGAATATTACTAAGTCCAAGAAAAAAATTTTTTCAACTTTTTTCAATTTTACCCCCGTGGGATATATATTCTACACACACACATTTGGAACTCTCCTGGGGTACTCTCACACATATTATTCCCTCATTTAGTAGATATTTTCACAAAAAAAGTGAAATTTTCAAAAATCCAGAAAATTGGCTGAAAACGACTAAATATCAAGTACTCATTGGGCGAATCGCTCTGGAACAGAAATCGGAACGCTCACTGACATTTCTCCTATCTGAAAGTCTAATTAAACGCGGGAAAAATGACTAAGTCCAAGAAAAAATTTTTTTCAACTTTTTTCAATTTTACCCCCGTGGGATATATATTCTACCCACACACATTTGGAACTCTCCTGGGGTACCCTCACACATATTATTCCCTTATTTAGTGGATATTTTCACAAAAAAAGTGAAATTTTCAAAAATCAAAAATATTGGCTGAAAACGACTAAATATCAAGGACTCATTGGGCGAATCGCTCTGGAACTGAAATCGGAATGTTCACTGACATTTGACCTATCTGAAAGTCTGATAAACGCCGGAATATTACTAAGTCCAAGAAAAAAAATTTTTCAACTTTTTTCAATTTTACCCCCGTGGGATATATATTCTACACACACATTTGGAACTCTCCTGGGGTACTCTCACACATATTATTCCCTCATTTAGTGGATATTTTCACAAAAAAAGTGAAATTTTCAAAAATCAAAAATATTGGCTGAAAACGACTAAATATCAAGGACACATTGGGCGAATCGTTCTGGAACTGAAATCGGAATGTTCACTGACATTTGCCCTATCTGAAAGTCTGATAAACGCCAGAATATTACTAAGTCCAAGAAAAAAAAATTTTCAACTTTTTTCAATTTTACCCCCGTGGGATATATATTCTACACACACACATTTGGAACTCTCCTGGGGTACTCTCACACATATTATTCCCTCATTTAGTGGATATTTTCCCAAAAAAGTGAAATTTTCAAAAATCCAGAAAATTGGCTGAAAACGACTAAATATCAAGGACTCATTGAGCGAATCGCTCTGGAACTGAAATCGGAACACTCACTGACATTTCACCTATCTGAAAGTCTGATAAACGCCGGAATATTACTAAGTCCAGGAAAAAAAATTTTTCACCTTTTTTCAATTTTACCCCCATGGGATATTTATTCTACCCACACACATTTGGAACTCTCCTGGGGTACCCTCACACATATTATTCCCTCATTTAGTGGATATTTTCACAAAAAAGTGACATTTTCAAAAATCCAAAATATTGGCTGAAAACGACTAAATATCAAGGACTCATTGGGCGAATCGCTATGGAACTGAAATCGGAATGTTCACTGACATTTGACCTATCTGAAAGTCTGATAAACGCCGGAATATTACTAAGTCCAAAAAAAAAAATTTTTCAACTTTTTTCAATTTTACCCCCGTGGGATATATATTTTACCCACACACATTTGGAACTCTCCTGGGGTACCTTCACACATATTATTCCCTCATTTAGTGGATATTTTCACAAAAAAGTGAAATTTTCAAAAATCAAAAGTATTGGCTGAAAACGACTAAATATCAAGGACTCATTGGGCGAATCGCTCTGGAACTGAAATCGAAATGTTCACTGACATTTGCCCTTTCTGAAAGTCTGATAAACGCCGGAATATTACTAAGTCCAAGAAAAAAATTTTTTCAACTTTTTTCAATTTTACCCCCGTGGGATATATATTCTACACACACACATTTGGAACTCTCCTGGGGTACTCTCACACATATTATTCCCTCATTTAGTGGATATTTTCACAAAAAAGTGAAATTTTCAAAAATCCAGAAAATTGGCTGAAAACGACTAAATATCAAGGACTCATTGGGCGAATCGTTCTGGAACTGAAATCGGAATGTTCACTGACATTTCCCCTATCTGAAAGTCTGATAAACGCCAGAATATTACTATGTTCAGGAAAAAAAAATTTTCACCTTTTTTCAATTTTACCCCCGTGGGATATATATTCTACACACACACATTTGGAACTCTCCTGGGGTACCCTCACACATATTATTCCCTCATTTAGTGGATATTTTCACAAAAAAGTGAAATTTTCAAAAATCAAAAGTATTGGCTGAAAACGACTAAATATCAAGGACTCATTGGGCGAATTGCTCTGGAACTGAAATCGGAATGTTCACTGACATTTGACCTATCTGAAAGTCTGATAAACGCCGGAATATTACTAAGTCCAAGAAAAAAAATTTTTCAACTTTTTTCAATTTTACCCCCGTGGGATATATATTCTACACACACACATTTGGAACTCTCCTGGGGTACTCTCACACATATTATTCCCTCATTTAGTGGATATTTTCACAAAAAAAGTGAAATTTTCAAAAATCAAAAATATTGGCTGAAAACGACTAAATATCAAGGACACATTGGGCGAATCGTTCTGGAACTGAAATCGGAATGTTCACTGACATTTGCCCTATCTGAAAGTCTGATAAACGCCAGAATATTACTAAGTCCAAGAAAAAAAATTTTTCAACTTTTTTCAATTTTACCCCCGTGGGATATATATTCTACACACACACATTTGGAACTCTCCTGGGGTACTCTCACACATATTATTCCCTCATTTAGTGGATATTTTCCCAAAAAAGTGAAATTTTCAAAAATCCAGAAAATTGGCTGAAAACGACTAAATATCAAGGACTCATTGAGCGAATCGCTCTGGAACTGAAATCGGAACACTCACTGACATTTCACCTATCTGAAAGTCTGATAAACGCCGGAATATTACTAAGTCCAGGAAAAAAAATTTTTCACCTTTTTTCAATTTTACCCCCGCGGGATATTTATTCTACCCACACACATATTTAACTCTCCTGGGGTACCCTCACACATATTATTCCCTCATTTAGTGGATATTTTCACAAAAAAGTGAAATTTTCAAAAATCCAAAATATTGGCTGAAAACGACTAAATATCAAGGACTCATTGGGCGAATCGCTATGGAACTGAAATCGGAATGTTCACTGACATTTGACCTATCTGAAAGTCTGATAAACGCCGGAATATTACTAAGTCCAAAAAAAAAATTTTTTCAACTTTTTTCAATTTTACCCCCGTGGGATATATATTTTACCCACACACATTTGTAACTCTCCTGGGGTACCCTCACACATATTATTCCCTCATTTAGTGGATATTTTCACAAAAAAGTGAAATTTTCAAAAATCAAAAGTATTGGCTGAAAACGACTAAATATCAAGGACTCATTGGGCGAATCGCTCTGGAACTGAAATCGAAATGTTCACTGACATTTGCCCTTTCTGAAAGTCTGATAAACGCCGGAATATTACTAAGTCCAAGAAAAAAGTTTTTTCAACTTTTTTCAATTTTACCCCCGTGGGATATATATTCTACACACACACATTTGGAACTCTCCTGGGGTACTCTCACACATATTATTCCCTCATTTAGTGGATATTTTCACAAAAAAGTGAAATTTTCAAAAATCCAGAAAATTGGCTGAAAACGACTAAATATCAAGGACTCATTGGGCGAATCGCTCTGGAACTGAAATCGGAATGTTCACTGACATTTCCCCTATCTGAAAGTCTGATAAACGCCGGAATATTACTATGTTCAGGAAAAAAAAATTTTCACCTTTTTTCAATTTTACCCCCGTGGGATATATATTCTACACACACACATTTGGAACTCTCCTGGGGTACCCTCACACATATTATTCCCTCATTTAGTGGATATTTTCACAAAAAAGTGAAATTTTCAAAAATCAAAAGTATTGGCTGAAAACGACTAAATATCAAGGACTCATTGGGCGAATTGCTCTGGAACTGAAATCGGAATGTTCACTGACATTTGCCCTATCTGAAAGTCTGATAAACGCCGGAATATTACTAAGTCCAAGAAAAAAAATTTTTCAACTTTTTTCAATTTTACCCCCGTGGGATATATATTCTACACACACACATTTGGAACTCTCCTGGGGTACTCTCACACATATTATTCCCTCATTTAGTGGATATTTTCCCAAAAAAGTGAAATTTTCAAAAATCCAGAAAATTGGCTGAAAACGACTAAATATCAAGGACTCATTGAGCGAATCGCTCTGGAACTGAAATCGGAACACTCACTGACATTTCACCTATCTGAAAGTCTGATAAACGCCGGAATATTACTAAGTCCAGGAAAAAAAATTTTTCACCTTTTTTCAATTTTACCCCCGCGGGATATTTATTCTACCCACACACATATTTAACTCTCCTGGGGTACCCTCACACATATTATTCCCTCATTTAGTGGATATTTTCACAAAAAAGTGAAATTTTCAAAAATCCAAAATATTGGCTGAAAACGACTAAATATCAAGGACTCATTGGGCGAATCGCTATGGAACTGAAATCGGAATGTTCACTGACATTTGACCTATCTGAAAGTCTGATAAACGCCGGAATATTACTAAGTCCAAAAAAAAAATTTTTTCAACTTTTTTCAATTTTACCCCCGTGGGATATATATTTTACCCACACACATTTGTAACTCTCCTGGGGTACCCTCACACATATTATTCCCTCATTTAGTGGATATTTTCACAAAAAAGTGAAATTTTCAAAAATCAAAAGTATTGGCTGAAAACGACTAAATATCAAGGACTCATTGGGCGAATCGCTCTGGAACTGAAATCGAAATGTTCACTGACATTTGCCCTTTCTGAAAGTCTGATAAACGCCGGAATATTACTAAGTCCAAGAAAAAAGTTTTTTCAACTTTTTTCAATTTTACCCCCGTGGGATATATATTCTACACACACACATTTGGAACTCTCCTGGGGTACTCTCACACATATTATTCCCTCATTTAGTGGATATTTTCCCAAAAAAGTGAAATTTTCAAAAATCCAGAAAATTGGCTGAAAACGACTAAATATCAAGGACTCATTGAGCGAATCGCTCTGGAACTGAAATCGGAACACTCACTGACATTTCACCTATCTGAAAGTCTGATAAACGCCGGAATATTACTAAGTCCAGGAAAAAAAATTTTTCACCTTTTTTCAATTTTACCCCCGCGGGATATTTATTCTACCCACACACATATTTAACTCTCCTGGGGTACCCTCACACATATTATTCCCTCATTTAGTGGATATTTTCACAAAAAAGTGAAATTTTCAAAAATCCAAAATATTGGCTGAAAACGACTAAATATCAAGGACTCATTGGGCGAATCGCTATGGAACTGAAATCGGAATGTTCACTGACATTTGACCTATCTGAAAGTCTGATAAACGCCGGAATATTACTAAGTCCAAAAAAAAAATTTTTTCAACTTTTTTCAATTTTACCCCCGTGGGATATATATTTTACCCACACACATTTGTAACTCTCCTGGGGTACCCTCACACATATTATTCCCTCATTTAGTGGATATTTTCACAAAAAAGTGAAATTTTCAAAAATCAAAAGTATTGGCTGAAAACGACTAAATATCAAGGACTCATTGGGCGAATCGCTCTGGAACTGAAATCGAAATGTTCACTGACATTTGCCCTTTCTGAAAGTCTGATAAACGCCGGAATATTACTAAGTCCAAGAAAAAAGTTTTTTCAACTTTTTTCAATTTTACCCCCGTGGGATATATATTCTACACACACACATTTGGAACTCTCCTGGGGTACTCTCACACATATTATTCCCTCATTTAGTGGATATTTTCACAAAAAAGTGAAATTTTCAAAAATCCAGAAAATTGGCTGAAAACGACTAAATATCAAGGACTCATTGGGCGAATCGCTCTGGAACTGAAATCGGAATGTTCACTGACATTTCCCCTATCTGAAAGTCTGATAAACGCCGGAATATTACTATGTTCAGGAAAAAAAAATTTTCACCTTTTTTCAATTTTACCCCCGTGGGATATATATTCTACACACACACATTTGGAACTCTCCTGGGGTACCCTCACACATATTATTCCCTCATTTAGTGGATATTTTCACAAAAAAGTGAAATTTTCAAAAATCAAAAGTATTGGCTGAAAACGACTAAATATCAAGGACTCATTGGGCGAATTGCTCTGGAACTGAAATCGGAATGTTCACTGACATTTGCCCTATCTGAAAGTCTGATAAACGCCGGAATATTACTAAGTCCAAGAAAAAAATTTTTTCAACTTTTTTCAATTTTACCCCCGTGGGATATATATTCTACACACACACATTTGGAACTCTCCTGGGGTACTCTCACACATATTATTCCCTCATTTAGTAGATATTTTCACAAAAAAAGTGAAATTTTCAAAAATCCAGAAAATTGGCTGAAAACGACTAAATATCAAGTACTCATTGGGCGAATTGCTCTGGAACAGAAATCGGAACGCTCACTGACATTTCTCCGATCTGAAAGTCTAATTAAACGCCGGAAAAATGACTAAGTCCAAGAAAAAATTTTTTTCAACTTTTTTCAATTTTACCCCCGTGGGATATATATTCTACCCACACACATTTGGAACACTCCTGGGGTACCCTCACACATATTATTCCCTTATTTAGTGGATATTTTCACAAAAAAAGTGAAATTTTCAAAAATCAAAAATATTGGCTGAAAACGACTAAATATCAAGGACACATTGGGCGAATCGTTCTGGAACTGAAATCGGAATGTTCACTGACATTTGCCCTTTCTGAAAGTCTGATAAACGCCGGAATATTACTAAGTCCAAGAAAAAAATTTTTTCAACTTTTTTCAATTTTACCCCCGTGGGATATATATTCTACACACACACATTTGGAACTCTCCTGGGGTACTCTCACACATATTATTCCCTCATTTAGTGGATATTTTCACAAAAAAGTGAAATTTTCAAAAATCCAGAAAATTGGCTGAAAACGACTAAATATCAAGGACTCATTGGGCGAATCGTTCTGGAACTGAAATCGGAATGTTCACTGACATTTCCCCTATCTGAAAGTCTGATAAACGCCGGAATATTACTATGTTCAGGAAAAAAAAATTTTCACCTTTTTTCAATTTTACCCCCGTGGGATATATATTCTACACACACACATTTGGAACTCTCCTGGGGTACCCTCACACATATTATTCCCTCATTTAGTGGATATTTTCACAAAAAAGTGAAATTTTCAAAAATCAAAAGTATTGGCTGAAAACGACTAAATATCAAGGACTCATTGGGCGAATTGCTCTGGAACTGAAATCGGAATGTTCACTGACATTTGACCTATCTGAAAGTCTGATAAACGCCGGAATATTACTAAGTCCAAGAAAAAAAATTTTTCAACTTTTTTCAATTTTACCCCCGTGGGATATATATTCTACACACACACATTTGGAACTCTCCTGGGGTACTCTCACACATATTATTCCCTCATTTAGTGGATATTTTCACAAAAAAAGTGAAATTTTCAAAAATCAAAAATATTGGCTGAAAACGACTAAATATCAAGGACACATTGGGCGAATCGTTCTGGAACTGAAATCGGAATGTTCACTGACATTTGCCCTATCTGAAAGTCTGATAAACGCCAGAATATTACTAAGTCCAAGAAAAAAAATTTTTCAACTTTTTTCAATTTTACCCCCGTGGGATATATATTCTACACACACACATTTGGAACTCTCCTGGGGTACTCTCACACATATTATTCCCTCATTTAGTGGATATTTTCCCAAAAAAGTGAAATTTTCAAAAATCCAGAAAATTGGCTGAAAACGACTAAATATCAAGGACTCATTGAGCGAATCGCTCTGGAACTGAAATCGGAACACTCACTGACATTTCACCTATCTGAAAGTCTGATAAACGCCGGAATATTACTAAGTCCAGGAAAAAAATTTTTTCACCTTTTTTCAATTTTACCCCCGCGGGATATTTATTCTACCCACACACATATTTAACTCTCCTGGGGTACCCTCACACATATTATTCCCTCATTTAGTGGATATTTTCACAAAAAAGTGAAATTTTCAAAAATCCAAAATATTGGCTGAAAACGACTAAATATCAAGGACTCATTGGGCGAATCGCTATGGAACTGAAATCGGAATGTTCACTGATATTTGACCTATCTGAAAGTCTGATAAACGCCGGAATATTACTAAGTCCAAAAAAAAAATTTTTTCAACTTTTTTCAATTTTACCCCCGTGGGATATATATTTTACCCACACACATTTGTAACTCTCCTGGGGTACCCTCACACATATTATTCCCTCATTTAGTGGATATTTTCACAAAAAAGTGAAATTTTCAAAAATCAAAAGTATTGGCTGAAAACGACTAAATATCAAGGACTCATTGGGCGAATCGCTCTGGAACTGAAATCGAAATGTTCACTGACATTTGCCCTTTCTGAAAGTCTGATAAACGCCGGAATATTACTAAGTCCAAGAAAAAAGTTTTTTCAACTTTTTTCAATTTTACCCCCGTGGGATATATATTCTACACACACACATTTGGAACTCTCCTGGGGTACTCTCACACATATTATTCCCTCATTTAGTGGATATTTTCACAAAAAAGTGAAATTTTCAAAAATCCAGAAAATTGGCTGAAAACGACTAAATATCAAGGACTCATTGGGCGAATCGCTCTGGAACTGAAATCGGAATGTTCACTGACATTTCCCCTATCTGAAAGTCTGATAAACGCCGGAATATTACTATGTTCAGGAAAAAAAAATTTTCACCTTTTTTCAATTTTACCCCCGTGGGATATATATTCTACACACACACATTTGGAACTCTCCTGGGGTACCCTCACACATATTATTCCCTCATTTAGTGGATATTTTCACAAAAAAGTGAAATTTTCAAAAATCAAAAGTATTGGCTGAAAACGACTAAATATCAAGGACTCATTGGGCGAATTGCTCTGGAACTGAAATCGGAATGTTCACTGACATTTGCCCTATCTGAAAGTCTGATAAACGCCGGAATATTACTAAGTCCAAGAAAAAAATTTTTTCAACTTTTTTCAATTTTACCCCCGTGGGATATATATTCTACACACACACATTTGGAACTCTCCTGGGGTACTCTCACACATATTATTCCCTCATTTAGTAGATATTTTCACAAAAAAAGTGAAATTTTCAAAAATCCAGAAAATTGGCTGAAAACGACTAAATATCAAGTACTCATTGGGCGAATTGCTCTGGAACAGAAATCGGAACGCTCACTGACATTTCTCCGATCTGAAAGTCTAATTAAACGCCGGAAAAATGACTAAGTCCAAGAAAAAATTTTTTTCAACTTTTTTCAATTTTACCCCCGTGGGATATATATTCTACCCACACACATTTGGAACACTCCTGGGGTACCCTCACACATATTATTCCCTTATTTAGTGGATATTTTCACAAAAAAAGTGAAATTTTCAAAAATCAAAAATATTGGCTGAAAACGACTAAATATCAAGGACACATTGGGCGAATCGTTCTGGAACTGAAATCGGAATGTTCACTGACATTTGCCCTATCTGAAAGTCTGATAAACGCCGGAATATTACTAAGTCCAAGAAAAAAATTTTTTCAACTTTTTTCAATTTTACCCCCGTGGGATATATATTCTACACACACACATTTGGAACTCTCCTGGGGTACTCTCACACATATTATTCCTTCATTTAGTGGATATTTTCACAAAAAAGTGAAATTTTCAAAATCCAGATAATTGGCTGAAAACGACTAAATAACAAGGACTCATTGGGCGAATCGCTCTGGAACTGAAATCGGAACACTCACTGACATTTCCCCTATCTGAAAGTCTGATAAACGCCGGAATATTACTAAGTCCAGGAAAAATTTTTTTTCACCTTTTTCAATTTTACCCCCGTGGGAAATATATTCTACACACACACATTTGGAACTCTCCTAGGGTACCCTCACACATATTATTCCCTCATTTATTGGATATTTTCACAAAAAAGTGAAATTTTCAAAAATCAAAAATATTGGCTGAAAACAACTAAATATCAAGGACTCATTGGGCGAATCGCTCTGGAACTGAAATCGGAATGTTCACTGACATTTGCCCTATCTGAAAGTCTGATAAACGCCGGAAAAATGACTAAGTCCAAGAAAAAATTTTTTTTCAACTTTTTTCAATTTTACCCCTGTGGGATATATATTCTACCCACACACATTTGGAACTCTCCTGGGGTACCCTCACTCATATTATTCCCTAATTTAGTGGATATTTTCACAAAAAAGTGAAATTTTCAAAAATCCAGAAAATTGGTTGAAAATGACTAAATATCAAGGACTCATTGGGCGGTTCGCTCTGGAACTTAAATTGGAACGCTCACTGACATGTCCCCTATCTGAAAGACTGATAAACGCCGGAAAAATGACTAAGTCCAAAAAAAAATTATTTTCAACTTTTTTCAATTTTACCCCCGTGGGATATATATTCTACCCACACACATTTGGAACTCTCCTGGGGTACCCTCACACATATTATTCCCTCATTTAGTGGATATTTTCACAAAAAAGTGAAATTTTCAAAAATCCAGAATATTGGCTGAAAACGACTAAATATCAAGGACTCATTGGGTGTATCGCTCTGGAACTGAAATCGGAATGCTCACTGACATTTGCCCTATCTGAAAGTCTGATAAACGCCGGAAAAATGACTAAGTGCAAAAAAACAAATTTTTCAACCTTTTTCAATTTACCTCCGTGGGATATATATTCTACCCACACACATTTGGAACTCTCCTGGCGTACCCTCACACATATTATTCCCTCATTTAGTGGATATTTTCACAAAAAAGTGAAATTTTCAAAAATCCAGAAAATTGGATGAAAACGACTAAATATCAAGGACTCATTGGGCGAATCGCTCTGGAACTGAAATCAGAACGCTCACTGACATTTCCCCTATCTGAAAGTCTGATAAACGCCGGAAAAATGACTAAGTCCAAAAAAAAAAATTTTTCAACTTTTTTCAATTTTACCCCCGTGGGATATATATTCTACCCACACACATTTGGAACTCTCCTGGGGTACCCTCACACATATTATTCCCTCATTTAGTGGATATTTTCACAAAAAAGTGAAATTTTCAAAAATCCAGAAAATTGGCTGAAAACGACTAAATATCAAGGACTCATTGGGCGAATGGCTCTGGAACTGAAATCGGAACGCTCGCTGACATTTCCCCTATCTGAAAGTCTGATGAACGCCGGAAAAATGACTAAGTCCAAAAAAAAATGTTTTTCAACTTTTTTCAATTTTACCCCCGTGGGATATATATTCTACCCACACACATTTGGAACTCTCCTGTGGTACCCTCAAACATATTATTCCCTCATTCAGTGGATATTTTCACAAAAAAGTGAAATTTTCAAATATCAAAAATATTGGCTGAAAACGACTAAATATTAAGGACTCATTGGGCGAATCGATCTGGAACTGAAATTGGATTACTCACTGACATTTCCCCTATCTTGAAAGTCTGATAAACACCGGAAAAATGACTAAGTCCAAAAAAAAATTTTTCTCAACTTTTTTCAATTTTAGCCCCGTGGGATGTCTATTCTACCCACACACATTTGGAACTCTCCTGGGGTACCCTCACACATATTATTCCCTCATTTAGTGGATATTTTCACAAAACAGTAAAATTTTCAAAAATCCAGAATATTGGCTGAAAACGACTAAATAACAAGGACTCATTGGGTGAATCGCTCTGGAACTGAAATCGGAATGCTCACTGACATTTGCCCTATCTGAAAGTCTGATAAACGCCGGAAAAATAACTAAGTCCTAAAAAAAATTTTTTTCAACGTTTTTCAATTTTACCCCCGTGGGATATATATTCTACCCACACACATTTAGAACTCTCCTGGGGTACCCTCACACATATTATTCCCTCATTTAGTGGATGTTTTCACAAAAAAGTGAAATTTTCAAAAATCCAGAAAATTGGCTGAAAACGACTAAATATCAAGGACTCATTGGGCGAATTGCTCTGGAACTGAAATTGGAATGCTCACTGACATTTGCCCTATCTGAATGTCTGATAAACGCTGGAAAAATGACTAAGTCCAAAAAATAATTTTTTTCAACTTTTTTCAATTTTACCCCCGTGGGATATATATTCTACCCACACACATTTAGAACTCTCCTGGGGTACCCTCACACATATTATTCCCTCATTTAGTGGATATTTTCACAAAAAAGTGAAATTTTCAAAAATCCAGAAAATTGGCTGAAAACGACTAAATATCAAGGACTCATTGGGCGAATGGCTCTGGAACTGAAATCGGAACGCTCACTGACATTTCCCCTATCTGAAAGTCTGATGAACGCCGGAAAAATGACTAAGTCCAAAAAAAAATGTTTTTCAACTTTTTTCACTTTTACCCCCGTAGGATATATATTCTACCTACACACATTTGGAACTCTTCTGGGGTACCCTCACACATATTATTCCCTCATTTAGTGGATATTTTCACAAAAAAGTGAAATTTTCAAAAATCCAAAATATTGGCTGAAAACGACTAAATATTAAGGACTCATTGGGCGAATCGATCTGGAACTGAAATTGGAATACTCACTGACATTTGCCCTATCTTGAAAGTCTGATAAACGCCGGAAAAATGACTAAGTCCAAAAAAAATTTTTTTAAACATTTTTCAATTTTACCCCCGTGGGATATATATTCTACCCACACACATTTGGAATACTCCTGGGGTACCCTCACACATATTATTCCCTCATTTAGTGGATATTTTCACAAAAAAGTGAAATTTTCAAAAATCCAGAAAATTGGCTGAAAACGACTAAATAATAAGGACTCATTGGGCGAATCGCTCTGGAACTGAAATCAGAACGCTCACTGGCATTTCCCCTATCTGAAAGTCTGATAAACGCCGGAAAAATGACTAAGTCCAAAAAAAAAAAATTTTAAACTTTTTTCAATTTTACCCCCGTGGGATATACATTCTACCCACACACATTTGGAACTCTCCTGGGGTACCCTCACACATATTATTCCCTCATTTAGTGGATATTTTCATAAAAAAGTGAAATTTTCAAAAATCCAAAATATTGGCTGAAAAAGACTAAATATCAAGGACTCATTGGGCGAATCGCTCTGGAACTGAAATCAGAATACTCACTGACATTTCCCCTATCTGAAAGTCTGATAAACGCCGGAAAAATGACAAAGTCCAAAAAAAATTTTTTTTAAACTTTTTTCAATTTTACCCCCGTGGGATATATATTCTACCCACACACATTTGGAACTCTCCTGTGGTACCCTCACACATATTATTCCCTCATTTAGTGGATATTTTAACAAAAAAGTGAAATTTTCAAAAATCCAGAAAATTGGCTGAAAACGTCTAAGTATCAAGGACTCATTGGGTGAATCGCTCTGGAACTGAAATCAGAATCTTCACTGACATTTCCCCTATCTGAAAGTCTGATAAACGCCGGAAAAATGACTAAGTCCAAAAAAAAAAAATTTTCAACTTTTTTCAACTTTACCCCCGTGGGATATCTATTCTACCCACACACATTTGGAACTCTCCTGGCGTACCCTCACACATATTATTCCCTCATTTAGTGGATATTTTCACAAAAAAGTGAAATTTTCAAAAATCCAGAAAATTGGCTGAAAACGACTAAATATCAAGGAGTCATTGGGTGAATCGCTCTGGAACTGAAATCGGAATGCTCACTGACATTTGCCCTATCTGAAAGTTTGATAAACGTCGGAAAAATTACTAAGTACAAAAAAAACAATTTTTAACCTTTTTTCAATTTTACCCCCGTGGGATATACATTCTACCCACACACATTTGGAACTCTCCTGGGGAACCCTCACACATATTATTCCCTCATTTAGTGGATATTTTCATAAAAAAGTGAAATTTTCAAAAGTCCAAAATATTGGCTGAAAAAGACTAAATATCAAGGACTCATTGGGCGAATCGCTCTGGAACTGAAATCAGAACACTCACTGGCATTTACCCCTATCTGAAAGTCTGATAAACGCCGGAAAAATGACTAAGTCCAAAAAAAAATTTTTTTCAACTTTTTTCAATTTTAGCCCCGTGGGATATCTATTCTACCCACACACATTTGGAACTCTCCTGGGGTACCCTCACACATATTATTCCCTCATTTAGTGGATATTTTCACAAAAAAGTGAAATTTTCAAAAATCCAGAAAATTGGCTGAAAACGACTAAATATCAAGGACTCATTGCGCGAATTGCTCTGGAACTGAAATTGGAATGCTCACTGACATTTTCCCTATCTGAATGTCTGATAAACGCTGGAAAAATGACTAAGTCCAAAAAATAATTTTTTTCAACTTTTTTCAATTTTACCCGAGTGGGATATATATTCTGCCCACACACATTTGGAACTCTCCTGGGGTACCCTCACACATATTATTCCCTCATTTAGTGGATATTTTCATAAAAAAGTGAAATTTTCAAAAATCCAAAATATTGGCTGAAAACGACTAAATATCAAGGACTCATTGGGCGAATCGCTCTGGAACTGAAATCGGAATGCTCACTGACATTTGCCCTATCTGAAAGTCTGATAAACGCCGGAAAAATGAATAAGTCCAAAAAAAAAATTTTTTCAACTTTTTTAAATTTTACCCCCGTGGGATATATATTCTACCCACACACTTTTGGAACTCTTCTGGGGTACCCTCACACATATTATTCCCTCATTTAGTGGATATTTTCACAAAAAAGTGAAATTTTCCAAAATCCAGAAAATTGGCTGAAAACGACTAAATATCAAGGACTCATTGGGCGAATCGCTCTGGAACTGATATCAGAATGCCCACTGCATTTGCCCTATCTGAAAGTCTGATAAACGCCGGAAAAATGACTAAGTCCAAAAAAAATTTTTTTTAAACTTTTTTCAATTTTACCCCCGTGGGATATATATTCTACCCACACACATTTGGAACTCTCCTGTGGTACCCTCACACATATTATTCCCTCATTTAGTGGATATTTTCACAAAAAAGTGAAATTTTCAAAAATCCAGAAAATTGGCTGAAAACGACTAAATATCAAGGACTCATTGGGCGAATGGCTCTGGAACTGAAATCGGAACGCTCACTGACATTTCCCCTATCTGAAAGTCTGATGAACGCCGGAAAAATGACTAAGTCCAAAAAAAAATGTTTTTCAACTTTTTTCACTTTTACCCCCGTAGGATATATATTCTACCTACACACATTTGGAACTCTTCTGGGGTACCCTCACACATATTATTCCCTCATTTAGTGGATATTTTCACAAAAAAGTGAAATTTTCAAAAATCCAAAATATTGGCTGAAAACGACTAAATATTAAGGACTTATTGGGCGAATCGATCTGGAACTGAAATTGGAATACTCACTGACATTTGCCCTATCTTGAAAGTCTGATAAACGCCGGAAAAATGACTAAGTCCAAAAAAAATTTTTTTAAACATTTTTCAATTTTACCCCCGTGGGATATATATTCTACCCACACACATTTGGAATACTCCTGGGGTACCCTCACACATATTATTCCCTCATTTAGTGGATATTTTCACAAAAAAGTGAAATTTTCAAAAATCCAGAAAATTGGCTGAAAACGACTAAATAATAAGGACTCATTGGGCGAATCGCTCTGGAACTGAAATCAGAACGCTCACTGGCATTTCCCCTATCTGAAAGTCTGATAAACGCCGGAAAAATGACTAAGTCCAAAAAAAAAAAATTTTAAACTTTTTTCAATTTTACCCACGTGGGATATACATTCTCCCCACACACATTTGGAACTCTCCTGGGGTACCCTCACACATATTATTCCCTCATTTAGTGGATATTTTCATAAAAAAGTGAAATTTTCAAAAATCCAAAATATTGGCTGAAAAAGACTAAATATCAAGGACTCATTGGGCGTATCGCTCTGGAACTGAAATCAGAACACTCACTGGCATTTCCCCTATCTGAAAGTCTGATAAACGCCGGAAAAATGACTAAGTCCAAAAAAAA
This sequence comes from Phyllobates terribilis, assembly GCF_046119375.1. Classification (NCBI taxonomy): domain Eukaryota; kingdom Metazoa; phylum Chordata; class Amphibia; order Anura; family Dendrobatidae; genus Phyllobates; species Phyllobates terribilis. The sequence continues at coordinate 365,244,819 of NW_027362764.1, read as the reverse complement.
ATTTTTTTCAACTTTTTTCAATTTTAGCCCCGTGGGATATCTATTCTACCCACACACATTTGGAACTCTCCTGGGGTACCCTCACACATATTATTCCCTCATTTAGTGGATATTTTCACAAAAAAGTGAAATTTTCAAAAATCCAGAATATTGGCTGAAAACGACTAAATATCAAGGACTCATTGGGTGAATCGCTCTGGAACTGAAATCGGAATGCTCACTGACATTTGCCCTATCTGAAAGTCTGATAAACGCCGGAAAAATGAATAAGTCCAAAAAAAAAATTTTTTCAACTTTTTTAAATTTTACCCCCGTGGGATATATATTCTACCCACACACTTTTGGAACTCTTCTGGGGTACCCTCACACATATTATTCCCTCATTTAGTGGATATTTTCACAAAAAAGTGAAATTTTCCAAAATCCAGAAAATTGGCTGAAAACGACTAAATATCAAGGACTCATTGGGCGAGTCGCTCTGGAACTGAAATCAGAATACTCACTGACATTTCCCCTATCTGAAAGTCTGATAAACGCCGGAAAAATGACTAAGTCCAAAAAAAATTTTTTTTAAACTTTTTTCAATTTTACCGCCGTGGGATATATATTCTACCCAAACACATTTGGAACTCTCCTGTGGTACCCTCACACATATTATTCCCTCATTTAGTGGATATTTTAACAAAAAAGTGAAATTTTCAAAAATCCAGAAAATTGGCTGAAAACGTCTAAGTATCAAGGACTCATTGGGTGAATCGCTCTGGAACTGAAATCAGAATCTTCACTGACATTTCCCCTATCTGAAAGTCTGATAAACGCCGGAAAAATGACTAAGTCCAAAAAAAAAAAATTTTCAACTTTTTTCAACTTTACCCCCGTGGGATATCTATTCTGCCCACACACATTTGGAACTCTCCTGGCGTACCCTCACACATATTATTCCCTCATTTAGTGGATATTTTCACAAAAAAGTGAAATTTTCAAAAATCCAGAAAATTGGCTGAAAACGACTAAATATCAAGGAGTCATTGGGTGAATCGCTCTGGAACTGAAATCGGAATGCTCACTGACATTTGCCCTATCTGAAAGTTTGATAAACGTCGGAAAAATTACTAAGTACAAAAAAAACAATTTTTAACCTTTTTTCAATTTTACCCCCGTGGGATATACATTCTACCCACACACATTTGGAACTCTCCTGGGGAACCCTCACACATATTATTCCCTCATTTAGTGGATATTTTCATAAAAAAGTGAAATTTTCAAAAATCCAAAATATTGGCTGAAAAAGACTAAATATCAAGGACTCATTGGGCGAATCGCTCTGGAACTGAAATCAGAACACTCACTGGCATTTACCCCTATCTGAAAGTCTGATAAACGCCGGAAAAATGACTAAGTCCAAAAAAAAATTTTTTTCAACTTTTTTCAATTTTAGCCCCGTGGGATATCTATTCTACCCACACACATTTGGAACTCTCCTGGGGTACCCTCACACATATTATTCCCTCATTTAGTGGATATTTTCACAAAAAAGTGAAATTTTCAAAAATCCAGAATATTGGCTGAAAACGACTAAATATCAAGGACTCATTGGGTGAATCGCTCTGGAACTGAAATCGGAATGCTCACTGACATTTGCCCTATCTGAAAGTCTGATAAACGCAGGAAAAATACCTAAGTCCTAAAAAAAATTTTTTTCAACTTTTTTCAATTTTACCCCCGTGGGATATATATTCTACCCACACACATTTAGAACTCTCCTGGGGTACCCTCACACATAATATTCCCTCATTTAGTGGATATTTTCACAAAAAAGTGAAATTTTCAAAAATCCAGAAAATTGGCTGAAAACGACTAAATATCAAGGACTCATTGCGCGAATTGCTCTGGAACTGAAATTGGAATGCTCACTGACATTTTCCCTATCTGAATGTCTGAAAAACGCTGGAAAAATGACTAAGTCCAAAAAATAATTTTTTTCAACTTTTTTCAATTTTACCCGAGTGGGATATATATTCTGCCCACACACATTTGGAACTCTCCTGGGGTACCCTCACACATATTATTCCCTCATTTAGTGGATATTTTCATAAAAAAGTGAAATTTTCAAAAATCCAAAATATTGGCTGAAAACGACTAAATATCAAGGACTCATTGGGCGAATCGCTCTGGAACTGAAATCGGAATGCTCAATGACATTTGCCCTATCTGAAAGTCTGATAAACGCCGGAAAAATGAATAAGTCCAAAAAAAAAATTTTTTCAACTTTTTTAAATTTTACCCCCGTGGGATATATATTCTACCCACACACTTTTGGAACTCTTCTGGGGTACCCTCACACATATTATTCCCTCATTTAGTGGATATTTTCACAAAAAAGTGAAATTTTCCAAAATCCAGAAAATTGGCTGAAAACGACTAAATATCAAGGACTCATTGGGCGAATCGCTCTGGAACTGATATCAGAATGCCCACTGCATTTGCCCTATCTGAAAGTCTGATAAACGCCGGAAAAATGACTAAGTCCAAAAAAAATTTTTTTTAAACTTTTTTCAATTTTACCCCCGTGGGATATATATTCTACCCACACACATTTGGAACTCTCCTGTGGTACCCTCACACATATTATTCCCTCATTTAGTGGATATTTTAACAAAAAAGTGAAATTTTCAAAAATCCAGAAAATTGGCTGAAAACGACTAAATATCAAGGACTCATTGGGCGAATCGCATAGGAACTGAAATCAGAATGTTCACTGACATTTCCCCTATCTGAAAGTCTGATAAACGCCGAAAAAATGACTAAGTCCAAAAAAAAATTTTTTTCAACTTTTTCAATTTTACCCCGTGGGATATATTCTACCTACACACATTTGGAACTCTCCTGGGGTAACCTCACACATATTTTTCCCTCATTTAGTGGATATTTTCACAAAAAAGTGAAATTTTCAAATATAAACAATATTGGCTGAAAACGACTAAGTATCAAGGACTCATTGGGGGAATCGCTCTGGAACTGAAATCGGAATGCTCACTGACATTTCCCTTTCTGAAAGTCTGACAAACGCCGGAAAAATGACAAAGTCCAAAAAAAATTTTTTTTAAACTTTTTTCAATTTTACCCCCGTGGGATATATATTCTACCCACACACATTTGGAACTCTCCTGTGGTACCCTCACACATATTATTCCCTCATTTAGTGGATATTTTAACAAAAAAGTGAAATTTTCAAAAATCCAGAAAATTGGCTGAAAACGACTAAATATCAAGGACTCATTGGGCGAATCGCTCTGGAACTGAAATCAGAATGTTCACTGACATTTCCCCTATCTGAAAGTCTGATAAACGCCGAAAAAATGACTAAGTCCAAAAAAAAATTTTTTTCAACTTTTTCAATTTTACCCCGTGGGATATATTCTACCTACACACATTTGGAACTCTCCTGGGGTAACCTCTCACATATTTTTCCCTCATTTAGTGGATATTTTCACAAAAAAGTGAAATTTTCAAATATAAACAATATTGGCTGAAAACGACTAAGTATCAAGGACTCATTGGGCGAATCGCTCTGGAACTGAAATCGGAATGCTCACTGACATTTCCCTTTCTGAAAGTCTGACAAACGCCGGAAAAATGACAAAGTCCAAAAAAAATTTTTTTTAAACATTTTTCAATTTTACCCCCTTGGGATATATATTCTACCCACACACATTTGGAACTCTCCTGGGGTAACCTCACACATATTTTGCCCTCATTTAGTGGATATTTTCACAAAAAAGTGAAATTTTCAAATATAAACAATATTGGCTGAAAACGACTAAGTATCAAGGACTCATTGGGCGAATCGCTCTAGAACTGAAATCAGAATGCTCACTTACATTTCCCCTATCTGAAAGTGTGATAAACGCCGAAAAAATGACTAAGTCCAAAAAAAATTTTTTTTCAACTTTTTCAAATTTACCCCGTGGGATATATTCTACCTTCACACATTTGCAACTCTCCTGGGGTAACCTCACACATATTTTTCCCTCATTTAGTGGATATTTTCACAAAAAAGTGAAATTTTCAAATATAAAAAATATTGTCTGAAAACGACTAAGTATCAAGGACTCATTGGGCGAATCGCTCTGGAACTGAAATCGGAATGCTCACTGACATTTCCCCTATCTGAAAGTCTGACAAACGCCGGAAAAATGACTAAGTCCAAAAAAATTTTTTTTGAAACTTTTTTCAATTTTATCCCCGTGGGATATATATTCTACCCACACACATTTTGAAATCTCCTGGGGTACCCTCACACATATTATTCCCTCATTTAGTGGATATTTTCACAAAAAAGTGAAATTTTCAAAAATCCAGAAAATTGGCTGAAAACGACTAAATATCAAGGACTCATTGGGCGAATCGATCTGGCACTGAAATTGGAATACTCACTGACATTTCCCCTATCTTGAAAGTCTGTTAAATGCCGGAAAAATGACTAAGTCCAAAAAATAAATTTTTCAACTTTTTTCAATTTTACCCCCGTGGGATATATATTCTACCTACACATATTTGGAACTCTCCTGGGGTAACCTCACACATATTATTCCCTCATTTAGTGGATATGTTCACAAAAAAGTGAAATTTTCAAAAATCCAGAAAATTGGCTGAAAACTACTAAATATCAAGGACTCATTGGGCGAATCGCTCTGTAACTGAAATCGGAACGCTCACTGACATTTCCCCTATCTGAAAGTCTGATAAACGCCGGAAAAATGACTAAGTCCAAAAAAAATTTTTTTAAAACTTTTTTCAATTTACCCCCGTGGGATATATATTCTACCCACACACATTTGGAACTCTCCTGTGGTACCCTCACACATATTATTCCCTCATTTAGTGGATATTTTCACAAAAAAGTAAAACTTTCAAAAATCCAGAAAATTGGCTGAAAACGACTAAATATCAAGGACTCATTGGGCGAATCGCTCTGGAACTGAAATCGGAACCCTCACTGACATTTCCCCTATCTGAAAGTCTGATAAACGCCGGAAAAATGACTAAGTCCAAAAAAAAAATTTTTTCAATTTTTTTCAATTTTACCCCGTGGGATATATATTCTACTTACACATATTTGGAACTCTCCTGGGGTAACCTCACACATATTTTTCCCTCATTTAGTGGATATTTTCACAAAAAAGTAAAATTTTCAAATATCCAAAATATTGGCTTAAAACGACAATATCAAGGACTCATTGGGCGATTCGATCTGGCACTGAAATTGGAATACTCACTGACATTTCCCCTATCTTGAAAGTCTGTTAAATGCCGGAAAAATGACTAAGTCCAAAAAATAAATTTTTCAACTTTTTTCAATTTTACCCCCGTGGGATATATATTCTACCTACACATATTTGGAACTCTCCTGGGGTAACCTCACACATATTATTCCCTCATTTAGTGGATATGTTCACAAAAAAGTGAAATTTTCAAAAATCCAGAAAATTGGCTGAAAACTACTAAATATCAAGGACTCATTGGGCGAATCGCTCTGTAACTGAAATCGGAACGCTCACTGACATTTCCCCTATCTGAAAGTCTGATAAACGCCGGAAAAATGACTAAGTCCAAAAAAAATTTTTTTAAAACTTTTTTCAATTTACCCCCGTGGGATATATATTCTACCCACACACATTTGGAACTCTCCTGTGGTACCCTCACACATATTATTCCCTCATTTAGTGGATATTTTCACAAAAAAGTAAAACTTTCAAAAATCCAGAAAATTGGCTGAAAACGACTAAATATCAAGGACTCATTGGGCGAATCGCTCTGGAACTGAAATCGGAACCCTCACTGACATTTCCCCTATCTGAAAGTCTGATAAACGCCGGAAAAATGACTAAGTCCAAAAAAAAATTTTTTCAACTTTTTTCAATTTTACCCCCGTGGGATATATATTCTACCTACACATATTTGGAACTCTCCTGGGGTAACCTCACACATATTATTCCCTCATTTAGTGGATATGTTCACAAAAAAGTGAAATTTTCAAAAATCCAGAAAATTGGCTGAAAACGACTAAATATCAAGGACTCATTGGGCGAATCGCTCTGGAACTGAAATTGGTATGCTCACTGACATTTCCCCTATCTGAAAGTCTGATAAACACTGGAAAAATGACTAAGTCCCAAAAAAATTTTTTTAAACTTTTTTCAATTTTACCCCCGTGGTATAAATATTCTACCTACACATATTTGGAACTCTCCTGGGGTAACCTCACACATATTATTCCCTCATTTAGTGGATATTTTCACAAAAAAGTGAAATTTTCAAAAATCCAGAAAATTGTCTGAAAACGACTAAATATCAAGGACTCATTGGGCGAATCACTCTGGAACTGAAATCGGAATGCTCACTGACATTTCCCCTATCTGAAAGTCTGATAAACGCCGGAAAAATGACTAAGCCCAAAAAAAAAAATTTTTCAACTTTTTTCAATTTTACCCCCGTGGGATATATGTTCTACCCACACACATTTGGAACTCTCCTGGGGTACCCTCACACATATTATTCCCTCATTTAGTGGATATTTTCACAAAAAAGTGAAATTTTCAAAAATCCAGAAAATTGGCTGAAAACGACTAAATATCAAGGACTCACTGGGCGAATCGCTCTGGAACTGAAATCGGAACACTCACTGACATTTCCCCTATCTGAAAGTCTGATAAACGCCGGAAAAATGACTAAGCCCCAAAAAAATAATTTTTCAACTTTTTTAAATTTTACCCCCGTGGGATATATGTTCTACCCACACACATTTGGAACTCTCCTGGGGTACCCTCACACATATTATTCCCTCATTTAGTGGATATTTTCACAAAAAAGTGAAAATTTCAAAAATACAGAAAATTGGCTGAAAACGACTAAATATCAAGGACTCACTGGGCGAATCGCTCTGGAACTGAAATCGGAACACTCACTGACATTTCCCCTATCTGAAAGTCTGATAAACGCCGGAAAAATGACTAAGCCCAAAAAAAAAAATTTTTCAACTTTTTTAAATTTTACCCCCGTGGGATATATGTTCTACCCACACACATTTGGAACTCTCCTGGGGTACCCTCACACATATTATTCCCTCATTTAGTGGATATTTTCACAAAAAAGTGAAATTTTCAAAAATCCAGAAAATTGGCTGAAAACGACTAAATATCAAGGACTCATTGGGCGAATCGCTCTGGAACTGAAATCGGAACCCTCACTGACATTTCCCCTATCTGAAAGTCTGATAAACGCCGGAAAAATGACGAAGCCCAAAAAAAATAAATTTTTCAACTTTTTTCAATTTTACCCCTGTGGGATATATATTCTACCCACACACATTTGGAACTCTCCTGGGGTACCCTCACACATATTATTCCCTCATTTAGTGGATATTTTCACAAAAAAGTGAAATTTTCAAAAATCCAGAAAATTCGCTGAAAACGACTAAACATCAAGGACTCATTGGGCGAATCGCTCTGGAACTGAAATTGGTATGCTCACTGACATTTCCCCTATCTGAAAGTCTGATAAACACCGGAAAAATGACTAAGTCCCCAAAAAATTTTTTTAAACTTTTTTCAATTTTACCCCCGTGGTATATATATTCTACCTACACATATTTGGAACTCTCCTGGGGTAACCTCACACATATTATTCCCTCATTTAGTGAATATTTTCACAAAAAAGTGAAATTTTCAAAAATCCAGAAAATGGCTGAAAACGACTAAATATCAAGGACTCATTGGGCGAATCGCTCTGGAACTGAAATCGGAACGCTCACTGACATTTCCCCTATCTGAAAGTCTGATAAACGCCGGAAAAATGACTAAGCCCAAAAAAAAATATTTTTCAACTTTTTTCAATTTTACCCCCGTGGGATATATGTTCTACCCACACACATTTGGAACTCTCCTGGGGTACCCTCACACATATTATTCCCTCATTTAGTGGATATTTTCACAAAAAAGTGAAATTTTCAAAAATCCAGAAAATTGGCTGAAAACGACTAAATATCAAGGACTCATTGGGCGAATCGCTCTGGAGCTGAAATCGGAACCCTCACTGACATTTCCCCGATCTGAAAGTGTGATAAACGCCGGAAAAATGACTAAGCCCAAAAAAAAAAATTTTTCAATTTTACCCCCGTGGGATATATATTCTACCCACACACATTTGGAACTCTCCTGGGGTACCCTCACACATATTATTCCCTCATTTAGTGGATATTTTCACAAAAAAGTGAAATTTTCAAAAATCCAGAAAATTGGCTGAAAACGACTAAATATCAAGGACTCATTGGGCGAATCGCTCTGGAGCTGAAATCGGAACGCTCACTGACATTTCCCCTATCTGAAAGTCTGATAAACGCCGGAAAAATGACTAAGCCCAAAAAAAAAAATTTTTCAACTTTTTTCAATTTTACCCCCGTGGGATATATGTTCTACCCACACACATTTGGAACTCTCCTGGGGTACCCTCACACATATTATTCCCTCATTTAGTGGATATTTTCACAAAAAAGTGAAATTTTCAAAAATCCAGAAAATTGGCTGAAAACGACTAAATATCAAGGACTCACTGGGCGAATCGCTCTGGAACTGAAATCGGAACACTCACTGACATTTCCCCTATCTGAAAGTCTGATAAACGCCGGAAAAATGACTAAGCCCCAAAAAAATAATTTTTCAACTTTTTTAAATTTTACCCCCGTGGGATATATGTTCTACCCACACACATTTGGAACTCTCCTGGGGTACCCTCACACATATTATTCCCTCATTTAGTGGATATTTTCACAAAAAAGTGAAAATTTCAAAAATCCAGAAAATTGGCTGAAAACGACTAAATATCAAGGACTCACTGGGCGAATCGCTCTGGAACTGAAATCGGAACACTCACTGACATTTCCCCTATCTGAAAGTCTGATAAACGCCGGAAAAATGACTAAGCCCAAAAAAAAAAATTTTTCAACTTTTTTAAATTTTACCCCCGTGGGATATATGTTCTACCCACACACATTTGGAACTCTCCTGGGGTACCCTCACACATATTATTCCCTCATTTAGTGGATATTTTCACAAAAAAGTGAAATTTTCAAAAATCCAGAAAATTGGCTGAAAACGACTAAATATCAAGGACTCATTGGGCGAATCGCTCTGGAACTGAAATCGGAACCCTCACTGACATTTCCCCTATCTGAAAGTCTGATAAACGCCGGAAAAATGACGAAGCCCAAAAAAAATAAATTTTTCAACTTTTTTCAATTTTACCCCTGTGGGATATATATTCTACCCACACACATTTGGAACTCTCCTGGGGTACCCTCACACATATTATTCCCTCATTTAGTGGATATTTTCACAAAAAAGTGAAATTTTCAAAAATCCAGAAAATTCGCTGAAAACGACTAAACATCAAGGACTCATTGGGCGAATCGCTCTGGAACTGAAATTGGTATGCTCACTGACATTTCCCCTATCTGAAAGTCTGATAAACACCGGAAAAATGACTAAGTCCCCAAAAAATTTTTTTAAACTTTTTTCAATTTTACCCCCGTGGTATATATATTCTACCTACACATATTTGGAACTCTCCTGGGGTAACCTCACACATATTATTCCCTCATTTAGTGAATATTTTCACAAAAAAGTGAAATTTTCAAAAATCCAGAAAATGGCTGAAAACGACTAAATATCAAGGACTCATTGGGCGAATCGCTCTGGAACTGAAATCGGAACGCTCACTGACATTTCCCCTATCTGAAAGTCTGATAAACGCCGGAAAAATGACTAAGCCCAAAAAAAAATATTTTTCAACTTTTTTCAATTTTACCCCCGTGGGATATATGTTCTACCCACACACATTTGGAACTCTCCTGGGGTACCCTCACACATATTATTCCCTCATTTAGTGGATATTTTCACAAAAAAGTGAAATTTTCAAAAATCCAGAAAATTGGCTGAAAACGACTAAATATCAAGGACTCATTGGGCGAATCGCTCTGGAGCTGAAATCGGAACCCTCACTGACATTTCCCCGATCTGAAAGTGTGATAAACGCCGGAAAAATGACTAAGCCCAAAAAAAAAAATTTTTCAATTTTACCCCCGTGGGATATATATTCTACCCACACACATTTGGAACTCTCCTGGGGTACCCTCACACATATTATTCCCTCATTTAGTGGATATTTTCACAAAAAAGTGAAATTTTCAAAAATCCAGAAAATTGGCTGAAAACGACTAAATATCAAGGACTCATTGGGCGAATCGCTCTGGAGCTGAAATCGGAACGCTCACTGACATTTCCCCTATCTGAAAGTCTGATAAACGCCGGAAAAATGACTAAGTCCCAAAAAAATTTTTTTTAAACTTTTTTCTATTTTACCCCCGTGGGATATGTATTCTACCTACACACATTTGGAACTCTCCTGGGGTACCCTCACACATATTATTCCCTCATTTAGTGGGTATTTTCACAAAAAAAGTGAAATTTTCAAAAATCCAAAATATTGGCTGAAAACGACTAAATATCAAGGACTCATTGGGCGAATCGCTCTGGAACTGAAATCGGAACCCTCACTGACATTTCCCCTATCTGAAAGTCTGATAAATGCCGGAAAAATGACTAAGTCCAAAAAAAAATTTTTTAAACTTTTTTCAATTTTACCCCCGTGGGATATATATTCTACCTACACACATTTGGAACTCTCCTGGGGTACCCTCACACATATTATTCCCTCATTTAGTGGATATTTTCACAAAAAAGTGAAACTTTCAAAAATCCAGAAAATTGGCTGAAAACGACTAAATATCAAGGACTCACTGGGCGAATCGCTCTGGAACTGAAATTGGAACACTCACTGACATTTCCCCTATCTGAAAGTCTGATAAACGCCGGAAAAATGACTAAGCCCAAAAAAAAAAATTTTTCAACTTTTTTAAATTTTACCCCCGTGGGATATATGTTCTACCCACACACATTTGGAACTCTCCTGGGGTACCCTCACACATATTATTCCCTCATTTAGTGGATATTTTCACAAAAAAGTGAAATTTTCAAAAATCCAGAAAATTGGCTGAAAACGACTAAATATCAAGGACTCATTGGGCGAATCGCTCTGGAACTGAAATCGGAACCCTCACTGACATTTCCCCTATCTGAAAGTCTGATAAACGCCGGAAAAATGACTAAGCCCAAAAAAAAAAAATTTTTCAACTTTTTTCAATTTTACCCCTGTGGGATATATATTCTACCCACACACATTTGGAACTCTCCTGGGGTACCCTCACACATATTATTCCCTCATTTAGTGGATATTTTCACAAAAAAGTGAAATTTTCAAAAATCCAGAAAATTCGCTGAAAACGACTAAATATCAAGGACTCATTGGGCGAATCGCTCTGGAACTGAAATTGGTATGCTCACTGACATTTCCCCTATCTGAAAGTCTGATAAACACCGGAAAAATGACTAAGTCCCCAAAAAATTTTTTTAAACTTTTTTCAATTTTACCCCCGTGGTATATATATTCTACCTACACATATTTGGAACTCTCCTGGGGTAACCTCACACATATTATTCCCTCATTTAGTGAATATTTTCACAAAAAAGTGAAATTTTCAAAAATCCAGAAAATGGCTGAAAACGACTAAATATCAAGGACTCATTGGGCGAATCGCTCTGGAACTGAAATCGGAACGCTCACTGACATTTCCCCTATCTGAAAGTCTGATAAACGCCGGAAAAATGACTAAGCCCAAAAAAAAATATTTTTCAACTTTTTTCAATTTTACCCCCGTGGGATATATGTTCTACCCACACACATTTGGAACTCTCCTGGGGTACCCTCACACATATTATTCCCTCATTTAGTGGATATTTTCACAAAAAAGTGAAATTTTCAAAAATCCAGAAAATTGGCTGAAAACGACTAAATATCAAGGACTCATTGGGCGAATCGCTCTGGAGCTGAAATCGGAACCCTCACTGACATTTCCCCTATCTGAAAGTGTGATAAACGCCGGAAAAATGACTAAGCCCAAAAAAAAAAATTTTTCAATTTTACCCCCGTGGGATATATATTCTACCTACACACATTTGGAACTCTCTTGGGGTACCCTCACACATATTATTCCCTCATTTAGTGGATATTTTCACAAAAAAGTGAAATTTTCAAAAATCCAGAAAATTGGCTGAAAACGACTAAATATCAAGGACTCATTGGGCGAATCGCTCTGGAGCTGAAATCGGAACGCTCACTGACATTTCCCCTATCTGAAAGTCTGATAAACGCCGGAAAAATGACTAAGTCCAAAAAAAATTTTTTTTAAACTTTTTTCTATTTTACCCCCGTGGGATATATATTCTACCTACACACATTTGGAACTCTCCTGGGGTACCCTCACACATATTATTCCCTCATTTAGTGGGTATTTTCACAAAAAAAGTGAAATTTTCAAAAATCCAAAATATTGGCTGAAAACGACTAAATATCAAGGACTCATTGGGCGAATCGCTCTGGAACTGAAATCGGAACCCTCACTGACATTTCCCCTATCTGAAAGTCTGATAAACGCCGGAAAAATGACTAAGTCCAAAAAAAAATTTTTTAAACTTTTTTCAATTTTACCCCCGTGGGATATATATTCTACCTACACACATTTGGAACTCTCCTGGGGTACCCTCACACATATTATTCCCTCATTTAGTGGATATTTTCACAAAAAAGTGAAACTTTCAAAAATCCAGAAAATTGGCTGAAAACGACTAAATATCAAGGACTCATTGGGCGAAACGCTCTGGAACTGAAATTGGTATGCTCACTTACATTTCCCCTATCTGAAAGTGTGATAAACGCCGGAAAAATGACTAAGTCCCAAAAAAATTTTTTAAAACTTTTTTCATTTTACCCCCGTGGAATATATATTCTACCCACACACATTTGGAACTCTCCTGTGGTACCCTCACACATATTATTCCCTCATTTTGTGGATATTTTCACAAAAAAGTGAAATTTTAAAAAATCCAGAAAACTGGATGAAAACCACTAAATATCAAGGACTCATTGGGCGAATCGCTCTGGAACTGAAATTGGTATGCTCACTGACATTTCCCCTATCTGAAAGTTTGATAAACGGCGGAAAAATTACTAAGTCCAAAAAAAAATTTTTTAAAACTTTTTTCAATTTACCCCCGTGGGATATATATTCTACCCACACACATTTGGAACTCTCCTGTGGTACCCTCACACATATTATTCCCTCATTTAGTGGATATTTTCACAAAAAAGTGAAATTTTCAAAAATCCAGAAAATTGGCTGAAAACGACTAAATATCAAGGACTCATTGGGCGAATCGCCCTGGAACTGAAATCGGAACGCTCACTGACATTTCCCCTTTTTGAAAGTCTGATAAACGCCGGAAAAATGACTAAGCCCAAAAAAAAAATTTTTTCAACATTTTTCAATTTTACCCCCGTGGGATATATATTCTACCCACACACATTTGGAACTCTCCTGGGGTACCCTCACACATATTATTCCCTCATTTAGTGGATATTTTCCCAAAAAAGTGAAACTTTCAAAAATCCAGAAAATTGGCTGAAAACGACTAAATATCAAGGACTCATTGGGCGAAACGCTCTGGAACTGAAACTGGTATGCTCACTGACATTTCCCCTATCTGAAAGTGTGATAAACGCCGAAAAAATGACTAAGTCCAAAAAAATTTTTTTAAAACTTTTTTCATTTTACCCCCGTGGGATATATATTCTACCCAAACACATTTGGAACTCTCCTGGGGTACCCTCACACATATTATTCCCTCATTTAGTGGATATTTTCCCAAAAAAGTGAAACTTTCAAAAATCCAGAAAATTGGCTGAAAACGACTAAATATCAAGGACTCATTGGGCGAAACGCTCTGGAACTGAAATTGGTATGCTCACTTACATTTCCCCTATCTGAAAGTGTGATAAACGCCGGAAAAATGACTAAGTCCAAAAAAAATTTTTTAAAACTTTTTTCATTTTACCCCCGTGGAATATATATTCTACCCACACACATTTGGAACTCTCCTGGGGTACCCTCACACATATTATTCCCTCATTTAGTGGATATTTTCACAAAAAAGTGAAATTTTAAAAAATCCAGAAAATTGGCTGAAAACGACTAAATATCAAGGACTCATTGGGCCAATCGCTCTGGAACTGAAATCGGAACGCTCACTGACATTTCCCCTATCTGAAAGTGTGATAAACGCCGGAAAAATGACTAAGTCCAAAAAAAAATTTTTAAAACTTTTTTTAATTTACCCCCGTGGGATATATATTCTACCCACACACATTTGGAACTCTCCTCTGGTACCCTCACACATATTATTCCCTCATTTAGTGGATATTTTCACAAAAAAGTGAAATTTTAAAAAATCCAGAAAATTGGCTGAAAACGACTAAATATCAAGGACTCATAGGGCGAATAGCTCTGGAACTGAAATCGGAACGCTCACTGACATTTCCCCTATCTGAAAGTCTGATAAACGCCGGAAAAATGACTAAGCCCAAAAAAAAAAATTTTTCAACTTTTTTCAATTTTACCCCCGTGGGATATATATTCTACCCACACACATTTGGAACTCTCCTGGGGTACCCTCACACATATTATTCCCTCATTTAGTGGATATTTTCACAAAAAAGTGAAACTTTCAAAAATCCAGAAAATTGGCTGAAAACGACTAAATATCAAGGACTCATAGGGCGAATAGCTCTGGAACTGAAATCGGAACGCTCACTGACATTTCCCCTATCTGAAAGTCTGATAAACGCCGGAAAAATGACTAAGCCCAAAAAAAAATTTTTTTCAACTTTTTTCAATTTTACCCCCGTGGGATATATATTCTACCCACACACATTTGGAACTCTCCTGTGGTACCCTCACACATATTATTCCCTCATTTTGTGGATATTTTCCCAAAAAAGTGAAATTTTCAAAAATCCAGAAAATTGGCTGAAAACGACTAAATATCAAGGACTCATTGTGCGAATCGCTCTGGAACTGAAATCGGAACGCTCACTGACATTTCCCCTATCTGAAAGTGTGATAAACGCCGGAAAAATGACTAAGCCCAAAAAAAAATTTTTTTCAACTTTTTTCAATTTTACCCCCGTGGGATATATATTCTACCCACACACATTTGGAACTCTCCTGGGGTACCCTCACACATATTATTCCCTCATTTAGTGGATATTTTCACAAAAAAGTGAAACTTTCAAAAATCCAGAAAATTGGCTGAAAACGACTAAATATCAAGGACTCATTGGGCGAATCGCTCTGGAACTGAAATCGGAGCGCTCACTGACATTTCCCCTATCTGAAAGTCTGATAAACACTGGAAAAATGACTAAGCCCAAAAAAAAATTTTTTTCAACTTTTTTCAATTTTACCCCCGTGGGATATATATTCTACCCACACACATTTGGAACTCTCCTGGGGTACCCTCACACATATTATTCCCTCATTTAGTGGATATTTTCACAAAAAAGTGAAACTTTCAAAAATCCAGAAAATTGGCTGAAAACGACTAAATATCAAGGACTCATTGGGCGAATCGCTCTGGAACTGAAATTGGTATGCTTACTGACATTTCCCCTATCTGAAAGTGTGATAAACGCCGGAAAAATGACTAAGTCCAAAAAAAAATTTTTAAAACTTTTTTCAATTTACCCCCGTGGGATATATATTCTACCCACACACATTTGGAACTCTCCTCTGGTACCCTCACACATATTATTCCCTCATTTAGTGGATATTTTCACAAAAAAGTGAAATTTTAAAAAATCCAGAAAATTGGCTGAAAACGACTAAATATCAAGGACTCATAGGGCGAATAGCTCTGGAACTGAAATCGGAACGCTCACTGACATTTCCCCTATCTGAAAGTCTGATAAACGCCGGAAAAATGACTAAGCATAGAAAAAAAAAATTTTCAACTTTTTTCAATTTTACCCCCGTGGGAAATATATTCTACCCACACACATTTGGAACTCTCCTGGGGTACCCTCACGCATATTATTCCCTCATTTAGTGGATATTTTCACAAAAAAGTGAAACTTTCAAAAATCCAGAAAATTGGCTGAAAACGACTAAATATCAAGGACTCATTGGGCGAATCGCTCTGGAACTGAAAACGGAACGCTCACTGACTTTTCCCCTATCTGAAAGTGTGATAAACGCCGGAAAAATGACTAAGCCCAAAAAAAAATTTTTTTCAACTTTTTTCAATTTTACCCCCGTGGGATATATATTCTACCCACACACATTTGGAACTCTCCTGGGGTACCCTCACACATATTATTCCCTCATTTAGTGGATATTTTCACAAAAAAGTGAAACTTTCAAAAATCCAGAAAATTGGCTGAAAACGACTAAATATCAAGGACTCATTGGGCGAATCGCTCTGGAACTGAAATCGGAGCGCTCACTGACATTTCCCCTATCTGAAAGTCTGATAAACACCGGAAAAATGACTAAGCCCAAAAAAAAATTTTTTTCAACTTTTTTCAATTTTACCCCCGTGGGATATATATTCTACCCACACACATTTGGAACTCTCCTGGGGTACCCTCACACATATTATTCCCTCATTTAGTGGATATTTTCACAAAAAAGTGAAACTTTCAAAAATCCAGAAAATTGGCTGAAAACGACTAAATATCAAGGACTCATTGGGCGAATCACTCTGGAACTGAAATTGGTATGCTCCCTGACATTTCCCCTATCTGAAAGTGTGATAAACGCCGGAAAAATGACTAAGTCCAAAAAAAAATTTTTAAAACTTTTTTTAATTTACCCCCGTGGGATATATATTCTACCCACACACATTTGGAACTCTCCTCTGGTACCCTCACACATATTATTCCCTCATTTAGTGGATATTTTCACAAAAAAGTGAAATTTTAAAAAATCCAGAAAATTGGCTGAAAACGACTAAATATCAAGGACTCATAGGGCGAATAGCTCTGGAACTGAAATCGGAACGCTCACTGACATTTCCCCTATCTGAAAGTCTGATAAACGCCGGAAAAATGACTAAGCCCAAAAAAAAATTTTTTTCAACTTTTTTCAATTTTACCCCCGTGGGATATATATTCTACCCACACACATTTGGAACTCTCCTGGGGTACCCTCACACATATTATTCCCTCATTTAGTGGATATTTTCACAAAAAAGTGAAACTTTCAAAAATCCAGAAAATTGGCTGAAAACGACTAAATATCAAGGACTCATTGGGCGAATCGCTCTGGAACTGAAATCGGAGCGCTCACTGACATTTCCCCTATCTGAAAGTCTGATAAACACTGGAAAAATGACTAAGCCCAAAAAAAAATTTTTTTAAACTTTTTTCAATTTTACCCCCGTGGGATATATATTCTACCCACACACATTTGGAACTCTCCTGGGGTACCCTCACACATATTATTCCCTCATTTAGTGGATATTTTCACAAAAAAGTGAAACTTTCAAAAATCCAGAAAATTGGCTGAAAACGACTAAATATCAAGGACTCATTGGGCGAATCGCTCTGGAACTGAAATTGGTATGCTTACTGACATTTCCCCTATCTGAAAGTGTGATAAACGCCGGAAAAATGACTAAGTCCAAAAAAAAATTTTTAAAACTTTTTTCAATTTACCCCCGTGGGATATATATTCTACCCACACACATTTGGAACTCTCCTCTGGTACCCTCACACATATTATTCCCTCATTTAGTGGATATTTTCACAAAAAAGTGAAATTTTAAAAAATCCAGAAAATTGGCTGAAAACGACTAAATATCAAGGACTCATAGGGCGAATAGCTCTGGAACTGAAATCGGAACGCTCACTGACATTTCCCCTATCTGAAAGTCTGATAAACGCCGGAAAAATGACTAAGCATAGAAAAAAAAAATTTTCAACTTTTTTCAATTTTACCCCCGTGGGATATATATTCTACCCACACACATTTGGAACTCTCCTGGGGTACCCTCACACATATTATTCCCTCATTTAGTGGATATTTTCACAAAAAAGTGAAACTTTCAAAAATCCAGAAAATTGGCTGAAAACGACTAAATATCAAGGATTCATTGGGCGAATCGCTCTGGAACTGAAATCGGAACGCTCACTGACATTTCCCCTATCTGAAAGTGTGATAAACGGCGGAAAAATGACTAAGCCCAAAAAAAAATTTTTTTCAACTTTTTTCAATTTTACCCCCGTGGGATATATATTCTACCCACACACATTTGGAACTCTCCTGGGGTACCCTCACACATATTATTCCCTCATTTAGTGGATATTTTCACAAAAAAGTGAAACTTTCAAAAATCCAGAAAATTGGCTGAAAACGACTAAATATCAAGGACTCATTGGGCGAATCGCTCTGGAACTGAAATCGGAGCGCTTCACTGACATTTCCCCTATCTGAAAGTCTGATAAACACTGGAAAAATGACTAAGCCCAAAAAAAAATTTTTTTCAACTTTTTTCAATTTTACCCCCGTGGGATATATATTCTACCCACACACATTTGGAACTCTCCTGGGGTACCCTCACACATATTATTCCCTCATTTAGTGGATATTTTCACAAAAAAGTGAAATTTTAAAAAATCCAGAAAATTGGCTGAAAACGACTAAATATCAAGGACTCATTGGGCCAATCGCTCTGGAACTGAAATCGGAACGCTCACTGACATTTCCCCTATCTGAAAGTCTGATAAACGCCGGAAAAATGACTAAGCCCAGAAAAAAAAAATTTTCAACTTTTTTCAATTTTACCCCCATGGGATATATATTCTACCCACACACATTTGGAACTCTCCTGGGGTACCCTCACACATATTATTCCCTCATTTAGTGGATATTTTCACAAAAAAGTGAAACTTTCAAAAATCCAGAAAATTGGCTGAAAACGACTAAATATCAAGGACTCATTGGGCGAATCGCTCTGGAACTGAAATCGGAGCGCTCACTGACATTTCCCCTATCTGAAAGTCTGATAAACACCGGAAAAATGACTAAGCCCAAAAAAAAATTTTTTTCAACTTTTTTCAATTTTACCCCCGTGGGATATATATTCTACCCACACACGTTTGGAACTCTCCTGGGGTACCCTCACACATATTATTCCCTCATTTAGTGGATATTTTCACAAAAAAGTGAAACTTTCAAAAATCCAGAAAATTGGCTGAAAACGACTAAATATCAAGGACTCATTGGGCGAATCGCTCTGGAACTGAAATTGGTATGCTCACTGACATTTCCCCTATCTGAAAGTGTGATAAACGCCGGAAAAATGACTAAGTCCAAAAAAAAATTTTTAAAACTTTTTTTAATTTACCCCCGTGGGATATATATTCTAACCCACACACATTTGGAACTCTCCTCTGGTACCCTCACACATATTATTCCCTCATTTAGTGGATATTTTCACAAAAAAGTGAAATTTTAAAAAATCCAGAAAATTGGCTGAAAACGACTAAATATCAAGGACTCATAGGGCGAATAGCTCTGGAACTGAAATCGGAACGCTCACTGACATTTCCCCTATCTGAAAGTCTGATAAACGCCGGAAAAATGACTAAGTCCAAAAAAAAAAAATTTTCAACTTTTTTCAATTTTACCCCCGTGGGATATATATTCTACCTACACACATTTGGAACTTTCCTGGGATACCATCACACATATTATTCTCTCATTTAGTGGATATTTTCACAAAAAAGTAAAACTTTCAAAAATCCAGAAAATTGGCTGAAAACGACTAAATATCAAGGACTCATTGGGCGAATCGCTCTGGAACTGAAATTGGTATGCTCACTGACATTTCCCCTATCTGAAAGTCTGATAAACGCCGGAAAAATGACTAAGCATAGAAAAATAAAATTTTCAACTTTTTTCAATTTTACCCCCGTGGGATATATATTCTACCCACACACATTTGGAACTCTCCTGGGGTACCCTCACACATATTATTCCCTCATTTAGTGGATATTTTCACAAAAAAGTGAAACTTTCAAAAATCCAGAAAATTGGCTGAAAACGACTAAATATCAAGGATTCATTGGGCGAATCGCTCTGGAACTGAAATCGGAACGCTCACTGACATTTCCCCTATCTGAAAGTGTGATAAACGGCGGAAAAATGACTAAGCCCAAAAAAAAATTTTTTTCAACTTTTTTCAATTTTACCCCCGTGGGATATATATTCTACCCACACACATTTGGAACTCTCCTGGGGTACCCTCACACATATTATTCCCTCATTTAGTGGATATTTTCACAAAAAAGTGAAACTTTCAAAAATCCAGAAAATTGGCTGAAAACGACTAAATATCAAGGACTCATTGGGCGAATCGCTCTGGAACTGAAATCGGAGCGCTTCACTGACATTTCCCCTATCTGAAAGTCTGATAAACACTGGAAAAATGACTAAGCCCAAAAAAAAATTTTTTTCAACTTTTTTCAATTTTACCCCCGTGGGATATATATTCTACCCACACACATTTGGAACTCTCCTGGGGTACCCTCACACATATTATTCCCTCATTTAGTGGATATTTTCACAAAAAAGTGAAATTTTAAAAATCCAGAAAATTGGCTGAAAACGACTAAATATCAAGGACTCATTGGGCCAATCGCTCTGGAACTGAAATCGGAACGCTCACTGACATTTCCCCTATCTGAAAGTCTGATAAACGCCGGAAAAATGACTAAGCCCAGAAAAAAAAAATTTTCAACTTTTTTCAATTTTACCCCCATGGGATATATATTCTACCCACACACATTTGGAACTCTCCTGGGGTACCCTCACACATATTATTCCCTCATTTAGTGGATATTTTCACAAAAAAGTGAAACTTTCAAAAATCCAGAAAATTGGCTGAAAACGACTAAATATCAAGGACTCATTGGGCGAATCGCTCTGGAACTGAAATCGGAGCGCTCACTGACATTTCCCCTATCTGAAAGTCTGATAAACACCGGAAAAATGACTAAGCCCAAAAAAAAATTTTTTTCAACTTTTTTCAATTTTACCCCCGTGGGATATATATTCTACCCACACACATTTGGAACTCTCCTGGGGTACCCTCACACATATTATTCCCTCATTTTGTGGATATTTTCACAAAAAAGTGAAACTTTCAAAAATCCAGAAAATTGGCTGAAAACGACTAAATATCAAGGACTCATTGGGCGAATCGCTCTGGAACTGAAATTGGTATGCTCACTGACATTTCCCCTATCTGAAAGTGTGATAAACGCCGGAAAAATGACTAAGTCCAAAAAAAAATTTTTAAAACTTTTTTTAATTTACCCCCGTGGGATATATATTCTACCCACACACATTTGGAACTCTCCTCTGGTACCCTCACACATATTATTCCCTCATTTAGTGGATATTTTCACAAAAAAGTGAAATTTTAAAAAATCCAGAAAATTGGCTGAAAACGACTAAATATCAAGGACTCATAGGGCGAATAGCTCTGGAACTGAAATCGGAACGCTCACTGACATTTCCCCTATCTGAAAGTCTGATAAACGCCGGAAAAATGACTAAGTCCAAAAAAAAAAAATTTTCAACTTTTTTCAATTTTACCCCCGTGGGATATATATTCTACCTACACACATTTGGAACTTTCCTGGGATACCATCACACATATTATTCTCTCATTTAGTGGATATTTTCACAAAAAAGTAAAACTTTCAAAAATCCAGAAAATTGGTTGAAAACGACTAAATATCAAGGACTCATTGGGCGAATCGCTCTGGAACTGAAATTGGTATGCTCACTGACATTTCCCCTATCTGAAAGTCTGATAAACGCCGGAAAAATGACTAAGTCCAAAAAAAAAATTTGTAAAAACTTTTTTCAATTTACTCCCGTGGGATATATATTCTACCCACACACATTTGGAACTCTCCTGTGGTACCCTCACACATATTATTCCCTCATTTAGTGGATATTTTCACAAAAAAGTGAAATTTTCAAAAATCCAGAAAATTGGCTGAAAACGACTAAATATCAAGGACTCATTGTGCGAATCGCTCTGGAACTGAAATCGGAACGCTCACTGACATTTCCCCTATCTGAAAGTCTGATAAACGCCGGAAAAATGACTAAGCATAGAAAAATAAAATTTTCAACTTTTTTCAATTTTACCCCCGTGGGATATATATTCTACCCACACACATTTGGACCTCTCCTGGGGTACCCTCACACATATTATTCCCTCATTTAGTGGATATTTTCACAAAAAAGTGAAACTTTCAAAAATCCAGAAAATTGGCTGAAAACGACTAAATATCAAGGACTCATTGGGCGAATCGCTCTGGAACTGAAATCGGAGCGCTGACTGACATTTCCCCTATCTGAAAGTCTGATAAACACCGGAAAAATGACTAAGCCCAAAAAAAAATTTTTTTCAACTTTTTTCAATTTTACCCCCGTGGGATATATATTCTACCCACACACATTTGGAACTCTCCTGGGGTACCCTCACACATATTATTCCCTCATTTAGTGGATATTTTCACAAAAAAGTGAAACTTTCAAAAATCCAGAAAATTGGCTGAAAACGACTAAATATCAAGGACTCATTGGGCGAATCGCTCTGGAACTGAAATTGGTATGCTTACTGACATTTCCCCTATCTGAAAGTGTGATAAACGCCGGAAAAATGATTAAGTCCAAAAAAAAATTTTTAAAACTTTTTTCAATTTACCCCCGTGGGATATATATTCTACCCACACACATTTGGAACTCTCCTCTGGTACCCTCACACATATTATTCCCTCATTTAGTGGATATTTTCACAAAAAAGTGAAATTTTAAAAATCCAGAAAATTGGCTGAAAACGACTAAATATCAAGGACTCATTGGGCGAATCGCTCTGGAACTGAAATCGGAATGCTCACTGACATTTCCCCTATCTGAAAGTCTGATAAACGCCGGAAAAATGACTAAGCTCAGAAAAAAAAAATTTTCAACTTTTTTCAATTTTACCCCCGTGGTATATATATTCTACCCACACACATTTGGAACTCTCCTGGGGTACCTTCACACATATTATTCCCTCACTTAGTGGATATTTTCACAAAAAAGTGAAACTTTCAAAAATCCAGAAAATTGGCTGAAAACGACTAAATATCAAGGACTCATTGGGCGAATCGCTCTGGAACTGAAATTGGTATGCTCACTGACATTTCCCCTATCTGAAAGTGTGATAAACGCCGGAAAAATGACTAAGTCCAAAAAATTTTTTTTAAAACTTTCTTCAATTTACCCCCGTGGGATATATATTCTACTCACACTCATTTGGAACTCTCCTCTGGTACCCTCACACATATTATTCCCTCATTTAGTGGATATTTTCCCAAAAAAGTGAAATTTTCAAAAATCCAGAAAATTGGCTGAAAACGACTAAATATCAAGGACTCATTGGGCGAATCGCTCTGGAACTGAAATCGGAATGCTCACTGACATTTCCCCTATCTGAAAGTCTGATAAACGCCGGAAAAATGACTAAGCCCAGAAAAAAAAAAATTTCAACTTTTTTCAATTTTACCCCCGTGGGATATATATTCTACCCACACACATTTGGAACTCTCCTGGGGTACCCTCACACATATTATTCCCTCATTTAGTGGATATTTTCACAAAAAAGTGAAACTTTCAAAAATCCAGAAAATTGGCTGAAAACGACTAAATATCAAGGACTCATTGGGCGAATCGCTCTGGAACTGAAATCGGAACGCTCACTGACATTTCCCCTATCTGAAAGTGTGATAAACGCCGGAAAAATGACTAAGCCCAAAAAAAAATTTTTTTCAACTTTTTTCAATTTTACCCCCGTGGGATATATATTCTACCCACACACATTTGGAACTCTCCTGGGGTACCCTCACACATATTATTCCCTTATTTAGTGGATATTTTCACAAAAAAGTGAAACTTTCAAAAATCCAGAAAATTGGCTGAAAACGACTAAATATCAAGGACTCATTGGGCGAATCGCTCTGGAACTGAAATCGGAATGCTCACTGACATTTCCCCTATCTGAAAGTCTGATAAACGCCGGAAAAATGACTAAGCCCAGAAAAAAAAAATTTTCAACTTTTTTCAATTTTACCCCCGTGGGATATATATTCTACCCACACACATTTGGAACTCTCCTGGGGTACCCTCACACATATTATTCCCTCATTTAGTGGATATTTTCACAAAAAAGTGAAACTTTCAAAAATCCAGAAAATTGGCTGAAAACAACTAAATATCAAGGACTCATTGGGCGAATCGCTCTGGAACTGAAATCGGAACGCTCACTGACATTTCCCCTATCTGAAAGTGTGATAAACGCGGGAAAAATGACTAAGCCCAAAAAAAAATTTTTTTCAACTTTTTTCAATTTTACCCCCGTGGGATATATATTCTACCCACACACATTTGGAACTCTCCTGGGGTACCCTCACACATATTATTCCCTCATTTAGTGGATATTTTCACAAAAAAGTGAAACTTTCAAAAATCCAGAAAATTGGCTGAAAACGACTAAATATCAAGGACTCATTGGGCGAATCGCTCTGGAACTGAAATCGGAGCGCTCACTGACATCTCCCCTATCTGAAAGTCTGATAAACACCGGAAAAATGAATAAGCCCAAAAAAAAATTTTTTTCAACTTTTTTCAATTTTATCCCCCGTGGGATATATATTATACCCACACACATTTGGAACTCTCCTGGGGTACCCTCACACATATTATTCCCTCATTTAGTGGATATTTTCACAAAAAAGTGAAACTTTCAAAAATCCAGAAAATTGGCTGAAAACGACTAAATATCAAGGACTCATTGGGCGAATCGCTCTGGAACTGAAATTGGAATGCTCACTGACATTTCCCCTATCTGAAAGTGTGATAAACGCCGGAAAAATGACTAAGTCCAAAAAAAAATTTTTAAAACTTTTTTTAATTTACCCCCGTGGGATATATATTCTACCCACACACATTTGGAACTCTCCTCTGGTACCCTCACACATATTATTCCCTCATTTAGTGGATATTTTCACAAAAAAGTGAAATTTTAAAAAATCCAGAAAATTGGCTGAAAACGACTAAATATCAAGGACTCATAGGGCGAATAGCTCTGGAACTGAAATTGGAACGCTCACTGACATTTCCCCTATCTGAAAGTGTGATAAACGCCGGAAAAATGACTAAGCGCAAAAAAAAATTTTTTTCAACTTTTTTCAATTTTACCCCCGTGGGATATATATTCTAACCACACACATTTGGAACTCTCCTGGGGTACCCTCACACATATTATTACCTCATTTAGTGGATATTTTCACAAAAAAGTGAAATTTTCAAAAATCCAGAAAATTGGCTGAAAACGACTAAATATCAAGGACTCATTGGGCGAATCGCTCTGGAACTGAAATCGGAACGATCACTGACATTTCCCCTATCTGAAAGTCTTATAAACGCCGGAAAAATGACTAAGCCCAAAAAAAAAAATTTTTCAACTTTTTTCAATTTTACCCCCGTGGGATATATATTCTACCCACACACATTTGGAACTTTCCTGGGGTACCCTCACACATATTATTCTCTCATTTAGTGGATATTTTCACAAAAAAGTAAAAGTTTCAAAAATCCAGAAATTTGGCTGAAAACGACTAAATATCAAGGACTCATTGGGCGAATCGCTCTGGAACTGAAATTGGTATGCTCACTGACATTTCCCCTATATGAAAGTCTGATAAATGCCGGAAAAATGACTAAGTCCAAAAAAAAATTTTTTAAAACTTTTTTCAATTTACACCCGTGGGATATATATTCTACCCACACACATTTGGAACTCTCCTGTGGTACCCTCACACATATTATTCCCTCATTTAGTGGATATTTTCACAAAAAAGTGAAATTTTCAAAAATCCAGAAAATTGGTTGAAAACGACTAAATATCAAGGTCTCATTGGGCAAATCGCTCGGGAACTGAAATCGGAACGCTCACTGACATTTCCCCTATCTGAAAGTCTGATAAACGCCGGAAAAATGACTAAGCCCAGAAAAAAAAATTTTTCAACTTTTTTCAATTTTACCCCCGTGGGATATATATTCTACCCACACACATTTGGAACTCTCCTGGGGTACCCTCACACATATTATTCCCTCATTTAGTGGATATTTTCACAAAAAAGTGAAACTTTCAAAAATCCAGAAAATTGGCTGAAAACGACTAAATATCAAGGACTCATTGGGCGAATCGCTCTGGAACTGAAATCGGAACGCTCACTGACATTTCCCCTATCTGAAAGTGTGATAAACGCCGGAAAAATGACTAAGCCCAAAAAAAAATTTTTTTCAATTTTACCCCCGTGGGATATATATTCTACCCACACACATTTGGACCTCTCCTGGGGTACCCTCACACATATTATTCCCTCATTTAGTGGATATTTTCACAAAAAAGTGAAACTTTCAAAAATCCAGAAAATTGGCTGAAAACGACTAAATATCAAGGACTCATTGGGCGAATCGCTCTGGAACTGAAATCGGAATGCTCACTGACATTTCCCCTATCTAAAAGTCTGATAAACGCCGGAAAAATGACTAAGCCCAAAAAAAAAATTTTTTCAACTTTTTTCAATTTTATCCTCGTGGGATATATATTCTACCCACACACATTTGGAACTCTCCTGTGGTACCCTCACACATATTTTTCCCTCATTTAGTGGATATTTTCACAAAAAAAGTGAAATTTTCAAAAATCCAAAATATTGGCTGAAAACGACGAAATATCAAGGACTCATTGGGCGAATCGCTCTGGAACTGAAATGGGAATGCTCACTGACATTTCCCCTATCTGAAAGTCTGACAAACGCCGGAAAAATGACTAAGTCCAAAAAAAATATTTTTTCAACTTTTTTCAATTTTACCCCCGTGGGATATATATTCTAAATACACACATTTGGAATTCTCCTGGGGTACCCTCACACATATTATTCCCTCATTTAGTGGATATTTTCACAAAAAAGTGAAATTTTCAAAAATCCAGAAAATTGGCTGAAAACGACTAAATATCAAGGACTCATTGGGCGAATCGCTCTGGAACTGAAATCGGAATGCTCACTGACATTTGCCCTATCTGAAAGTCTGATAAACGCCGGAAAAATGAATAAGTACAAAAAAAAATTTTTTTCAACTTTTTTGAATTTTACCCCTGTGGGATATATATTCTACCCACACACATTTGGAACTCTCCTGGGGTACCCTCACACATATTTTTCCCTCATTTAGTGGATATTTTCACAAAAAGTGAAATTTTCAAAAATCCAAAATATTGGCTGAAAACGACGAAATATCAAGGACTCATTGGGCGAATCGCTCTGGAACTGAAATGGGAATGCTCACTGACATTTCCCCTATCTGTAAGTCTGATAAACGCCGGAAAAATGACTAAGTCCAAAAAAACCATTTTTTCAACTTTTTTCAATTTTACCCCCGTGGGATATATATTCTACCCACACACATTTGGAACTCTCCTGGGGTACCCTCACTCATATTATTCCCTCATTTAGTGGATATTTTCACAAAAAAGTAAAACTTTCAAAAAGCCAGAAAATTGGCTGAAAACGACTAAATATCAAGGACACATTGGGCGAATCG
Source organism: Phyllobates terribilis (assembly GCF_046119375.1). Taxonomy (NCBI): domain Eukaryota; kingdom Metazoa; phylum Chordata; class Amphibia; order Anura; family Dendrobatidae; genus Phyllobates; species Phyllobates terribilis. Next base: position 365,217,077 of record NW_027362764.1, on the reverse strand, counting down.
CTCTGGAACTGAAATCCGAACCCTCACTGACATTTCCCCTATCTGAAAGTCTGATAAACGCCGGAAAAATGACTGAGTCCAAAAAAAAATTTTTTTCAACTTTTTTCAATTTTACCCTGGTGGGATATATATTCTACCCACACACATTTGGAACTCTCCTGGGGTACCCTCACACATATTATTCCCTCATTTAGTGGATATTTTCACAAAAAAGTGAAACTTTCAAAAATCCAGAAAATTGGCTGAAAACGACTAAATATCAAGGACTCATTGGGCGAATCGCTCTGGAACTGAAATCGGAATGCTGACTGACATTTGCCCGATCTGAAAGTCTGATAAACGCCGGAAAAATGACTAAGTCCAAAAAAATTTTTTTTATAACTTTCTTCAATTTTACCCCCGTGGGATATATATTCTACCCACACACATTTGGAACTCTCCTGGGGTACCCTCAAACATATTATTCCCTCATTTAGTGGATATTTTTATAAAAAAGTGAAATTTTCAAAAATTCAGAAAATTGGCTGAAAACGACTAAATATCAAGGACTCATTGGGCGAATTGCTCTGGAACTGAAATCGGAACGCTCACTGACATTTCCCCTATCTGAAAGTCTGATAAACGCCGGAAAAATGACTACGTCCAAAAAAAAAAAAAATTTCAACTTTTTTAAATTTTACCCCCGTGGGATATATATTCTACCCACACACATTTGGAACTCTCCTGGGGTACCCTCACACATATTATTCCCTCATTTAGTGGATATTTTCACAAAAAAGTGAAACTTTCAAAAATCCAGAAAATTGGCTGAAAACGACTAAATATCAAGGACTCATTGGGCGAATCGCTCTGGAACTGAAATCAGAACGCTCACTGACATTTCCCCTATCTGAAAGTCTGATAAACGCCGGAAAAATGACTAAGTCCAAAAAAAATTTTTTTTCAACTTTTTTCAATTTTCCCCCGTGGGATATATATTCTACCAACACACATTTGGAACTCTCCTGGGGTACCCTCACACATATTATTCCCTCATTTAGTGGATATTTTCACAAAAAAGTGAAACTTTCAAAAAGCCAGAAAATTGGCTGAAAACGACTAAATATCAAGGACTCATTGGGCGAATCGCTCTGGAACCGAAATCAGAATGCTCACTGACATTTCCCCTATCTGAAAGTCTGATAAACGCCGGAAAAATGACTAAGTCCAAAAATAAAAATTTTTCAACTTTTTTCAATTTTACCCCCGTGGGATATATATTCTACCCACACACATTTGGAACTCTCCTGGGGTACCCTCACACATATTATTCCCTCATTTAGTAGATATTTTCACAAAAAAGTGAAATTTTCAAAAATCCAAATTATTGGCTGAAAATGACTAAATATCAAGGACACATTGGGCGAATCGCTCTGGAACTGAAATCCGAACCCTCACTGACATTTCCCCTATCTGAAAGTCTGATAAACGCCGGAAAAATGACTAAGTCCAAAAAAAAATTTTTTTCAACTTTTTTCAATTTACCCCCGTGGGATATATATACTACTCACACACATTTGGAACTCTCCTGGGGTAACCTCACACATATTATTCCCTCATTTAGTGGATATTTTCACAAAAAAGTGAAACTTTCAAAAATCCAGAAAATTGGCTGAAAACGACTAAATATCAAGGACTCATTGGGCAAATCGCTCTGGAACTGAAATTGGTATGCTCACTGACATTTCCCCTATCTGAAAGTCTGTTAAACGCCGGAAAAATGACTAAGTCCAAAAAAAATTTTCAACTTTTTTCAATTTTACCCCCGTGGGATATATATTCTACCCAAACACATTTGGAACTCTCCTGGGGTACCCTCACACATATTATTCCCTCATTTAGTAGACATTTTCACAAAAAAGTGAAACTTTCAAAAATCCAAATTATTGGCTGAAAATGACTAAATATCAAGGACACATTGGACGAATCGCTCTGGAACTGAAATCCGAACCCTCACTGACATTTCCCCTATCTGAAAGTCTGTTAAACGCCAGAAAAATGACTAAGTCCAAAAAAAATTTTCAACTTTTTTCAATTTTACCCCCTTGGGATATATATACTACCCACACACATTTGGAACTCTCCTGGGGTACCCTCACACATATTATTCCCTCATTTAGTGGATATTTTCACAAAAAAGTGAAACTTTCAAAAAGCCAGAAAATTGGCTGAAAACTACTAAATATCAAGGACTCATTGGGAAAATCGCTCTGGAACTGAAATCAGAATGCTCACTGACATTTCCCCTATCTGAAAGTCTGATAAACGCCGGAAAAATGACTACGTCCCAAAAAAAAAAAAATTTCAACTTTTTTAAATTTTACCCCCGTGGGATATATATTCTACCCACACACATTTGGAACTCTCCTGGGGTACCCTCACACATATTATTCCCTCATTTAGTGGATATTTTCACAAAAAAGTGAAACTTTCAAAAATCCAGAAAATTGGCTGAAAACGACTAAATATCAAGGACTCATTGGGCGAATCGCTCTGGAACTGAAATCAGAACGCTCACTGACATTTCCCCTATCTGAAAGTCTGATAAACGCCGGAAAAATGACTAAGTCCAAAAAAAATTTTTTTTCAACTTTTTTCAATTTTCCCCCGTGGGATATATATTCTACCAACACACATTTGGAACTCTCCTGGGGTACCCTCACACATATTATTCCCTCATTTAGTGGATATTTTCACAAAAAAGTGAAACTTTCAAAAAGCCAGAAAATTGGCTGAAAACGACTAAATATCAAGGACTCATTGGGCGAATCGCTCTGGAACCGAAATCAGAATGCTCACTGACATTTCCCCTATCTGAAAGTCTGATAAACGCCGGAAAAATGACTAAGTCCAAAAAAAAAAATTTTTCAACTTTTTTCAATTTTACCCCCGTGGGATATATATTCTACCCACACACATTTGGAACTCTCCTGGGGCACCCTCACACATATTATTCCCTCATTTAGTAGATATTTTCACAAAAAAGTGAAATTTTCAAAAATCCAAATTATTGGCTGAAAATGACTAAATATCAAGGACACATTGGGCGAATCGCTCTGGAACTGAAATCCGAACCCTCACTGACATTTCCCCTATCTGAAAGTCTGATAAACGCCGGAAAAATGACTAAGTCCAAAAAAAAATTTTTTTCAACTTTTTTCAATTTACCCCCGTGGGATATATATACTACCCACACACATTTGGAACTCTCCTGGGGTACCCTCACACATATTATTCCCTTATTTAGTGGATATTTTCACAAAAAAGTGAAACTTTCAAAAATCCAGAAAATTGGCTGAAAACGACTAAATATCAAGGACTCATTGGGCAAATCGCTCTGGAACTGAAATTGGTATGCTCACTGACATTTCCCCTATCTGAAAGTTTGTTAAACGCCGGAAAAATGACTAAGTCCAAAAAAAATTTTCAACTTTTTTCAATTTTACCCCTGTGGGATATATATTCTACCCAAACACATTTGGAACTCTCCTGGGGTACCCTCACACATATTATTCCCTCATTTAGTAGATATTTTCACAAAAAAGTGAAACTTTCAAAAATCCAAATTATTGGCTGAAAATGACTAAATATCAAGGACACATTGGACGAATCGCTCTGGAACTGAAATCCGAACCCTCACTGACATTTCCCCTATCTGAAAGTCTGTTAAACGCCAGAAAAATGACTAAGTCCAAAAAAAATTTTCAACTTTTTTCAATTTTACCCCCTTGGGATATATATACTACCCACACACATTTGGAACTCTCCTGGGGTACCCTCACACATATTATTCCCTCATTTAGTGGATATTTTCACAAAAAAGTGAAACTTTCAAAAAGCCAGAAAATTGGCTGAAAACTACTAAATATCAAGGACTCATTGGGAAAATCGCTCTGGAACTGAAATCAGAATGCTCACTGACATTTCCCCTATCTGAAAGTCTGATAAACGCCGGAAAAATGACTACGTCCAAAAAAAAAAAAAATTTCAACTTTTTTAAATTTTACCCCCGTGGGATATATATTCTACCCACACACATTTGGAACTCTCCTGGGGTACCCTCACACATATTATTCCCTCATTTAGTGGATATTTTCACAAAAAAGTGAAACTTTCAAAAATCCAGAAAATTGGCTGAAAACGACTAAATATCAAGGACTCATTGGGCGAATCGCTCTGGAACTGAAATCAGAACGCTCACTGACATTTCCCCTATCTGAAAGTCTGATAAACGCCGGAAAAATGACTAAGTCCAAAAAAAAATTTTTTTCAACTTTTTTCAATTTTCCCCCGTGGGATATATATTCTACCCACACACATTTGGAACTCTCCTGGGGTACCCTCACACATATTATTCCCTCATTTAGTGGATATTTTCACAAAAAAGTGAAACTTTCAAAAAGCCAGAAAATTGGCTGAAAACGACTAAATATCAAGGACTCATTGGGCGAATCGCTCTGGAACCAAAATCAGAATGCTCACTGACATTTCCCCTATCTGAAAGTCTGATAAACGCCGGAAAAATGACTAAGTCCAAAAAAAAAAAATTTTCAACTTTTTTCAATTTTACCCCCGTGGGATATATATTCTACCCACACACATTTGGAACTCTCCTGGGGTACCCTCACACATATTATTCCCTCATTTAGTAGATATTTTCACAAAAAAGTGAAATTTTCAAAAATCCAAATTATTGGCTGAAAATGACTAAATATCAAGGACACATTGGACGAATCGCTCTGGAACTGAAATCCGAACCCTCACTGACATTTCCCCTATCTGAAAGTCTGATAAACGCCGGAAAAATGACTAAGTCCAAAAAAAAATTTTTTTCAACTTTTTTCAATTTACCCCCGTGGGATATATATTCTACCCACACACATTTGGAACTCTCCTGGGGTACCCTCACACATATTATTCCCTCATTTAGTGGATATTTTCACAAAAAAGTGAAATTTTCAAAAATCCAGAAAATTGGCTGAAAACGACTTAATATCAAGGACTCATTGGGCGAATCGCTCTGGAACTGAAATTGGTATGCTCACTGACATTTCCCCTATCTGAAAGTCTGATAAACGCCGGAAAAATGACTGAGTCCAAAAAAAAATTTTTTTCAACTTTTTTCAATTTTACCCTGGTGGGATATATATTCTACCCACACACATTTGGAACTCTCCTGGGGTACCCTCACACATATTATTCCCTCATTTAGTGGATATTTTCACAAAAAAGTGAAACTTTCAAAAATCCAGAAAATTGGCTGAAAACGACTAAATATCAAGGACTCATTGGGCGAATTGCTCTGGAACTGAAATCGGAACGCTCACTGACATTTCCCCTATCTGAAAGTCTGATAAACGCCGGAAAAATGACTACGTCCAAAAAAAAAAAAAATTTCAACTTTTTTAAATTTTACCCCCGTGGGATATATATTCTACCCACACACATTTGGAACTCTCCTGGGGTACCCTCATACATATTATTCCCTCATTTAGTGGATATTTTCACAAAAAAGTGAAACTTTCAAAAATCCAGAAAATTGGCTGAAAACGACTAAATATCAAGGACTCATTGGGCGAATCGCTCTGGAACTGAAATCAGAACGCTCACTGACATTTCCCCTATCTGAAAGTCTGATAAACGCCGGAAAAATGACTAAGTCCAAAAAAAATTTTTTTTCAACTTTTTTCAATTTTCCCCCGTGGGATATATATTCTACCCACACACATTTGGAACTCTCCTGGGGTACCCTCACACATATTATTCCCTCATTTAGTGGATATTTTCACAAAAAAGTGAAACTTTCAAAAAGCCAGAAAATTGGCTGAAAACGACTAAATATCAAGGACTCATTGGGCGAATCGCTCTGGAACTGAAATCAGAACGCTCACTGACATTTCCCCTATCTGAAAGTCTGATAAACGCCGGAAAAATGACTAAGTCCAAAAAAAATTTTTTTTCAACTTTTTTCAATTTTCCCCCGTGGGATATATATTCTACCCACACACATTTGGAACTCTCCTGGGGTACCCTCACACATATTATTCCCTCATTTAGTGGATATTTTCACAAAAAAGTGAAACTTTCAAAAAGCCAGAAAATTGGCTGAAAACGACTAAATATCAAGGACTCATTGGGCGAATCGCTCTGGAACCGAAATCAGAATGCTCACTGACATTTCCCCTATCTGAAAGTCTGATAAACGCCGGAAAAATGACTAAGTCCAAAAAAAAAAAATTTTCAACTTTTTTCAATTTTACCCCCGTGGGATATATATTCTACCCACACACATTTGGAACTCTCCTGGGGTACCCTCACACATATTATTCCCTCATTTAGTAGATATTTTCACAAAAAAGTGAAATTTTCAAAAATCCAAATTATTGGCTGAAAATGACTAAATATCAAGGACACATTGGGCGAATCGCTCTGGAACTGAAATCCGAACCCTCACTGACATTTCCCCTATCTGAAAGTCTGATAAACGCCGGAAAAATGACTAAGTCCAAAAAAAAATTTTTTTCAACTTTTTTCAATTTACCCCCGTGGGATATATATACTACCCACACACATTTGGAACTCTCCTGGGGTACCCTCACACATATTATTCCCTCATTTAGTGGATATTTTCACAAAAAAGTGAAACTTTCAAAAATCCAGAAAATTGGCTGAAAACGACTAAATATCAAGGACTCATTGGGCAAATCGCTCTGGAACTGAAATTGGTATGCTCACTGACATTTCCCCTATCTGAAAGTCTGTTAAACGCCGGAAAAATGACTAAGTCCAAAAAAAATTTTCAACTTTTTTCAATTTTACCCCCGTGGGATATATATTCTACCCAAACACATTTGGAACTCTCCTGGGGTACCCTCACACATATTATTCCCTCATTTAGTAGATATTTTCACAAAAAAGTGAAACTTTCAAAAATCCAAATTATTGGCTGAAAATGACTAAATATCAAGGACACATTGGACGAATCGCTCTGGAACTGAAATCCGAACCCTCACTGACATTTCCCCTATCTGAAAGTCTGTTAAACGCCAGAAAAATGACTAAGTCCAAAAAAAATTTTCAACTTTTTTCAATTTTACCCCCTTGGGATATATATACTACCCACACACATTTGGAACTCTCCTGGGGTACCCTCACACATATTACTCCCTCATTTAGTGGATATTTTCACAAAAAAGTGAAACTTTCAAAAAGCCAGAAAATTGGCTGAAAACTACTAAATATCAAGGACTCATTGGGAAAATCGCTCTGGAACTGAAATCAGAATGCTCACTGACATTTCCCCTATCTGAAAGTCTGATAAACGCCGGAAAAATGACTACGTCCAAAAAAAAAAAAAATTTCAACTTTTTTAAATTTTACCCCCGTGGGATATATATTCTACCCACACACATTTGGAACTCTCCTGGGGTACCCTCACACATATTATTCCCTCATTTAGTGGATATTTTCACAAAAAAGTGAAACTTTCAAAAATCCAGAAAATTGGCTGAAAACGACTAAATATCAAGGACTCATTGGGCGAATCGCTCTGGAACTGAAATCAGAACGCTCACTGACATTTCCCCTATCTGAAAGTCTGATAAACGCCGGAAAAATGACTAAGTCCAAAAAAAAATTTTTTTCAACTTTTTTCAATTTTCCCCCGTGGGATATATATTCTACCCACACACATTTGGAACTCTCCTGGGGTACCCTCACACATATTATTCCCTCATTTAGTGGATATTTTCACAAAAAAGTGAAACTTTCAAAAAGCCAGAAAATTGGCTGAAAACTACTAAATATCAAGGACTCATTGGGCGAATCGCTCTGGAACTGAAATCAGAACGCTCACTGACATTTCCCCTATCTGAAAGTCTGATAAACGCCGGAAAAATGACTAAGTCCAAAAAAAAAAAATTTTCAACTTTTTTCAATTTTACCCCCGTGGGATATATATTCTACACACACACATTTTGAACTCTCCTGGGGTACCCTCACACATATTATTCCCTCATTTAGTGGATATTTTCACAAAAAAGTGAAATTTTCAAAAATCCAAAATATTGGCTGAAAATGACTAAATATCAAGGACTCATTGGGCGAATCGCTCTGGAACTGAAATCCGAACCCTCACTGACATTTCCCCTATCTGAAAGTCTGATAAACGCCGGAAAAATGACTAAGTCCAAAAAAAAAAAATTTTCAACTTTTTTCAATTTTACCCCCGAGGGATATATATTTTACCCACACACATTTGGAACTCTCCTGGGGTACCCTCACACATTTTATTCCCTCATTTAGTGGATATTTTCACAAAAAAGTGAAACTTTCAAAAATCCAGAAATTGGCTGAAAACGACTAAATATCAAGGACTCATTGGGCGAATCGCTCTGGAACTGAAATCAGAACGCTCACTGACATTTCCCCTATCTGAAAGTCTGATAAACGCCGGAAAAAAAAAAAAAAATTTCAACTTTTTTCAATTTTACCCCCGTGGGATATATATTCTACCCACACACATTTGGAAATCTCCTGGGGTACCCTCACACATATTATTCCCTCATTTAGTGGATATTTTCACAAAAAAGTGAAACTTTCAAAAATCCAGAAAATTGGCTGAAAACGACTAAATATCAAGGACTAATTGGGCGAATCGCTCTGGAACTGAAATCAGAACGCTCACTGACATTTCCCCTATCTGAAAGTCTGATAAACGCCGGAAAAATGACTAAGTCCAAAAAAAAAAAAATTTCAACTTTTTTCAATTTTACCCCCGTGGGATATATATTCTACACACACACATTTGGAACTCTCCTGGGGTACCCTCACACATATTATTCCCTCATTTAGTGGATATTTTCACAAAAAAGTGAAATTTTCAAAAATCCAAAATATTGGCTGAAAATGACTAAATATCAAGGAGTCATTGGGCGAATCGCTCTGGAACTGAAATCCGAACCCTCACTGACATCTCCCCTATCTGAAAGTCTGATAAACGCCGGAAAAATGACTAAGTCCAAAAAAAAAACATTTTCAACTTTTTTCAATTTTACCCCCGTGGGATATATATTCTACCCACACACATTTGGAACTCTCCTGGGGTACCCTCACACATTTTATTCCCTCATTTAGTGGATATTTTCACAAAAAAGTGAAACTTTCAAAAATCCAGAAAATTGGCTGAAAACGACTAAATATCAAGGACTCATGGGGCGAATCGCTCTGGAACTGAAATCAGAACGCTCACTGACATTTCCCCTATCTGAAAGTCTGATAAACGCCGGAAAAATGACTAAGTCCAAAAAAAAAAAATTTTCAACTTTTTTCAATTTTACCCCCGTGGGATATATATTCTACCCACACACATTTGGAACTCTCCTGGGGTACCCTCACACATTTTATTCCCTCATTTAGTGGATATTTTCACAAAAAAGTGAAACTTTCAAAAATCCAGAAAATTGGCTGAAAACGACTAAATATCACGGACTCATTGGGCGAATCGCTCTGGAACTGAAATCAGAACGCTCACTGACATTTCCCCTATCTGAAAGTCTGATAAACGCCGGAAAAATGACTAAGTCCAAAAAAATATTTTTTTTAAACTTTTTTCAATTTTACCCCCGTGGGATATATATTCTACCCACACACATTTGGAACTCTCCTGTGGTACCCTCACACATATTATTCCCTCATTTAGTGGATATTTACACAAAAAAGTGAAATTTTCAAAAATCCAGAAAATTGGCTGAAAACGACTAAATATCAAGGACTCATTGGGCGAATCGCTCTGTAACTGAAATCAGAACGCTCACTGACATTTCCCCTATCTGAAAGTCTGATAAACGCCGGAAAAATGACTAAGTCCAAAAAAAAAACATTTTCAACTTTTTTCAATTTTACCCCCGTGGGATATATATTCTACCCACACACATTTGGAACTCTCCTGGGGTACCCTCACACATTTTATTCCCTCATTTAGTGGATATTTTCACAAAAAAGTGAAACTTTCAAAAATCCAGAAAATTGGCTGAAAACGACTAAATATCAAGGACTCATTGGGCGAATCGCTCTGGAACTGAAATCAGAACGCTCACTGACATTTCCCCTATCTGAAAGTCTGATAAACGCCGGAAAAATGACTAAGTCCAAAAAAAAAAAATTTTCAACTTTTTTCAATTTTACCCCCGTGGGATATATATTCTACCCACACACATTTGGAACTCTCCTGGGGTACCCTCACACATTTTATTCCCTCATTTAGTGGATATTTTCACAAAAAAGTGAAACTTTCAAAAATCCAGAAAATTGGCTGAAAACGACTAAATATCAAGGACTCATTGGGCGAATCGCTCTGGAACTGAAATCAGAACGCTCACTGACATTTCCCCTATCTGAAAGTCTGATAAACGCCGGAAAAATGACTAAGTCCAAAAAAATATTTTTTTTAAACTTTTTTCAATTTTACCCCCGTGGGATATATATTCTACCCACACACATTTGGAACTCTCCTGTGGTACCCTCACACATATTATTCCCTCATTTAGTGGATATTTACACAAAAAAGTGAAATTTTCAAAAATCCAGAAAATTGGCTGAAAACGACTAAATATCAAGGACTCATTGGGCGAATCGCTCTGTAACTGAAATCAGAACGCTCACTGACATTTCCCCTATCTGAAAGTCTGATAAACGCCGGAAAAATGACTAAGTCCAAAAAAAAAAATTTTTCAACTTTTTTCAATTTTACCCCCGTGGGATATATATTCTACCCACACACATTTGGAACTCTCCTGGGGTACCCTCACACATATTATTCCCTCATTTAGTAGATATTTTCACAAAAAAGTGAAATTTTCAAAAATCCAAATTATTGGCTGAAAACGACTAAATATCAAGGACTCATTGGGCAAATCGCTCTGGAACTGAAATTGGTATGCTCACTTACATTTCCCATATCTGAAAGTCTGTTAAACGCCGGAAAAATGACTAAGTCCAAAAAAAAATTTTCAACTTTTTTCAATTTTACCCCCGTGGGATATATATTCTACCCACACACATTTGGAACTCTCCTGGGGTACCCTCACACATATTATTCCCTCATTTAGTGGATATTTTCACAAAAAAGTGAAACTTTCAAAAATCCAGAAAATTGGCTGAAAACGACTAAATATCAAGGACTCATTGGGCGAATCGCTCTGGAACTGAAATCAGAACGCTCACTGACATTTCCCCTATCTGAAAGTCTGATAAACGCCGGAAAAATGACTAAGTCCAAAAAAAAAAAATTTTCAACTTTTTTCAATTTTACCCCCGTGGGATATATATTCTACCCACACACATTTGGAACTCTCCTGGAGTACCCTCACACATATTATTCCCTCATTTAGTAGATATTTTCACAAAAAAGTGAAATTTTCAAAAATCCAAATTATTGGCTGAAAACGACTAAATATCAAGGACTCATTGGGCAAATCGCTCTGGAACTGAAATTGGTATGCTCACTGACATTTCCCATATCTGAAAGTCTGTTAAACGCCGGAAAAATGACTAAGTCCAAAAAAAATTTTCAACTTTTTTCAATTTTACCCCCGTGGGATATATATTCTACCCACACACATTTGGAACTCTCCTGGGGTACCCTCACACATATTATTCCCTAATTTAGTGGATATTTTCACAAAAAAGTGAAACTTTCAAAAAGCCAGAAAATTGGCTGAAAACGACTAAATATCAAGGACTCATTGGGCGAATCGCTCTGGAACTGAAATCAGAACGCTCACTGACATTTCCCCTATCTGAAAGTCTGATAAACGCCGGAAAAAAAAAAAAAATTCAACTTTTTTCAATTTTACCCCCGTGGGATATATATTCTACCCACACACATTTGGAACTCTCCTGTGGTACCCTCACACATATTATTCCCTCATTTAGTGGATATTTACACAAAAAAGTGAAATTTTCAAAAATCCAGAAAATTGGCTGAAAACGACTAAATATCAAGCACTCATTGGGCGAATCGCTCTGTAACTGAAATCAGAATGCTCACTGACATTTCCCCTATCTGAAAGTCTGATAAACGCCGGAAAAATGACTAAGTCCAAAAAAAAAAATTTTTCAACTTTTTTCAATTTTACCCCCGTGGGATATATATTCTAACCACACACATTTGGAACTCTCCTGGGGTACCCTCACACATATTATTCCCTCATTTAGTGGATATTTTCACAAAAAAGTGAAACTTTCAAAAAGCCAGAAAATTGGCTGAAAACGACTAAATATCAAGGACTCATTGGGCGAATCGCTCTGGAACTGAAATCAGAACGCTCACTTACATTTCCCCTATCTGAAAGTCTGATAAACGCCGGAAAAATGACTAAGTCCAAAAAAAAAAAATTTTCAACTTTTTTCAATTTTACCCCCGTGGGATATATATTCTACCCACACACATTGGGAACTCTCCTGGGGTACCCTCACACATTTTATTCCCTCATTTAGTGGATATTTTCACAAAAAAGTGAAACTTTCAAAAATCCAGAAAATTGGCTGAAAACGACTAAATATCAAGGACTCATTGGGCGAATCGCTCTGGAACTGAAATCAGAACGCTCACTGACATTTCCCTTATCTGAAAGTCTGATAAACGCCGGAAAAAAAAAAAAAATTTCAACTTTTTTCAATTTTACCCCCGTGGGATATATATTCTACCCACACACATTTGGAAATCTCCTGGGGTACCCTCACACATATTATTCCCTCATTTAGTGGATATTTTCACAAAAAAAGTGAAACTTTCAAAAATCCAGAAAATTGGCTGAAAACGACTAAATATCAAGGACTCATTGGGCGAATCGCTCTGGAACTGAAATCGGAATGCTCACTGACATTTGCCCTATCTGAAAGTCTGATAAACGCCGGAAAAATGACTAAGTCCAAAAAAAAAAAAATTTTCAACTTTTTTCAATTTTACCCCCGTGGGATATATATTCTACCCACACACATTTGGAACTCTCCTGGGGTACCCTCACACATATTATTCCCTCATTTAGTGGATATTTTCACAAAAAAGTGAAACTTTCAAAAATCCAGAAAATTGGCTGAAAACGACTAAATATCAAGGACTCATTGGGCGAATCGCTCTGGAACTGAAATCAGAACGCTCACTGACATTTCCCCTATCTGAAAGTCTGATAAACGCCGGAAAAATGACTAAGTCCAAAAAAATTTTTCAACTTTTTTCAATTTTACCCCCGTGGGATATATATTCTACCCACACACAGTTGGAACTCTCCTGGGGTACCCTCACACGTATTATTCCCTCATTTAGTGGATATTTTCACAAAAAAGTGAAACTTTCAAAAATCCAGAAAATTGGCTGAAAACGACTAAATATCAAGGACTCATTGGGCGAATCGCTCTGGAACTGAAATCAGAACGCTCACTGACATTTCCCCTATCTGAAAGTCTGATAAACGCCGGAAAAATGACTAAGTCCAAAAAAAAATTTTTTTCAACTTTTTTCAATTTACCCCCGTGGGATATATATTCTACCCACACACATTTGGAACTCTCCTTGGGTACCCTCACACATATTATTCCCTCATTTAGTGGATATTTTCACAAAAAAGTGAAACTTTCAAAAATCCAGAAAATTGGCTGAAAACGACTAAATATCAAGGACTCATTGGGCAAATCGCTCTGGAACTGAAATTGGTATGCTCACTGACATTTCCCCTATCTGAAAGTCTGTTAAACGCCGGAAAAATGACTAAGTCCAAAAAAAATTTTCAACTTTTTTCAATTTTACCCCCGTGGGATATATATTCTACCCACACACATTTGGAACTCTCCTGGGGTACCCTCACACATATTATTCCCTCATTTAGTGGATATTTTCACAAAAAAGTGAAACTTTCAAAAAGCCAGAAAATTGGCTGAAAGCGACTAAATATCAAGGACTCATTGGGCGAATCGCTCTGGAACTGAAATCGGAATGCTCACTGACATTTGCCCTATCTGAAAGTCTGATAAACGCCGGAAAAATGACTAAGTCCAAAAAAAATTATTTTAAACTTTTTTCAATTTTACCCCCGTGGGATATATATTCTACGTACACACATTTGGAACTCTCCTGGGGTACCCTCACACATATTATTCCCTCATTTAGTGGATATTTTCACAAAAAAATGAAATTTTCAAAAATCCAGAAAATTGGCTGAAAATGATTAAATATCAAGGACTCATTGGGCGAATCGCTCTGGAACTGAAATCGGAATGCTCACTGACATTTCCCCTATCTGAAAGTCTGATAAACGCCGGAAAAATGACTAAGTCCAAAAAAAATTTTTTTTCAACTTTTTTCAATTTTAGCCCCGTGGGATATGTATTCTACGTACACACATTTGAAACTCTCCTGTCGTACCCTCACACATATTATTCCATCATTTAGTGGATATTTTCACAAAAAAGCGAAACTTTCAAAAATCCAGAAAATTGGCTGAAAACGACTAAATATCAAGGACTCATTGGGCGAATCGCTCTGGAACTGAAATCAGAATGCTCACTGACATTCCCCCTATCTGAAAGTCTGATAAACGCCGGAAAAATGACTAAGTCCAAAAAAAAAAATTTTTCAACTTTTTTCAATTTTACCCCCGTGGGATATATATTCTACCCACACACATTTGGAACTCTCCTGGGGTACCCTCACACATATTATTCCCTCATTTAGTGGATATTTTCACAAAAAAGTGAAACTTTCAAAAATCCAGAAAATTGGCTGAAAACTACTAAATATCAAGGACTCATTGGACGTATCGCTCTGGAACTGAAATCGGAATGCTCACTGACATTTCCCCTATCTGAAAGTCTGATAAACGCCGGAAAAATGACTAAGTCCAAAAAAAAAAAATTTTCAACTTTTTTCAATTTTACCCCCGTGGGATATATATTCTACCCACACACATTTGGAACTCTCCTGGGGTACCCTCACACATATTATTCCCTCATTTAGTAGATATTTTCACAAAAAAGTGAAATTTTCAAAAATCCAAATTATTGGCTGAAAACGACTAAATATCAAGGACTCATTGGGCAAATCGCTCTGGAACTGAAATTGGTATGCTCACTGACATTTCCCATATCTGAAAGTCTGTTAAACGCCGGAAAAATGACTAAGTCCAAAAAAAAATTTTCAACTTTTTTCAATTTTACCCCCGTGGGATATATATTCTACCCACACACATTTGGAACTCTCCTGGGGTACCCTCACACATATTATTCCCTCATTTAGTGGATATTTTCACAAAAAAGTGAAACTTTCAAAAATCCAGAAAATTGGCTGAAAACGACTAAATATCAAGGACTCATTGGGCGAATCGCTCTGGAACTGAAATCAGAACGCTCACTGACATTTCCCCTATCTGAAAGTCTGATAAACGCCGGAAAAATGACTAAGTCCAAAAAAAAAAAATTTTCAACTTTTTTCAATTTTACCCCCGTGGGATATATATTCTACCCACACACATTTGGAACTCTCCTGGAGTACCCTCACACATATTATTCCCTCATTTAGTAGATATTTTCACAAAAAAGTGAAATTTTCAAAAATCCAAATTATTGGCTGAAAACGACTAAATATCAAGGACTCATTGGGCAAATCGCTCTGGAACTGAAATTGGTATGCTCACTGACATTTCCCATATCTGAAAGTCTGTTAAACGCCGGAAAAATGACTAAGTCCAAAAAAAAATTTCAACTTTTTTCAATTTTACCCCCGTGGGATATATATTCAACCCACACACATTTGGAACTCTCCTGGGGTACCCTCACACATATTATTCCCTAATTTAGTGGATATTTTCACAAAAAAGTGAAACTTTCAAAAAGCCAGAAAATTGGCTGAAAACGACTAAATATCAAGGACTCATTGGGCGAATCGCTCTGGAACTGAAATCAGAACGCTCACTGACATTTCCCCTATCTGAAAGTCTGATAAACGCCGGAAAAAAAAAAAAATTTCAACTTTTTTCAATTTTACCCCCGTGGGATATATATTCTACCCACACACATTTGGAACTCTCCTGTGGTACCCTCACACATATTATTCCCTCATTTAGTGGATATTTACACAAAAAAGTGAAATTTTCAAAAATCCAGAAAATTGGCTGAAAACGACTAAATATCAAGGACTCATTGGGCGAATCGCTCTGTAACTGAAATCAGAACGCTCACTGACATTTCCCCTATCTGAAAGTCTGATAAACGCCGGAAAAATGACTAAGTCCAAAAAAATAAATTTTTCAACTTTTTTCAATTTTACCCCCGTGGGATATATATTCTAACCACACACATTTGGAACTCTCCTGGGGTACCCTCACACATATTATTCCCTCATTTAGTGGATATTTTCACAAAAAAGTGAAACTTTCAAAAATCCAGAAAATTGGCTGAAAACGACTAAATATCAAGGACTCATTGGGCGAATCGCTCTGGAACTGAAATCAGAACGCTCACTGACATTTCCCTTATCTGAAAGTCTGATAAACGCCGGAAAAAAAAAAAAAATTTCAACTTTTTTCAATTTTACCCCCGTGGGATATATATTCTACCCACACACATTTGGAAATCTCCTGGGGTACCCTCACACATATTATTCCCTCATTTAGTGGATATTTTCACAAAAAAAGTGAAACTTTCAAAAATCCAGAAAATTGGCTGAAAACGACTAAATATCAAGGACTCATTGGGCGAATCGCTCTGGAACTGAAATTGGAATGCTCACTGACATTTGCCCTATCTGAAAGTCTGATAAACGCCGGAAAAATGACTAAGTCCAAAAAAAAAAAAATTTTCAACTTTTTTCAATTTTACCCCCGTGGGATATATATTCTACCCACACACATTTGGAACTCTCCTGGGGTACCCTCACACATATTATTCCCTCATTTAGTGGATATTTTCACAAAAAAGTGAAACTTTCAAAAATCCAGAAAATTGGCTGAAAACTACTAAATATCAAGGACTCATTGGACGTATCGCTCTGGAACTGAAATCGGAATGCTCACTGACATTTCCCCTATCTGAAAGTCTGATAAACGCCGGAAAAATGACTAAGTCCAAAAAAAAAAAATTTTCAACTTTTTTCAATTTTACCCCCGTGGGATATATATTCTACCCACACACATTTGGAACTCTCCTGGGGTACCCTCACACATATTATTCCCTCATTTAGTAGATATTTTCACAAAAAAGTGAAATTTTCAAAAATCCAAATTATTGGCTGAAAACGACTAAATATCAAGGACTCATTGGGCAAATCGCTCTGGAACTGAAATTGGTATGCTCACTGACATTTCCCATATCTGAAAGTCTGTTAAACGCCGGAAAAATGACTAAGTCCAAAAAAAAATTTTCAACTTTTTTCAATTTTACCCCCGTGGGATATATATTCTACCCACACACATTTGGAACTCTCCTGGGGTACCCTCACACATATTATTCCCTCATTTAGTGGATATTTTCACAAAAAAGTGAAACTTTCAAAAATCCAGAAAATTGGCTGAAAACGACTAAATATCAAGGACTCATTGGGCGAATCGCTCTGGAACTGAAATCAGAACGCTCACTGACATTTCCCCTATCTGAAAGTCTGATAAACGCCGGAAAAATGACTAAGTCCAAAAAAAAAAAATTTTCAACTTTTTTCAATTTTACCCCCGTGGGATATATATTCTACCCACACACATTTGGAACTCTCCTGGAGTACCCTCACACATATTATTCCCTCATTTAGTAGATATTTTCACAAAAAAGTGAAATTTTCAAAAATCCAAATTATTGGCTGAAAACGACTAAATATCAAGGACTCATTGGGCAAATCGCTCTGGAACTGAAATTGGTATGCTCACTGACATTTCCCATATCTGAAAGTCTGTTAAACGCCGGAAAAATGACTAAGTCCAAAAAAAAATTTCAACTTTTTTCAATTTTACCCCCGTGGGATATATATTCAACCCACACACATTTGGAACTCTCCTGGGGTACCCTCACACATATTATTCCCTAATTTAGTGGATATTTTCACAAAAAAGTGAAACTTTCAAAAAGCCAGAAAATTGGCTGAAAACGACTAAATATCAAGGACTCATTGGGCGAATCGCTCTGGAACTGAAATCAGAACGCTCACTGACATTTCCCCTATCTGAAAGTCTGATAAACGCCGGAAAAAAAAAAAAATTTCAACTTTTTTCAATTTTACCCCCGTGGGATATATATTCTACCCACACACATTTGGAACTCTCCTGTGGTACCCTCACACATATTATTCCCTCATTTAGTGGATATTTACACAAAAAAGTGAAATTTTCAAAAATCCAGAAAATTGGCTGAAAACGACTAAATATCAAGGACTCATTGGGCGAATCGCTCTGTAACTGAAATCAGAACGCTCACTGACATTTCCCCTATCTGAAAGTCTGATAAACGCCGGAAAAATGACTAAGTCCAAAAAAATAAATTTTTCAACTTTTTTCAATTTTACCCCCGTGGGATATATATTCTAACCACACACATTTGGAACTCTCCTGGGGTACCCTCACACATATTATTCCCTCATTTAGTGGATATTTTCACAAAAAAGTGAAACTTTCAAAAATCCAGAAAATTGGCTGAAAACGACTAAATATCAAGGACTCATTGGGCGAATCGCTCTGGAACTGAAATCAGAACGCTCACTGACATTTCCCTTATCTGAAAGTCTGATAAACGCCGGAAAAAAAAAAAAAATTTCAACTTTTTTCAATTTTACCCCCGTGGGATATATATTCTACCCACACACATTTGGAAATCTCCTGGGGTACCCTCACACATATTATTCCCTCATTTAGTGGATATTTTCACAAAAAAAGTGAAACTTTCAAAAATCCAGAAAATTGGCTGAAAACGACTAAATATCAAGGACTCATTGGGCGAATCGCTCTGGAACTGAAATTGGAATGCTCACTGACATTTGCCCTATCTGAAAGTCTGATAAACGCCGGAAAAATGACTAAGTCCAAAAAAAAAAAAATTTTCAACTTTTTTCAATTTTACCCCCGTGGGATATATATTCTACCCACACACATTTGGAACTCTCCTGGGGTACCCTCACACATATTATTCCCTCATTTAGTGGATATTTTCACAAAAAAGTGAAACTTTCAAAAATCCAGAAAATTGGCTGAAAACGACTAAATATCAAGGACTCATTGGGCGAATCGCTCTGGAACTGAAATCAGAACGCTCACTGACATTTCCCCTATCTGAAAGTCTGATAAACGCCGGAAAAATGACTAAGTCCAAAAAAATTTTTCAACTTTTTTCAATTTTACCCCCGTGGGATATATATTCTACCCACACACAGTTGGAACTCTCCTGGGGTACCCTCACACGTATTATTCCCTCATTTAGTGGATATTTTCACAAAAAAGTGAAACTTTCAAAAAGCCAGAAAATTGGCTGAAAACGACTAAATATCAAGGACTCATTGTGCAAATCGCTCTGGAACTGAAATTGGTATGCTCACTGACATTTCCCCTATCTGAAAGTCTGTTAAACGCCGGAAAAATGACTAAGTCCAAAAAAAATTTTCAACTTTTTTCAATTTTACCCCCGTGGGATATATATTCTACCCACACACATTTGGAACTTTCCTGGGCTACCCTCACACATATTATTCCCTCATTTAGTGGATATTTTCACAAAAAAATGAAATTTTCAAAAATCCAGAAAATTGGCTGAAAATTATTAAATATCAAGGACTCATTGGGCGAATCGCTCTGGAACTGAAATCGGAATGCTCACTGACATTTCCCCTATCTGAAAGTCTGATAAACGCCGGAAAAATGACTAAGTCCAAAAAAATTTTTTTTTCAACTTTTTTCAATTTTAGCCCCGTGGGATATGTATTCTACGTACACACATTTGAAACTCTCCTGTCGTACCCTCACACATATTATTCCCTCATTTAGTGGATATTTTCACAAAAAAGCGAAACTTTCAAAAATCCAGAAAATTGGCTGAAAACGACTAAATATCAAGGACTCATTGGGCGAATCGCTCTGGAACTGAAATCAGAATGCTCACTGACATTCCCCCTATCTGAAAGTCTGATAAACGCCGGAAAAATGACTAAGTCCAAAAAAAAAAAAGTTCACCTTTTTTCAATTTTACCCCCGTGGGATATATATTCTACCCACACACATTTGGAAATCTCCTGGGGTACCCTCACACATATTATTCCTTCATTTAGTGGATATTTTCACAAAAAAGTGAAACTTTCAAAAATTCAGAAAATTGGCTGAAAACGACTAAATATCAAGGACTCATTGGGCGAATCGCTCTGGAACTGAAATCGGAATGCTCACTGACATTTGCCCTATCTGAAAGTCTGATAAACGCCGGAAAAATGACTAAGTCCAAAAAAAATTATTTTAAACTTTTTTCAATTTTACCCCCGTGGGATATATATTCTACGTACACACATTTGGAACTCTCCTGGGGTACCCTCACACATATTATTCCCTCATTTAGTGGATATTTTCACAAAAAAATGAAATTTTTAAAAATCCAGAAAATTGGCTGAAAATGATTAAATATCAAGGACTCATTGGGCGAATCGCTCTGGAACTGAAATCGGAATGCTCACTGACATTTCCCCTATCTGAAAGTCTGATAAACGCCGGAAAAATGACTAAGTCCAAAAAAAATTTTTTTTCAACTTTTTTCAATTTTAGCCCCGTGGAATATGTATTCTACGTACACACATTTGAAACTCTCCTGTGGTACCCTCACACATATTATTCCCTCATTTAGTGGATATTTTCACAAAAAAGTGAAACTTTCAAAAATCCAGAAAATTGGCTGAAAACGACTAAATATCAAGGACTCATTGGGCGAATCGCTCTGGAACTGAAATCAGAATGCTCACTGACATTCCCCCTATCTGAAAGTCTGATAAACGCCGGAAAAATGACTAAGTCCAAAAAAAAAAAAGTTCACCTTTTTTCAATTTTACCCCCGTGGGATATATATTCTACCCACACACATTTGGAAATCTCCTGGGGTACCCTCACACATATTATTCCCTCATTTAGTGGATATTTTCACAAAAAAGTGAAACTTTCAAAAATCCAGAAAATTGGCTGAAAACGACTAAATATCAAGGACTCATTGGGCGAATCGCTCTGGAACTGAAATCGGAATGCTCACTGACATTTGCCCTATCTGAAAGTCTGATAAACGCCGGAAAAATGACTAAGTTCAAAAAAAAATTATTTTAAACTTTTTTCAATTTTACCCCCGTGGGATATATATTCTACGTACACACATTTGGAACTCTCCTGGAGTACCCTCACACATATTATTCCCTCATTTAGTGGATATTTTCACAAAAAAATGAAATTTTCAAAAATCCAGAAAATTGGCTGAAAATGATTAAATATCAAGGACTCATTGGGCGAATCGCTCTGGAACTGAAATCGGAATGCTCACTGACATTTCCCCTATCTGAAAGTCTGATAAACGTCGGAAAAATGACTAAGTCCAAAAAAAATTTTTTTTCAACTTTTTTCAATTTTAGCCCCGTGGGATATGTATTCTACGTACACACATTTGAAACTCTCCTGTGGTACCCTCACACATATTATTCCCTCATTTAGTGGATATTTTCACAAAAAAGTGAAACTTTCAAAAATCCAGAAAATTGGCTGAAAACGACTAAATATCAAGGACTCATTGGGCGAATCGCTCTGGAACTGAAATCAGAATGCTCACTGACATTCCCCCTATCTGAAAGTCTGATAAACGCCGGAAAAATGACTAAGTCCAAAAAAAAAAAAGTTCACCTTTTTTCAATTTTACCCCCGTGGGATATATATTCTACCCACACACATTTGGAAATCTCCTGGGGTACCCTCACACATATTATTCCCTCATTTAGTGGATATTTTCACAAAAAAGTGAAACTTTCAAAAATCCAGAAAATTGTCTGAAAACGACTAAATATCAAGGACTCATTGGGCGAATCGCTCTGGAACTGAAATCGTAATGCTCACTGACATTTGCCCTATCTGAAAGTCTGATAAACGCCGGAAAAATGACTAAGTCCAAAAAAAAATTATTTTAAACTTTTTTCAATTTTACCCCCGTGGGATATATATTCTACGTACACACATTTGTAACTCTCCTGGGGTACCCTCACACATATTATTCCCTCATTTAGTGGATATTTTCACAAAAAAATGAAATTTTCAAAAATCCAGAAAATTGGCTGAAAATGATTAAATATCAAGGACTCATTGGGCGAATCGCTCTGGAACTGAAATCGGAATGCTCACTGACATTTCCCCTATCTGAAAGTCTGATAAACACCGGAAAAATGACTAAGTCCAAAAAAAATTTTTTTTCAACTTTTTTCAATTTTAGCCCCGTGGGATATGTATTCTACGTACACACATTTGAAACTCTCCTGTGGTACCCTCACACATATTATTCCCTCATTTAGTGGATATTTTCACAAAAAAGTGAAACTTTCAAAAATCCAGAAAATTGGCTGAAAACGACTAAATATCAAGGACTCATTGGGCGAATCGCTCTGGAACTGAAATCAGAATGCTCACTGACATTCCCCCTATCTGAAAGTCTGATAAACGCCGGAAAAATGACTAAGTCCAAAAAAAAAAAAGTTCACCTTTTTTCAATTTTACCCCCGTGGGATATATATTCTACCCACACACATTTGGAAATCTCCTGGGGTACCCTCACACATATTATTCCCTCATTTAGTGGATATTTTCACAAAAAAGTGAAACTTTCAAAAATCCAGAAAATTGGCTGAAAACGACTAAATATCAAGGACTCATTGGGCGAATCGCTCTGGAACTGAAATCGGAATGCTCACTGACATTTGCCCTATCTGAAAGTCTGATAAGCGCCGGAAAAATGACTAAGTTCAAAAAAAAATTATTTCAAACTTTTTTCAATTTTACCCCCGTGGGATATATATTCTACTTACACACATTTGGAACTCTCCTGGAGTACCCTCACACATATTATTCCCTCATTTAGTGGATATTTTCACAAAAAAATGAAATTTTCAAAAATCCAGAAAATTGGCTGAAAATGATTAAATATCAAGGACTCATTGGGCGAATCGCTCTGGAACTGAAATCGGAATGCTAACTGACATTTCCCCTATCTGAAAGTCTGATAAACGCCGGAAAAATGACTAAGTCCAAAAAAAATTTTTTTTCAACTTTTTTCAATTTTAGCCCCGTGGGATATGTATTCTACGTACACACATTTGAAACTCTCCTGTGGTACCCTCACACATATTATTCCCTCATTTAGTGGATATTTTCACAAAAAAGTGAAACTTTCAAAAATCCAGAAAATTGGCTGAAAATGACTAAATATCAAGGACTCATTGGGCGAATCGCTCTGGAACTGAAATCAGAATGCTCACTGACATTCCCCCTATCTGAAAGTCTGATAAACGCCGGAAAAATGACTAAGTCCAAAAAAAAAAAAGTTCACCTTTTTTCAATTTTACCCCGTGGGATATATATTCTACCCACACATATTTGGAAATCTCCTGGTGTACCCTCACACATATTATTCCCTCATTTAGTGGATATTTTCACAAAAAAGTGAAACTTTCAAAAATCCAGAAAATTGGCTGAAAACGACTAAATATCAAGGACTCATTGGGCGAATCGCTCTGGAACTGAAATCGGAATGCTCACTGACATTTGCCCTATCTGAAAGTCTGATAAACGCCGGAAAAATGACTAAGTCCAAAAAAAAATTATTTTAAACTTTTTTCAATTTTACCCCCGTGGGATATATATTCTACGTACACACATTTGGAACTCTCCTGGGGCACCCTCACACATATTATTCCCTCATTTAGTGGATATTTTCACTAAAAAATGAAATTTTAAAAAATCCAGAAAATTGGCTGAAAATGATTAAATATCAAGGACTCATTGGGCGAATCGCTCTGGAACTGAAATCGGAATGCTCACTGACATTTCCCCTATCTGAAAGTCTGATAAACGCCGGAAAAATGACTAAGTCCAAAAAAAATTTTTTTTCAACTTTTTTCAATTTTAGCCCCGTGGGATATGTATTCTACGTACACACATTTGAAACTCTCCTGTGGTACCCTCACACATATTATTCCCTCATTTAGTGGATATTTTCACAAAAAAGTGAAACTTTCAAAAATCCAGAAAATTGGCTGAAAACGACTAAATATCAAGGACTCATTGGGCGAATCGCTCTGGAACTGAAATCAGAATGCTCACTGACATTCCCCCTATCTGAAAGTCTGATAAACGCCGGAAAAATGACTAAGTCCAAAAAAAAAAAAGTTCACCTTTTTTCAATTTTACCCCCGTGGGATATATATTCTACCCACACACATTTGGAAATCTCCTGGGGTACCCTCACACATATTATTCCCTCATTTAGTGGATATTTTCACAAAAAAGTGAAACTTTCAAAAATCCAGAAAATTGGCTGAAAACGACTAAATATCAAGGACTCATTGGGCGAATCGCTCTGGAACTGAAATCGTAATGCTCACTGACATTTGCCCTATCTGAAAGTCTGATAAACGCCGGAAAAATGACTAAGTCCAAAAAAAAATTATTTTAAACTTTTTTCAATTTTACCCCCGTGGGATATATATTCTACGTACACACATTTGTAACTCTCCTGGGGTACCTTCACACATATTATTCCCTCATTTAGTGGATATTTTCACAAAAAAATGAAATTTTCAAAAATCCAGAAAATTGGCTGAAAATGATTAAATATCAAGGACTCATTGGGCGAATCGCTCTGGAACTGAAATCAGAATGCTCACTGACATTCCCCCTATCTGAAAGTCTGATAAACGCCGGAAAAATGACTAAGTCCAAAAAAAAAAAAGTTCACCTTTTTTCAATTTTACCCCGTGGGATATATATTCTACCCACACATATTTGGAAATCTCCTGGTGTACCCTCACACATATTATTCCCTCATTTAGTGGATATTTTCACAAAAAAGTGAAACTTTCAAAAATCCAGAAAATTGGCTGAAAACGACTAAATATCAAGGACTCATTGGGCGAATCGCTCTGGAACTGAAATCGGAATGCTCACTGACATTTGCCCTATCTGAAAGTCTGATAAACGCCGGAAAAATGACTAAGTCCAAAAAAAAATTATTTTAAACTTTTTTCAATTTTACCCCCGTGGGATATATATTCTACGTACACACATTTGGAACTCTCCTGGGGTACCCTCACACATATTATTCCCTCATTTAGTGGATATTTTCACTAAAAAATGAAATTTTCAAAAATCCAGAAAATTGGCTGAAAATGATTAAATATCAAGGACTCATTGGGCGAATCGCTCTGGAACTGAAATCGGAATGCTCACTGACATTTCCCCTATCTGAAAGTCTGATAAACGCCGGAAAAATTACTAAGTCCAAAAAAAATTTTTTTTCAACTTTTTTCAATTTTAGCCCCGTGGGATATGTATTCTACGTACACACATTTGAAACTCTCCTGTGGTACCCTCACACATATTATTCCCTCATTTAGTGGATATTTTCACAAAAAAGTGAAACTTTCAAAAATCCAGAAAATTGGCTGAAAACGACTAAATATCAAGGACTCATTGGGCGAATAGCTCTGGAACTGAAATCAGAATGCTCACTGACATTCCCCCTATCTGAAAGTCTGATAAACGCCGGAAAAATGACTAAGTCCAAAAAAAAAAAAGTTCACCTTTTTTCAATTTTACCCCCGTGGGATATATATTCTACCCACACACATTTGGAAATCTCCTGGGGTACCCTCACACATATTATTCCCTCATTTAGTGGATATTTTCACAAAAAAGTGAAACTTTCAAAAATCCAGAAAATTGGCTGAAAACGACTAAATATCAAGGACTCATTGGGCGAATCGCTCTGGAACTGAAATCGGAATGCTCACTGACATTTGCCCTATCTGAAAGTCTGATAAACGCCGGAAAAATGACTAAGTTCAAAAAAAAATTATTTTAAACTTTTTTCAATTTTACCCCCGTGGGATATATATTCTACGTACACACATTTGGAACTCTCCTGGAGTACCCTCACACATATTATTCCCTCATTTAGTGGATATTTTCACAAAAAAATGAAATTTTCAAAAATCCAGAAAATTGGCTGAAAATGATTAAATATCAAGGACTCATTGGGCGAATCGCTCTGGAACTGAAATCGGAATGCTCACTGACATTTCCCCTATCTGAAAGTCTGATAAACGTCGGAAAAATGACTAAGTCCAAAAAAAATTTTTTTTCAACTTTTTTCAATTTTAGCCCCGTGGGATATGTATTCTACGTACACACATTTGAAACTCTCCTGTGGTACCCTCACACATATTATTCCCTCATTTAGTGGATATTTTCACAAAAAAGTGAAACTTTCAAAAATCCAGAAAATTGGCTGAAAACGACTAAATATCAAGGACTCATTGGGCGAATCGCTCTGGAACTGAAATCAGAATGCTCACTGACATTCCCCCTATCTGAAAGTCTGATAAACGCCGGAAAAATGACTAAGTCCAAAAAAAAAAAAGTTCACCTTTTTTCAATTTTACCCCCGTGGGATATATATTCTACCCACACACATTTGGAAATCTCCTGGGGTACCCTCACACATATTATTCCCTCATTTAGTGGATATTTTCACAAAAAAGTGAAACTTTCAAAAATCCAGAAAATTGGCTGAAAACGACTAAATATCAAGGACTCATTGGGCGAATCGCTCTGGAACTGAAATCGTAATGCTCACTGACATTTGCCCTATCTGAAAGTCTGATAAACGCCGGAAAAATGACTAAGTCCAAAAAAAAATTATTTTAAACTTTTTTCAATTTTACCCCCGTGGGATATATATTCTACGTACACACATTTGTAACTCTCCTGGGGTACCTTCACACATATTATTCCCTCATTTAGTGGATATTTTCACAAAAAAATGAAATTTTCAAAAATCCAGAAAATTGGCTGAAAATGATTAAATATCAAGGACTCATTGGGCGAATCGCTCTGGAACTGAAATCGGAATGCTCACTGACATTTCCCCTATCTGAAAGTCTGATAAACGCCGGAAAAATGACTAAGTCCAAAAAAAATTTTTTTTCAACTTTTTTCAATTTTAGCCCCGTGGGATATGTATTCTACGTACACACATTTGAAACTCTCCTGTGGTACCCTCACACATATTATTCCCTCATTTAGTGGATATTTTCACAAAAAAGTGAAACTTTCAAAAATCCAGAAAATTGGCTGAAAACGACTAAATATCAAGGACTCATTGGGCGAATCGCTCTGGAACTGAAATCAGAATGCTCACTGACATTCCCCCTATCTGAAAGTCTGATAAACGCCGGAAAAATGACTAAGTCCAAAAAAAAAAAAGTTCACCTTTTTTCAATTTAACCCCCGTGGGATATATATTCTACCCACACACATTTGGAAATCTCCTGGGGTACCCTCACACATATTATTCCCTCATTTAGTGGATATTTTCACAAAAAAGTGAAACTTTCAAAAATCCAGAAAATTGGCTGAAAACGACTAAATATCAAGGACTCATTGGGCGAATCGCTCTGGAACTGAAATCGGAATGCTCACTGACATTTCCCTATCTGAAAGTCTGATAAGCGCCGGAAAAATGACTAAGTTCAAAAAAAAATTATTTTAAACTTTTTTCAATTTTACCCCCGTGGGATATATATTCTACTTACACACATTTGGAACTCTCCTGGAGTACCCTCACACATATTATTCCCTCATTTAGTGGATATTTTCACAAAAAAATGAAATTTTCAAAAATCCAGAAAATTGGCTGAAAATGATTAAATATCAAGGACTCATTGGGCGAATCGCTCTGGAACTGAAATCGGAATGCTCACTGACATTTCCCCTATCTGAAAGTCTGATAAACGCCGGAAAAATGACTAAGTCCAAAAAAAATTTTTTTTCAACTTTTTTCAATTTTAGCCCCGTGGGATATGTATTCTACGTACACACATTTGAAACTCTCCTGTGGTACCCTCACACATATTATTCCCTCATTTAGTGGATATTTTCACAAAAAAGTGAAACTTTCAAAAATCCAGAAAATTGGCTGAAAATGACTAAATATCAAGGACTCATTGGGCGAATCGCTCTGGAACTGAAATCAGAATGCTCACTGACATTCCCCCTATCTGAAAGTCTGATAAACGCCGGAAAAATGACTAAGTCCAAAAAAAAAAAAGTTCACCTTTTTTCAATTTTACCCCGTGGGATATATATTCTACCCACACATATTTGGAAATCTCCTGGTGTACCCTCACACATATTATTCCCTCATTTAGTGGATATTTTCACAAAAAAGTGAAACTTTCAAAAATCCAGAAAATTGGCTGAAAACGACTAAATATCAAGGACTCATTGGGCGAATCGCTCTGGAACTGAAATCGGAATGCTCACTGACATTTGCCCTATCTGAAAGTCTGATAAACGCCGGAAAAATGACTAAGTCCAAAAAAAAATTATTTTAAACTTTTTTCAATTTTACCCCCGTGGGATATATATTCTACGTACACACATTTGGAACTCTCCTGGGGTACCCTCACACATATTATTCCCTCATTTAGTGGATATTTTCACTAAAAAATGAAATTTTCAAAAATCCAGAAAATTGGCTGAAAATGATTAAATATCAAGGACTCATTGGGCGAATCGCTCTGGAACTGAAATCGGAATGCTCACTGACATTTCCCCTATCTGAAAGTCTGATAAACGCCGGAAAAATGACTAAGTCCAAAAAAAATTTTTTTTCAACTTTTTTCAATTTTAGCCCCGTGGGATATGTATTCTACGTACACACATTTGAAACTCTCCTGTGGTACCCTCACACATATTATTCCCTCATTTAGTGGATATTTTCACAAAAAAGTGAAACTTTCAAAAATCCAGAAAATTGGCTGAAAATGACTAAATATCAAGGACTCATTGGGCGAATCGCTCTGGAACTGAAATCAGAATGCTCACTGACATTCCCCCTATCTGAAAGTCTGATAAACGCCGGAAAAATGACTAAGTCCAAAAAAAAAAAAGTTCACCTTTTTTCAATTTTACCCCCGTGGGATATATATTCTACCCACACACATTTGGAAATCTCCTGGGGTACCCTCACACATATTATTCCTTCATTTAGTGGATATTTTCACAAAAAAGTGAAACTTTCAAAAATCCAGAAAATTGGCTGAAAACGACTAAATATCAAGGACTCATTGGGCGAATCGCTCTGGAACTGAAATTGGAATGCTCACTGACATTTGCCCTATCTGAAAGTCTGATAAACGCCGGAAAAATGACTAAGTCCAAAAAAAATTTTTTTTAAACTTTTTTCAATTTTAGCCCCGTGGGATATATATTCTACCTACACACATTTGGAACTCTCCTGGGGTACCCTCACACATATTATTCCCTCATTTAGTGGATATTTTCACAAAAAAGTGAAATTTTCAAAAATCCAGAAAATTGGCTGAAAACGACTAAATATCAAGGACTCATTGGGCGAGTCGCTCTGGAACTGAAATCGGAACGCTCACTGACATTTCCCCTATATGAAAGTCTGATAAACGCCGGAAAAATGACTAAGTCCCAAAAAAAATTTTTTTAAACTTTTTTCAATTTACCCCCGTGGGATATATATTCTACCCACACACATTTGGAATTCTCCTGTGGTACCCTCACACATATTATTCCCTCATTTAGTGGATATTTTCATAAAAAAGTGAAATTTTCAAAAATCCAGAAAATTGGCTGAAAACGACTAAATATCAAGGACTCCTTGGGCGAATTGCTCTGGAATTAAAATTGGAACACTCACTGACATTTCCCCTATCTGAAAGTCTGATAAACGCCGGAAAAATGACTAAGTCCAAAAAAAAATTTTTAAAAACTTTTTTCAATTTACCCCCTTGGGATATATATTCTACCCACACACATTTGGAACTCTCCTGTGGTACCCTCACACATATTATTCCCTCATTTAGTGGATATTTTCACAAAAAAGTGAAATTTTCAAAAATCCAGAAAATTGGCTGAAAACGACTAAATATCTAGGACTCATTGGGCGAATCGCTCTGGAACTGAAATCGGAATGCTCACTGACATTTCCCCTATCTGAAAGTCTGATAAACGCCGGAAAAATGACCAAGTCCAAAAAAAAATTTTTTTAAACTTTTTTCAATTTTACCCCCGTGGGATATATATTCTACGTACACACATTTGGAACTCTCCTGGGGTACCCTCACACATATTATTCCCTCATTTAGTGGATATTTTCACAAAAAAGTGAAATTTTCAAAAAACCAGAAAATTGGCTGAAAACGACTAAATATCAAGGACTCATTGGGCGAATCGCTCTGGAACTGAAATCGGAATGCTCACTGACATTTGCCCTATCTGAAAGTCTGATAAACGTAGGAAAAATGACTAAGTCCAAAAAAAATTTTTTTTCAACTTTTTTCAATTTTAGCCCCGTGGGATATATATTTTACCCACACACATTTGGAACTCTCCTGTGGTACCCTCACACATCTTATTCCCTCATTTAGAGGATATTTTCACAAAAAAGTGAAATTTTCAAATATCCAGAAAATTGGCTGAAAACGACTAAATATCAAGGATTCATTGGGCGAATCGCTCTGGAACTGAAATTGGTATGCTCACTGACATTTCCCCTATCTGAAAGTCTGATAAACGCCGGAAAAATGACTAAGTCCAAAAAAAAAATTTTAAAAACTTTTTTCAATTTACCCCCGTGGGATATATATTCTACCCACACACATTTGGAACTCTCCTGTGGTACCCTCACACATATTATTCCCTCATTTAGTGGATATTTTCACAAAAAAGTGAAATTTTCAAAAATCCAGAAAATTGGCTGAAAACGACTAAATATCTAGGACTCATTGGGCGAATCGCTCTGGAACTGAAATCGGAATGCTCACTGACATTTCCCCTATCTGAAAGTCTGATAAACGCCGGAAAAATGACCAAGTCCAAAAAAAAATTTTTTTAAACTTTTTTCAATTTTACCCCCGTGGGATATGTATTCTACGTACACACATTTGAAACTCTCCTGTGGTACCCTCACACATATTATTCCCTCATTTAGTGGATATTTTCACAAAAAAGTGAAACTTTCAAAAATCCAGAAAATTGGCTGAAAACGACTAAATATCAAGGACTCATTGGGCGAATCGCTCTGGAACTGAAATCAGAATGCTCAATGACATTCCCCCTATCTGAAAGTCTGATAAACGCCGGAAAAATGACTAAGTCCAAAAAAAAAAAAGTTCACCTTTTTTCAATTTTACCCCCGTGGGATATATATTCTACCCACACACATTTGGAAATCTCCTGGGGTACCCTCACACATATTATTCCCTCATTTAGTGGATATTTTCACAAAAAAGTGAAACTTTCAAAAATCCAGAAAATTGGCTGAAAACGACTAAATATCAAGGACTCATTGGGCGAGTCGCTCTGGAACTGAAATCGGAACGCTCACTGACATTTCCCCTATCTGAAAGTCTGATAAACGCCGGAAAAATGTCTAAGTCCAAAAAAAAATTATTTTAAGCTTTTTTCAATTTTACCCCCGTGGGATATATATTCTACGTACACACATTTGGAACTCTACTGGGGTACCCTCACACATATTATTCCCTCATTTAGTGGATATCTTCACAAAAAAATGAAATTTTCAAAAATCCAGAAAATTGGCTGAAAATGATTAAATATCAAGGACTCATTGGGCTTATCGCTCTGGAACTGAAATCGGAATGCTCACTGACATTTCCCCTATCTGAAAGTCTGATAAACGCCGGAAAAATGACTAAGTCCAAAAAAATTTTTTTTTCAACTTTTTTCAATTTTAGCCCCGTGGGATATGTATTCTACGTACACACATTTGAAACTCTCCTGTGGTACCCTCACACATATTATTCCCTCATTTAGTGGATATTTTCACAAAAAAGTGAAATTTTCAAAAATCCAAAATATTGGATGAAAACGACTAAATATCAAGGACACATTGGGCGAATCGCTCTGGAACTGAAATCCGAACCCTCACTGACATTTCCCCTATCTAAAAGTCTGATAAACGCCGGAAAAATGACTAAGTCCAAAAAAAAAATTTTTTAAACTTTTTTCAATTTTACCCCCGTGGGATATATATTCTACGTACACACATTTGGAACTCTCCTGGGGTACCCTCACACATATTATTCCCTCATTTAGTGGATATTTTCACAAAAAAGTGAAATTTTCAAAAAACCAGAAAATTGGCTGAAAACGACTAAATATCAAGGACTCATTGGGCGAATCGCTCTGGAACTGAAATCGGAATGCTCACTGACATTTGCCCTATCTGAAAGTCTGATAAACGCAGGAAAAATGACTAAGTCCAAAAAAAATTTTTTTTCAACTTTTTTCAATTTTAGCCCCGTGGGATATATATTTTACCCACACACATTTGGAACTCTCCTGTGGTACCCTCACACATCTTATTCCCTCATTTAGTGGATATTTTCACAAAAAAGTGAAATTTTCAAAAATCCAGAAAATTGGCTGAAAACGACTAAATATCATGGATTCATTGGGCGAATCGCTCTGGAACTGAAATTGGTATGCTCACTGACATTTCCCCTATCTGAAAGTCTGATAAACGCCGGAAAAATGACTAAGTCCCCAAAAAAAATTTAAAAAACTTTTTTCAATTTACCCCCGTGGGATATATATTCTACCCACACACATTTGGAACTCTCCTGGGGTACCCTCACACATATTATTCCCTCATTTAGTGGATATTTTCACAAAAAAGTGAAACTTTCAAAAATCCAGAAAATTTGCTGAAAACGACTAAATATCAAGGACTCATTGGGCGCATCGCTCTGGAACTGAAATCGGAATGCTCACTGACATTTGCCCTATATGAAAGTCTGATAAACGCCGGAAAAATGACTAAGTCCAAAAAAAAATTATTTTAAACTTTTTTCAATTTTACCCCCGTGGGATATATATTCTACCCACACACATTTGGAACTCTCCTGGGGTACCCTCACACATATTATTCCCTCATTTAGTGGATATTTTCACAAAAAAGTGAAACTTTCAAAAATCCAGACAATTGACTGAAAACGACTAAATATCAAGGACTCATTGGGCGAATCGCTCTGGAACTGAAATCAGAACACACACTGACATTTCCCTTATCTGAAAGTCTGATTAACGCCGAAAAAATGACTAAGTCCAAAAAAAATTTTTTTTCAACTTTTTTCAATTTTAGCCCCGTGGGATATATATTTTACCCACACGCATTTGGAAAACTCCTGTGATACCCTCACACATATTATTCCCTCATTTAGTGGATATTTTCACAAAAAAGTGAAATTTTCAAAAATCCAGAAAATTATCTGAAAACGACTAAATATCAAGGACTCATTGGGCGAATCGCTCTGGAACTGAAATCAGAATGCTCACTGACATTTCCCCTATCTGAAAGTCTGATAAACGCCGGAAAAATGACTAAGTCCAAAAAAAAAAAAAGTTCACCTTTTTTCAATTTTACCCCCGTGGGATATATATTCTACCCACACACATTTGGAACTCTCCTGGGGTACCCTCACACATATTCCCTCATTTAGTGGATATTTTCACAAAAAAGTGAAATTTTCAAAAATCCAGAAAATTGGCTGAAAACGACTAAATATCAAGGACTCATTGGGCGCATCGCTCTGGAACTGAAATCGGAATGGTCACTGACATTTGCCCTATATGAAAGTCTGATAAACGCCGGAAAAATGACTAAGTCCAAAAAAAAATTATTTTAAACTTTTTTCAATTTTACCCCCGTGGGATATATATTCTACCCACACACATTTGGAACTCTCCTGGGGTACCCTCACACATATTATTCCCTCATTTAGTGGATATTTTCACAAAAAAGTGAAACTTTCAAAAATCCAGACAATTGACTGAAAACGACTAAATATCAAGGACTCATTGGGCGAATCGCTCTGGAACTGAAATCAGAACACACACTGACATTTCCCTTATCTGAAAGTCTGATTAACGCCGAAAAAATGACTAAGTCCAAAAAAAATTTTTTTTCAACTTTTTTCAATTTTAGCCCCGTGGGATATGTATTCTACGTACACACATTTGAAACTCTCCTGTGGTACCCTCACACATATTATTCCCTCATTTAGTGGATATTTTCACAAAAAAGTGAAATTTTCAAAAATCCAGAAAATTGGCTGAAAACGACTAAATATCAAGGACTCATTGGGCGAATCGCTCTGGAACTGAAATCGGAATGCTCACTGTCATTTGCCCTATCTGAAAGTCTGATAAACGCAGGAAAAATGACTAAGTCCAAAAAAAATTTTTTTTAAACTTTTTTCAATTTTAGCCCCGTGGGATATATATTTTACCCACACACATTTGGAACACTCCTGTGATACCCTCACACATATCATTCCATCATTTAGTGGATATTTTCACAAAAAAGTGAAATTTTCAAAAATCCAGAAAATTGGCTGAAAACGACTAAATATCAAGGACTCATTGGGCGAATCGCTCTGGAACTGAAATCAGAATGCTCACTGACATTTCCCCAATCTGAAAGTCTGATAAACGCCGGAAAAATGACTAAGTCCAAAAAAAAAAAAAGTTCACCTTTTTTCAATTTTACCCCAGTGGGATATATATTCTACCCACACACATTTGGAACTCTCCTGGGGTACCCTCACACATATTATTCCCTCATTTAGTGGATATTTTCACAAAAAAGTGAAATTTTCAAAAATCCAGAAAATTGGCTGAAAACGACTAAATATCAAGGACTCATTGGGCGCATCGCTCTGGAACTGAAATCGGAATGGTCACTGACATTTGCCCTATATGAAAGTCTGATAAACGCCGGAAAAATGACTAAGTCCAAAAAAAAATTATTTTAAACTTTTTTCAATTTTACCCCCGTGGGATATATATTCTACCCACACACATTTGGAACTCTCCTGTGGTACCCTCACACATATTATTCCCTCATTTAGTGGATATTTTCACAAAAAAGTGAAACTTTCAAAAATCCAGACAATTGACTGAAAACGACTAAATATCAAGGACTCATTGGGCGAATCGCTCTGGAACTGAAATCAGAACACTCACTGACATTTCCCTTATCTGAAAGTCTGATTAACGCCGAAAAAATGACTTAGTCCAAAAAAAATTTTTTTTCAACTTTTTTCAATTTTAGCCCCGTGGGATATGTATTCTACGTACACACATTTGAAACTCTCCTGTGGTACCCTCACACATATTATTCCCTCATTTAGTGGATATTTTCACAAAAAAGTGAAATTTTCAAAAATCCAGAAAATTGGCTGAAAACGACTAAATATCAAGGACTCATTGGGCGAATCGCTCTGGAACTGAAATCAGAATGCTCACTGACATTTCCCCTATCTGAAAGTCTGATAAACGCCGGAAAAATGACTAAGTCCAAAAAAAAAAAAAGTTCACCTTTTTTCAATTTTACCCCAGTAGGATATATATTCTACCCACACACATTTGGAACTCTCCTGGGGTACCCTCACACATATTATTCCCTCATTTAGTGGATATTTTCACAAAAAAGTGAAATTTTCAAAAATCCAGAAAATTGGCTGAAAACGACTAAATATCAAGGACTCATTGGGCGAATCGCTCTGGAACTGAAATCGGAATGCTCACTGACATTTGCCCTATCTGAAAGTCTGATAAACGCTGGAAAAATGACTAAGTCCAAAAAAAAATTATTTTAAACTTTTTTCAATTTTACCCCCGTGGGATATATATTCTACCCACACACATTTGGAACTCTCCTGGGGTACCCTCACACATATTATTCCCTCATTTAGTGGATATTTTCACAAAAAAGTGAAACTTTCAAAAATCCAGACAATTGACTGAAAACGACTAAATATCAAGGACTCATTGGGCGAATCGCTCTGGAACTGAAATCAGAACACTCACTGACATTTCCCTTATCTGAAAGTCTGATTAACGCCGAAAAAATGACTAAGTCCAAAAAAAATTTTTTAAAAACTTTTTTCAATTTTACCCCCGTGGGATATGTATTCTACGTACACACATTTGGAACTCTCCTGGGGTACCCTCACACATATTATTCCCTCATTTAGTGGATATTTTCACAAAAAAGTGAAATTTTCAAAAATCCAAAATATTGGATGAAAACGACTAAATATCAAGGACACATTGGGCGAATCGCTCTGGAACTGAAATCCGAACCCTCACTGACATTTCCCCTATCTGAAAGTCTGATAAACGCCGGAAAAATGACTAAGTCCAAAAAAAAAATTTTTTAAACTTTTTTCAATTTTACCCCCGTGGGATATATATTCTACGTACACACATTTGGAACTCTCCTGGGGTACCCTCACACATATTATTCCCTCATTTAGTGGATATTTTCACAAAAAAGTGAAATTTTCAAAAAACCAGAAAATTGGCTGAAAACGACTAAATATCAAGGACTCATTGCGCGAATCGCTCTGGAACTGAAATCGGAATGCTCACTGACATTTGCCCTATCTGAAAGTCTGATAAACGCCGGAAAAATGACTAAGTCCAAAAAAAATTTTTTTTCAACTTTTTTCAATTTTAGCCCCGTGGGATATATATTTTACCCACACACATTTCGAACTCTCCTGGGTTACCCTCACACATATTATTCCCTCATTTAGTGGATATTTTCACAAAAAAGTGAAACTTTCAAAAATCCAGAAAATTGGCTGAAAACGACTAAATATCAAGGACTCATTGGGCGCATCGCTCTGGAACTGAAATCGGAATGCTCACTGACATTTGCCCTATCTGAAAGTCTGATAAACGCCGGAAAAATGACTAAGTCCAAAAAAAAATTATTTTAAATTTTTTTCAATTTTACCCCCGTGGGATATATATTCTACCCACACACATTTGGAACTCTCCTGGGGTACCCTCACACATATTATTCCCTCATTTAGTGGATATGTTCACAAAAAAGTGAAACTTTCAAAAATCCAGACAATTGTCTGAAAGCGACTAAATATCAAGGACTCATTGGGCGAATCGCTCTGGAACTGACATCAGAACACTCACTGACATTTCCCTTATCTGAAAGTCTGATAAACGCCGGAAAAATGACTAAGTCCAAAAAAAAAATTTTTTAAACTTTTTTCAATTTTACCCCCGTGGGATATATATTCTACGTACACACATTTGGAACTCTCCTGGGGTACCCTCACACATATTATTCCCTCATTTAGTGGATATTTTCACAAAAAAGTGAAATTTTCAAAAATCCAGAAAATTGGCTGAAAACGACTAAATATCAAGGACTCATTGGGCGAATCGCTCTGGAACTGAAATCGGAATGCTCACTGACATTTGCCCTATCTGAAAGTCTGATAAATGCCGGAAAAATGACTAGGTCCAAAAAAAAATTATTTTAAACTTTTTTCAATTTTACCCCCGTGGGATATATATTCTACCCACACACATTTGGAACTCTCCTGGGGTACCCTCACACATATTATTCCCTCATTTAGTGGATATTTTCACAAAAAAGTGAAATTTTCAAAAATCCAGAAAATTGGCTGAAAACGACTAAATATCAAGGACTCATTGGGCGAATCGCTCTGGAACTGAAATCAGAATGCTCACTGACATTTGCCCTATCTGAAAGTCTGATAAACGCCGGAAAAATGACTAAGTCCAAAAAAAATTTTTTTTCAACTTTTTTCAATTTTAGCCCCGTGGGATATATATTTTACCCACACACATTTCGAACTCTCCTGGATTACCCTCACACATATTATTCCCTCATTTAGTGGATATTTTCACAAAAAAGTGAAACTTTCAAAAATCCAGAAAATTGGCTGAAAACGACTAAATATCAAGGACTCATTGGGCGCATCGCTCTGGAACTGAAATCGGAATGCTCACTGACATTTGCCCTATCTGAAAGTCTGATAAACGCCGGAAAAATGACTAAGTCCAAAAAAAAATTATTTTAAACTTTTTTCAATTTTACCCCCGTGGGATATATATTCTACCCACACACATTTGGAACTCTCCTGGGGTACCCTCACACATATTATTCCCTCATTTAGTGGATATTTTCACAAAAAAGTGAAACTTTCAAAAATCCAGACAATTGGCTGAAAACGACTAAATATCAAGGACTCATTGGGCGAATCGCTCTGGAACTGAAATCAGAGCACTCACTGACATTTCCCTTATCTGAAAGTCTGATTAACGCCGAAAAAATGACTATGTCCAAAAAAAAATTTTTTTCAACTTTTTTCTATTTTACCCCCGTGGGATATGTATTCTACGTACACACATTTGGAACTCTCCTGGGGTACCCTCACACATATTATTCCCTCATTTAGTGGATATTTTCATAAAAAAGTGAAATTTTCAAAAATCCAAAATATTGGATGAAAACGACTAAATATCAAGGACACATTGGGCGAATCGCTCTGGAACTGAAATCCGAACCCTCACTGACATTTCCCCTATCTGAAAGTCTGATAAACGCCGGAAAAATGACTAAGTCCAAAAAAAATTTTTTTTCAACTTTTTTCAATTTTAGCCCCGTGGGATATATATTTTACCCACACACATTTCGAACTCTCCTGGGTTACCCTCACACATATTATTCCCTCATTTAGTGGATATTTTCACAAAAAAGTGAAACTTTCAAAAATCCAGAAAATTGGCTGAAAACGACTAAATATCAAGGACTCATTGGGCGAATCGCTCTGGAACTGAAATCGGAATGCTCACTGACATTTGCCCTATCTGAAAGTCTGATAAACGCCGGAAAAATGACTAAGTCCAAAAAAAATTTTTTTTCAA
Source organism: Phyllobates terribilis (assembly GCF_046119375.1). Taxonomy (NCBI): domain Eukaryota; kingdom Metazoa; phylum Chordata; class Amphibia; order Anura; family Dendrobatidae; genus Phyllobates; species Phyllobates terribilis. The sequence continues at coordinate 365,177,973 of NW_027362764.1, read as the reverse complement.
CTTTTTTCAATTTTAGCCCCGTGGGATATATATTTTACCCACACACATTTCGTACTCTCCTGGGTTACCCTCACACATATTATTCCCTCATTTAGTGGATATTTTCACAAAAAAGTGAAACTTTCAAAAATCCAGAAAATTGGCTGAAAACGACTAAATATCAAGGACTCATTCGGCGCATCGCTCTGGAACTGAAATCGGAATGCTCACTGACATTTGCCCTATCTGAAAGTCTGATAAACGCCGGAAAAATGACTAAGTCCAAAAAAAAAATTTTTTAAACTTTTTTCAATTTTACCCCCGTGGGATATATATTCTACGTACACACATTTGGAACTCTCCTGGGGTACCCTCACACATATTATTCCCTCATTTAGTGGATATTTTCACAAAAAAGTGAAATTTTCAAAAATCCAGAAAATTGGCTGAAAACGACTAAATATCAAGGACTCATTGGGCGAATCGCTCTGGAACTGAAATCGGAATGCTCACTGACATTTGCCCTATCTGAAAGTCTGATAAACGCCGGAAAAATGACTAGGTCCAAAAAAAAATTATTTTAAACTTTTTTCAATTTTAGCCCCGTGGGATGTATATTTTACCCACACACATTTCGAACTCTCCTGGGGTACCCTCACACATATTATTCCCTCATTTAGTGGATATTTTCACAAAAAAGTGAAATTTTCAAAAATCCAAAATATTGGATGAAAACGACTAAATATCAAGGACACATTGGGCGAATCGCTTTGGAACTGAAATCCGAAGCCTCACTGACATTTCCCCTATCTGAAAGTCTGATAAACGCCGGAAAAATGACTAAGTCCAAAAAAAAAAAATTTTCAACTTTTTTCAATTTTACCCCCGTGGGATATATATTCTACCCACACACATTTGGAACTCTCCTGTGGTACCCTCACACATATTATTCCCTCATTTAGTGGATATTTTCACAAAAAAGTGAAATTTTCAAAAATCCAGAAAATTGGCTGAAAACGACTAAATATCAAGGACTCATTGGGCGAATCGCTCTGGAACTGAAATCGGAATGCTCACTGACATTTGCCCTATCTGAAAGTCTGATAAACGCCGGAAAAATGACTAAGTCCAAAAAAATTTTTTTTTCAATTTTAGCCCCGTGGGATATATATTTTACCCACACACATTTCGAACTCTCCTGGGTTACCCTCACACATATTATTCCCTCATTTAGTGGATATTTTCACAAAAAAGTGAAACTTTCAAAAATCCAGAAAATTGGCAGAAAACGACTAAATATCAAGGACTCATTGGGCGCATCGCTCTGGAACTGAAATCGGAATGCTCACTGACATTTGCCCTATCTGAAAGTCTGATAAACGCCGGAAAAATGACTAAGTCCAAAAAAAAATTATTTTAAACTTTTTTTAATTTTACCCCCGTGGGATATATATTCTACCCACACACATTTGGAACTCTCCTGGGGTACCCTCACACATATTATTCCCTCATTTAGTGGATATTTTCACAAAAAAGTGAAACTTTCAAAAATCCAGACAATTGGCTGAAAACGACTAAATATCAAGGACTCATTGGGCGCATCGCTCTGGAACTGAAATCGGAATGCTCACTGACATTTGCCCTATCTGAAAGTCTGATAAACGCCGGAAAAATGACTAAGTCCAAAAAAAAATTATTTTAAACTTTTTTCAATTTTACCCCCGTGGGATATATATTCTACCCACACACATTTGGAACTCTCCTGGGGTACCCTCACACATATTATTCCCTCATTTAGTGGATATTTTCACAAAAAAGTGAAATTTTCAAAAATCCAAAATATTGGATGAAAACGACTAAATATCAAGGACACATTGGGCGAATCGCTCCGGAACTGAAATCCGAACCCTCACTGCCATTTCCCCTATCTGAAAGTCTGATAAACGCCGGAAAAATGACTAAGTCCAAAAAAAAATTTTTTTCAACTTTTTTCAATTTTAGCCCCGTGGGATATATATTTTACCCACACACATTTCGAACTCTCCTGGGTTACCCTCACACATATTATTCCCTCATTTAGTGGATATTTTCACAAAAAAGTGAAATTTTCAAAAATCCAGAAAATTGGCTGAAAACGACTAAATATCAAGGATTCATTGGGCGAATCGCTCTGGAACTGAAATTGGTATGCTCACTGACATTTCCCCTATCTGAAAGTCTGATAAACGCCGGAAAAATGACTAAGTCCAAAAAAAAAATTTTAAAAACTTTTTTCAATTTACCCCCGTGGGATATATATTCTACCCACACACATTTGGAACTCTCCTGTGGTACCCTCACACATATTATTCCCTCATTTAGTGGATATTTTCACAAAAAAGTGAAATTTTCAAAAATCCAGAAAATTGGCTGAAAACGACTAAATATCAAGGACTCATTGGGCGAATCGCTCTGGAACTGAAATCGGAATGCTCACTGACATTTGCCCTATCTGAAAGTCTGATAAACGCCGGAAAAATGACTAAGTCCAAAAAAAAATTTTTTTCAACTTTTTTCAATTTTAGCCCCGTGGGATATATATTTTACCCACACACATTTCGAACTCTCCTGGGTTACCCTCACACATATTATTCCCTCATTTAGTGGATATTTTCACAAAAAAGTGAAACTTTCAAAAATCCAGAAAATTGGCTGAAAACGACTAAATATCAAGGACTCATTGGGCGCATCGCTCTGGAACTGAAATCGGAATGCTCACTGACATTTGCCCTATCTGAAAGTCTGATAAACGCCGGAAAAATGACTAAGTCCAAAAAAAAATTTTTTTAAACTTTTTTCAATTTTACCCCCGTGGGATATATATTCTACCCACACACATTTGGAACTCTCCTGGGGTACCCTCACACATATTATTCCCTCATTTAGTGGATATTTTCACAAAAAAGTGAAACTTTCAAAAATCCAGACAATTGGCTGAAAACGACTAAATATCAAGGACTCATTGGGCGAATCGCTCTGGAACTGAAATCAGAACACTCACTGACATTTCCCTTATCTGAAAGTCTGATTAACGCCGAAAAAATGATTAAGTCCAAAAAAAAATTTTTTTCAACTTTTTTCTATTTTACCCCCGTGGGATATGTATTCTACGTACACACATTTAGAACTCTCCTGGGGTACCCTCACACATATTATTCCCTCATTTAGTGGATATTTTCACAAAAAAGTGAAACCTTCAAAAATCCAGAAAATTGGCTGAAAACGACTAAATATCAAGGACTCATTGGGCGAATCGCTCTGGAACTGAAATCAGAACGCTCACTGACATTTCCCCTATCTGAAAGTCTGATAAACGCCAGAAAAATGACTAAGTCCAAAAAAAATTTTTTTTAAACTTTTTTCTATTTTACCCCCGTGGGATATGTATTCTACGTACACACATTTGGAACTCTCCTGGGGTACCCTCACACATATTATTCCCTCATTTAGTGGATATTTTCACAAAAAAGTGAAATTTTCAAAAATCCAAAATATTGGCTGAAAACGACTAAATATCAAGGACACATTGGGCGAATCGCTCTGGAACTGAAATCCGAACCCTCACTGACATTTCCCCTATCTGAAAGTCTGATAAACGCCGGAAAAATGACTAAGTAAAAAAACATTTTTTTAAACTTTTTTCAATTTTACCCCCGTGGGATATATATTCTACGTACACACATTTGGAACTCTCCTGGGGTACCCTCACACATATTATTCCCTCATTTAGTGGATATTTTCACAAAAAAGTGAAATTTTCAAAAATCCAGAAAATTGGCTGAAAACGACTAAATATCAAGGACTCATTGGGCGAATCACTCTGGAACTGAAATCGGAATGCTCACTGACATTTCCCCTATCTGAAAGTCTGATAAACGCCGGAAAAATGACTATGTCCAAAAAAAATTTTTTAAAAACTTTTTTCAATTTACCCCCGTGGGATATATATTCTACCCACACACATTTGGAACTCTCCTGTGGTACTCTCACACATATTATTCCCTCATTTAGTGGATATTTTCACAAAAAAGTGAAATTTTCAAAAATCCAGAAAATTGTCTGAAAACGACTAAATATCAAGGACTCATAGGGTGAATCGCTCTGGAACTGAAATCAGAACCCTCACTGACATTTCCCCTATCTGAAAGTCTGATAAACGCCGGAAAAATGACTAAGTCCAAAAAAAAATTTTTTTTAAACTTTTTTCTATTTTACCCCCGTGGGATATGTATTCTACGTACACACATTTGGAACTCTCCTGGGGTACCCTCACACATATTATTCCCTCATTTAGTGGATATTTTCACAAAAAAGTGAAATTTTCAAAAATCCAAAATATTGGCTGAAAACGACTATATATCAAGGACACATTGGGCGAAACGCTCTGTAACTGAAATCAGAATGCTCACTGACATTTCCCCTATCTGAAAGTCTGATAAACGCCGGAAAAATGACTAAGTCAAAAAAAATTTTTTTTCAACTTTTTTCAATTTTAGCCACGTGGGATATATATTTTACCCACACACATTTGGAACTCTCCTGTGGTACCCTCACACATATTATTCCCTCATTTAGTGGATATTTTCACCAAAAATTGAAATTTTCAAAAATCCAGAAAATTGGCTGAAAACGACTAAATATCAAGGACTCATTGGGCGAATCGCTCTGGAACTGAAATTGATATGCTCACTGACATTTCCCCTATCTGAAAGTCTGATAAACGCCGGAAAAATGACTAAGTCCAAAAAAAAATTTTTTGCAACTTTTTTCTATTTTACCCCCGTGGGATATGTATTCTACGTACACACATTTGGAACTCTCCTGGGGTACCCTCACACATATTATTCCCTCATTTAGTGGATATTTTCACAAAAAAGTGAAATTTTCAAAAATCCAGAAAATTGTCTGAAAACGACTAAATATCAAGGACTCATAGGGCGAATCGCTCTGGAACTGAAATCAGAACCCTCACTGACATTTCCCCTATCTGAAAGTCTGATAAACGCCGGAAAAATGACTAAGTCCAAAAAAAAATTTTTTTAAATTTTTTTCTATTTTACCCCCGTGGGATATGTATTCTACGTACACACATTTGGAACTCTCCTGGGGTACCCTCACACATATTATTCCCTCATTTAGTGGATATTTTCACAAAAAAGTGAAATTTTCAAAAATCCAAAATATTGGCTGAAAACGACTAAATATCAAGGATACATTGGGCGAATCGCTCTGGAACTGAAATCCGAACCCTCACTGACATTTCCCCTATCTGAAAGTCTGATAAACGCCGGAAAAATGACTAAGTCCAAAAAAACATTTTTTTAAACTTTTTTCAATTTTACCCCCGTGGGATATATATTCTACGTACACACATTTGGAACTCTCCTGGGGTACCCTCACACATATTATTCCCTCATTTAGTGGATATTTTCACAAAAAAGTGAAATTTTCAAAAATCCAGAAAATTGGCTGAAAACGACTAAATATCAAGGACTCATTGGGCGAATCACTCTGGAACTGAAACCGGAATGCTCACTGACATTTGCCCTATCTGAAAGTCTGATAAACGCCGGAAAAATGACTAAGTCCAAAAAAAAATTTTTTTAAACTTTTTTCAATTTTACCCCCGTGGGATATATATTCTACCCACACACATTTGGAACTCTCCTGGGGTACCCTCACACATATTATTCCCTCATTTAGTGGATATTTTCACAAAAAAGTGAAATTTTCAAAAATCCAGAAAATTGGCTGAACACGACTAAATATCAAGGATTCATTGGGCGAATCGCTCAGGAACTGAAATTGGTATGCTCACTGACATTTCCCCTATCTGAAAGTCTGATAAACGCCGGAAAAATAACTATGTCCAAAAAAATTTTTTTAAAAACCTTTTTCAATTTACCCCCGTGGGATATATATTCTACCCACACACATTTGGAACTGTCCTGTGGTACCCTCACACATATTATTCCCTCATTTAGTGGATATTTTCACAAAAAAGTGAAATTTTCAAAAATCCAGAAAATTGTCTGAAAACGAATAAATATCAAGGACTCATAGGGCGAATCGCTCTGGAACTGAAATCAGAATCCTCACTGACATTTCCCCTATCTGAAAGTCTGATAAACGCCGGAAAAATGACTAAGTCCAAAAAAAAATTTTTTTAAACTTTTTTCTATTTTACCCCCGTGGGATATGTATTCTACGTACACACATTTGGAACTCTCCTGGGGTACCCTCACACATATTATTCCCTCATTTAGTGGATATTTTCACAAAAAAAGTGAAATTTTCAAAAATCCAAAATATTGGCTGAAAACGACTAAATATCAAGGACACATTGGGCGAATCGCTCTGGGACTGAAATCCGAACCCTCACTGACTTTTCCCCTATCTGAAAGTCTGATAAACGCCTGAAAAATGACTAAGTCCAAAAAAAAAATTTTTTAAACTTTTTTCAATTTTACCCCCGTGGGATATATATTCTACCCACACACATTTGGAACTCTCCTGGGGTACCCTCACACATATTATTCCCTCATTTAGTGGATATTTTCACAAAAAAGTGAAATTTTCAAAAATCCAAAATATTGGCTGAAAACGACTAAATATCAAGGACACATTGGGCGAAACGCTCTGTAACTGAAATCAGAACGCTCACTGACATTTCCCCTATCTGAAAGTCTGATAAACGCCGTAAAAATGACTAAGTCCAAAAAAAATTTTTTTTCAACCTTTTTCAATTTTAGCCCCGTGGGATATATATTTTACACACACACATTTGGAACTCTCCTGTGGTACCCTCACACATATTATTCCCTCATTTAGTGGATATTTTCACCAAAAAGGGAAATTTTCAAAAATCCAGAAAATTGGCTGAAAACGACTAAATATCAAGGATTCATTGGGCGAATCGCTCTGGAACTGAAATTGGTATGCTCACTGACATTTCCCCTATCTGAAAGTCTGATAAACGCCTGAAAAATGACTAAGTCCAAAAAAAAATTTTTTTAAACTTTTTTCAATTTTACCCCCGTGGGATATATATTCTACCCACACACATTTGGAACTCTCCTGGGGTACCCTCACACATATTATTCCCTCATTTAGTGGATATTTTCACAAAAAAGTGAAATTTTCAAAAATCCAAAATATTGGCTGAAAACGACTAAATATCAAGGACACATTGGGTGAAACGCTCTGTAACTGAAATCAGAACGCTCACTGACATTTCCCCTATCTGAAAGTCTGATAAACGCCGTAAAAATGACTAAGTCCAAAAAAAATTTTTTTTCAACCTTTTTCAATTTTAGCCCCGTGGGATATATATTTTACACACACACATTTGGAACTCTCCTGTGGTACCCTCACACATATTATTCCCTCATTTAGTGGATATTTTCACAAAAAAGTGAAATTTTCAAAAATCCAGAAAATTGTCTGAAAACGACTAAATATCAAGGACTCATTGGGCGAATCACTCTGGAACTGAAATCGGAATGCTCACTGACATTTGCCCTATCTGAAAGTCTGATAAACGCCGGAAAAATGACAAAGTCCAAAAAAAAATTTTTTTAAACTTTTTTCAATTTTACCCCCGTGGGATATATATTCTACCCACACACATTTGGAACTCTCCTGGGGTACCCTCACACATATTATTCCCTCATTTAGTGGATATTTTCACAAAAAAGTGAAATTTTCAAAAATCCAAAATATTGGCTGAAAACGACTAAATATCAAGGACACATTGGGCGAAACGCTCTGTAACTGAAATCAGAACGCTCACTGACATTTCCCCTATCTGAAAGTCTGATAAACGCCGTAAAAATGACTAAGTCCAAAAAAAATTTTTTTTCAACCTTTTTCAATTTTAGCCCTGTGGGATATATATTTTACACACACACATTTGGAACTCTCCTGTGGTACCCTCACACATATTATTCCCTCATTTAGTGGATATTTTCACCAAAAATTGAAATTTTCAAAAATCCAGAAAATTGGCTGAAAACGACTAAATATCAAGGACTCATTGGGCGAATCGCTCTGGAACTGAAATTGATATGCTCACTGACATTTCCCCTATCTGAAAGTCTGATAAACGCCGGAAAAATGACTAAGTCCAAAAAAAAATTTTTTGCAACTTTTTTCTATTTTACCCCCGTGGGATATGTATTCTACGTACACACATTTGGAACTCTCCTGGGGTACCCTCACACATATTATTCCCTCATTTAGTGGATATTTTCACAAAAAAGTGAAATTTTCAAAAATCCAGAAAATTGTCTGAAAACGACTAAATATCAAGGACTCATAGGGCGAATCGCTCTGGAACTGAAATCAGAACCCTCACTGACATTTCCCCTATCTGAAAGTCTGATAAACGCCGGAAAAATGACTAAGTCCAAAAAAAAATTTTTTTAAATTTTTTTCTATTTTACCCCCGTGGGATATGTATTCTACGTACACACATTTGGAACTCTCCTGGGGTACCCTCACACATATTATTCCCTCATTTAGTGGATATTTTCACAAAAAAGTGAAATTTTCAAAAATCCAAAATATTGGCTGAAAACGACTAAATATCAAGGATACATTGGGCGAATCGCTCTGGAACTGAAATCCGAACCCTCACTGACATTTCCCCTATCTGAAAGTCTGATAAACGCCGGAAAAATGACTAAGTCCAAAAAAACATTTTTTAAAACTTTTTTCAATTTTACCCCCGTGGGATATATATTCTACGTACACACATTTGGAACTCTCCTGGGGTACCCTCACACATATTATTCCCTCATTTAGTGGATATTTTCACAAAAAAGTGAAATTTTCAAAAATCCAGAAAATTGGCTGAAAACGACTAAATATCAAGGACTCATTGGGCGAATCACTCTGGAACTGAAACCGGAATGCTCACTGACATTTGCCCTATCTGAAAGTCTGATAAACGCCGGAAAAATGACTAAGTCCAAAAAAAAATTTTTTTAAACTTTTTTCAATTTTACCCCCGTGGGATATATATTCTACCCACACACATTTGGAACTCTCCTGGGGTACCCTCACACATATTATTCCCTCATTTAGTGGATATTTTCACAAAAAAGTGAAATTTTCAAAAATCCAGAAAATTGGCTGAACACGACTAAATATCAAGGATTCATTGGGCGAATCGCTCAGGAACTGAAATTGGTATGCTCACTGACATTTCCCCTATCTGAAAGTCTGATAAACGCCGGAAAAATAACTATGTCCAAAAAAATTTTTTTAAAAACCTTTTTCAATTTACCCCCGTGGGATATATATTCTACCCACACACATTTGGAACTGTCCTGTGGTACCCTCACACATATTATTCCCTCATTTAGTGGATATTTTCACAAAAAAGTGAAATTTTCAAAAATCCAGAAAATTGTCTGAAAACGAATAAATATCAAGGACTCATAGGGCGAATCGCTCTGGAACTGAAATCAGAATCCTCACTGACATTTCCCCTATCTGAAAGTCTGATAAACGCCGGAAAAATGACTAAGTCCAAAAAAAAATTTTTTTAAACTTTTTTCTATTTTACCCCCGTGGGATATGTATTCTACGTACACACATTTGGAACTCTCCTGGGGTACCCTCACACATATTATTCCCTCATTTAGTGGATATTTTCACAAAAAAAGTGAAATTTTCAAAAATCCAAAATATTGGCTGAAAACGACTAAATATCAAGGACACATTGGGCGAATCGCTCTGGGACTGAAATCCGAACCCTCACTGACTTTTCCCCTATCTGAAAGTCTGATAAACGCCTGAAAAATGACTAAGTCCAAAAAAAAAATTTTTTAAACTTTTTTCAATTTTACCCCCGTGGGATATATATTCTACCCACACACATTTGGAACTCTCCTGGGGTACCCTCACACATATTATTCCCTCATTTAGTGGATATTTTCACAAAAAAGTGAAATTTTCAAAAATCCAAAATATTGGCTGAAAACGACTAAATATCAAGGACACATTGGGCGAAACGCTCTGTAACTGAAATCAGAACGCTCACTGACATTTCCCCTATCTGAAAGTCTGATAAACGCCGTAAAAATGACTAAGTCCAAAAAAAATTTTTTTTCAACCTTTTTCAATTTTAGCCCCGTGGGATATATATTTTACACACACACATTTGGAACTCTCCTGTGGTACCCTCACACATATTATTCCCTCATTTAGTGGATATTTTCACCAAAAAGGGAAATTTTCAAAAATCCAGAAAATTGGCTGAAAACGACTAAATATCAAGGATTCATTGGGCGAATCGCTCTGGAACTGAAATTGGTATGCTCACTGACATTTCCCCTATCTGAAAGTCTGATAAACGCCTGAAAAATGACTAAGTCCAAAAAAAAATTTTTTTAAACTTTTTTCAATTTTACCCCCGTGGGATATATATTCTACCCACACACATTTGGAACTCTCCTGGGGTACCCTCACACATATTATTCCCTCATTTAGTGGATATTTTCACAAAAAAGTGAAATTTTCAAAAATCCAAAATATTGGCTGAAAACGACTAAATATCAAGGACACATTGGGTGAAACGCTCTGTAACTGAAATCAGAACGCTCACTGACATTTCCCCTATCTGAAAGTCTGATAAACGCCGTAAAAATGACTAAGTCCAAAAAAAATTTTTTTTCAACCTTTTTCAATTTTAGCCCCGTGGGATATATATTTTACACACACACATTTGGAACTCTCCTGTGGTACCCTCACACATATTATTCCCTCATTTAGTGGATATTTTCACCAAAAAGTGAAATTTTCAAAAATCCAGAAAATTGGCTGAAAACGACTAAATATCAAGGACTCATTGGGCGAATCACTCTGGAACTGAAATCGGAATGCTCACTGACATTTGCCCTATCTGAAAGTCTGATAAACGCCGGAAAAATGACAAAGTCCAAAAAAAAATTTTTTTAAACTTTTTTCAATTTTACCCCCGTGGGATATATATTCTACCCACACACATTTGGAACTCTCCTGGGGTACCCTCACACATATTATTCCCTCATTTAGTGGATATTTTCACAAAAAAGTGAAATTTTCAAAAATCCAAAATATTGGCTGAAAACGACTAAATATCAAGGACACATTGGGCGAAACGCTCTGTAACTGAAATCAGAACGCTCACTGACATTTCCCCTATCTGAAAGTCTGATAAACGCCGTAAAAATGACTAAGTCCAAAAAAAATTTTTTTTCAACCTTTTTCAATTTTAGCCCCGTGGGATATATATTTTACACACACACATTTGGAACTCTCCTGTGGTACCCTCACACATATTATTCCCTCATTTAGTGGATATTTTCACCAAAAAGTGAAATTTTCAAAAATCCAGAAAATTGGCTGAAAACGACTAAATATCAAGGATTCATTGGGCGAATCGCTCTGGAACTGAAATTGGTATGCTCACTGACATTTCCCCTATCTGAAAGTCTGATAAACGCCGGAAAAATGACTAAGTCCAAAAAAAATTTTTTTTCAACTTTTTTCAATTTTAGCCCCGTGGGATATATATTTTACCCACACACATTTGGAACTCTCCTGTGGTACCCTCACACATATTATTCCCTCATTTAGTGGATATTTTCACAAAAAAGTGAAATTTTCAAAAATCCAGAAAATTGTCTGAAAACGACTAAATATCAAGGACTCATTGGGCGAATCACTCTGGAACTGAAATCGGAATGCTCACTGACATTTGCCCTATCTGAAAGTCTGATAAACGCCGGAAAAATGACAAAGTCCAAAAAAAAATTTTTTTAAACTTTTTTCAATTTTACCCCCGTGGGATATATATTCTACCCACACACATTTGGAACTCTCCTGGGGTACCCTCACACATATTATTCCCTCATTTAGTGGATATTTTCACAAAAAAGTGAAATCTTCAAAAATCCAGAAAATTGGCTGAAAACGACTAAATATCAAGGACTCATTGGGCGAATCGCTCTGGAACTGAAATCAGAACGCTCACTGACATTTCCCCTATCTGAAAGTCTGATAAACGCCGGAAAAATGACTAAGTCCAAAAAAAAATTTTTTTAAACTTTTTTCTATTTTACCCCCGTGGGATATGTATTCTACGTACACACATTTGGAACTCTCCTGGGGTATCCTCACACATATTATTCCCTCATTTAGTGGATATTTTCACAAAAAAGTGAAATTTTCAAAAATCCAAAATATTGGCTGAAAACGACTAAATATCAAGGACACATTGGGCGAATCGCTCTGGAACTGAAATCCGAACCCTCACTGACATTTCCCCTATCTGAAAGTCTGATAAACGCCGGAAAAATGACTAAGTCCAAAAAAACATTTTTTTAAACTTTTTTCAATTTTACCCCCGTGGGATATATATTCTACGTACACACATTTGGAACTCTCCTGGGGTACCCTCACACATATTATTCCCTCATTTAGTGGATATTTTCACCAAAAAGTGAAATTTTCAAAAATCCAGAAAATTGGCTGAAAACGACTAAATATCATGGATTCATTGGGCGAATCGCTCTGGAACTGAAATTGGTATGCTCACTGACATTTCCCCTATCTAAAAGTCTGATAAACGCCGGAAAAATGACTAAGTCCAAAAAAAAATTATTTTAAACTTTTTTCTATTTTACCCCCGTGGGATATGTATTCTACGTAAACACATTTGGAACTCTCCTGGGGTACCCTCACACATATTATTCCCTCATTTAGTGGATATTTTCACAAAAAAGTGAAATTTTCAAAAATCCAGAAAATTGGCTGAAAACGACTAAATATCAAGGACTCATTGGGCGAATCGCTCTGGAACTGAAATCGGAATGCTCACTGACATTTGCCCTATCTGAAAGTCTGATAAACGCTGGAAAAATGACTAAGTCCAAAAAAAATTTTTTTTCAACTTTTTTCAATTTTAGCCCCGTGGGATATATATTTTACCCACACACATTTGGAACTCTCCTGTGGTACCCTCACACATATTATTCCCTCATTTAGTGGATATTTTCACAAAAAAGTGAAATTTTCAAAAATCCAGAAAATTGTCTGAAAACGACTAAATATCAAGGACTCATTGGGCGAATCACTCTGGAACTGAAATCGGAATGCTCACTGACATTTGCCCTATCTGAAAGTCTGATAAACGCCGGAAAAATGACAAAGTCCAAAAAAAAATTTTTTTAAACTTTTTTCAATTTTACCCCCGTGGGATATATATTCTACCCACACACATTTGGAACTCTCCTGGGGTACCCTCACACATATTATTCCCTCATTTAGTGGATATTTTCACAAAAAAGTGAAATCTTCAAAAATCCAGAAAATTGGCTGAAAACGACTAAATATCAAGGACTCATTGGGCGAATCGCTCTGTAACTGAAATCAGAACGCTCACTGACATTTCCCCTATCTGAAAGTCTGATAAACGCCGTAAAAATGACTAAGTCCAAAAAAAATTTTTTTTCAACCTTTTTCAATTTTAGCCCCGTGGGATATATATTTTACACACACACATTTGGAACTCTCCTGTGGTACCCTCACACATATTATTCCCTCATTTAGTGGATATTTTCACCAAAAAGTGAAATTTTCATAAATCCAGAAAATTGGCTGAAAACGACTAAATATCAAGGATTCATTGGGCGAATCGCTCTGGAACTGAAATTGGTATGCTCACTGACATTTCCCCTATCTGAAAGTCTGATAAACGCCGGAAAAATGACTAAGTCCAAAAAAAATTTTTTTTCAACTTTTTTCAATTTTAGCCCCGTGGGATATATATTTTACCCACACACATTTGGAACTCTCCTGTGGTACCCTCACACATATTATTCCCTCATTTAGTGGATATTTTCACAAAAAAGTGAAATTTTCAAAAATCCAGAAAATTGTCTGAAAACGACTAAATATCAAGGACTCATTGGGCGAATCACTCTGGAACTGAAATCGGAATGCTCACTGACATTTGCCCTATCTGAAAGTCTGATAAACGCCGGAAAAATGACAAAGTCCAAAAAAAAATTTTTTTAAACTTTTTTCAATTTTACCCCCGTGGGATATATATTCTACCCACACACATTTGGAACTCTCCTGGGGTACCCTCACACATTTTATTCCCTCATTTAGTGGATATTTTCACAAAAAAGTGAAATTTTCAAAAATCCAAAATATTGGCTGAAAACGACTAAATATCAAGGACACATTGGGCGAAACGCTCTGTAACTGAAATCAGAACGCTCACTGACATTTCCCCTATCTGAAAGTCTGATAAACGCCGTAAAAATGACTAAGTCCAAAAAAAATTTTTTTTCAACCTTTTTCAATTTTAGCCCCGTGGGATATATATTTTACACACACACATTTGGAACTCTCCTGTGGTACCCTCACACATATTATTCCCTCATTTAGTGGATATTTTCACAAAAAAGTGAAATCTTCAAAAATCCAGAAAATTGGCTGAAAACGACTAAATATCAAGGACTCATTGGACGAATCGCTCTGGAACTGAAATCAGAACGCTCACTGACATTTCCCCTATCTGAAAGTCTGATAAACGCCGGAAAAATGACTAAGTCCAAAAAAAAATTTTTTTAAACTTTTTTCTATTTTACCCCCGTGGGATATATATTCTACGTACACACATTTGGAACTCTCCTGGGGTATCCTCACACATATTATTCCCTCATTTAGTGGATATTTTCACAAAAAAGTGAAATTTTCAAAAATCCAAAATATTGGCTGAAAACGACTAAATATCAAGGACACATTGGGCGAATTGCTCTGGAACTGAAATCCGAACCCTCACTGACATTTCCCCTATCTGAAAGTCTGATAAACGCCGGAAAAATGACTAAGTCCAAAAAAACATTTTTTTAAACTTTTTTCAATTTTACCCCCGTGTGATATATATTCTACGTACACACATTTGGAACTCTCCTGGGGTACCCTCACACATATTATTCCCTCATTTAGTGGATATTTTCACCAAAAAGTGAAATTTTCAAAAATCCAGAAAATTGGCTGAAAACGACTAAATATCATGGATTCATTGGGCGAATCGCTCTGGAACTGAAATTGGTATGCTCACTGACATTTCCCCTATCTGAAAGTCTGATAAACGCCGGAAAAATGACTAAGTCCAAAAAAAAATTATTTTAAACTTTTTTCTATTTTACCCCCGTGGGATATGTATTCTACGTACACACATTTGGAACTCTCCTGGGGTACCCTCACACATATTATTCCCTCATTTAGTGGATATTTTCACAAAAAAGTGAAATTTTCAAAAATCCAGAAAATTGGCTGAAAACGACTAAATATCAAGGACTCATTGGGCGAATCGCTCTGGAACTGAAATCGGAATGCTCACTGACATTTGCCCTATCTGAAAGTCTGATAAACGCTGGAAAAATGACTAAGTCCAAAAAAAAATTTTTTTAAACTTTTTTCAATTTTACCCCCGTGGGATATATATTCTACCCACACACATTTGGAACTCTCCTGGGGTATCCTCACACATATTATTCCCTCATTTAGTGGATATTTTCACAAAAAAGTGAAATTTTCAAAAATCCAAAATATTGGCTGAAAACGACTAAATATCAAGGACACATTGGGCGAATCGCTCTGGAACTGAAATCTGAACCCTCACTGACATTTCCCCTATCTGAAAGTCTGATAAACGCCGGAAAAATGACTAAGTCCAAAAAAACATTTTTTTAAACTTTTTTCAATTTTACCCCCGTGGGATATATATTCTACGTACACACATTTGGAACTCTCCTGGGGTACCCTCACACATATTATTCCCTCATTTAGTGGATATTTTCACCAAAAAGTGAAATTTTCAAAAATCCAGAAAATTGGCTGAAAACGACTAAATATCATGGATTCATTGGGCGAATCACTCTAGATCTGAAATTGGTATGCTTACTGACATTTCCCCTATCTGAAAGTCTGATAAACGCCGGAAAAATGACTAAGTCCAAAAAAAAATTATTTTAAACTTTTTTCTATTTTACCCCCGTGGGATATGTATTCTACGTACACACATTTGGAACTCTCCTGGGGTACCCTCACACATATTATTCCCTCATTTAGTGGATATTTTCACAAAAAAGTGAAATTTTCAAAAATCCAAAATATTGGCTGAAAACGACTAAATATCAAGGACACATTGGGCGAATCGCAAAGTCTGATAAACGCCGGAAAAATGACTAAGTCCAAAAAAAAAATTATTTTAAACTTTTTTCAATTTTACCCCCGTGGGATATATATTCTACGTACACACATTTGAAACTCTCCTGGGGTACCCTCACACATATTATTCCCTCATTTAGTGGATATTTTCACAAAAAAGTGAAATTTTCAAAAATCCAGAAAATTGGCTGAAAACGACTAAATATCAAGGACTCATTGGGCGAATCGCTCTGGAACTGAAATCGGAATGCTCACTGACATTTGCCCTATCTGAAAGTCTGATAAACGCCGGAAAAATGACTAAGTCCAAAAAAAATTTTTTTTCAACTTTTTTCAATTTTAGCCCCGTGGAATATATATTTTACACACACACATTTCGAACTCTCCTGGGTTACCCTCACACATATTATTCCCTCATTTAGTGGATATTTTCACAAAAAAGTGAAACTTTCAAAAATCCAGAAAATTGGCTGAAAACGACTAAATATCAAGGACTCATTGGGCGAATCGCTCTGGAACTGAAATCGGAATGCTCACTGACATTTGCCCTATCTGAAAGTCTGATAAACGCCGGAAAAATGACTAGGTCCAAAAAAAAATTATTTTAAACTTTTTCAATTTTACCCCCGTGGGATATATATTCTACCCACACACATTTGGAACTCTCCTGGGGTACCCTCACACATATTATTCCCTCATTTAGTGGATATTTTCACAAAAAAGTGAAATTTTCAAAAATCCAGAAAATTGTCTGAAAACGAATAAATATCAAGGACTTATAGGGCGAATCGCTCTGGAACTGAAATCAGAATCCTCACTGACATTTCCCCTATCTGAAAGTCTGATAAACGCCGGAAAAATGACTAAGTCCAAAAAAAAATTTTTTTAAACTTTTTTCTATTTTACCCCCGTGGGATATGTATTCTACGTACACACATTTGGAACTCTCCTGGGGTACCCTCACACATATTATTCCCTCATTTAGTGGATATTTTCACAAAAAAGTGAAATTTTCAAAAATCCAGAAAATTGGCTGAAAACGACTAAATATCAAGGACACATTGGGCGAATCGCTCTGGAACTGAAATCAGAACCCTCACTGACATTTCCCCTATCTGAAAGTCTGATAAACGCCGGAAAAATGACTAAGTCCAAAAAAAAAATTTTTTAAACTTTTTTCAATTTTACCCCCGTGGAATATATATTCTACGTACACACATTTGGAACTCTCCTGGGGTACCCTCACACATATTATTCCCTCATTTAGTGGATATTTTCACAAAAAAGTGAAATTTTCAAAAATCCAGAAAATTGGCTGAAAACGACTAAATATCAAGGATTCATTGGGCGAATCGCTCTGGAACTGAAATTGGTATGCTCACTGACATTTCCCCTATCTGAAAGTCTGATAAACGCCGGAAAAATGACTAAGTCCAAAAAAAATTTTTTAAAAACTTTTTTCAATTTACCCCCGTGGGATATATATTCTACCCACACACATTTGGAACTCTCCTGTAGTACCCTCACACATATTATTCCCTCATTTAGTGGATATTTTCACAAAAAAGTGAAATTTTCAAAAATCCATAAAATTGGCTGAAAACGACTAAATATCAAGGACTCATTGGGCGAATCGCTCTGGAACTGAAATCGGAATGCTCACTGACATTTGCCCTATTTGAAAGTCTGATAAACGCCGGAAAAATGACTAGGTCCAAAAAAAAATTATTTTAAACTTTTTTCAATTTTACCCCCGTGGGATATATATTCTACCCACACACATTTGGAACTCTCCTGTAGTACCCTCACACATATTATTCCCTCATTTAGTGGATATTTTCACCAAAAAGTGAAATTTTCAAAAATCCAGAAAATTGGCTGAAAACGACTAAATATCATGGATTCATTGGGCGAATCGCTCTGGAACTGAAATTGGTATGCTCACTGACATTTCCCCTATCTGAAAGTCTGATAAACGCCGGAAAAATGACTAAGTCCAAAAATTTTTTTTTAAAAACTTTTTTCAATTTACCCCCGTGGGATATATATTCTACCCACACACATTTGGAACTCTCCTGTGGTACCCTCACACATATTATTCCCTCATTTAGTGGATATTTTCACAAAAAAGTGAAACTTTCAAAAATCCAGAAAATTGGCTGAAAACGACTAAATATCAAGGACTCATTGGGCGAATCGCTCTGGAACTGAAATCAGAACGCTCACTGACATTTCCCCTATCTGAAAGTCTGATAAACGCCGGAAAAATGACTAAGTCCAAAAAAAAATAATTTTCAACTTTTTTCAATTTTACCCCCGTGGGATATATATTCTACCCGCACACATTTGGAACTCTCCTGTGGTACCCTCACACATATTATTCCCTCATTTAGTGGATATTTTCACAAAAAAGTGAAATTTTCAAAAATCCAGAAAATTGTCTGAAAACGACTAAATATCAAGGACTCATAGGGCGAATCGCTCTGGAACTGAAATCAGAACCCTCACTGACATTTCCCCTATCTGAAAGTCTGATAAACGCCGGAAAAATGACTAAGTCCAAAAAAAAATTTTTTAAACTTTTTTCTATTTTACCCCCGTGGGATATGTATTCTACGTACACACATTTGGAACTCTCCTGGGGTACCCTCACACATATTATTCCCTCATTTAGTGGATATTTTCACAAAAAAGTGAAATTTTCAAAAATCCAAAATATTGGCTGAAAATGACTAAATATCAAAGACTCATTGGGCGAATCGCTCTGGAACTGAAATCAGAACACTCACTGACATTTCCCTTATCTGAAAGTCTGATTAACGCCGGAAAAATGACTAAGTCCAAAAAAAATATTTTTTAAACTTTTTTCAATTTTACCCCCGTGGGATATATATTCTACCCACACACATTTGGAACTCTCCTGGGGTACCCTCACACATATTATTCCCTCATTTAGTGGATATTTTCACAAAAAAGTGAAACTTTCAAAAATCCAGAAAATTGGCTGAAAACGACTAAATATCAAGGACTCATAGGGCGAATCGCTCTGGAACTGAAATCGGAATGCTCACTGACATTTGCCCTATCTGAAAGTCTGATAAACGCCGAAAAAACGACTAAGTCCAAAATAAAATTATTTTAAACTTTTTTCAATTTTACCCCCGTGGGATATATATTCTGCGTACACACATTTGGAACTCTCCTGGGGTACCCTCACACATATTATTCCCTCATTTAGTGGATATTTTCACAAAAAAGTGAAACTTTCAAAAATCCAGAAAATTGGCTGAAAACGACTAAATATCAAGGACTCATTGGCGAATCGCTCTGGAACTGAAATCAGAACACTCACTGACATTTCCATTATCTGAAAGTCTGATTAACGCCGAAAAAATGACTAAGTCCAAAAAAAAAAATTTTTTTCAACTTTTTTCTATTTTACCCCCGTGGGATATGTATTCTACGTACACACATTTGGAACTCTCCTGGGGTACCCTCACACATATTATTCCCTCATTTAGTGGATATTTTCACAAAAAAGTGAAATTTTCAAAAATCCAAAATATTGGCTGAAAACGACTAAATATCAAGGACACATTGGGCGAATCGCTCTGGAACTGAAATCCGAACCCTCACTGACATTTCCCCTATCTGAAATTCTGATAAACGCCGGAAAAATGACTAAGTCCAAAAAAATTTTTTTAAAAACTTTTTTCAATTTACCCCTGTGGGATATATATTCTACCCACACACATTTGGAACTCTCCTGTGGTACCCTCACACATATTATTCCCTCATTTAGTGGATATTTTCACAAAAAAGTGAAATTTTCAAAAATCCAGAAAATTGGCTGAAAACGACTAAATATCAAGGACTCATTGGGCGAATCGCTCTGGAACTGAAATCAGAACGCTCACTGACATTTCCCCTATCTGAAAGTCTGATAAACGCCGGAAAAATGACTAAGTCCAAAAAAAAATAATTTTCAACTTTTTTC
This sequence comes from Phyllobates terribilis, assembly GCF_046119375.1. NCBI lineage: Eukaryota > Metazoa > Chordata > Amphibia > Anura > Dendrobatidae > Phyllobates > Phyllobates terribilis. Next base: position 365,157,722 of record NW_027362764.1, on the reverse strand, counting down.
AATTTTACCCCCGTGGGATATATATTCTACCCACACACATTTGGAACTCTCCTGTGGTACCCTCACACATATTATTCCCTCATTTAGTGGATATTTTCACAAAAAAGTGAAATTTTCAAAAATCCAGAAAATTGTCTGAAAACGACTTAATATCAAGGACTCATAGGGCCAATCGCTCTGGAACTGAAATCAGAACCCTCACTGACATTTCCCCTATCTGAAAGTCTGATAAACGCCGGAAAAATGACTAAGTCCAAAAAAAAATGTTTTAAACTTTTTTCTATTTTACCCCCGTGGGATATGTATTCTACGTACACACATTTGGAACTCTCCTGGGGTACCCTCACACATATTATTCCCTCATTTAGTGGATATTTTCACCAAAAAGTGAAATTTTCAAAAATCCAGAAAATTGGCTGAAAATGACTAAATATCAAGGATTCATTGGGCGAATCGCTCTGGAACTGAAATTGGTATGCTCACTGACATTTCCCCTATCTGAGAGTCTGATAAACGCCGGAAAAATGACTAAGTCCAAAAATAATTTTTTAAAAACTTTTTACAATTTACCCCCGTGGGATATATATTCTACCCACACACATTTGGAACTCTCCTGTGGTACCCTCACACATATTATTCCCTCATTTAGTGGATATTTTCACCAAAAAGTGAAATTTTCAAAAATCCAGAAAATTGTCTGAAAACGACCAAATATCAAGAACTCATAGGGCGAATCACTCTGGAACTGAAATCAGAACCCTCACTGACATTTCCCCTATCTGAAAGTCTGATAAACGCCGAAAAAATGACTAAGTCCAAAAAAAAATTTTTTTAAACTTTTTTCAATTTTACCCCTGTGGGATATATATTCTACGTACACACATTTGGAACTCTCCTGGGGTACCCTCACACATATTATTCCCTCATTTAGTGGATATTTTCACAAAAAAGTGAAATTTTCAAAAATCCAGAAAATTGGCTGAAAATGACTAAATATCAAGGACTCATTGGGCGAATCGCTCTGGAACTGAAATCAGAACACTCACTGACATTTCCCTTATCTGAAAGTCTGATTAACGCCGGAAAAATGACTAAGTCCAAAAAAAAAAATTTTTAAACTTTTTTCAATTTTACCCCTGTGGGATATATATTCTACCCACACACATTTGGAACTCTCCTGGGGTACCCTCACACATATTATTCCCTCATTTAGTGGATATTTTCACAAAAAAGTGAAATTTTTAAAAATCCAGAAAATTGGCTGAAAACGTCTAAATATCAAGGACTCATTGGGCGAATCGCTCTGGAACTGAAATCGGAATGCTCACTGATATTTGCCCTATCTGAAAGTCTGATAAACGCCGGAAAAATGACTAAGTCCAAAAAAAATTTTTTTTCAACTTTTTTCAATTTTAGCACCGTGGGATATATATTCTACCCACACACATTTGGAACTCTCCTGGGGTACCCTCACACATATTATTCCCTCATTTAGTGGATATTTTCACAAAAAAGTGAAACTTTCAAAAATCCAGAAAATTGGCTGAAAACGACTAAATATCAAGGACTCATTGGGCGAATCGCTCTGGAACTGAAATCGGAATGCTCACTGACATTTGCCCTATCTGAAAGTCTGATAAACAGCGAAAAAACGACTATGTCCAAAATAAAATTATTTTAAACTTTTTTCAATTTTACCCCCGTGGGATATATATTCTACCCAAACACATTTGGTACTCTCCTGGGGTACCCTCACACATATTATTCCCTCATTTAGTGGATATTTTCACAAAAAAGTGAAACTTTCAAAAATCCAGAAAATTGGCTGAAAACGACTAAATATCAAGGACTCATAGGGCGAATCGCTCTGGAACTGAAATCCGAACTCTCACTGACATTTCCCCTATCTGAAAGTCTGATAAACGCCGGAAAAATGACCAAGTCCAAAAAAAAATTTTTTTAAACTTTTTTCAATTTTACCCCCGTGGGATATATATTCTACGTACACACATTTGGAACTCTCCTGGGGTACCCTCACACATATTATTCCCTCATTTAGATGATATTTTCACAAAAAAGTGAAATTTTCAAAAATCCAAAATATTGGCTGAAAACGAATAAATATCAAGGACAAATTGGGCGAATCGCTCTGGAACTGAAATCCGAACCCTCACTGACATTTCCCCTATCTGAAAGTCTGATAAACGCCGGAAAAATGACTAAGTCCAAAAAAAAATTTTTTTAAACTTTTTTCAATTTTACCCCGGTGGGATATATATTCTACCCATACACATTTGGAACTCTCCTGGGGTACCCTCACACATATTATTCCCTCATTTAGTGGATATTTTCACAAAAAAGTGAAACTTTCAAACATCCAGAAAATTGGCTGAAAACGACTAAATATCAAGGACTCATAGGGCGAATCGCTCTGGATCTGAAATCAGAACACTCACTGACATTTCCCTTATCTGAAAGTCTGATAAACGCCGAAAAAATGACTAAGTCCAAAAAAAAAAAAATTTTCAACTTTTTCAATTTTACCCCCGTGGGATATATATTCTACCCACACACATTTGGAACTCTCCTGTGGTACCCTCACACATATTATTCCCTCATTTAGTGGATATTTTCACAAAAAAGTGAAACTTTCAAACATCCAGAAAATTGGCTGAAAACGACTAAATATCAAGGACTCATAGGGCGAATCGCTCTGGAACTGAAATCAGAACACTCACTGACATTTCCCTTATCTGAAAGTCTGATTAACGCCGAAAAAATGACTAAGTCCAAAAAAAATTTTTTTCAACTTTTTTCAATTTTACTCCCGTGGGATATATATTCTACCCACACACATTTGGAACTCTCCTGTGGTACCCTCACACATATTATTCCCTCATTTAGTGGATATTTTCACAAAAAAGTGAAACGTTCAAACATCCAGAAAATTGGCTGAAAATTACTAAATATCAAGGACTCACAGGGCGAATCGCTCTGGAACTGAAATCAGAACACTCACTGACATTTCCCTTATCTGAAAGTCTGATAAACGCCGAAAAAATGACTAAGTCCAAAAAAAAAAAATTTTCAACTTTTTTCAATTTTACCCCCGTGGGATATATATTCTACCCATACACATTTGGAACTCTCCTGGGGTACCCTCACACATATTATTCCCTCATTTAGTGGATATTTTCACAAAAAAGTGAAACTTTCAAACATCCAGAAAATTGGCTGAAAACGACTAAATATCAAGGACTCATAGGGCGAATCGCTCTGGAACTGAAATCAGAACACTCACTGACATTTCCCTTATCTGAAAGTCTGATAAACGCCGAAAAAATGACTAAGTCCAAAAAAAAAAAATTTTCAACTTTTTTCAATTTTACCCCCGTGGGATATATATTCTACCCATGCACATTTGGAACTCTCCTGGGGTACCCTCACACATATTATTCCCTCATTTAGTGGATATTTTCACAAAAAAGTGAAACTTTCAAACATCCAGAAAATTGGCTGAAAACGACTAAATATCAAGGACTCACAGGGCGAATCGCTCTGGAACTGAAATCAGAACACTCACTGACATTTCCCTTATCTGAAAGTCTGATAAACGCCGAAAAAATGACTAAGTCCAAAAAAAAATTTTTTTCAACTTTTTTCTATTTTACCCCTGTGGGATATGTATTCTACGTACACACATTTGGAACTCTCCTGGGGTACCCTCACACATATTATTCCCTCATTTAGTGGATATTTTCACAAAAAAGTGAAACTTTCCAAAATCCAGAAAATTGGCTGAAAACGACTAAATATCAAGGACACATTGGGCGAATCGCTCTGGAACTGAAATCCGAACCCTCACTGACATTTCCCCTATCTGAAAGTCTGATAAACGCCGGAAAAATGACCAAGTCCAAAAAAAAATTTTTTCAAACTTTTTTCAATTTACCCCCGTGGGATATATATTCTACCCACACACATTTGGAACTCTCCTGTGGTACCCTCACACATATTATTCCCTCATTTAGTGGATATTTTCACAAAAAAGTGAAATTTTCAAAAATCCAGAAAATTGGCTGAAAACGACTAAATATCAAGGACTCATTGGGCGAATTGCTCTGGAACTGAAATCGGAACGCTCACTGACATTTCCCCTATCTGAAAGTCTGATAAACGCCGGAAAAATGACTAAGTCCAAAAAAAAAAATTTTCAACTTTTTTCTATTTTACCTCCGTGGGATATGTATTCTACATACACACATTAGGAACTCTCCTGGGGTACCCTCACACATATTATTCCCTCATTTAGTGGATATTTTCACAAAAAAGTGAAATTTTCAAAAATCCAAAATATTGGCTGAAAACGACTAAATATCAAGGACACATTGGGCGAATTGCTCTGGAACTGAAATCCGAACCCTCACTGACATTTCCCCTATCTGAAAGTCTGATAAACGCCGGAAAAATGACCAAGTCCAAAAAAAAATTTTTTTAAACTTTTTTCAATTTTACCCCCGTGGGATATATATTCTACGTACACACATTTGGAACTCTCCTGGGGTACCCTCACACATATTATTTCCTCATTTAGTGGATATTTTCACAAAAAAGTGAAATTTTCAAAAATCCAAAATATTGGCTGAAAATGACTAAATATCAAGGACTCATTGGGTGAATCGCTCTGGAACTGAAATCGGAATGCTCACTGACATTTCCCCTATCTGAAAGTCTGATAAACGCCGGACAAATGAATAAGTCCAAAAACATTTTTTTTTCAATTTTAGCCCCGTGGGATATGTATTCTATGTACACACATTTGGAACTCTCCTGGGGTACCCTCACACATATTATTCCCTCATTTAGTGGATATTTTCACAAAAAAGTGAAATTTTCAAAAATCCAAAATATTGGCTGAAAACGACTAAATATCAAGGACACATTGAGCGAAACGCTCTGTAACTGAAATCAGAACGCTCACTGACATTTCCCCTATCTGAAAGTCTGATAAACGCCGGAAAAATGACTAAGTCCAAAAAAAAAATTTTTTTTAACTTTTTTCAATTTTACCCCCGTGGGATATGTATTCTAAGTACACACATTTGGAACTCTCCTGGGGTACCCTCACACATATTATTCCCTCATTTAGTGGATATTTTCACAAAAAGGTGAAATTTTCAAAAATCCAGAAAATTGGCTGAAAATGACTAAATATCAAGGACTCATTGGGCGAATCGCTCTGGAACTGAAATCAGAACACTCACTGACATTTCCCTTATCTGAAAGTCTGATTAACGCCGAAAAAATGACTAAGTCCAAAAAAAATTTTTTTTCAACTTTTTTATATTTTATCCCCGTGGGATATGTATTCTACGTGCACACATTTGGAACTCTCCTGGGGTAACCTCACACATATTATTCCCTCATTTAGAGGATATTTTCACAAAAAAGTGAAATTTTCAAAAATCCAAAATATTGGCTGAAAACGAATAAATATCAAGGACAAATTGGGCGAATCGCTCTGGAACTGAAATCCGAACCCTCACTGACATTTCCCCTATCTGAAAGTCTGATAAACGCCGGAAAAATGACTAAGTCCAAAAAAAAATTTTTTTAAACTTTTTTCAATTTTACCCTGGTGGGATATATATTCTACCCATACACATTTGGAACTCTCCTGGGGTACCCTCACACATATTATTCCCTCATTTAGTGGATATTTTCACAAAAAAGTGAAACTTTCAAACATCCAGAAAATTGGCTGAAAACGACTAAATATCAAGGACTCATAGGGCGAATCGCTCTGGAACTGAAATCACAACACTCACTGACATTTCCCTTATCTGAAAGTCTGATAAACGCCGAAAAAATGACTAAGTCCAAAAAAAAAAAATTTTCAACTTTTTCAATTTTACCCCCGTGGGATATATATTCTACCCACACACATTTGGAACTCTCCTGTGGTACCCTCACACGTATTATTCCCTCATTTAGTGGATATTTTCACAAAAAAGTGAAACTTTCAAACATCCAGAAAATTGGCTGAAAACGACTAAATATCAAGGACTCATAGGGCGAATCGCTCTGGAACTGAAATCAGAACACTCACTGACATTTCCCTTATCTGAAAGTCTGATTAACGCCGAAAAAATGACTAAGTCCAAAAAAAATTTTTTTCAACTTTTTTCAATTTTACCCCCGTGGGATATATATTCTACCCACACACATTTGGAACTCTCCTGTGGTACCCTCACACATATTATTCCCTCATTTAGTGGATATTTTCACAAAAAAGTGAAACTTTCAAAAATCCTGAAAATTGGCTGAAAATGACTAAATATCAAGGACTCATTGGGCGAATCGCTCTGGAACTGAAATCAGAACACTCACTGACATTTCCCTTATCTGAAAGTCTGATTAACGCCGAAAAAATGACTAAGTCCAAAAAAAAAATTTGTTCAACTTTTTTCTATTTTACCCCCGTGGGATATGTATTCTACATACACACATTAGGAACTCTCCTGGGGTACCCTCACACATATTATTCCCTCATTTAGTGGATATTTTCACAAAAAAGTGAAATTTTCAAAAATCCAAAATATTGGCTGAAAATGACTAAATATCAAGGACTCATTGGGTGAATCGCTCTGGAACTGAAATCGGAATGCTCACTGACATTTCCCCTATCTGAAAGTCTGATAAACGCCGGACAAATGAATAAGTCCCAAAAAAATTTTTTTTCAATTTTAGCCCCGTGGGATATGTATTCTATGTACACACATTTGGAACTCTCCTGGGGTACCCTCACACATATTATTCCCTCATTTAGTGGATATTTTCACAAAAAAGTGAAATTTTCAAAAATCCAGAAAATTGGCTGAAAATGACTAAATATCAAGGACTCATTGGGCGAATCGCTCTGGAACTGAAATCAGAACACTCACTGACATTTCCCTTATCTGAAAGTCTGATTAACGCCGAAAAAATGACTAAGTCCAAAAAAAATTTTTTTTCAACTTTTTTATATTTTATCCCCGTGGGATATGTATTCTACGTGCACACATTTGGAACTCTCCTGGGGTAACCTCACACATATTATTCCCTCATTTAGAGGATATTTTCACAAAAAAGTGAAATTTTCAAAAATCCAAAATATTGGCTGAAAACGAATAAATATCAAGTACAAATTGGGCGAATCGCTCTGGAACTGAAATCCGAACCCTCACTGACATTTCCCCTATCTGAAAGTCTGATAAACGCCGGAAAAATGACTAAGTCCAAAAAAAAATTTTTTAAAACTTTTTTCAATTTTACCCCGGTGGGATATATATTCTACCCATACACATTTGGAACTCTCCTGGGGTACCCTCACACATATTATTCCCTCATTTAGTGGATATTTTCACAAAAAAGTGAAACTTTCAAACATCCAGAAAATTGGCTGAAAACGACTAAATATCAAGGACTCATAGGGCGAATCGCTCTGGATCTGAAATTAGAACACTCACTGACATTTCCCTTATCTGAAAGTCTGATAAACGCCGAAAAAATGACTAAGTCCAAAAAAAAAAAATTTTCAACTTTTTCAATTTTACCCCCGTGGGATATATATTCTACCCACACACATTTGGAACTCTCCTGTGGTACCCTCACACATATTATTCCCTCATTTAGTGGATATTTTCACAAAAAAGTGAAACTTTCAAACATCCAGAAAATTGGCTGAAAACGACTAAATATCAAGGACTCATAGGGCGAATCGCTCTGGAACTGAAATCAGAACACTCATTGACATTTCCCTTATCTGAAAGTCTGATTAACGCCGAAAAAATGACTAAGTCCAAAAAAAATTTTTTTCAACTTTTTTCAATTTTACCCCCGTGGGATATATATTCTACCCACACACATTTGGAACTCTCCTGTGGTACCCTCACACATATTATTCCCTCATTTAGTGGATATTTTCACAAAAAAGTGAAACTTTCAAACATCCAGAAAATTGGCTGAAAATGACTAAATATCAAGGACTCATAGGGCGAATCGCTCTGGAACTGAAATCAGAACACTCACTGACATTTCCCTTATCTGAAAGTCTGATAAACGCCGAAAAAATGACTAAGTCCAAAAAAAAATTTTTTTCAACTTTTTTCTATTTTACCTCCGTGGGATATATATTCTACCCACAAACATTTGGAACTCTCCTGTGGTACCCTCACACATATTATTCCCTCATTTAGTGGATATTTTCACAAAAAAGTGAAATTTTCAAAAATCCAGAAAATTGGCTGAAAACGACTAAATATCAAGGACTCATTGGGCGACTCGCTCTGGAACTGAAATTGGTATGCTCACTGACATTTCCCCTATCTGAAAGTCTGATAAACGCCGGAAAAATGACAAAGTCCAAAAAAAAATTATTTCAAACTTTTTTCAATTTACCCCCGTGGGATATATATTCTACCCACACACATTTGGAACTCTCCTGGGGTACCCTCACACATATTATTCCCTCATTTAGTGGATATTTTCACAAAAAAGTGAAACTTTCAAAAATCCAGAAAATTGGCTGAAAACGACTAAATATCAAGGATTCATAGGGCAAATCGCTCTGGAACTGAAATCAGAACACTCACTGACATTTCCCTTATCTGAAAGTCTGATTAACGCTGAAAAAATGACTAAGACCAAAAAAAATTTTTTTCAACTTTTTTCAATTTTACCCCCGTGGGATATATATTCTACCCACACACATTTGGAACTCTCCTGTGGTACCCTCACACATATTATTCCCTCATTTAGTGGATATTTTCACAAAAAAGTGAAACTTTCAAACATCCAGAAAATTGGCTGAAAATTACTAAATATCAAGGACTCATAGGGCGAATCGCTCTGGAACTGAAATCAGAACACTCACTGACATTTCCCTTATCTGAAAGTCTGATAAACGCTGAAAAAATGACTAAGTCCAAAAAAAAAAAAATTTTCAACTTTTTTCAATTTTACCCCCGTGGGATATATATTCTACCCACACACATTTGGAACTCTCCTGTGGTACCCTCACACATATTATTCCCTCATTTAGTGGATATTTTCACAAAAAAGTGAAACTTTCAAACATCCAGAAAATTGGCTGAAAACGACTAAATATCAAGGACTCATAGGGCGAATCGCTCTGGAACTGAAATCAGAACACTCACTGACATTTCCCTTATCTGAAAGTCTGATAAACGCCGAAAAAATGACTAAGTCCAAAAAAAAAAAATTTTCAACTTTTTTCAATTTTACCCCCGTGGGATATATAATCTACCCAAACACATTTGGAACTCTCCTGGGGTACCCTCACACATATTATTCCCTCATTTAGTGGATATTTTCACAAAAAAGTGAAACTTTCAAACATCCAGAAAATTGGCTGAAAACGACTAAATATCAAGGACTCACAGGGCGAATCGCTCTGGAACTGAAATCGGAACGCTCACTGACATTTCCCCTATCTGAAAGTCTGATAAACGCCGGAAAAATGACTAAGTCCAAAAAAAAAAATTTTCAACTTTTTTCAATTTTACCCCCGTGGGATATATATTCTACCCACACACATTTGGAACTCTCCTGGGGTACCCTCACACATATTATTCCCTCATTTAGTGGATATTTTCACAAAAAAGTTACATTTTTAAAAATCCAGAAAATTGGCTGAAAACGACTAAATATCAAGGACTCATTGGGCGAATCGATCTGGAACTGAAATCGGAATGATCACTGACATTTGCCCTATCTGAAAGTCTGATAAACGCCGGAAAAATTACTAAGTCCAAAAAAAAATTTTTTTCAACTTTTTTCAATTTTACCCCCGTGGGATATATATTCTACCCACACACATTTGGAACTCTCCTGGGGTACCCTCACACATATTATTCCCTCATTTAGTGGATATTTTCACAAAAAAGTGAAACTTTCAAAAATCCAGAAAATTGGCTGAAAACGACTAAATATCAAGGATTCATTGGGCGAATCGCTCTGGAACTGAAATCAGAACACTCACTGACATTTCCCTTATCTGAAAGTCTGATAAACGCCGAAAAAATGACTAAGTCCAAAAAAAAATTTTTTTAACTTTTTTCTATTTTACCCCTGTGGGATATGTATTCTACGTACACACATTTGGAACTCTCCTGGGGTACCCTCACACATATTATTCCCTCATTTAGTGGATATTTTCACAAAAAAGTGAAACTTTCCAAAATCCAGAAAATTGGCTGAAAACGACTAAATATCAAGGACACATTGGGCGAATCGCTCTGGAACTGAAATCCGAACCCTCACTGACATTTCCCCTATCTGAAAGTCTGATAAACGCCGGAAAAATGACTAAGTCCAAAAAAAAATTTTTTTCAACTTTTTTCAATTTTACCTCCGTGGGATATATATTCTACCCACACACATTTGGAACTCTCCTGTGGTACCCTCACACATATTATTCCCTCATTTAGTGGATATTTTCACAAAAAAGTGAAATTTTCAAAAATCCAGAAAATTGGCTGAAAACGACTAAATATCAAGGACTCATTGGGCGAATCGCTCTGGAACTGAAATCGGAACGCTCACTGACATTTCCCCTATCTGAAAGTCTGATAAACGCCGGAAAAATGACTAAGTCCAAAAAAAAAAAATTTCAACTTTTTTCAATTTTACCCCCGTGGGATATATATTCTACCCACACACATTTGGAACTCTCCTGGGGTACCCTCACACATATTATTCCCTCATTTAGTGGATATTTTCACAAAAAAGTTACATTTTTAAAAATCCAGAAAATTGGCTGAAAACGACTAAATATCAAGGACTCATTGGGCGAATCGATCTGGAACTGAAATCGGAATGATCACTGACATTTGCCCTATCTGAAAGTCTGATAAACGCCGGAAAAATTACTAAGTCCAAAAAAAAATTTTTTTAAACTTTTTTCAATTTTACCCCCGTGGGATATATATTCTACCCACACACATTTGGAACTCTCCTGGGGTACCCTCACACATATTATTCCCTCATTTAGTGGATATTTTCACAAAAAAGTGAAACTTTCAAAAATCCAGAAAATTGGCTGAAAACGACTAAATATCAAGGATTCATAGGGCGAATCGCTCTGGAACTGAAATCAGAACACTCACTGACATTTCCCTTATCTGAAAGTCTGATTAACGCCGAAAAAATGACTAAGACCAAAAAAAATTTTTTTCAACTTTTTTCAATTTTACCCCCGTGGGATATATATTCTACCCACACACATTTGGAACTCTCCTGTGGTACCCTCCCACATATTATTCCCTCATTTAGTGGATATTTTCACAAAAAAGTGAAACTTTCAAACATCCAGAAAATTGGCTGAAAACGACTAAATATCAAGGACTCATAGGGCGAATCGCTCTGGAACTGAAATCAGAACACTCACTGACATTTCCCTTATCTGAAAGTCTGATAAACGCCGAAAAAATGACTAAGTCCAAAAAAAAATTTTTTTCAACTTTTTTCTATTTTACCCCTGTGGGATATGTATTCTACGTACACACATTTGGAACTCTCCTGGGGTACCCTCACACATATTATTCCCTCATTTAGTGGATATTTTCACAAAAAAGTGAAACTTTCCAAAATCCAGAAAATTGGCTGAAAACGACTAAATATCAAGGACACATTGGGTGCATCGCTCTGGAACTGAAATCCGAACCCTCACTGACATTTCCCCTATCTGAAAGTCTGATAAACGCCGGAAAAATGACTAAGTCCAAAAAAAAATTTTTTTCAACTTTTTTCAATTTTACCTCCGTGGGATATATATTCTACCCACACACATTTGGAACTCTCCTGTGGTACCCTCACACATATTATTCCCTCATTTAGTGGATATTTTCACAAAAAAGTGAAACTTTCAAACATCCAGAAAATTGGCTGAAAATTACTAAATATCAAGGACTCATTGGGCGAATCGCTCTGGAACTGAAATCGGAACGCTCACTGACATTTCCCCTATCTGAAAGTCTGATAAACGCCGGAAAAATGACTAAGTCCAAAAAAAAAAATTTTCAACTTTTTTCAATTTTACCCCCGTGGGATATATATTCTACCCACACACATTTGGAACTCTCCTGGGGTACCCTCACACATTTTATTCCCTCATTTAGTGGATATTTTCACAAAAAAGTTACATTTTTAAAAATCCAGAAAATTGGCTGAAAACGACTAAATATCAAGGACTCATTGGGCGAATCGATCTGGAACTGAAATCGGAATGATCACTGACATTTGCCCTATCTGAAAGTCTGATAAACGCCGGAAAAATTACTAAGTCCAAAAAAAAATTTTTTTAAACTTTTTTCAATTTTACCCCCGTGGGATATATATTCTACCCACACACATTTGGAACTCTCCTGGGGTACCCTCACACATATTATTCCCTCATTTAGTGGATATTTTCACAAAAAAGTGAAACTTTCAAACATCCAGAAAATTGGCTGAAAACGACTAAATATCAAGGATTCATAGGGCGAATCGCTCTGGAACTGAAATCAGAACACTCACTGACATTTCCCTTATCTGAAAGTCTGATTAACGCCGAAAAAAGGACTAAGACCAAAAAAAATTTTTTTCAACTTTTTTCAATTTTACCCCCGTGGGATATATATTCTACCCACACACATTTGGAACTCTCCTGTGGTACCCTCCCACATATTATTCCCTCATTTAGTGGATATTTTCACAAAAAAGTGAAACTTTCAAACATCCAGAAAATTGGCTGAAAACGACTAAATATCAAGGACTCATAGGGCGAATCGCTCTGGAACTGAAATCAGAACACTCACTGACATTTCCCTTATCTGAAAGTCTGATAAACGCCGAAAAAATGACTAAGTCCAAAAAAAAAATTTTTTCAACTTTTTTCTATTTTACCCCTGTGGGATATGTATTCTACGTACACACATTTGGAACTCTCCTGGGGTACCCTCACACATATTATTCCCTCATTTAGTGGATATTTTCACAAAAAAGTGAAACTTTCCAAAATCCAGAAAATTGGCTGAAAACGACTAAATATCAAGGACACATTGGGCGCATCGCTCTGGAACTGAAATCCGAACCCTCACTGACATTTCCCCTATCTGAAAGTCTGATAAACGCCGGAAAAATGACTAAGTCCAAAAAAAAATTTTTTTCAACTTTTTTCAATTTTACCTCCGTGGGATATATATTCTACCCACACACATTTGGAACTCTCCTGTGGTACCCTCACACATATTATTCCCTCATTTAGTGGATATTTTCACAAAAAAGTGAAACTTTCAAACATCCAGAAAATTGGCTGAAAATTACTAAATATCAAGGACTCATAGGGCGAATCGCTCTGGAACTGAAATCGGAACGCTCACTGACATTTCCCCTATCTGAAAGTCTGATAAACGCCGGAAAAATGACTAAGTCCAAAAAAAAAAATTTTCAACTTTTTTCAATTTTACCCCCGTGGGATATATATTCTACCCACACACATTTGGAACTCTCCTGGGGTACCCTCACACATATTATTCCCTCATTTAGTGGATATTTTCACAAAAAAGTTACATTTTTAAAAATCCAGAAAATTGGCTGAAAACGACTAAATATCAAGGACTCATTGGGCGAATCGATCTGGAACTGAAATCGGAATGATCACTGACATTTGCCCTATCTGAAAGTCTGATAAACGCCGGAAAAATTACTAAGTCCAAAAAAAAATTTTTTTCAACTTTTTTCAATTTTACCCCCGTGGGATATATATTCTACCCACACACATTTGGAACTCTCCTGGGGTACCCTCACACATATTATTCCCTCATTTAGTGGATATTTTCACAAAAAAGTGAAATTTTCAAAAATCCATAATATTGGCTGAAAACGACTAAATATCAAGGACACATTGGGCGAATCGCTCTGGAACTGAAATTGGTATGCTCACTGACATTTCCCCTATCTGAAAGTCTGATAAATGCCGGAAAAATGACTAAGTCCAAAAAAAAATTTTTTTCAACTTTTTTCAATTTTACCTCCGTGGGATATATATTCTACCCACACACATTTGGAACTCTCCTGTGGTACCCTCACACATATTATTCCCTCATTTAGTGGATATTTTCACAAAAAAGTGAAACTTTCAAACATCCAGAAAATTGGCTGAAAATTACTAAATATCAAGGACTCATAGGGCGAATCGCTCTGGAACTGAAATCAGAACACTCACTGACATTTCCCTTATCTGAAAGTCTGATAAACGCCGAAAAAATGACTAAGTCCAAAAAAAAAAAAATTTTCAACTTTTTTCAATTTTACCCCCGTGGGATATATATTCTACCCACACACATTTGGAACTCTCCTGTGGTACCCTCACACATATTATTCCCTCATTTAGTGGATATTTTCACAAAAAAGTGAAACTTTCAAACATCCAGAAAATTGGCTGAAAACGACTAAATATCAAGGACTCATAGGGCGAATCGCTCTGGAACTGAAATCAGAACACTCACTGACATTTCCCTTATCTGAAAGTCTGATAAACGCCGAAAAAATGACTAAGTCCAAAAAAAAAAAATTTTCAACTTTTTTCAATTTTACCCCCGTGGGATATATATTCTACCCATACACATTTGGAACTCTCCTGGGGTACCCTCACACATATTATTCCCTCATTTAGTGGATATTTTCACAAAAAAGTGAAACTTTCAAACATCCAGAAAATTGGCTGAAAACGACTAAATATCAAGGACTCACAGGGCAAATCGCTCTGGAACTGAAATCAGAACACTCACTGACATTTCCCTTATCTGAAAGTCTGATAAACGCCGAAAAAATGACTAAGTCCAAAAAAAAATTTTTTTCAACTTTTTTCTATTTTACCCCTGTGGGATATGTATTCTACGTACACACATTTGGAACTCTCCTGGGGTACCCTCACACATATTATTCCCTCATTTAGTGGATATTGTCACAAAAAAGTGAAACTTTCCAAAATCCAGAAAATTGGCTGAAAACGACTAAATATCAAGGACACATTGGGCGAATCGCTCTGGAACTGAAATCCGAACCCTCACTGACATTTCCCCTATCTGAAAGTCTGATAAACGCCGGAAAAATGACAAAGTCATAAAAAAAAAATTTTTAAAACTTTTTTCAATTTACCCCCGTGGGATATATATTCTACCCACACACATTTGGAACTCTCCTGTGGTACCCTCACACATATTATTCCCTCATTTAGTGGATATTTTCACAAAAAAGTGAAATTTTCAAAAATCCAGAAAATTGGCTGAAAACGACTAAATATCAAGGACTCATTGGGCGAATCGCTCTGGAACTGAAATCGGAACGCTCACTGACATTTCCCCTATCTGAAAGTCTGATAAACGCCGGAAAAATGACTAAGTCCAAAAAAAAAAATTTTCAACTTTTTTCAATTTTACCCCCGTGGGATATATATTCTACCCACACACATTTGGAACTCTCCTGGGGTACCCTCACACATATTATTCCCTCATTTAGTGGATATTTTCACAAAAAAGTTACATTTTTAAAAATCCAGAAAATTGGCTGAAAACGACTAAATATCAAGGACTCATTGGGCGAATCGATCTGGAACTGAAATCGGAATGATCACTGACATTTGCCCTATCTGAAAGTCTGATAAACGCCGGAAAAATTACTAAGTCCAAAAAAAAATTTTTTTAAACTTTTTTCAATTTTACCCCCGTGGGATATATATTCTACCCACACACATTTGGAACTCTCCTGGGGTACCCTCACACATATTATTCCCTCATTTAGTGGATATTTTCACAAAAAAGTGAAACTTTCAAACATCCAGAAAATTGGCTGAAAACGACTAAATATCAAGGATTCATAGGGCGAATCGCTCTGGAACTGAAATCAGAACACTCACTGACATTTCCCTTATCTGAAAGTCTGATTAACGCCGAAAAAAGGACTAAGACCAAAAAAAATTTTTTTCAACTTTTTTCAATTTTACCCCCGTGGGATATATATTCTACCCACACACATTTGGAACTCTCCTGTGGTACCCTCCCACATATTATTCCCTCATTTAGTGGATATTTTCACAAAAAAGTGAAACTTTCAAACATCCAGAAAATTGGCTGAAAACGACTAAATATCAAGGACTCATAGGGCGAATCGCTCTGGAACTGAAATCAGAACACTCACTGACATTTCCCTTATCTGAAAGTCTGATAAACGCCGAAAAAATGACTAAGTCCAAAAAAAAAATTTTTTCAACTTTTTTCTATTTTACCCCTGTGGGATATGTATTCTACGTACACACATTTGGAACTCTCCTGGGGTACCCTCACACATATTATTCCCTCATTTAGTGGATATTTTCACAAAAAAGTGAAACTTTCCAAAATCCAGAAAATTGGCTGAAAACGACTAAATATCAAGGACACATTGGGCGCATCGCTCTGGAACTGAAATCCGAACCCTCACTGACATTTCCCCTATCTGAAAGTCTGATAAACGCCGGAAAAATGACTAAGTCCAAAAAAAAATTTTTTTCAACTTTTTTCAATTTTACCTCCGTGGGATATATATTCTACCCACACACATTTGGAACTCTCCTGTGGTACCCTCACACATATTATTCCCTCATTTAGTGGATATTTTCACAAAAAAGTGAAACTTTCAAACATCCAGAAAATTGGCTGAAAATTACTAAATATCAAGGACTCATAGGGCGAATCGCTCTGGAACTGAAATCGGAACGCTCACTGACATTTCCCCTATCTGAAAGTCTGATAAACGCCGGAAAAATGACTAAGTCCAAAAAAAAAAATTTTCAACTTTTTTCAATTTTACCCCCGTGGGATATATATTCTACCCACACACATTTGGAACTCTCCTGGGGTACCCTCACACATATTATTCCCTCATTTAGTGGATATTTTCACAAAAAAGTTACATTTTTAAAAATCCAGAAAATTGGCTGAAAACGACTAAATATCAAGGACTCATTGGGCGAATCGATCTGGAACTGAAATCGGAATGATCACTGACATTTGCCCTATCTGAAAGTCTGATAAACGCCGGAAAAATTACTAAGTCCAAAAAAAAATTTTTTTCAACTTTTTTCAATTTTACCCCCGTGGGATATATATTCTACCCACACACATTTGGAACTCTCCTGGGGTACCCTCACACATATTATTCCCTCATTTAGTGGATATTTTCACAAAAAAGTGAAATTTTCAAAAATCCATAATATTGGCTGAAAACGACTAAATATCAAGGACACATTGGGCGAATCGCTCTGGAACTGAAATTGGTATGCTCACTGACATTTCCCCTATCTGAAAGTCTGATAAATGCCGGAAAAATGACTAAGTCCAAAAAAAAATTTTTTTCAACTTTTTTCAATTTTACCTCCGTGGGATATATATTCTACCCACACACATTTGGAACTCTCCTGTGGTACCCTCACACATATTATTCCCTCATTTAGTGGATATTTTCACAAAAAAGTGAAACTTTCAAACATCCAGAAAATTGGCTGAAAATTACTAAATATCAAGGACTCATAGGGCGAATCGCTCTGGAACTGAAATCAGAACACTCACTGACATTTCCCTTATCTGAAAGTCTGATAAACGCCGAAAAAATGACTAAGTCCAAAAAAAAAAAAATTTTCAACTTTTTTCAATTTTACCCCCGTGGGATATATATTCTACCCACACACATTTGGAACTCTCCTGTGGTACCCTCACACATATTATTCCCTCATTTAGTGGATATTTTCACAAAAAAGTGAAACTTTCAAACATCCAGAAAATTGGCTGAAAACGACTAAATATCAAGGACTCATAGGGCGAATCGCTCTGGAACTGAAATCAGAACACTCACTGACATTTCCCTTATCTGAAAGTCTGATAAACGCCGAAAAAATGACTAAGTCCAAAAAAAAAAAATTTTCAACTTTTTTCAATTTTACCCCCGTGGGATATATATTCTACCCATACACATTTGGAACTCTCCTGGGGTACCCTCACACATATTATTCCCTCATTTAGTGGATATTTTCACAAAAAAGTGAAACTTTCAAACATCCAGAAAATTGGCTGAAAACGACTAAATATCAAGGACTCACAGGGCAAATCGCTCTGGAACTGAAATCAGAACACTCACTGACATTTCCCTTATCTGAAAGTCTGATAAACGCCGAAAAAATGACTAAGTCCAAAAAAAAATTTTTTTCAACTTTTTTCTATTTTACCCCTGTGGGATATGTATTCTACGTACACACATTTGGAACTCTCCTGGGGTACCCTCACACATATTATTCCCTCATTTAGTGGATATTGTCACAAAAAAGTGAAACTTTCCAAAATCCAGAAAATTGGCTGAAAACGACTAAATATCAAGGACACATTGGGCGAATCGCTCTGGAACTGAAATCCGAACCCTCACTGACATTTCCCCTATCTGAAAGTCTGATAAACGCCGGAAAAATGACAAAGTCATAAAAAAAAAATTTTTAAAACTTTTTTCAATTTACCCCCGTGGGATATATATTCTACCCACACACATTTGGAACTCTCCTGTGGTACCCTCACACATATTATTCCCTCATTTAGTGGATATTTTCACAAAAAAGTGAAATTTTCAAAAATCCAGAAAATTGGCTGAAAACGACTAAATATCAAGGACTCATTGGGCGAATCGCTCTGGAACTGAAATCGGAACGCTCACTGACATTTCCCCTATCTGAAAGTCTGATAAACGCCGGAAAAATGACTAAGTCCAAAAAAAAAAATTTTCAACTTTTTTCAATTTTACCCCCGTGGGATATATATTCTACCCACACACATTTGGAACTCTCCTGGGGTACCCTCACACATATTATTCCCCCATTTAGTGGATATTTTCACAAAAAAGTTACATTTTTAAAAATCCAGAAAATTGGCTGAAAACGACTAAATATCAAGGACTCATTGGGCGAATCGATCTGGAACTGAAATCGGAATGATCACTGACATTTGCCCTATCTGAAAGTCTGATAAACGCCGGAAAAATTACTAAGTCCAAAAAAAAATTTTTTTAAACTTTTTTCAATTTTACCCCCGTGGGATATATATTCTACCCACACACATTTGGAACTCTCCTGGGGTACCCTCACACATATTATTCCCTCATTTAGTGGATATTTTCACAAAAAAGTGAAACTTTCAAACATCCAGAAAATTGGCTGAAAACGACTAAATATCAAGGATTCATAGGGCGAATCGCTCTGGAACTGAAATCAGAACACTCACTGACATTTCCCTTATCTGAAAGTCTGATTAACGCCGAAAAAAGGACTAAGACCAAAAAAAATTTTTTTCAACTTTTTTCAATTTTACCCCCGTGGGATATATATTCTACCCACACACATTTGGAACTCTCCTGTGGTACCCTCCCACATATTATTCCCTCATTTAGTGGATATTTTCACAAAAAAGTGAAACTTTCAAACATCCAGAAAATTGGCTGAAAACGACTAAATATCAAGGACTCATAGGGCGAATCGCTCTGGAACTGAAATCAGAACACTCACTGACATTTCCCTTATCTGAAAGTCTGATAAACGCCGAAAAAATGACTAAGTCCAAAAAAAAAATTTTTTCAACTTTTTTCTATTTTACCCCTGTGGGATATGTATTCTACGTACACACATTTGGAACTCTCCTGGGGTACCCTCACACATATTATTCCCTCATTTAGTGGATATTTTCACAAAAAAGTGAAACTTTCCAAAATCCAGAAAATTGGCTGAAAACGACTAAATATCAAGGACACATTGGGCGCATCGCTCTGGAACTGAAATCCGAACCCTCACTGACATTTCCCCTATCTGAAAGTCTGATAAACGCCGGAAAAATGACTAAGTCCAAAAAAAAATTTTTTTCAACTTTTTTCAATTTTACCTCCGTGGGATATATATTCTACCCACACACATTTGGAACTCTCCTGTGGTACCCTCACACATATTATTCCCTCATTTAGTGGATATTTTCACAAAAAAGTGAAACTTTCAAACATCCAGAAAATTGGCTGAAAATTACTAAATATCAAGGACTCATAGGGCGAATCGCTCTGGAACTGAAATCGGAACGCTCACTGACATTTCCCCTATCTGAAAGTCTGATAAACGCCGGAAAAATGACTAAGTCCAAAAAAAAAAATTTTCAACTTTTTTCAATTTTACCCCCGTGGGATATATATTCTACCCACACACATTTGGAACTCTCCTGGGGTACCCTCACACATATTATTCCCTCATTTAGTGGATATTTTCACAAAAAAGTTACATTTTTAAAAATCCAGAAAATTGGCTGAAAACGACTAAATATCAAGGACTCATTGGGCGAATCGATCTGGAACTGAAATCGGAATGATCACTGACATTTGCCCTATCTGAAAGTCTGATAAACGCCGGAAAAATTACTAAGTCCAAAAAAAAATTTTTTTCAACTTTTTTCAATTTTACCCCCGTGGGATATATATTCTACCCACACACATTTGGAACTCTCCTGGGGTACCCTCACACATATTATTCCCTCATTTAGTGGATATTTTCACAAAAAAGTGAAATTTTCAAAAATCCATAATATTGGCTGAAAACGACTAAATATCAAGGACACATTGGGCGAATCGCTCTGGAACTGAAATTGGTATGCTCACTGACATTTCCCCTATCTGAAAGTCTGATAAATGCCGGAAAAATGACTAAGTCCAAAAAAAAATTTTTTTCAACTTTTTTCAATTTTACCTCCGTGGGATATATATTCTACCCACACACATTTGGAACTCTCCTGTGGTACCCTCACACATATTATTCCCTCATTTAGTGGATATTTTCACAAAAAAGTGAAACTTTCAAACATCCAGAAAATTGGCTGAAAATTACTAAATATCAAGGACTCATAGGGCGAATCGCTCTGGAACTGAAATCAGAACACTCACTGACATTTCCCTTATCTGAAAGTCTGATAAACGCCGAAAAAATGACTAAGTCCAAAAAAAAAAAAATTTTCAACTTTTTTCAATTTTACCCCCGTGGGATATATATTCTACCCACACACATTTGGAACTCTCCTGTGGTACCCTCACACATATTATTCCCTCATTTAGTGGATATTTTCACAAAAAAGTGAAACTTTCAAACATCCAGAAAATTGGCTGAAAACGACTAAATATCAAGGACTCATAGGGCGAATCGCTCTGGAACTGAAATCAGAACACTCACTGACATTTCCCTTATCTGAAAGTCTGATAAACGCCGAAAAAATGACTAAGTCCAAAAAAAAAAAATTTTCAACTTTTTTCAATTTTACCCCCGTGGGATATATATTCTACCCATACACATTTGGAACTCTCCTGGGGTACCCTCACACATATTATTCCCTCATTTAGTGGATATTTTCACAAAAAAGTGAAACTTTCAAACATCCAGAAAATTGGCTGAAAACGACTAAATATCAAGGACTCACAGGGCAAATCGCTCTGGAACTGAAATCAGAACACTCACTGACATTTCCCTTATCTGAAAGTCTGATAAACGCCGAAAAAATGACTAAGTCCAAAAAAAAATTTTTTTCAACTTTTTTCTATTTTACCCCTGTGGGATATGTATTCTACGTACACACATTTGGAACTCTCCTGGGGTACCCTCACACATATTATTCCCTCATTTAGTGGATATTGTCACAAAAAAGTGAAACTTTCCAAAATCCAGAAAATTGGCTGAAAACGACTAAATATCAAGGACACATTGGGCGAATCGCTCTGGAACTGAAATCCGAACCCTCACTGACATTTCCCCTATCTGAAAGTCTGATAAACGCCGGAAAAATGACTAAGTCCAAAAAAAAATTTTTTTCAACTTTTTTCAATTTTACCTCCGTGGGATATATATTCTACCCACACACATTTGGAACTCTCCTGTGGTACCCTCACACATATTATTCCCTCATTTAGTGGATATTTTCACAAAAAAGTGAAATTTTCAAAAATCCAGAAAATTGGCTGAAAACGACTAAATATCAAGGACTCATTGGGCGACTCGCTCTGGAACTGAAATTGGTATGCTCACTGACATTTCCCCTATCTGAAAGTCTGATAAACGCCGGAAAAATGACAAAGTCATAAAAAAAAAATTTTTAAAACTTTTTTCAATTTACCCCCGTGGGATATATATTCTACCCACACACATTTGGAACTCTCCTGTGGTACCCTCACACATATTATTCCCTCATTTAGTGGATATTTTCACAAAAAAGTGAAATTTTCAAAAATCCAGAAAATTGGCTGAAAACGACTAAATATCAAGGACTCATTGGGCGAATCGCTCTGGAACTGAAATCGGAACGCTCACTGACATTTCCCCTATCTGAAAGTCTGATAAACGCCGGAAAAATGACTAAGTCCAAAAAAAAAAATTTTCAACTTTTTTCAATTTTACCCCCGTGGGATATATATTCTACCCACACACAT
Source organism: Phyllobates terribilis (assembly GCF_046119375.1). NCBI lineage: Eukaryota > Metazoa > Chordata > Amphibia > Anura > Dendrobatidae > Phyllobates > Phyllobates terribilis. The sequence goes on along the minus strand of NW_027362764.1, from coordinate 365,135,162 downwards.
TTGGAACTCTCCTGGGGTACCCTCACACATATTATTCCCTCATTTAGTGGATATTTTCACAAAAAAGTTACATTTTTAAAAATCCAGAAAATTGGCTGAAAACGACTAAATATCAAGGACTCATTGGGCGAATCGATCTGGAACTGAAATCGGAATGATCACTGACATTTGCCCTATCTGAAAGTCTGATAAACGCCGGAAAAATTACTAAGTCCAAAAAAAAATTTTTTTCAACTTTTTTCAATTTTACCCCCGTGGGATATATATTCTACCCACACACATTTGGAACTCTCCTGGGGTACCCTCACACATATTATTCCCTCATTTAGTGGATATTTTCACAAAAAAGTGAAATTTTCAAAAATCCATAATATTGGCTGAAAACGACTAAATATCAAGGACACATTGGGCGAATCGCTCTGGAACTGAAATTGGTATGCTCACTGACATTTGCCCTATCTGAAAGTCTGATAAATGCCGGAAAAATGACTAAGTCCAAAAAAAAATTTTTTCAACTTTTTTCAATTTTACCTCCGTGGGATATATATTCTACCCACACACATTTGGAACTCTCCTGTGGTACCCTCACACATATTATTCCCTCATTTAGTGGATATTTTCACAAAAAAGTGAAACTTTCAAACATCCAGAAAATTGGCTGAAAATTACTAAATATCAAGGACTCATAGGGCGAATCGCTCTGGAACTGAAATCAGAACACTCACTGACATTTCCCTTATCTGAAAGTCTGATAAACGCCGAAAAAATGACTAAGTCCAAAAAAAAAAAAATTTTCAACTTTTTTCAATTTTACCCCCGTGGGATATATATTCTACCCACACACATTTGGAACTCTCCTGTGGTACCCTCACACATATTATTCCCTCATTTAGTGGATATTTTCACAAAAAAGTGAAACTTTCAAACATCCAGAAAATTGGCTGAAAACGACTAAATATCAAGGACTCATAGGGCGAATCGCTCTGGAACTGAAATCAGAACACTCACTGACATTTCCCTTATCTGAAAGTCTGATAAACGCCGAAAAAATGACTAAGTCCAAAAAAAATAAATTTTCAACTTTTTTCAATTTTACCCCCGTGGGATATATATTCTACCCACACACATTTGGAACTCTCCTGGGGTACCCTCACACATATTATTCCCTCATTTAGTGGATATTTTCACAAAAAAGTGAAACTTTCAAAAATCCAGAAAATTGGCTGAAAACGACTAAATATCAAGGATTCATAGGGCGAATCGCTCTGGAACTGAAATCAGAACACTCACTGACATTTCCCTTATCTGAAAGTCTGATTAACGCCGAATAAATGACTAAGACCAAAAAAAATTTTTTTCAACTTTTTTCAATTTTACCCCCGTGGGATATATATTCTACCCACACACATTTGGAACTCTCCTGTGGTACCCTCCCACATATTATTCCCTCATTTAGTGGATATTTTCACAAAAAAGTGAAACTTTCAAACATCCAGAAAATTGGCTGAAAACGACTAAATATCAAGGACTCATAGGGCGAATCGCTCTGGAACTGAAATCAGAACACTCACTGACATTTCCCTTATCTGAAAGTCTGATAAACGCCGAAAAAATGACTAAGTCCAAAAAAAAATTTTTTTCAACTTTTTTCTATTTTACCCCTGTGGGATATGTATTCTACGTACACACATTTGGAACTCTCCTGGGGTACCCTCACACATATTATTCCCTCATTTAGTGGATATTGTCACAAAAAAGTGAAACTTTCCAAAATCCAGAAAATTGGCTGAAAACGACTAAATATCAAGGACACATTGGGCGAATCGCTCTGGAACTGAAATCCGAACCCTCACTGACATTTCCCCTATCTGAAAGTCTGATAAACGCCGGAAAAATGACTAAGTCCAAAAAAAAATTTTTTTCAACTTTTTTCAATTTTACCTCCGTGGGATATATATTCTACCCACACACATTTGGAACTCTCCTGTGGTACCCTCACACATATTATTCCCTCATTTAGTGGATATTTTCACAAAAAAGTGAAATTTTCAAAAATCCAGAAAATTGGCTGAAAACGACTAAATATCAAGGACTCATTGGGCGACTCGCTCTGGAACTGAAATTGGTATGCTCACTGACATTTCCCCTATCTGAAAGTCTGATAAACGCCGGAAAAATGACAAAGTCATAAAAAGAAAATTTTTAAAACTTTTTTCAATTTACCCCCGTGGGATATATATTCTACCCACACACATTTGGAACTCTCCTGTGGTACCCTCACACATATTATTCCCTCATTTAGTGGATATTTTCACAAAAAAGTGAAATTTTCAAAAATCCAGAAAATTGGCTGAAAACGACTAAATATCAAGGACTCATTGGGCGAATCGCTCTGGAACTGAAATCGGAACGCTCACTGACATTTCCCCTATCTGAAAGTCTGATAAACGCCGGAAAAATGACAAAGTCATAAAAAAAAAATTTTTAAAACTTTTTTCAATTTACCCCCGTGGGATATATATTCTACCCACACACATTTGGAACTCTCCTGTGGTACCCTCACACATATTATTCCCTCATTTAGTGGATATTTTCACAAAAAAGTGAACTTTTCAAAAATCCAGAAAATTGGCTGAAAACGACTAAATATCAAGGACTCATTGGGCGAATCGCTCTGGAACTGAAATCGGAACGCTCACTGACATTTCCCCTATCTGAAAGTCTGATAAACGCCGGAAAAATGACTAAGTCCAAAAAAAAAAATTTTCAACTTTTTTCAATTTTACCCCCGTGGGATATATATTCTACCCACACACATTTGGAACTCTCCTGGGGTACCCTCACACATATTATTCCCTCATTTAGTGGATATTTTCACAAAAAAGTTACATTTTTAAAAATCCAGAAAATTGGCTGAAAACGACTAAATATCAAGGACTCATTGGGCGAATCGATCTGGAACTGAAATCGGAATGATCACTGACATTTGCCCTATCTGAAAGTCTGATAAACGCCGGAAAAATTACTAAGTCCAAAAAAAAATATTTTTAAACTTTTTTCAATTTTACCCCCGTGGGATATATATTCTACCCACACACATTTGGAACTCTCCTGGGGTACCCTCACACATATTATTCCCTCATTTAGTGGATATTTTCACAAAAAAGTGAAACTTTCAAAAATCCAGAAAATTGGCTGAAAACGACTAAATATCAAGGATTCATAGGGCGAATCGCTCTGGAACTGAAATCAGAACACTCACTGACATTTCCCTTATCTGAAAGTCTGATTAACGCCGAAAAAATGACTAAGACCAAAAAAAATTTTTTTCAACTTTTTTCAATTTTACCCCCGTGGGATATATATTCTACCCACACACATTTGGAACTCTCCTGTGGTACCCTCCCACATATTATTCCCTCATTTAGTGGATATTTTCACAAAAAAGTGAAACTTTCAAACATCCAGAAAATTGGCTGAAAACGACTAAATATCAAGGACTCATAGGGCGAATCGCTCTGGAACTGAAATCAGAACACTCACTGACATTTCCCTTATCTGAAAGTCTGATAAACGCCAAAAAAATGACTAAGTCCAAAAAAAAATTTTTTTCAACTTTTTTCTATTTTACCCCTGTGGGATATGTATTCTACGTACACACATTTGGAACTCTCCTGGGGTACCCTCACACATATTATTCCCTCATTTAGTGGATATTGTCACAAAAAAGTGAAACTTTCCAAAATCCAGAAAATTGGCTGAAAACGAGTAAATATCAAGGACTCATTGGGCGAATTGCTCTGGAACTGAAATCAGAACGCTCACTGACATTTCCCCTATCTGAAAGTCTGATAAACGCCGGAAAAATGACTACGTTCCCAAAAAATTTTTTTTCTTAACTTTTTTCAATTTTACCCCCGTGGGATATATATTCTACCCACACACATTTGGAACTCTCCTGGGGTACCCTCAAACATATTATTCCCTCATTTAGTGGATATTTTCACAAAAAAGTGAAATTTTCAAAAATCCAGAAAATTGGCTGAAAACGATTAAATATCAAGGACTCATTGGGCGAATCGCTCTGGAACTGAAATCGGAACGCTCACTGACATTTCCCCTATCTGAAAGTCTGATAAACGCCGGAAAAATGACTAAGTCCAAAAAAAAAAATTTTTTCAACTTTTTTCAATTTTACCCCCATGGGACATATATTCTACCCACACACATTTGGAACTCTCCTGGGGTACTCTCAAACATATTATTCCCTCATTTAGTGGATATTTTCACAAAAAAGTGAAATTTTCAAAAATCCAGAAAATTGGCTGAAAACGATTAAATATCAAGGACTCATTCGGCGAATCACTCTGGAACTGAAATCGGAATGCTCACTGACATTTCCCCTATCTGAAAGTCTGATAAACGCCGGAAAAATGACTAAGTCCAAAAAAAAATTTTTTTCAACTTTTTTCAATTTTAGCCCCGTTGGATATATATTCTACCCAAACACATTTGGAACTCTCCTGGGGTACCCTCACACATATTATTCCCTCATTTAGTGGATATTTTCACAAAAAATTTAAATTTTCAAAAATCCAGAAAATTGGCTGAAAATGACTAAATATCAAGGACTCATTGGGCGAAACGCTCTGGAACTGAAATCAGAACGCTCACTGACATTTCCCCTATCTGAAAGTCTGATAAACGGCGGAAAAATGACTAAGTCCAAAAAAAAAATTTTTTCAACTTTTTTCAATTTTAGCCCCGTGGGATATATATTCTACCCACACACATTTAGAACTCTCCTGGGGTACCCCCAAACATATTATTCCCTCATTTAGTGGATATTTTCACAAAAAAGTGAAATTTTCAAAAATCCAGAAAATTGGCTGAAAACGATTGAATATCAAGGACTCATTGGGCGAATCGCTCTGGAACTGAAATCGGAACGCTCACTGACATTTCCCCTATCTGAAAGTCTGATAAACGCCGGAAAAATGACTAAGTCCCCAAAAATTTTTTTTTCAACTTTTTTCAATTTTACCCCCGTGGGATATATATTCTACCCACACACATTTGGAACTCTCCTGGGGTACCCTCACACATATTATTCCCTCATTTAGTGGATATTTTCACAAAAAAGTGAAATTTTCAAAAATCCAGAAAATTTGCTGAAAACGAGTAAATATCAAGGACTCATTGGGCGAATTGCTCTGGAACTGAAATCAGAACGCTCACTGACATTTCCCCTATCTGAAAGTCTGATAAACGCCGGAAAAATGACTACGTTCCCAAAAAATTTTTTTTCTTAACTTTTTTCAATTTTACCCCCGTGGGATATATATTCTACCCACACACATTTGGAACTCTCCTGGGGTACCCTCAAACATATTATTCCCTCATTTAGTGGATATTTTCACAAAAAAGTGAAATTTTCAAAAATCCAGAAAATTGGCTGAAAACGATTAAATATCAAGGACTCATTGGGCGAATCGCTCTGGAACTGAAATCGGAACGCTCACTGACATTTCCCCTATCTGAAAGTCTGATAAACGCCGGAAAAATGACTAAGTCCAAAAAAAAAAATTTTTTCAACTTTTTTCAATTTTACCCCCATGGGACATATATTCTACCCACACACATTTGGAACTCTCCTGGGGTACTCTCAAACATATTATTCCCTCATTTAGTGGATATTTTCACAAAAAAGTGAAATTTTCAAAAATCCAGAAAATTGGCTGAAAACGATTAAATATCAAGGACTCATTCGGCGACTCACTCTGGAACTGAAATCGGAATGCTCACTGACATTTCCCCTATCTGAAAGTCTGATAAACGCCGGAAAAATGACTAAGTCCAAAAAAAAATTTTTTTCAACTTTTTTCAATTTTAGCCCCGTTGGATATATATTCTACCCAAACACATTTGGAACTCTCCTGGGGTACCCTCACACATATTATTCCCTCATTTAGTGGATATTTTCACAAAAAATTTAAATTTTCAAAAATCCAGAAAATTGGCTGAAAATGACTAAATATCAAGGACTCATTGGGCGAAACGCTCTGGAACTGAAATCAGAACGCTCACTGACATTTCCCCTATCTGAAAGTCTGATAAACGGCGGAAAAATGACTAAGTCCAAAAAAAAAATTTTTTCAACTTTTTTCAATTTTAGCCCCGTGGGATATATATTCTACCCACACACATTTAGAACTCTCCTGGGGTACCCCCAAACATATTATTCCCTCATTTAGTGGATATTTTCACAAAAAAGTGAAATTTTCAAAAATCCAGAAAATTGGCTGAAAACGATTGAATATCAAGGACTCATTGGGCGAATCGCTCTGGAACTGAAATCGGAACGCTCACTGACATTTCCCCTATCTGAAAGTCTGATAAACGCCGGAAAAATGACTAGGTCCCCAAAAATTTTTTTTTCAACTTTTTTCAATTTTACCCCCGTGGGATATATATTCTACCCACACACATTTGGAACTCTCCTGGGGTACCCTCACACATATTATTCCCTCATTTAGTGGATATTTTCACAAAAAAGTGAAATTTTCAAAAAAACAGAAAATTGGCTGAAAACGCCTAAATATCAAGGGCTCATTGGGCGAATCGCTCTGGAACTGAAATCAGAATGCTCACTGACATTTCCCCTATCTGAAAGACTGATAAACGCCGGAAAAATGACTAAGTCCAAAAAAAAATTTTTTTCAACTTTTTTCAATTTTAGCCCCGTGGGATATATATTCTACCCACACACATTTAGAACTCTCCTGGGGTACCCTCAAACATATTATTCCCTCATTTAGTGGATATTTTCACAAAAAAGTGAAATTTTCAAAAATCCAGAAAATTGGCTGAAAACGATTGAATATCAAGGACTCATTGGGCGAATCGCTCTGGAACTGAAATCGGAACGCTCACTGACATTTCCCCTATCTGAAAGTCTGATAAACGCCGGAAAAATGACTAAGTCCCCAAAAATTTTTTTTTCAACTTTTTTCAATTTTACCCCCGTGGGATATATATTCTACCCACACACATTTGGAACTCTCCTGGGGTACCCTCACACATATTATTCCCTCATTTAGTGGATATTTTCACAAAAAATTGAAATTTTCAAAAATCCAGAAAATTGGCTGAAAACGACTAAGTATCAAGGACTCATTGGGCGAATCGCTCTGGAACTGAAATCGGAACGCTCACTGACATTTCCCCTATCTGAAAGTCTGATAAACGCCGGAAAAATGACTACGTTCCCAAAAAATTTTTTTTCTTAACTTTTTTCAATTTTACCCCCGTGGGATATATATTCTACCCACACACATTTGGAACTCTCCTGGGGTACCCTCAAACATATTATTCCCTCATTTAGTGGATATTTTCACAAAAAAGTGAAATTTTCAAAAATCCAGAAAATTGGCTGAAAACGATTAAATATCAAGGACTCATTGGGCGAATCGCTCTGGAACTGAAATCGGAACGCTCACTGACATTTCCCCTATCTGAAAGTCTGATAAACGCCGGAAAAATGACTAAGTCCAAAAAAAAATTTTTTTCAACTTTTTTCAATTTTAGCCGCGTTAGATATATATTCTACCCAAACACATTTGGAACTCTCCTGGGGTACCCTCACACATATTAATCCCTCATTTAGTGGATATTTTCACAAAAAATTTAAATTTTCAAAAATCCAGAAAATTGGCTGAAAACGACTAAATATCAAGGACTCATTGGGCGAAACGCTCTGGAACTGAAATCAGAATGCTCACTGACATTTCCCCTATCTGAAAGTCTGATAAACGCCGGAAAAATGACTAAGTCCAAAAAAAAAATTTTTTTTACTTTTTTCAATTTTACCCCCGTGGGATATATATTCTACCCACACACATTTGGAACTCTCCTGGGGTACCCGCACACATATTATTCCCTCATTTAGTGGATATTTTCACAAAAAAGTGAAATTTTCAAAAATCCAGAAAATTGGCTGAAAACGACTAAGTATCAAGGACTCATTGGGCGAATCGCTCTGGAACTGAAATTGGTACTCTCACTGACATTTCCCCTATCTGAAAGTCTGATAAACGCCGGAAAAATGACTAAGCCCAAAAAAAAATTTTTTTCAACTTTTTTCAATTTTACCCCCGTGGGATATATATTCTACCCACACACATTTGGAACTCTCCTGGGGTACCCTCACACATATTATTCCCTCATTTAGTGGATATTTTCACAAAAAAGTGAAATTTTCAAAAATCCAGAAAATTTGCTGAAAACGAGTAAATATCAAGGACTCATTGGGCGAATTGCTCTGGAACTGAAATCAGAACGCTCACTGACATTTCCCCTATCTGAAAGTCTGATAAACGCCGGAAAAATGACTAAGTCCAAAAAAAAAATTTTTTCAACTTTTTTCAATTTTACCCCCATGGGACATATATTCTACCCACACACATTTGGAACTCTCCTGGGGTACCCTCAAACATATTATTCCCTCATTTAGTGGATATTTTCACAAAAAATTTAAATTTTCAAAAATCCAGAAAATTGGCTGAAAACGATTAAATATCAAGGACTCATTCGGCGAATCGCTCTGGAACTGAAATCGGAATGCTCACTGACATTTCCCCTATCTGAAAGTCTGATAAACGCCGGAAAAATGACTAAGTCCAAAAAAAAATTTTTTTCAACTTTTTTCAATTTTAGCCCCGTTGGATATATATTCTACCCAAACACATTTGGAACTCTCCTGGGGTACCCTCACACATATTATTCCCTCATTTAGTGGATATTTTCACAAAAAATTTAAATTTTCAAAAATCCAGAAAATTGGCTGAAAATGACTAAATATCAAGGACTCATTGGGCGAAACGCTCTGGAACTGAAATCAGAACGCTCACTGACATTTCCCCTATCTGAAAGTCTGATAAACGGCGGAAAAATGACTAAGTCCAAAAAAAAAATTTTTTCTACTTTTTTCAATTTTACACCATGGGATATATATTCTACCCACACACATTTGGAACTCTCCTAGGGTACGCTCACACATATTATTCCCTCATTTAGTGGATATTTTCACAAAAAAGTGAAATTTTCAAAAATCCAGAAAATTGGCTGAAAAGTATTAAATATCAAGGACTCATTGGGCGAATCGCTCTGGAACTGAAATCGGAACGCTACTGACATTTCCCCTATCTGAAAGTCTGATAAACGCCGAAAAAATGACTAAGTCCAAAAAAAAATTTTTTTCAACTTTTTTCAATTTTACCCCCGTGGGATATATATTCTACCACACACATTTGGAACTCTCCTGGGGTACCCTCACACATATTATTCCCTCATTTAGTGGATATTTTCACAAAAAATTGAAATTTTCAAAAATCCAGAAAATTGGCTGAAAACGAATAAATATCAAGGACTCATTGGGCGAATCGATCTGGAACTGAAATCAGAACGCTCACTGACATTTCCCCTATCTGAAAGTCTGATAAATACCGGAAAAATGACTAAGTCCAAAAAAAATAATTTTTTCAACTTTTTTCAATTTTACCCCCGTGGGATATATATTCTACCCACACACATTTGGAACTCTCCTGGGGTACCCTCACACATATTATTCCCTCATTTAGTGGATATTTTCACAAAAAAGTGAAATTTTCAAAAATCCAGAAAATTGGCTGAAAACGACCAAATATCAAAGACTCATTGGGCGAATCGCTCTGGAACTGAAATCCGAATGCTCACTGACATTTGCCCTATCTGAAAGTCTTATAAACGCCGGAAAAATGACTAAGTCCAAAAAAAAATTTTTTTCAACTTTTTTCAATTTTACCCCCTTGGGATATATATTCTACCCACACACATTTGGAACTCTCCTGGGGTACCCTCAAACATATTGTTCCCTCATTTAGTGGATATTTTCACAAAAAAGTGAAATTTTCAAAAATCCAGAAAATTGGCTGAAAACGATTAAATATCAAGGACTCATTGGGCGAATCGCTCTGGAACTGAAATCGGAACGCTCACTGACATTTCCCCTATCTGAAAGTCTGATAAACGCCGGAAAAATGAGTAAGTCCAAAAAAAAATTTTTTCAAACTTTTTTCAATTTTAGCCCCTTGGGATATATATTCTACCCAAACACATATGGAACTCTCCTGGGGTACCCTCAAACATATTATTCCCTCATTTAGTGGATATTTTCACAAAAAAGTGAAATTTTCAAAAATCCAGACAATTTCTCTGAAAACTATTAAATATCAAGGACTCATTGGGCGAATTGCTCTGGAACTGAAATCGGAACGCTCACTGACATTTCCCCTATCTGAAAGTCTGATAAACGCCGGAAAAATGACTAAGTCCAAAAAAAAATTTTTTTTAACTCTTTTCAATTTTAGCCCTGTGGGATATATATTCTACCCACACACATTTGGAACTCTCCTGGGGTACCCTCACACATATTATTCTCTCATTTAGTGGATATTTTCACAAAAAAGTGAAATTTTCAAAAATCCAGAAAATTGGCTGAAAACGAACAAATATCAAGGACTCATTGGGCGAATCGCTCTGGAACTGAAATCAGAACGATCACTGACATTTCCCCTATCTGAATGTCTGATAAACGCCAGAAAAATGACTAAGTCCAAAAAAAAAATTTTTTCAACTTTTTTCAATTTTACCCCCGTGGGATATATATTCTACCCACACACATTTGGAACTCTCCTGGGGTACCCTCACACATATTATTCCCTCATTTAGTGGATATTTTCACAAAAAAGTGAAATTTTCAAAAATCCAGAAAATTGGCTGAAAATGACTAAATATCAAGGACTCATTGGGCGAATCGCTCTGCAACTGAAATCAGAACGCTCACTGACATTTCCCCTATCTGAAAGTCTGATAAACGCCGGAAAAATGACTAAGTCCAAAAAATTTTTTTTTTCAACTTTTTTCAATTTTACCCCTGTGGGATATATATTCTACCCACACACATTTGGAACTCTCTTGGGGTACCCTCACACATATTATTCCCTGATTTAGTGGATATTTTCACAAAAAAGTGAAATTTTAAAAAATCAAGAAAATTGGCTAAAAACGACCAAATATCAAGGACTCATTGGGAGAATCGCTCTGGAACTGAAATCAGAACGCTCACTGACATTTCCCCTATCTGAAAGTCTGATAAACGCTGGAAAAATGACTATGTCCAAAAAAAAATTGTTTTCAACTTTTTTAACTTTTAGCCCCGTGGGATATATATTCTACCCAAACACATTTGGAACTCTCCTGGGGTACCCTCACAAATATTATTCCCTCATTTAGTGGATATTTTCACAACAAGTGAAATTTTCAAAAATCCAGAAAATTGGCTGAAAACGACTAAATATCAAGGACTCATTGGGCGAATCGCTATGGAACTGAAATCGGAATGCTCACTGACATTTGCCCTATCTGAAAGTCTGATAAACGCTGGAAAAATGACTAAGTCCAAAAAAAAATTTTTTCAACTTTTTTCAATTCCCCCCCCAGTGGGATATATATTCTACCCACACACATTTGGAACTCTCCTGGGGTACCATCACACATATTATTCCCTGATTTAGTGGATGTTTTCACAAAAAAGTGAAATTTTAAAAAATCAAGAAAATTGGCTAAAAACGAACAAATATCAAGGACTCATTGGGCGAATCGCTCTGGAACTGAAATCAGAACGCTCACTGACATTTCCCGTATCTGAAAGTTTGATAAACGCCGGAAAAATGACTAAGTCCAAAAAATTTTTTTTTTCAACTTTTTTCAATTTTACCCCTGTGGGATATATATTCTACCCACACACATTTGGAACTCTCTTGGGGTACCCTCACACATATTATTCCCTGATTTAGTGGATATTTTCACAAAAAAGTGAAATTTTAAAAAATCAAGAAAATTGGCTAAAAACGACCAAATATCAAGGACTCATTGGGAGAATCGCTCTGGAACTGAAATCAGAATGCTCACTGACATTTCCCCTATCTGAAAGTCTGATAAACGCCGGAAAAATGACTAAGTCCAAAAAAATTTTTTTTTCAACTTTTTTCAATTTCCCCCCCGTGGGTTATATATTCTACCCACACACATTTGGAACTCTCCTGTAGTACCCTCACACATATTATTCCCTAATTTAGAGGATATTTTCACAAAAAAGTGAAATTTTCAAAAATCCAGAAAATTGGCTGAAAACGACTAAATACAAGGACTCATTGGGCGAATCGCTCTGGAACTGAAATCAGAATGCTCACTGACATTTCCCCTATCTGAAAGTCTGATAAACGCCGGAAAAATGACTAAGTCCAAAAAAAAATTCTTTTCAACTTTTTTCAATTTTACGCCCGTGGGATATATATTCAACCCACACACATTTGGAACTCTCCTGGGGTACCCTCACAAATATTATTCCCTCATTTAGTGGATATTTTCAGAAAAAAGTGAAATTTTCAAAAATCCAGAAAATTGGCTGAAAACGACTAAATATCAAGGACTCATTGGGCGAATCGCTCTGGAAATGAAATCGGAATGCTCACTGACATTTGCCCTATCTGAAAGTCTGATAAATGCCGGAAAAATGACTAAGTCCAAAAAAAATTTTTTTTCAACTTTTTTCAATTTTACCCCAGTGGGATATATATTCTACCCACACACATTTGGAACTCTCCTGGGGTACCCTCACACATATTATTCCCTCATTTAGTGGATATTTTCACAAAAAAGTGAAATTTTCAAAAATCCAGAAATTTGGCTGAAAACGACTAAATATCAAGGACTCATTGGGCGAATCGCTCTGGAACTGAAATCAGAACGCTCACTGACATTTCCCCTATCTGAAAGTCTGATAAACGCCGGAAAAATTACTAAGTCCAAAAAAAATTTTTTTTCAACTTCTTTAAATTTTACTTCCGTGGGATATATATTCTACCCACACACATTTGGAACTCTCCTGGGGTACCCTCACACATATTATTCCCTCATTTAGTGGATATTTTCACAAAAAAGTGACATTTTCAAAAATCCAAAATATTGGGTGAAAATGACTAAATATCAAGGACTCATTGGGCGAATCGCTCTGGAACTGAAATCGGAATGCTCACTGACATTTGCCCTATCTGAAAGTCTGATAAACGCCGGAAAAATGATGGTCAAAAAAAAAATTTTATCAACTTTTTTCAATTTTACCCCTGTGGGATATATTTTCTACCCACACACATTTGGAACTCTCCTGGGGTACCCTCACACATATTATTCCCTCATTTAGTGGATATTTTCACAAAAAAGTGAAATTTTCAAAAATCCAGAAAATTGGCTGAAAACGACTAAATATCAAGGACTCATTGGGCGAATCGCTCTGGAAATGAAATCGGAATGCTCACTGACATTTGCCCTATCTGAAAGTCTGATAAATGCCGGAAAAATGACTAAGTCCAAAAAAAATTTTTTTTCAACTTTTTTCAATTTTACCCCAGTGGGATATATATTCTACCCACACACATTTGGAACTCTCCTGGGGTACCCTCACACATATTATTCCCTCATTTAGTGGATATTTTCACAAAAAAGTGACATTTTCAAAAATCCAAAATATTGGGTGAAAATGACTAAATATCAAGGACTCATTGGGCGAATCGCTCTGGAACTGAAATCGGAATGCTCACTGACATTTGCCCTATCTGAAAGTCTGATAAACGCCGGAAAAATGACTAAGTCCAAAAAAAAATTCTTTTCAACTTTTTTCAATTTTAGCGCCGTGGGATATATATTCTACCCAAACACATTTGGAACTCTCATGGGGTACCCTCACACATATTATTCCCTGATTTAGTGGATGTTTTCACAAAAAAGTGAAATTTTAAAAAATCAAGAAAATTGGCTAAAAACGAACAAATATCAAGGACTCATTGGGCGAATCGCTCTGGAACTGAAATCAGAACGATCACTGACATTTCCCCTATCTGAAAGTCTGATAAACGCCAGAAAAATGACTAAGTCCAAAAAAAAAATTTTTTCAACTTTTTTCAATTTTACCCCCGTGGGATATATATTCTACCCACACACATTTGGAACTCTCCTGGGGTACCCTCACACATATTATTCCCTCATTTAGTGGATATTTTCACAAAAAAGTGAAATTTTCAAAAATCCAGAAAATTGGCTGAAAATGACTAAATATCAAGGACTCATTGGGCGAATCGCTCTGGAACTGAAATTGGAACGCTCACTGACATTTCCCCTATCTGAAAATCTGATAAACGCCGGAAAAATGACTAAGTCCAAAAAAAAAAATGTTTTCAACTTTTTTCAATTTTACCCCCGTGGGATATATATTCTACCTACACACATTTGGAACTCTCCTGGTGTAACCTCACACATATTATTCCCTCATTTAGTGGATATTTTCACAAAAAAGTGAAATTTTCAAAAATCCAAAATATTGGCTGAAAACGACTAAATATCAAGGACTCATTGGGCGAATCGCTCTGGAACTGAAATCAGAACGATCACTGACATTTCCCCTATCTGAAAGTCTGATAAACGCCAGAAAAATGACTAAGTCAAAAAAAAATTTTTTTTCAACTTTTTTCAATTTTACCCCCGTGGGATATATATTCTACCGACACACATTTGGAACTCTCCTGGGGTACCCTCACACATATTATTCCCTCATTTAGTGGATATTTTCACAAAAAAGTGAAATTTTCAAAAATCCAGAAAATTGGCTGAAAATGACTAAATATCAAGGACTCATTGGGCGAATCGCTCTGCAACTGAAATCAGAACGCTCACTGACATTTCCCCTATCTGAAAGTCTGATAAACGCCGGAAAAATGACTAAGTCCAAAAAATTTTTTTTTTCAACTTTTTTCAATTTTACCCCTGTGGGATATATATTCTACCCACACACATTTGGAACTCTCTTGGGGTACCCTCACACATATTATTCCCTGATTTAGTGGATATTTTCACAAAAAAGTGAAATTTTAAAAAATCAAGAAAATTGGCTAAAAACGACCAAATATCAAGGACTCATTGGGAGAATCGCTCTGGAACTGAAATCAGAACGCTCACTGACATTTCCCCTATCTGAAAGTCTGATAAACGCTGGAAAAATGACTATGTCCAAAAAAAAATTGTTTTCAACTTTTTTAACTTTTAGCCCCGTGGGATATATATTCTACCCAAACACATTTGGAACTCTCCTGGGGTACCCTCACAAATATTATTCCCTCATTTAGTGGATATTTTCACAAAAAGTGAAATTTTCAAAAATCCAGAAAATTGGCTGAAAACGACTAAATATCAAGGACTCATTGGGCGAATCGCTCTGGAACTGAAATCGGAATGCTCACTGACATTTGCCCTATCTGAAAGTCTGATAAACGCTGGAAAAATGACTAAGTCCAAAAAAAAATTTTTTCAACTTTTTTCAATTCCCCCCCCAGTGGGATATATATTCTACCCACACACATTTGGAACTCTCCTGGGGTACCATCACACATATTATTCCCTGATTTAGTGGATGTTTTCACAAAAAAGTGAAATTTTAAAAAATCAAGAAAATTGGCTAAAAACGAACAAATATCAAGGACTCATTGGGCGAATCGCTCTGGAACTGAAATCAGAACGCTCACTGACATTTCCCGTATCTGAAAGTTTGATAAACGCCGGAAAAATGACTAAGTCCAAAAAATTTTTTTTTTCAACTTTTTTCAATTTTACCCCTGTGGGATATATATTCTACCCACACACATTTGGAACTCTCTTGGGGTACCCTCACACATATTATTCCCTGATTTAGTGGATATTTTCACAAAAAAGTGAAATTTTAAAAAATCAAGAAAATTGGCTAAAAACGACCAAATATCAAGGACTCATTGGGAGAATCGCTCTGGAACTGAAATCAGAATGCTCACTGACATTTCCCCTATCTGAAAGTCTGATAAACGCCGGAAAAATGACTAAGTCCAAAAAAATTTTTTTTTCAACTTTTTTCAATTTCCCCCCCGTGGGTTATATATTCTACCCACACACATTTGGAACTCTCCTGTAGTACCCTCACACATATTATTCCCTAATTTAGAGGATATTTTCACAAAAAAGTGAAATTTTCAAAAATCCAGAAAATTGGCTGAAAACGACTAAATACAAGGACTCATTGGGCGAATCGCTCTGGAACTGAAATCAGAATGCTCACTGACATTTCCCCTATCTGAAAGTCTGATAAACGCCGGAAAAATGACTAAGTCCAAAAAAAAATTCTTTTCAACTTTTTTCAATTTTACGCCCGTGGGATATATATTCAACCCACACACATTTGGAACTCTCCTGGGGTACCCTCACAAATATTATTCCCTCATTTAGTGGATATTTTCAGAAAAAAGTGAAATTTTCAAAAATCCAGAAAATTGGCTGAAAACGACTAAATATCAAGGACTCATTGGGCGAATCGCTCTGGAAATGAAATCGGAATGCTCACTGACATTTGCCCTATCTGAAAGTCTGATAAATGCCGGAAAAATGACTAAGTCCAAAAAAAATTTTTTTTCAACTTTTTTCAATTTTACCCCAGTGGGATATATATTCTACCCACACACATTTGGAACTCTCCTGGGGTACCCTCACACATATTATTCCCTCATTTAGTGGATATTTTCACAAAAAAGTGAAATTTTCAAAAATCCAGAAATTTGGCTGAAAACGACTAAATATCAAGGACTCATTGGGCGAATCGCTCTGGAACTGAAATCAGAACGCTCACTGACATTTCCCCTATCTGAAAGTCTGATAAACGCCGGAAAAATTACTAAGTCCAAAAAAAATTTTTTTTCAACTTCTTTAAATTTTACTTCCGTGGGATATATATTCTACCCACACACATTTGGAACTCTCCTGGGGTACCCTCACACATATTATTCCCTAATTTAGTGGATATTTTCACAAAAAAGTAAAATTTTCAAAAATCCAGAAAATTGGCTGAAAACGACTAAATATCATGGTCTCATTGGGCGAATCGCTCTGGAACTGAAATCAGAACGCTCACTGACATTTCCCCTATCTGAAAGTCTGATAAACGCCGGAAAAATGACTAAGTCCAAAAAAAAATTCTTTTCAACTTTTTTCAATTTTACGCCCGTGGGATATATATTCAACCCACACACATTTGGAACTCTCCTGGGGTACCCTCACACATATTATTCCCTCATTTAGTGGATATTTTCACAAAAAAGTGACATTTTCAAAAATCCAAAATATTGGGTGAAAATGACTAAATATCAAGGACTCATTGGGCGAATCGCTCTGGAACTGAAATCGGAATGCTCACTGACATTTGCCCTATCTGAAAGTCTGATAAACGCCGGAAAAATGATGGTCAAAAAAAAAATTTTATCAACTTTTTTCAATTTTACCCCTGTGGGATATATTTTCTACCCACACACATTTGGAACTCTCCTGGGGTACCCTCACACATATTATTCCCTCATTTAGTGGATATTTTCACAAAAAAGTGAAATTTTCAAAAATCCAGAAAATTGGCTGAAAACGACTAAATATCAAGGACTCATTGGGCGAATCGCTCTGGAAATGAAATCGGAATGCTCACTGACATTTGCCCTATCTGAAAGTCTGATAAATGCCGGAAAAATGACTAAGTCCAAAAAAAATTTTTTTTCAACTTTTTTCAATTTTACCCCAGTGGGATATATATTCTACCCACACACATTTGGAACTCTCCTGGGGTACCCTCACACATATTATTCCCTCATTTAGTGGATATTTTCACAAAAAAGTGACATTTTCAAAAATCCAAAATATTGGGTGAAAATGACTAAATATCAAGGACTCATTGGGCGAATCGCTCTGGAACTGAAATCGGAATGCTCACTGACATTTGCCCTATCTGAAAGTCTGATAAACGCCGGAAAAATGACTAAGTCCAAAAAAAAATTCTTTTCAACTTCTTTAAATTTTACTTCCGTGGGATATATATTCTACCCACACACATTTGGAACTCTCCTGGGGTACCCTCACACATATTATTCCCTAATTTAGTGGATATTTTCACAAAAAAGTGAAATTTTCAAAAATCCAGAAAATTGGCTGAAAACGACTAAATATCAAGGACTCATTGGGCGAATCGCTCTGGAACTGAAATCAGAACGCTCACTGACATTTCCCCTATCTGAAAGTGTGATAAACGCCGGAAAAATGACTATGTCCAAAAAAAATTTTTTTTCAACTTGTTTCAATTTTACCCCAGTGGGATATATATTCTACCCACACACATTTGGAACTCTCCTGGGGTACCCTCACACATATTATTCCCTCATTTAGTGGATATTTTCACAAAAAAGTGACATTTTCAAAAATCCAAAATATTGGGTGAAAATGACTAAATATCAAGGATTCATTGGGCGAATCGCTCTGGAACTGAAATCGGAATGCTCACTGACATTTGCCCTATCTGAAAGTCTGATAAACGCCGGAAAAATGACGGTCAAAAAAAAAATTTTATCAACTTTTTTCAATTTTACCCCTGTGGGATATATTTTCTACCCACACATATTTGGAACTCTCCTGGGGTACCCTCACACATATTATTCCCTCATTTAGTGGATATTTTCACAAAAAAGTGAAATTTTCAAAAATCCAGAAAATTGGCTGAAAACGACTAAATATCAAGGACTCATTGGGCAAATCGCTCTGGAACTGAAATCAGAACGCTCACTGACATTTCCCCTATCTGAAAGTCTGATAAACGCCGGAAAAATGACTAAGTCCAAAAAAAAATTCTTTTCAACTTTTTTCAATTTTACGCCCGTGGGATATATATTCAACCCACACACATTTGGAACTCTCCTGGGGTACCCTCACAAATATTATTCCCTCATTTAGTGGATATTTTCACAAAAAAGTGAAATTTTCAAAAATCCTGAAAATTGGCTGAAAACGACTAAATATCAAGGACTCATTGGGCGAATCGCTCTGGAAATGAAATCGGAATGCTCACTGACATTTGCCCTATCTGAAAGTCTGATAAATGCCGGAAAAATGACTAAGTCCAAAAAAAATTCTATTCAACTTTTTTCAATTTTACGCCCGTGGGATATATATTCTAAACACACACATTTGGAACTCTCCTGGGGTACCCTCACACATATTATTCCCTCATTTAGTGGATATTTTCAGAAAAAAGTGAAATTTTCAAAAATCCAGAAAATTGGCTGAAAACGACTAAATATCAAGGACTCATTGGGCGAATCGCTCTGGAACTGAAATCAGAATGCTCACTGACATTTCCCCTATCTGAAAGTCTGATAAACGCTGGAAAAATTACTAAGTCCAAAAAAAAATTTTTTTCAACTTCTTTAAATTTTGCTTCCGTGGGATATATATTCTACCCACACACATTTGGAACTCTCCTGGGGTACCCTCACACATATTATTCCCTAATTTAGTGGATATTTTCACAAAAAAGTGAAATTTTCAAAAATCCAGAAAATTGGCTGAAAACGACTAAATATCAAGGACTCATTAGGCGAATCGCTCTGGAAATGAAATCGGAATGCTCACTGACATTTGCCCTATCTGAAAGTCTGATAAATGCCGGAAAAATGACTAAGTCCAAAAAAAATTTTTTTTCAACTTTTTTCAATTTTACCCCAGTGGGATATATATTCTACCCACACACATTTGGAACTCTCCTGGGGTACCCTCACACATATTATTCCCTCATTTAGTGGATATTTTCACAAAAAAGTGAAATTTTCAAAAATCCAGAAAATTGGCTGAAAACGACTAAATATCAAGGACTCATTGGGCGAATCGCTCTGGAACTGAAATCAGAACGCTCACTGACATTTCCCCTATCTGAAAGTGTGATAAACGCCGGAAAAATGACTAAGTCCAAAAAAAAATTTTTTCAACTTTTTTCAATTTTACCCCCGTGGGATATATATTCTACCCACACACATTGGGAACTCTCCTGGGGTACCCTCACACATATTATTCCCTCATTTAGTGGATATTTTCACAAAAAAGTGACATTTTCAAAAATCCAAAATATTGGGTGAAAATGACTAAATATCAAGGACTCATTGAGCGAATCGCTCTGGAACTGAAATCGGAATGCTCACTGACATTTGCCCTATCTGAATGTCTGATAAACGCCGGAAAAATGACGGTCAAAAAAAATTTTTTATCAACTTTTTTCAATTTTACCCCTGTGGGATATATTTTCTACCCACACACATTTGGAACTCTCCTGGGGTACCCTCACACATATTATTCCCTCATTTAGTGGATATTTTCACAAAAAAGTGAAATTTTCAAAAATCCAGAAATTTGGCTGAAAACGACTAAATATCAAGGACTCATTGGGCGAATCGCTCTGGAACTGAAATCAGAACGCTCACTGACATTTCCCCTATCTGAAAGTCTGATAAATGCCGGAAAAATGACTAAGTCCAAAAAAAATTTTTTTTCAACTTTTTTCAATTTTACCCCAGTGGGATATATATTCTACCAACACACATTTGGAACTCTCCTGGGGTACCCTCACACATATTATTCCCTCATTTAGTGGATATTTTCACAAAAAAGTGACATTTTCAAAAATCCAAAATATTGGGTGAAAATGACTAAATATCAAGGACTCATTGGGCGAATCGCTCTGGTTTTGAAATCGGAATGCTCACTGACATTTGCCCTATCTGAAAGTCTGATAAACGCCGGAAAAATGACTAAGTCCAAAAAAAAATTTTTTTAAACTTTTTTCAATTTTACCCCCGTGGGATATATATTCTACCCACACACATTTGGAACTCTCCTGGGGTACCCTCACACATATTATTCCCTCATTTAGTGGATATTTTCACAAAAAAGTGAAATTTTCAAAAATCCAAAATATTGGCTGAAAATGACTAAATATCAAGGACTCATTGGGCGAATCGCTCTGGAACTGAAATCGGAATGCTCACTGACATTTGCCCTATCTGAAAGTCTGATAAACGCCGGAAAAATGACTAAGTCCAAAAAAAAATATTTTCAACTTTTTTCAATTTTACCCTCGTGGGATATATATTCTACCGACACACATTTGGAACTCTCCTGGGGTACCCTCACACATATTATTCCCTCATTTAGTGGATATTTTCACAAAAAAGTGAAATTTTTAAAAATCCAAAATATTGGCTGAAAATGACTAAATATCAAGGACTCATTGGGCAAATCGCTCTGGAACTGAAATCGGAATGCTCACTGACATTTCCCCTATCTGAAAGTCTGATAAACGCCGGAAAAATGACTAAGTCCAAAAAAATATTTTTTTCAACTTTTTTCAATTTTACCCCCGTGGGATATATATTCTACCCACACACATTGGGAACTCTCCTGGGGTACCCTCACACATTTATTCCCTCATTTAGTGGATATTTTCACAAAAAAGTGAAATTTTCAAAAATCCAGAAAATTGGCTGAAAACGACTAAATATCAAGGACTCATTGGGCGAATCGCTCTGGAACTGAAATCAGAACGCTCACTGACATTTCCCCTATCTGAAAGTCTGATAAACGCCGGAAAAATGACTAAGTCCAAAAAAAAATTCTTTTCAACTTTTTTCAATTTTACGCCCGTGGGATATATATTCTACCCACACACATTTGGAACTCTTTTGGGGTACCCTCACACATATTATTCCCTCATTTAGTGGATATTTTCACAAAAAAGTGAAATTTTCAAAAATCCAGAAAATTGGCTGAAAACGACTAAATATCAAGGACTCATTGGGCGAATCGCTCTGGAACTGAAATCAGAACGCTCACTGACATTTCCCCTATCTGAAAGTGTGATAAACGCCGGAAAAATGACTAAGTCCAAAAAAATATTTTTTTCAACTTTTTTCAATTTTACCCACGTGGGATATATATTCTACCCACACACATTTGGAACTCTCCTGGGGTACCCTCACACATTTATTCCCTCATTTAGTGGATATTTTCACAAAAAAGTGAAATTTTCAAAAATCCAGAAAATTGGCTGAAAACGACTAAATATCAAGGACTCATTGGGCGAATCGCTCTGGAACTGAAATCAGAATGCTCACTGACATTTCCCCTATCTGAAAGTCTGATAAACGCCGGAAAAATGACTAAGTCCAAAAAAATATTCTTTTCAACTTTTTTCAATTTTACCCCCGTGGGATATATATTCTACCTACACACATTGGGAACTCTCCTGGGGTACCCTCACACATATTATTCCCTCATTTAGTGGATATTTTCACAAAAAAGTGACATTTTCAAAAATCCAAAATATTGGGTGAAAATGACTAAATATCAAGGACTCATTGAGCGAATCGCTCTGGAACTGAAATCGGAATGCTCACTGACATTTGCCCTATCTGAATGTCTGATAAACGCCGGAAAAATGACGGTCAAAAAAAAAAATTTATCAACTTTTTTCAATTTTACCCCTGTGGGATATATTTTCTACCCACACACATTTGGAACTCTCCTCACACTTATTATTCCCTAATTTAGTGGATATTTTCACAAAAAAGTGAAATTTTCAAAAATCCAGAAAATTGGCTGAAAACGACTAAATATCATGGTCTCATTGGGCAAATCGCTCTGGAACTGAAATCAGAACGCTCACTGACATTTCCCCTATCTGAAAGTCTGATAAACGCCGGAAAAATGACTAAGTCCAAAAAAAAATTCTTTTCAACTTTTTTAAATTTTACCCCCGTGGGATATATATTCTACCCACACACATTTGGAACTCTCCTGGGGTACCCTCACACATATTATTCCCTCATTTAGTGGATATTTTCACAAAAAAGTGAAATTTTCAAAAATCCAGAAAATTGGCTGAAAACGACTAAATATCATGGTCTCATTGGGCGAATCGCTCTGGAACTGAAATCGGAATGCTCACTGACATTTCCCCTATCTGAAAGTCTGATAAACGCCGGAAAAATGACTAAGTCCAAAAAAATATTTTTTTCAACTTTTTTCAATTTTACCCCCGTGGGATATATATTCTACCCACACACATTGGGAACTCTCCTGGGGTACCCTCACACATTTATTCCCTCAT
The DNA here is from genome assembly GCF_046119375.1 of Phyllobates terribilis. NCBI lineage: Eukaryota > Metazoa > Chordata > Amphibia > Anura > Dendrobatidae > Phyllobates > Phyllobates terribilis. Next base: position 365,112,025 of record NW_027362764.1, on the reverse strand, counting down.
TTAGTGGATATTTTCACAAAAAAGTGAAATTTTCAAAAATCCAGAAAATTGGCTGAAAACGACTAAATATCAAGGACTCATTGGGCGAATCGCTCTGGAACTGAAATCAGAACGCTCACTGACATTTCCCCTATCTGAAAGTCTATTAAACGCCGGAAAAATGACTAAGTCCAAAAAAAAATTCTTTTCAACTTTTTTCAATTTTACGCCCGTGGGATATATATTCTACCTACACACATTGGGAACTCTCCTGGGGTACCCTCACACATATTATTCCCTCATTTAGTGGATATTTTCACAAAAAAGTGACATTTTCAAAAATCCAAAATATTGGGTGAAAATGACTAAATATCAAGGATTCATTGGGCGAATCGCTCTGGAACTGAAATCGGAATGCTCACTGACATTTGCCCTATCTGAAAGTCTGATAAACGCCGGAAAAATGACGGTCAAAAAAAAAATTTTATCAACTTTTTTCAATTTTACCCCTGTGGGATATATTTTCTACCCACACATATTTGGAACTCTCCTGGGGTACCCTCACACATATTATTCCCTCATTTAGTGGATATTTTCACAAAAAAGTGAAATTTTCAAAAATCCAGAAAATTGGCTGAAAACGACTAAATATCAAGGACTCATTGGGCAAATCGCTCTGGAACTGAAATCAGAACGCTCACTGACATTTCCCCTATCTGAAAGTCTGATAAACGCCGGAAAAATGACTAAGTCCAAAAAAAAATTATTTTCAACTTTTTTCAATTTTACGCCCGTGGGATATATATTCAACCCACACACATTTGGAACTCTCCTGGGGTACCCTCACAAATATTATTCCCTCATTTAGTGGATATTTTCACAAAAAAGTGAAATTTTCAAAAATCCTGAAAATTGGCTGAAAACGACTAAATATCAAGGACTCATTGGGCGAATCGCTCTGGAAATGAAATCGGAATGCTCACTGACATTTGCCCTATCTGAAAGTCTGATAAATGCCGGAAAAATGACTAAGTCCAAAAAAAATTTTTTTTCAACTTTTTTCAATTTTACCCCAGTGGGATATATATTCTACCCACACACATTTGGAACTCTCCTGGGGTACCCTCACACATATTATTCCCTCATTTAGTGGATATTTTCACAAAAAAGTGACATTTTCAATAATCCAAAATATTGGGTGAAAATGACTAAATATCAAGGACTCATTGGGCGAATCGCTCTGCAACTGAAATCGGAATGCTCACTGACATTTGCCCTATCTGAAAGTCTGATAAACGCCGGAAAAATGACTAAGTCCAAAAAAAAATTCTATTCAACTTTTTTCAATTTTACGCCCGTGGGATATATATTCTAAACACACACATTTGGAACTCTCCTGGGGTACCCTCACACATATTATTCCCTCATTTAGTGGATATTTTCAGAAAAAAGTGAAATTTTCAAAAATCCAGAAAATTGGCTGAAAACGACTAAATATCAAGGACTCATTGGGCGAATCGCTCTGGAACTGAAATCAGAATGCTCACTGACATTTCCCCTATCTGAAAGTCTGATAAACGCTGGAAAAATTACTAAGTCCAAAAAAAAATTTTTTTCAACTTCTTTAAATTTTGCTTCCGTGGGATATATATTCTACCCACACACATTTGGAACTCTCCTGGGGTACCCTCACACATATTATTCCCTAATTTAGTGGATATTTTCACAAAAAAGTGAAATTTTCAAAAATCCAGAAAATTGGCTGAAAACGACTAAATATCAAGGACTCATTGGGCGAATCGCTCTGGAAATGAAATCGGAATGCTCACTGACATTTGCCCTATCTGAAAGTCTGATAAATGCCGGAAAAATGACTAAGTCCAAAAAAAATTTTTTTTCAACTTTTTTCAATTTTACCCCAGTGGGATATATATTCTACCCACACACATTTGGAACTCTCCTGGGGTACCCTCACACATATTATTCCCTCATTTAGTGGATATTTTCACAAAAAAGTGAAATTTTCAAAAATCCAGAAAATTGGCTGAAAACGACTAAATATCAAGGACTCATTGGGCGAATCGCTCTGGAACTGAAATCAGAACGCTCACTGACATTTCCCTATCTGAAAGTGTGATAAACGCCGGAAAAATGACTAAGTCCCAAAAAAAATTTTTTCAACTTTTTTCAATTTTACCCCCGTGGGATATATATTCTACCCACACACATTGGGAACTCTCCTGGGGTACCCTCACACATATTATTCCCTCATTTAGTGGATATTTTCACAAAAAAGTGAAATTTTCAAAAATCCAAAATATTGGCTGAAAATGACTAAATATCAAGGACTCATTGGGCGAATCGCTCTGGAACTGAAATCGGAATGCTCACTGACATTTGCCCTATCTGAAAGTCTGATAAACGCCGGAAAAATGACTAAGTCCAAAAAAAAATTTTTTCAACTTTTTTAAATTTTACCCCCGTGGGATATATATTCTACCGACACACATTTGGAACTCTCCTGGGGTACCCTCACACATATTATTCCCTCATTTAGTGGATATTTTCACAAAAAAGTGGAATTTTCAAAAATCCAGAAAATTGGCTGAAAACGACTAAATATCATGGTCTCATTGGGCGAATCTCTCTGGAACTGAAATCGGAATGCTCACTGACATTTGCCCTATCTGAAAGTCTGATAAACGCCGGAAAAATGACTAAGTCCAAAAAAAAATATTTTCAACTTTTTTCAATTTTACCCTCGTGGGATATATATTCTACCGACACACATTTGGAACTCTCCTGGGGTACCCTCACACATATTATTCCCTCATTTAGTGGATATTTTCACAAAAAAGTGAAATTTTTAAAAATCCAAAATATTGGCTGAAAATGACTAAATATCAAGGACTCATTGGGCAAATCGCTCTGGAACTGAAATCGGAATGCTCACTGACATTTCCCCTATCTGAAAGTCTGATAAACGCCGGAAAAATGACTAAGTCCAAAAAAATATTTTTTTCAACTTTTTTCAATTTTACCCCCGTGGGATATATATTCTACCCACACACATTGGGAACTCTCCTGGGGTACCCTCACACATTTATTCCCTCATTTAGTGGATATTTTCACAAAAAAGTGAAATTTTCAAAAATCCAGAAAATTGGCTGAAAACGACTAAATATCAAGGACTCATTGGGCGAATCGCTCTGGAACTGAAATCAGAACGCTCACTGACATTTCCCCTATCTGAAAGTGTGATAAACGCCGGAAAAATGACTAAGTCCAAAAAAATATTTTTTTCAACTTTTTTCAATTTTACCCACGTGGGATATATATTCTACCCACACACATTTGGAACTCTCCTGGGGTACCCTCACACATTTATTCCCTCATTTAGTGGATATTTTCACAAAAAAGTGAAATTTTCAAAAATCCAGAAAATTGGCTGAAAACGACTAAATATCAAGGACTCATTGGGCGAATCGCTCTGGAACTGAAATCAGAATGCTCACTGACATTTCCCCTATCTGAAAGTCTGATAAACGCCGGAAAAATGACTAAGTCCAAAAAAATATTCTTTTCAACTTTTTTCAATTTTACCCCCGTGGGATATATATTCTACCTACACACATTGGGAACTCTCCTGGGGTACCCTCACACATATTATTCCCTCATTTAGTGGATATTTTCACAAAAAAGTGACATTTTCAAAAATCCAAAATATTGGGTGAAAATGACTAAATATCAAGGACTCATTGAGCGAATCGCTCTGGAACTGAAATCGGAATGCTCACTGACATTTGCCCTATCTGAATGTCTGATAAACGCCGGAAAAATGACGGTCAAAAAAAAAAATTTATCAACTTTTTTCAATTTTACCCCTGTGGGATATATTTTCTACCCACACACATTTGGAACTCTCCTCACACTTATTATTCCCTAATTTAGTGGATATTTTCACAAAAAAGTGAAATTTTCAAAAATCCAGAAAATTGGCTGAAAACGACTAAATATCATGGTCTCATTGGGCAAATCGCTCTGGAACTGAAATCAGAACGCTCACTGACATTTCCCCTATCTGAAAGTCTGATAAACGCCGGAAAAATGACTAAGTCCAAAAAAAAATTCTTTTCAACTTTTTTAAATTTTACCCCCGTGGGATATATATTCTACCCACACACATTTGGAACTCTCCTGGGGTACCCTCACACATATTATTCCCTCATTTAGTGGATATTTTCACAAAAAAGTGAAATTTTCAAAAATCCAGAAAATTGGCTGAAAACGACTAAATATCATGGTCTCATTGGGCGAATCGCTCTGGAACTGAAATCGGAATGCTCACTGACATTTCCCCTATCTGAAAGTCTGATAAACGCCGGAAAAATGACTAAGTCCAAAAAAATATTTTTTTCAACTTTTTTCAATTTTACCCCCGTGGGATATATATTCTACCCACACACATTGGGAACTCTCCTGGGGTACCCTCACACATTTATTCCCTCATTTAGTGGATATTTTCACAAAAAAGTGAAATTTTCAAAAATCCAGAAAATTGGCTGAAAACGACTAAATACAAGGACTCATTGGGCGAATCGCTCTGGAACTGAAATCAGAATGCTCACTGACATTTCCCCTATCTGAAAGTCTGATAAACGCCGGAAAAATGACTAAGTCCAAAAAAAAATTCTTTTCAACTTTTTTCAATTTTACGCCCGTGGGATATATATTCAACCCACACACATTTGGAACTCTCCTGGGGTACCCTCACAAATATTATTCCCTCATTTAGTGGATATTTTCAGAAAAAAGTGAAATTTTCAAAAATCCAGAAAATTGGCTGAAAACGACTAAATATCAAGGACTCATTGGGCGAATCGCTCTGGAAATGAAATCGGAATGCTCACTGACATTTGCCCTATCTGAAAGTCTGATAAATGCCGGAAAAATGACTAAGTCCAAAAAAAATTTTTTTTCAACTTTTTTCAATTTTACCCCAGTGGGATATATATTCTACCCACACACATTTGGAACTCTCCTGGGGTACCCTCACACATATTATTCCCTCATTTAGTGGATATTTTCACAAAAAAGTGAAATTTTCAAAAATCCAGAAATTTGGCTGAAAACGACTAAATATCAAGGACTCATTGGGCGAATCGCTCTGGAACTGAAATCAGAACGCTCACTGACATTTCCCCTATCTGAAAGTCTGATAAACGCCGGAAAAATTACTAAGTCCAAAAAAAATTTTTTTTCAACTTCTTTAAATTTTACTTCCGTGGGATATATATTCTACCCACACACATTTGGAACTCTCCTGGGGTACCCTCACACATATTATTCCCTAATTTAGTGGATATTTTCACAAAAAAGTAAAATTTTCAAAAATCCAGAAAATTGGCTGAAAACGACTAAATATCATGGTCTCATTGGGCGAATCGCTCTGGAACTGAAATCAGAACGCTCACTGACATTTCCCCTATCTGAAAGTCTGATAAACGCCGGAAAAATGACTAAGTCCAAAAAAAAATTCTTTTCAACTTTTTTCAATTTTACGCCCGTGGGATATATATTCAACCCACACACATTTGGAACTCTCCTGGGGTACCCTCACACATATTATTCCCTCATTTAGTGGATATTTTCACAAAAAAGTGACATTTTCAAAAATCCAAAATATTGGGTGAAAATGACTAAATATCAAGGACTCATTGGGCGAATCGCTCTGGAACTGAAATCGGAATGCTCACTGACATTTGCCCTATCTGAAAGTCTGATAAACGCCGGAAAAATGACTAAGTCCAAAAAAAAATTCTTTTCAACTTCTTTAAATTTTACTTCCGTGGGATATATATTCTACCCACACACATTTGGAACTCTCCTGGGGTACCCTCACACATATTATTCCCTCATTTAGTGGATATTTTCACAAAAAAGTGAAATTTTCAAAAATCCAGAAAATTGGCTGAAAACGACTAAATATCAAGGACTCATTGGGCGAATCGCTCTGGAACTGAAATCAGAACGCTCACTGACATTTCCCCTATCTGAAAGTGTGATAAACGCCGGAAAAATGACTATGTCCAAAAAAAATTTTTTTTCAACTTGTTTCAATTTTACCCCAGTGGGATATATATTCTACCCACACACATTTGGAACTCTCCTGGGGTACCCTCACACATATTATTCCCTCATTTAGTGGATATTTTCACAAAAAAGTGACATTTTCAAAAATCCAAAATATTGGGTGAAAATGACTAAATATCAAGGATTCATTGGGCGAATCGCTCTGGAACTGAAATCGGAATGCTCACTGACATTTGCCCTATCTGAAAGTCTGATAAACGCCGGAAAAATGACGGTCAAAAAAAAAATTTTATCAACTTTTTTCAATTTTACCCCTGTGGGATATATTTTCTACCCACACATATTTGGAACTCTCCTGGGGTACCCTCACACATATTATTCCCTCATTTAGTGGATATTTTCACAAAAAAGTGAAATTTTCAAAAATCCAGAAAATTGGCTGAAAACGACTAAATATCAAGGACTCATTGGGCAAATCGCTCTGGAACTGAAATCAGAACGCTCACTGACATTTCCCCTATCTGAAAGTCTGATAAACGCCGGAAAAATGACTAAGTCCAAAAAAAAATTCTTTTCAACTTTTTTCAATTTTACGCCCGTGGGATATATATTCAACCCACACACATTTGGAACTCTCCTGGGGTACCCTCACAAATATTATTCCCTCATTTAGTGGATATTTTCACAAAAAAGTGAAATTTTCAAAAATCCTGAAAATTGGCTGAAAACGACTAAATATCAAGGACTCATTGGGCGAATCGCTCTGGAAATGAAATCGGAATGCTCACTGACATTTGCCCTATCTGAAAGTCTGATAAATGCCGGAAAAATGACTAAGTCCAAAAAAAATTCTATTCAACTTTTTTCAATTTTACGCCCGTGGGATATATATTCTAAACACACACATTTGGAACTCTCCTGGGGTACCCTCACACATATTATTCCCTCATTTAGTGGATATTTTCAGAAAAAAGTGAAATTTTCAAAAATCCAGAAAATTGGCTGAAAACGACTAAATATCAAGGACTCATTGGGCGAATCGCTCTGGAACTGAAATCAGAATGCTCACTGACATTTCCCCTATCTGAAAGTCTGATAAACGCTGGAAAAATTACTAAGTCCAAAAAAAAATTTTTTTCAACTTCTTTAAATTTTGCTTCCGTGGGATATATATTCTACCCACACACATTTGGAACTCTCCTGGGGTACCCTCACACATATTATTCCCTAATTTAGTGGATATTTTCACAAAAAAGTGAAATTTTCAAAAATCCAGAAAATTGGCTGAAAACGACTAAATATCAAGGACTCATTAGGCGAATCGCTCTGGAAATGAAATCGGAATGCTCACTGACATTTGCCCTATCTGAAAGTCTGATAAATGCCGGAAAAATGACTAAGTCCAAAAAAAATTTTTTTTCAACTTTTTTCAATTTTACCCCAGTGGGATATATATTCTACCCACACACATTTGGAACTCTCCTGGGGTACCCTCACACATATTATTCCCTCATTTAGTGGATATTTTCACAAAAAAGTGAAATTTTCAAAAATCCAGAAAATTGGCTGAAAACGACTAAATATCAAGGACTCATTGGGCGAATCGCTCTGGAACTGAAATCAGAACGCTCACTGACATTTCCCCTATCTGAAAGTGTGATAAACGCCGGAAAAATGACTAAGTCCAAAAAAAAATTTTTTCAACTTTTTTCAATTTTACCCCCGTGGGATATATATTCTACCCACACACATTGGGAACTCTCCTGGGGTACCCTCACACATATTATTCCCTCATTTAGTGGATATTTTCACAAAAAAGTGACATTTTCAAAAATCCAAAATATTGGGTGAAAATGACTAAATATCAAGGACTCATTGAGCGAATCGCTCTGGAACTGAAATCGGAATGCTCACTGACATTTGCCCTATCTGAATGTCTGATAAACGCCGGAAAAATGACGGTCAAAAAAAATTTTTTATCAACTTTTTTCAATTTTACCCCTGTGGGATATATTTTCTACCCACACACATTTGGAACTCTCCTGGGGTACCCTCACACATATTATTCCCTCATTTAGTGGATATTTTCACAAAAAAGTGAAATTTTCAAAAATCCAGAAATTTGGCTGAAAACGACTAAATATCAAGGACTCATTGGGCGAATCGCTCTGGAACTGAAATCAGAACGCTCACTGACATTTCCCCTATCTGAAAGTCTGATAAATGCCGGAAAAATGACTAAGTCCAAAAAAAATTTTTTTTCAACTTTTTTCAATTTTACCCCCGTGGGATATATATTCTACCCACACACATTTGGAACTCTCCTGGGGTACCCTCACACATATTATTCCCTCATTTAGTGGATATTTTCACAAAAAAGTGAAATTTTCAAAAATCCAAAATATTGGCTGAAAATGACTAAATATCAAGGACTCATTGGGCGAATCGCTCTGGAACTGAAATCGGAATGCTCACTGACATTTGCCCTATCTGAAAGTCTGATAAACGCCGGAAAAATGACTAAGTCCAAAAAAAAATATTTTCAACTTTTTTCAATTTTACCCTCGTGGGATATATATTCTACCGACACACATTTGGAACTCTCCTGGGGTACCCTCACACATATTATTCCCTCATTTAGTGGATATTTTCACAAAAAAGTGAAATTTTTAAAAATCCAAAATATTGGCTGAAAATGACTAAATATCAAGGACTCATTGGGCAAATCGCTCTGGAACTGAAATCGGAATGCTCACTGACATTTCCCCTATCTGAAAGTCTGATAAACGCCGGAAAAATGACTAAGTCCAAAAAAATATTTTTTTCAACTTTTTTCAATTTTACCCCCGTGGGATATATATTCTACCCACACACATTGGGAACTCTCCTGGGGTACCCTCACACATTTATTCCCTCATTTAGTGGATATTTTCACAAAAAAGTGAAATTTTCAAAAATCCAGAAAATTGGCTGAAAACGACTAAATATCAAGGACTCATTGGGCGAATCGCTCTGGAACTGAAATCAGAACGCTCACTGACATTTCCCCTATCTGAAAGTCTGATAAACGCCGGAAAAATGACTAAGTCCAAAAAAAAATTCTTTTCAACTTTTTTCAATTTTACGCCCGTGGGATATATATTCTACCCACACACATTTGGAACTCTTTTGGGGTACCCTCACACATATTATTCCCTCATTTAGTGGATATTTTCACAAAAAAGTGAAATTTTCAAAAATCCAGAAAATTGGCTGAAAACGACTAAATATCAAGGACTCATTGGGCGAATCGCTCTGGAACTGAAATCAGAACGCTCACTGACATTTCCCCTATCTGAAAGTGTGATAAACGCCGGAAAAATGACTAAGTCCAAAAAAATATTTTTTTCAACTTTTTTCAATTTTACCCACGTGGGATATATATTCTACCCACACACATTTGGAACTCTCCTGGGGTACCCTCACACATTTATTCCCTCATTTAGTGGATATTTTCACAAAAAAGTGAAATTTTCAAAAATCCAGAAAATTGGCTGAAAACGACTAAATATCAAGGACTCATTGGGCGAATCGCTCTGGAACTGAAATCAGAATGCTCACTGACATTTCCCCTATCTGAAAGTCTGATAAACGCCGGAAAAATGACTAAGTCCAAAAAAATATTCTTTTCAACTTTTTTCAATTTTACCCCCGTGGGATATATATTCTACCTACACACATTGGGAACTCTCCTGGGGTACCCTCACACATATTATTCCCTCATTTAGTGGATATTTTCACAAAAAAGTGACATTTTCAAAAATCCAAAATATTGGGTGAAAATGACTAAATATCAAGGACTCATTGAGCGAATCGCTCTGGAACTGAAATCGGAATGCTCACTGACATTTGCCCTATCTGAATGTCTGATAAACGCCGGAAAAATGACGGTCAAAAAAAAAAATTTATCAACTTTTTTCAATTTTACCCCTGTGGGATATATTTTCTACCCACACACATTTGGAACTCTCCTCACACTTATTATTCCCTAATTTAGTGGATATTTTCACAAAAAAGTGAAATTTTCAAAAATCCAGAAAATTGGCTGAAAACGACTAAATATCATGGTCTCATTGGGCAAATCGCTCTGGAACTGAAATCAGAACGCTCACTGACATTTCCCCTATCTGAAAGTCTGATAAACGCCGGAAAAATGACTAAGTCCAAAAAAAAATTCTTTTCAACTTTTTTAAATTTTACCCCCGTGGGATATATATTCTACCCACACACATTTGGAACTCTCCTGGGGTACCCTCACACATATTATTCCCTCATTTAGTGGATATTTTCACAAAAAAGTGAAATTTTCAAAAATCCAGAAAATTGGCTGAAAACGACTAAATATCATGGTCTCATTGGGCGAATCGCTCTGGAACTGAAATCGGAATGCTCACTGACATTTCCCCTATCTGAAAGTCTGATAAACGCCGGAAAAATGACTAAGTCCAAAAAAATATTTTTTTCAACTTTTTTCAATTTTACCCCCGTGGGATATATATTCTACCCACACACATTGGGAACTCTCCTGGGGTACCCTCACACATTTATTCCCTCATTTAGTGGATATTTTCACAAAAAAGTGAAATTTTCAAAAATCCAGAAAATTGGCTGAAAACGACTAAATATCAAGGACTCATTGGGCGAATCGCTCTGGAACTGAAATCAGAACGCTCACTGACATTTCCCCTATCTGAAAGTCTATTAAACGCCGGAAAAATGACTAAGTCCAAAAAAAAATTCTTTTCAACTTTTTTCAATTTTACGCCCGTGGGATATATATTCTACCTACACACATTGGGAACTCTCCTGGGGTACCCTCACACATATTATTCCCTCATTTAGTGGATATTTTCACAAAAAAGTGACATTTTCAAAAATCCAAAATATTGGGTGAAAATGACTAAATATCAAGGATTCATTGGGCGAATCGCTCTGGAACTGAAATCGGAATGCTCACTGACATTTGCCCTATCTGAAAGTCTGATAAACGCCGGAAAAATGACGGTCAAAAAAAAAATTTTATCAACTTTTTTCAATTTTACCCCTGTGGGATATATTTTCTACCCACACATATTTGGAACTCTCCTGGGGTACCCTCACACATATTATTCCCTCATTTAGTGGATATTTTCACAAAAAAGTGAAATTTTCAAAAATCCAGAAAATTGGCTGAAAACGACTAAATATCAAGGACTCATTGGGCAAATCGCTCTGGAACTGAAATCAGAACGCTCACTGACATTTCCCCTATCTGAAAGTCTGATAAACGCCGGAAAAATGACTAAGTCCAAAAAAAAATTATTTTCAACTTTTTTCAATTTTACGCCCGTGGGATATATATTCAACCCACACACATTTGGAACTCTCCTGGGGTACCCTCACAAATATTATTCCCTCATTTAGTGGATATTTTCACAAAAAAGTGAAATTTTCAAAAATCCTGAAAATTGGCTGAAAACGACTAAATATCAAGGACTCATTGGGCGAATCGCTCTGGAAATGAAATCGGAATGCTCACTGACATTTGCCCTATCTGAAAGTCTGATAAATGCCGGAAAAATGACTAAGTCCAAAAAAAATTTTTTTTCAACTTTTTTCAATTTTACCCCAGTGGGATATATATTCTACCCACACACATTTGGAACTCTCCTGGGGTACCCTCACACATATTATTCCCTCATTTAGTGGATATTTTCACAAAAAAGTGACATTTTCAATAATCCAAAATATTGGGTGAAAATGACTAAATATCAAGGACTCATTGGGCGAATCGCTCTGCAACTGAAATCGGAATGCTCACTGACATTTGCCCTATCTGAAAGTCTGATAAACGCCGGAAAAATGACTAAGTCCAAAAAAAAATTCTATTCAACTTTTTTCAATTTTACGCCCGTGGGATATATATTCTAAACACACACATTTGGAACTCTCCTGGGGTACCCTCACACATATTATTCCCTCATTTAGTGGATATTTTCAGAAAAAAGTGAAATTTTCAAAAATCCAGAAAATTGGCTGAAAACGACTAAATATCAAGGACTCATTGGGCGAATCGCTCTGGAACTGAAATCAGAATGCTCACTGACATTTCCCCTATCTGAAAGTCTGATAAACGCTGGAAAAATTACTAAGTCCAAAAAAAAATTTTTTTCAACTTCTTTAAATTTTGCTTCCGTGGGATATATATTCTACCCACACACATTTGGAACTCTCCTGGGGTACCCTCACACATATTATTCCCTAATTTAGTGGATATTTTCACAAAAAAGTGAAATTTTCAAAAATCCAGAAAATTGGCTGAAAACGACTAAATATCAAGGACTCATTGGGCGAATCGCTCTGGAAATGAAATCGGAATGCTCACTGACATTTGCCCTATCTGAAAGTCTGATAAATGCCGGAAAAATGACTAAGTCCAAAAAAAATTTTTTTTCAACTTTTTTCAATTTTACCCCAGTGGGATATATATTCTACCCACACACATTTGGAACTCTCCTGGGGTACCCTCACACATATTATTCCCTCATTTAGTGGATATTTTCACAAAAAAGTGAAATTTTCAAAAATCCAGAAAATTGGCTGAAAACGACTAAATATCAAGGACTCATTGGGCGAATCGCTCTGGAACTGAAATCAGAACGCTCACTGACATTTCCCCTATCTGAAAGTGTGATAAACGCCGGAAAAATGACTAAGTCCCAAAAAAAATTTTTTCAACTTTTTTCAATTTTACCCCCGTGGGATATATATTCTACCCACACACATTGGGAACTCTCCTGGGGTACCCTCACACATATTATTCCCTCATTTAGTGGATATTTTCACAAAAAAGTGAAATTTTCAAAAATCCAAAATATTGGCTGAAAATGACTAAATATCAAGGACTCATTGGGCGAATCGCTCTGGAACTGAAATCGGAATGCTCACTGACATTTGCCCTATCTGAAAGTCTGATAAACGCCGGAAAAATGACTAAGTCCAAAAAAAAATTTTTTCAACTTTTTTAAATTTTACCCCCGTGGGATATATATTCTACCGACACACATTTGGAACTCTCCTGGGGTACCCTCACACATATTATTCCCTCATTTAGTGGATATTTTCACAAAAAAGTGGAATTTTCAAAAATCCAGAAAATTGGCTGAAAACGACTAAATATCATGGTCTCATTGGGCGAATCGCTCTGGAACTGAAATCGGAATGCTCACTGACATTTGCCCTATCTGAAAGTCTGATAAACGCCGGAAAAATGACTAAGTCCAAAAAAAAATATTTTCAACTTTTTTCAATTTTACCCTCGTGGGATATATATTCTACCGACACACATTTGGAACTCTCCTGGGGTACCCTCACACATATTATTCCCTCATTTAGTGGATATTTTCACAAAAAAGTGAAATTTTTAAAAATCCAAAATATTGGCTGAAAATGACTAAATATCAAGGACTCATTGGGCAAATCGCTCTGGAACTGAAATCGGAATGCTCACTGACATTTCCCCTATCTGAAAGTCTGATAAACGCCGGAAAAATGACTAAGTCCAAAAAAATATTTTTTTCAACTTTTTTCAATTTTACCCCCGTGGGATATATATTCTACCCACACACATTGGGAACTCTCCTGGGGTACCCTCACACATTTATTCCCTCATTTAGTGGATATTTTCACAAAAAAGTGAAATTTTCAAAAATCCAGAAAATTGGCTGAAAACGACTAAATATCAAGGACTCATTGGGCGAATCGCTCTGGAACTGAAATCAGAACGCTCACTGACATTTCCCCTATCTGAAAGTGTGATAAACGCCGGAAAAATGACTAAGTCCAAAAAAATATTTTTTTCAACTTTTTTCAATTTTACCCACGTGGGATATATATTCTACCCACACACATTTGGAACTCTCCTGGGGTACCCTCACACATTTATTCCCTCATTTAGTGGATATTTTCACAAAAAAGTGAAATTTTCAAAAATCCAGAAAATTGGCTGAAAACGACTAAATATCAAGGACTCATTGGGCGAATCGCTCTGGAACTGAAATCAGAATGCTCACTGACATTTCCCCTATCTGAAAGTCTGATAAACGCCGGAAAAATGACTAAGTCCAAAAAAATATTCTTTTCAACTTTTTTCAATTTTACCCCCGTGGGATATATATTCTACCTACACACATTGGGAACTCTCCTGGGGTACCCTCACACATATTATTCCCTCATTTAGTGGATATTTTCACAAAAAAGTGACATTTTCAAAAATCCAAAATATTGGGTGAAAATGACTAAATATCAAGGACTCATTGAGCGAATCGCTCTGGAACTGAAATCGGAATGCTCACTGACATTTGCCCTATCTGAATGTCTGATAAACGCCGGAAAAATGACGGTCAAAAAAAAAAATTTATCAACTTTTTTCAATTTTACCCCTGTGGGATATATTTTCTACCCACACACATTTGGAACTCTCCTCACACTTATTATTCCCTAATTTAGTGGATATTTTCACAAAAAAGTGAAATTTTCAAAAATCCAGAAAATTGGCTGAAAACGACTAAATATCATGGTCTCATTGGGCAAATCGCTCTGGAACTGAAATCAGAACGCTCACTGACATTTCCCCTATCTGAAAGTCTGATAAACGCCGGAAAAATGACTAAGTCCAAAAAAAAATTCTTTTCAACTTTTTTAAATTTTACCCCCGTGGGATATATATTCTACCCACACACATTTGGAACTCTCCTGGGGTACCCTCACACATATTATTCCCTCATTTAGTGGATATTTTCACAAAAAAGTGAAATTTTCAAAAATCCAGAAAATTGGCTGAAAACGACTAAATATCATGGTCTCATTGGGCGAATCGCTCTGGAACTGAAATCGGAATGCTCACTGACATTTCCCCTATCTGAAAGTCTGATAAACGCCGGAAAAATGACTAAGTCCAAAAAAATATTTTTTTCAACTTTTTTCAATTTTACCCCCGTGGGATATATATTCTACCCACACACATTGGGAACTCTCCTGGGGTACCCTCACACATTTATTCCCTCATTTAGTGGATATTTTCACAAAAAAGTGAAATTTTCAAAAATCCAGAAAATTGGCTGAAAACGACTAAATATCAAGGACTCATTGGGCGAATCGCTCTGGAACTGAAATCAGAACGCTCACTGACATTTCCCCTATCTGAAAGTCTATTAAACGCCGGAAAAATGACTAAGTCCAAAAAAAAATTCTTTTCAACTTTTTTCAATTTTACGCCCGTGGGATATATATTCTACCTACACACATTGGGAACTCTCCTGGGGTACCCTCACACATATTATTCCCTCATTTAGTGGATATTTTCACAAAAAAGTGACATTTTCAAAAATCCAAAATATTGGGTGAAAATGACTAAATATCAAGGATTCATTGGGCGAATCGCTCTGGAACTGAAATCGGAATGCTCACTGACATTTGCCCTATCTGAAAGTCTGATAAACGCCGGAAAAATGACGGTCAAAAAAAAAATTTTATCAACTTTTTTCAATTTTACCCCTGTGGGATATATTTTCTACCCACACATATTTGGAACTCTCCTGGGGTACCCTCACACATATTATTCCCTCATTTAGTGGATATTTTCACAAAAAAGTGAAATTTTCAAAAATCCAGAAAATTGGCTGAAAACGACTAAATATCAAGGACTCATTGGGCAAATCGCTCTGGAACTGAAATCAGAACGCTCACTGACATTTCCCCTATCTGAAAGTCTGATAAACGCCGGAAAAATGACTAAGTCCAAAAAAAAATTCTTTTCAACTTTTTTCAATTTTACGCCCGTGGGATATATATTCAACCCACACACATTTGGAACTCTCCTGGGGTACCCTCACAAATATTATTCCCTCATTTAGTGGATATTTTCACAAAAAAGTGAAATTTTCAAAAATCCTGAAAATTGGCTGAAAACGACTAAATATCAAGGACTCATTGGGCGAATCGCTCTGGAAATGAAATCGGAATGCTCACTGACATTTGCCCTATCTGAAAGTCTGATAAATGCCGGAAAAATGACTAAGTCCAAAAAAAATTTTTTTTCAACTTTTTTCAATTTTACCCCAGTGGGATATATATTCTACCCACACACATTTGGAACTCTCCTGGGGTACCCTCACACATATTATTCCCTCATTTAGTGGATATTTTCACAAAAAAGTGACATTTTCAATAATCCAAAATATTGGGTGAAAATGACTAAATATCAAGGACTCATTGGGCGAATCGCTCTGCAACTGAAATCGGAATGCTCACTGACATTTGCCCTATCTGAAAGTCTGATAAACGCCGGAAAAATGACTAAGTCCAAAAAAAAATTCTATTCAACTTTTTTCAATTTTACGCCCGTGGGATATATATTCTAAACACACACATTTGGAACTCTCCTGGGGTACCCTCACACATATTATTCCCTCATTTAGTGGATATTTTCAGAAAAAAGTGAAATTTTCAAAAATCCAGAAAATTGGCTGAAAACGACTAAATATCAAGGACTCATTGGGCGAATTGCTCTGGAACTGAAATCAGAATGCTCACTGACATTTCCCCTATCTGAAAGTCTGATAAACGCTGGAAAAATTACTAAGTCCAAAAAAAAATTTTTTTCAACTTCTTTAAATTTTGCTTCCGTGGGATATATATTCTACCCACACACATTTGGAACTCTCCTGGGGTACCCTCACACATATTATTCCCTAATTTAGTGGATATTTTCACAAAAAAGTGAAATTTTCAAAAATCCAGAAAATTGGCTGAAAACGACTAAATATCAAGGACTCATTGGGCGAATCGCTCTGGAAATGAAATCGGAATGCTCACTGACATTTGCCCTATCTGAAAGTCTGATAAATGCCGGAAAAATGACTAAGTCCAAAAAAAATTTTTTTTCAACTTTTTTCAATTTTACCCCAGTGGGATATATATTCTACCCACACACATTTGGAACTCTCCTGGGGTACCCTCACACATATTATTCCCTCATTTAGTGGATATTTTCACAAAAAAGTGAAATTTTCAAAAATACAGAAAATTGGCTGAAAACGACTAAATATCAAGGACTCATTGGGCGAATCGCTCTGGAACTGAAATCAGAACGCTCACTGACATTTCCCCTATCTGAAAGTGTGATAAACGCCGGAAAAATGACTAAGTCCCAAAAAAAATTTTTTCAACTTTTTTCAATTTTACCCCCGTGGGATATATATTCTACCCACACACATTGGGAACTCTCCTGGGGTACCCTCACACATATTATTCCCTCATTTAGTGGATATTTTCACAAAAAAGTGACATTTTCAAAAATCCAAAATATTGGGTGAAAATGACTAAATATCAAGGACTCATTGAGCGAATCGCTCTGGAACTGAAATCGGAATGCTCACTGACATTTGCCCTATCTGAATGTCTGATAAACGCCGGAAAAATGACGGTCAAAAAAAATTTTTTATCAACTTTTTTCAATTTTACCCCTGTGGGATATATTTTCTACCCACACACATTTGGAACTCTCCTGGGGTACCCTCACACATATTATTCCCTCATTTAGTGGATATTTTCACAAAAAAGTGAAATTTTCAAAAATCCAGAAATTTGGCTGAAAACGACTAAATATCAAGGACTCATTGGGCGAATCGCTCTGGTTTTGAAATCGGAATGCTCACTGACATTTGCCCTATCTGAAAGTCTGATAAACGCCGGAAAAATGACTAAGTCCAAAAAAAAATTTTTTTAAACTTTTTTCAATTTTACCCCCGTGGGATATATATTCTACCCACACACATTTGGAACTCTCCTGGGGTACCCTCACACATATTATTCCCTCATTTAGTGGATATTTTCACAAAAAAGTGAAATTTTCAAAAATCCAAAATATTGGCTGAAAATGACTAAATATCAAGGACTCATTGGGCGAATCGCTCTGGAACTGAAATCGGAATGCTCACTGACATTTGCCCTATCTGAAAGTCTGATAAACGCCGGAAAAATGACTAAGTCCAAAAAAAAATTTTTTCAACTTTTTTAAATTTTACCCCCGTGGGATATATATTCTACCGACACACATTTGGAACTCTCCTGGGGTACCCTCACACATATTATTCCCTCATTTAGTGGATATTTTCACAAAAAAGTGGAATTTTCAAAAATCCAGAAAATTGGCTGAAAACGACTAAATATCATGGTCTCATTGGGCGAATCGCTCTGGAACTGAAATCGGAATGCTCACTGACATTTGCCCTATCTGAAAGTCTGATAAACGTCGGAAAAATGACTAAGTCCAAAAAAAAATGTTTTCAACTTTTTTCAATTTTACCCTCGTGGGATATATATTCTACCGACACACATTTGGAACTCTCCTGGGGTACCCTCACACATATTATTCCCTCATTTAGTGGATATTTTCACAAAAAAGTGAAATTTTTAAAAATCCAAAATATTGGCTGAAAATGACTAAATATCAAGGACTCATTGGGCAAATCGCTCTGGAACTGAAATCGGAATGCTCACTGACATTTCCCCTATCTGAAAGTCTGATAAACGCCGGAAAAATGACTAAGTCCAAAAAAATATTTTTTTCAACTTTTTTCAATTTTACCCCCGTGGGATATATATTCTACCCACACACATTGGGAACTCTCCTGGGGTACCCTCACACATTTATTCCCTCATTTAGTGGATATTTTCACAAAAAAGTGAAATTTTCAAAAATCCAGAAAATTGGCTGAAAACGACTAAATATCAAGGACTCATTGGGCGAATCGCTCTGGAACTGAAATCAGAACGCTCACTGACATTTCCCCTATCTGAAAGTCTGATAAACGCCGGAAAAATGACTAAGTCCAAAAAAAAATTCTTTTCAACTTTTTTCAATTTTACGCCCGTGGGATATATATTCTACCCACACACATTTGGAACTCTTTTGGGGTACCCTCACACATATTATTCCCTCATTTAGTGGATATTTTCACAAAAAAGTGAAATTTTCAAAAATCCAGAAAATTGGCTGAAAACGACTAAATATCAAGGACTCATTGGGCGAATCGCTCTGGAACTGAAATCAGAACGCTCACTGACATTTCCCCTATCTGAAAGTGTGATAAACGCCGGAAAAATGACTAAGTCCAAAAAAATATTTTTTTCAACTTTTTTCAATTTTACCCACGTGGGATATATATTCTACCCACACACATTTGGAACTCTCCTGGGGTACCCTCACACATTTATTCCCTCATTTAGTGGATATTTTCACAAAAAAGTGAAATTTTCAAAAATCCAGAAAATTGGCTGAAAACGACTAAATATCAAGGACTCATTGGGCGAATCGCTCTGGAACTGAAATCAGAATGCTCACTGACATTTCCCCTATCTGAAAGTCTGATAAACGCCGGAAAAATGACTAAGTCCAAAAAAATATTCTTTTCAACTTTTTTCAATTTTACCCCCGTGGGATATATATTCTACCTACACACATTGGGAACTCTCCTGGGGTACCCTCACACATATTATTCCCTCATTTAGTGGATATTTTCACAAAAAAGTGACATTTTCAAAAATCCAAAATATTGGGTGAAAATGACTAAATATCAAGGACTCATTGAGCGAATCGCTCTGGAACTGAAATCGGAATGCTCACTGACATTTGCCCTATCTGAATGTCTGATAAACGCCGGAAAAATGACGGTCAAAAAAAAAAATTTATCAACTTTTTTCAATTTTACCCCTGTGGGATATATTTTCTACCCACACACATTTGGAACTCTCCTCACACTTATTATTCCCTAATTTAGTGGATATTTTCACAAAAAAGTGAAATTTTCAAAAATCCAGAAAATTGGCTGAAAACGACTAAATATCATGGTCTCATTGGGCAAATCGCTCTGGAACTGAAATCAGAACGCTCACTGACATTTCCCCTATCTGAAAGTCTGATAAACGCCGGAAAAATGACTAAGTCCAAAAAAAAATTCTTTTCAACTTTTTTAAATTTTACCCCCGTGGGATATATATTCTACCCACACACATTTGGAACTCTCCTGGGGTACCCTCACACATATTATTCCCTCATTTAGTGGATATTTTCACAAAAAAGTGAAATTTTCAAAAATCCAGAAAATTGGCTGAAAACGACTAAATATCATGGTCTCATTGGGCGAATCGCTCTGGAACTGAAATCGGAATGCTCACTGACATTTCCCCTATCTGAAAGTCTGATAAACGCCGGAAAAATGACTAAGTCCAAAAAAATATTTTTTTCAACTTTTTTCAATTTTACCCCCGTGGGATATATATTCTACCCACACACATTGGGAACTCTCCTGGGGTACCCTCACACATTTATTCCCTCATTTAGTGGATATTTTCACAAAAAAGTGAAATTTTCAAAAATCCAGAAAATTGGCTGAAAACGACTAAATATCAAGGACTCATTGGGCGAATCGCTCTGGAACTGAAATCAGAACGCTCACTGACATTTCCCCTATCTGAAAGTCTATTAAACGCCGGAAAAATGACTAACTCCAAAAAAAAATTCTTTTCAACTTTTTTCAATTTTACGCCCGTGGGATATATATTCTACCCACACACATTTGGAACTCTCCTGGGGTACCCTCACACATATTATTCCCTCATTTAGTGGATATTTTCACAAAAAAGTGAAATTTTCAAAAATCCAGAAAATTGGCTGAAAACGACTAAATATCAAGGACTCATTGGGCGAATCGCTCTGGAACTGAAATCAGAACGCTCACTGACATTTCCCCTATCTGAAAGTGTGATAAACGCCGGAAAAATGACTAAGTCCAAAAAAATATTTTTTTCAACTTTTTTCAATTTTACCCACGTGGGATATATATTCTACCCACACACATTTGGAACTCTCCTGGGGTACCCTCACACATTTATTCCCTCATTTAGTGGATATTTTCACAAAAAAGTGAAATTTTCAAAAATCCAGAAAATTGGCTGAAAACGACTAAATATCAAGGACTCATTGGGCGAATCGCTCTGGAACTGAAATCAGAACGCTCACTGACATTTCCCCTATCTGAAAGTCTGATAAACGCCGGAAAAATGACTAAGTCCAAAAAAAAATTCTTTTCAACTTTTTTCAATTTTACCCCCGTGGGATATATATTCTACCTACACACATTGGGAACTCTCCTGGGGTACCCTCACACATATTATTCCCTCATTTAGTGGATATTTTCACAAAAAAGTGACATTTTCAAAAATCCAAAATATTGGGTGAAAATGACTAAATATCAAGGACTCATTGAGCGAATCGCTCTGGAACTGAAATCGGAATGCTCACTGACATTTGCCCTATCTGAATGTCTGATAAACGCCGGAAAAATGACGGTCAAAAAAAAATTTTTATCAACTTTTTTCAATTTTACCCCTGTGGGATATATTTTCTACCCACACACATTTGGAACTCTCCTGGGGTACCCTCACACATATTATTCCCTCATTTAGTGGATATTTTCACAAAAAAGTGAAATTTTCAAAAATCCAGAAAATTGGCTGAAAACGACTAAATATCAAGGACTCATTGGGCGAATCGCTCTGGAACTGAAATCAGAACGCTCACTGACATTTCCCCTATCTGAAAGTCTGATAAACGCCGGAAAAATTACTAAGTCCAAAAAAAAATTTTTTTCAACTTCTTTAAATTTTACTTCCGTCGGATATATATTCTACCCACACACATTTGGAACTCTCCTGGGGTACCCTCACACATATTATTCCCTAATTTAGTGGATATTTTCACAAAAAAGTGAAATTTTCAAAAATCCAGAAAATTGGCTGAAAACGACTAAATATCATGGTCTCATTGGGCAAATCGCTCTGGAACTGAAATCAGAACGCTCACTGACATTTCCCCTATCTGAAAGTCTGATAAACGCCGGAAAAATGACTAAGTCCAAAAAAAAATTCTTTTCAACTTTTTTCAATTTTACGCCCGTGGGATATATATTCAACCCACACACATTTGGTACTCTCCTGGGGTACCCTCACAAATATTATTCCCTCATTTAGTGGATATTTTCACAAAAAAGTGAAATTTTCAAAAATCCAGAAAATTGGCTGAAAATGACTAAATATCAAGGACTCATTGGGCAAATCGCTCTGGAACTGAAATCGGAATGCTCACTGACATTTCCCCTATCTGAAAGTCTGATAAACGCCGGAAAAATGACTAAGTCCAAAAAAATATTTTTTTCAACTTTTTTCAATTTTACCCCCGTGGGATATATATTCTACCCACACACATTGGGAACTCTCCTGGGGTACCCTCACACATATTATTCCCTCATTTAGTGGATATTTTCACAAAAAAGTGAAATTTTCAAAAATCCAGAAAATTGGCTGAAAACGACTAAATATCAAGGACTCATTGGGCGAATCGCTCTGGAACTGAAATCAGAACGCTCACTGACATTTCCCCTATCTGAAAGTCTGATAAACGCCGGAAAAATTACTAAGTCCAAAAAAAAATTTTTTTCAACTTCTTTAAATTTTACTTCCTTGGGATATATATTCTACCCACACACATTTGGAACTCTCCTGGGGTACCCTCACACATATTATTCCCTAATTTAGTGGATATTTTCACAAAAAAGTGAAATTTTCAAAAATCCAGAAAATTGGCTGAAAACGACTAAATATCATGGTCTCATTGGGCGAATCGCTCTGGAACTGAAATCAGAACGCTCACTGACATTTCCCCTATCTGAAAGTCTGATAAACGCCGGAAAAATGACTAAGTCCAAAAAAAAATTCTTTTCAACTTTTTTCAATTTTACTCCCGTGGGATATATATTCAACCCACACACATTTGGAACTCTCCTGGGGTACCCTCACAAATATTATTCCCTCATTTAGTGGATATTTTCACAAAAAAGTGAAATTTTCAAAAATACAGAAAATTGGCTGAAAACGACTAAATATCAAGGAATCATTGGGCAAATCGCTCTGGAACTGAAATCGGAATGCTCACTGACATTTCCCCTATCTGAAAGTCTGATAAACGCCGGAAAAATGACTAAGTCCAAAAAAATATTTTTTTCAACTTTTTTCAATTTTACCCCCGTGGGATATATATTCTACCCACACACATTGGGAACTCTCCTGGGGTACCCTCACACATATTATTCCCTCATTTAGTGGATATTTTCACAAAAAAGTGAAATTTTCAAAAATCCAAAATATTGGCTGAAAATGACTAAATATCAAGGACTCATTGGGCGAATCGCTCTGGAACTGAAATCGGAATGCTCACTGACATTTGCCCTATCTGAAAGTCTGATAAACGCCGGAAAAATGATGGTCGAAAAAAAAATTTTTTCAACTTTTTTCAATTTTACCCCCGTGGGATATATTTTCTACCCACACACATTTGGAACTCTCCTGGGGTACCCTCACACATATTATTCCCTCATTTAGTGCATATTTTCACAAAAAAGTGAAATTTTCAAAAATCCAAAATATTGGCTGAAAATGACTAAATATCAAGGACTCATTGGGCGAATCGCTCTGGAACTGAAATCGGAATGCTCACTGACATTTGCCCTATCTGAAAGTCTGATAAACGCAGGAAAAATGACTAAGTCCAAAAAAAAATTTTTTTCAACTTCTTTAAATTTTACCCCCGTGGGATCTATATTCTACCCACACACATTTGGAACTCTCCTGGGGTACCCTCACACATATTATTCCCTCATTTAGTGGATATTTTCACAAAAAAGTGAAATTTTCAAAAATCCAAAATATTGGCTGAAAATGACTAAATATCAAGGACTCATTGGGCGAATCGCTCTGGAACTGAAATCGGAATGCTCACTGACATTTGCCCTATCTGAAAGTCTGATAAACGCCGGAAAAATGATGGTGAAAAAAAAATTTTTTTCAACTTTTTTCAATTTTACCCACGTGGGATATATTTTCTACCCACACACATTTGGAACTCTCCTGGGGTACCCTCACACATATTATTCCCTCATTTAGTGGATATTTTCACAAAAAAGTGAAATTTTCAAAAATCCAGAAAATTGGCTGAAAACGACTAAATATCAAGGACTCATTGGGCGAATCGCTCTAGAACTGAAATCAGAACGCTCACTGACATTTCCCCTATCTGAAAGTCTGATAAACGCTGGAAAAATGACTAAGTCCAAAAAAAAATTCTTTTCAACTTTTTTCAATTTTACCCCCGTGGGATATATATTCTACCCACACACATTGGGAACTCTCCTGGGGTACCCTCACACATATTATTCCCTCATTTAGTGGATATTTTCACAAAAAAGTGAAATTTTCAAAAATCCAGAAAATTGGCTGAAAACGACTAAATATCAAGGACTCATTGGGCGAATCGCTCTGGAACTGAAATCAGAACGCTCACTGACATTTCCCCTATCTGAAAGTCTGATAAACGCCGGAAAAATTACTAAGTCCAAAAAAAAATTTTTTTCAACTTCTTTAAATTTTACTTCCTTGGGATATATATTCTACCCACACACATTTGGAACTCTCCTGGGGTACCCTCACACATATTATTCCCTAATTTAGTGGATATTTTCACAAAAAAGTGAAATTTTCAAAAATCCAGAAAATTGGCTGAAAACGACTAAATATCATGGTCTCATTGGGCGAATCGCTCTGGAACTGAAATCAGAACGCTCACTGACATTTCCCCTATCTGAAAGTCTGATAAACGCCGGAAAAATGACTAAGTCCAAAAAAAAATTCTTTTCAACTTTTTTCAATTTTACTCCCGTGGGATATATATTCAACCCACACACATTTGGAACTCTCCTGGGGTACCCTCACAAATATTATTCCCTCATTTAGTGGATATTTTCACAAAAAAGTGAAATTTTCAAAAATACAGAAAATTGGCTGAAAACGACTAAATATCAAGGAATCATTGGGCAAATCGCTCTGGAACTGAAATCGGAATGCTCACTGACATTTCCCCTATCTGAAAGTCTGATAAACGCCGGAAAAATGACTAAGTCCAAAAAAATATTTTTTTCAACTTTTTTCAATTTTACCCCCGTGGGATATATATTCTACCCACACACATTGGGAACTCTCCTGGGGTACCCTCACACATATTATTCCCTCATTTAGTGGATATTTTCACAAAAAAGTGAAATTTTCAAAAATCCAAAATATTGGCTGAAAATGACTAAATATCAAGGACTCATTGGGCGAATCGCTCTGGAACTGAAATCGGAATGCTCAGTGACATTTGCCCTATCTGAAAGTCTGATAAACGCCGGAAAAATGATGGTCGAAAAAAAAATTTTTTCAACTTTTTTCAATTTTACCCCCGTGGGATATATTTTCTACCCACACACATTTGGAACTCTCCTGGGGTACCCTCACACATATTATTCCCTCATTTAGTGCATATTTTCACAAAAAAGTGAAATTTTCAAAAATCCAAAATATTGGCTGAAAATGACTAAATATCAAGGACTCATTGGGCGAATCGCTCTGGAACTGAAATCGGAATGCTCACTGACATTTGCCCTATCTGAAAGTCTGATAAACGCAGGAAAAATGACTAAGTCCAAAAAAAAATTTTTTTCAACTTCTTTAAATTTTACCCCCGTGGGATCTATAATCTACCCACACACATTTGGAACTCTCCTGGGGTACCCTCACACATATTATTCCCTCATTTAGTGGATATTTTCACAAAAAAGTGAAATTTTCAAAAATCCAAAATATTGGCTGAAAATGACTAAATATCAAGGACTCATTGGGCGAATCGCTCTGGAACTGAAATCGGAATGCTCACTGACATTTGCCCTATCTGAAAGTCTGATAAACGCCGGAAAAATGATGGTGAAAAAAAAATTTTTTTCAACTTTTTTCAATTTTACCCACGTGGGATATATTTTCTACCCACACACATTTGGAACTCTCCTGGGGTACCCTCACACATATTATTCCCTCATTTAGTGGATATTTTCACAAAAAAGTGAAATTTTCAAAAATCCAGAAAATTGGCTGAAAACGACTAAATATCAAGGACTCATTGGGCGAATCGCTCTAGAACTGAAATCAGAACGCTCACTGACATTTCCCCTATCTGAAAGTCTGATAAACGCTGGAAAAATGACTAAGTCCAAAAAAAAATTCTTTTCAACTTTTTTCAATTTTACCCCAGTGGGATATATATTCTACCCACACACATTTGGAACTCTCCTGGGGTACCCTCACACATATTATTCCCTCATTTAGTGGATATTTTCACAAAAAAGTGAAATTTTCAAAAATCCAGAAAATTGGCTGAAAACGACTAAATATCAAGGACTCATTGGGCAAATCGCTCTGGAACTGAAATCGGAATGCTCACTGACATTTCCGCTATCTGAAAGTCTGATAAACGCCGGAAAAATGACTAAGTCCAAAAAAATATTTTTTTCAACTTTTTTCAATTTTACCCCCGTGGGATATATATTCTACCCACACACATTGGGAACTCTCCTGGGGTACCCTCACACATATTATTCCCTCATTTAGTGGATATTTTCACAAAAAAGTGAAATTTTCAAAAATCCAAAATATTGGCTGAAAATGACTAAATATCAAGGACTCATTGGGCGAATCGCTCTGGAACTGAAATCGGAATGCTCACTGACATTTCCCCTATCTGAAAGTCTGATAAACGCCGGAAAAATGATGGTCAAAAAAAAAATTTTTTCAACTTTTTTCAATTTTACCCCCGTGGGATATATTTTCTACCCACACACATTTGGAACTCTCCTGGGGTACCCTCACACATATTATTCCCTCATTTAGTGGATATTTTCAAAAAAAAGTGAAATTTTCAAAAATCCAAAATATTGGCTGAAAATGACTAAATATCAAGGACTCATTGGGCGAATCGCTCTGGAACTGAAATCGGAACGCTCACTGACATTTCCCCTATCTGAAAGTCTGATAAACGCCGGAAAAATGACTAAGTCCAAAAAAAAATTTTTTTCAACTTTTTTCAATTTTACCCACGTGGGATATATATTTTACCCACACACATTTGGAACTCTCCTGGGGTACCCTCACACATATTATTCCCTCATTTAGTGGATATTTTCACAAAAAAGTGAAATTTTCAAAAATCCAGAAAATTGGCTGAAAACGACTAAATATCAAGGACTCATTGGGCGAATCGCTCTGGAACTGAAATCAGAACGCTCACTGACATTTCCCCTATCTGAAAGTCTGATAAACGCAGGAAAAATGACTAAGTCCAAAAAAAAATTTTTTTCAACTTCTTTAAATTTTACCCCTGTGGGATCTATATTCTACCCACACACATTTGGAACTCTCCTGGGGTACCCTCACACATATTATTCCCTCATTTAGTGGATATTTTCACAAAAAAGTGAAATTTTCAAAAATCCAGAAAATTGGCTGAAAACGACTAAATATCAAGGACTTATTGGGCGAATCGCTCTGGAACTGAAATCAGAACGCTCACTGACATTTCCCCTATCTGAAAGTCTGATAAACGCCGGAAAAATGACTAAGTCCAAAAAAATATTTTTTTCAATTTTACCCCCGTGGGATATATATTCTACCCACACACATTGGGAACTCTCCTGGGGTACCCTCACACATATTATTCCCTCATTTAGTGGATATTTTCACAAAAAAGTGAAATTTTCAAAAATCCAAAATATTGGCTGAAAATGACTAAATATCAAGGACTCATTGGGCGAATCGCTCTGGAACTGAAATCGGAATGCTCACTGACATTTGCCCTATCTGAAAGTCTGATAAACGCCGGAAAAATGACGAAGTCAAAAAAAAATTTTTTTAAACTTTTTTCAATTTTACCCCCGTGGGATATATTTTCTACCCACACACATTTGGAACTCTCCTGGGGTACCCTCACACATATTATTCCCTCATTTAGTGGATATTTTCACAAAAAAGTGAAATTTTCAAAAATCCAAAATATTGGCTGAAAATGACTAAATATCAAGGACTCATTGGGCGAATCGCTCTGGAACTGAAATCGGAATGCTCACTGACATTTGCCCTATCTGAAAGTCTGATAAACGCAGGAAAAATGACTAAGTCCAAAAAAAAATTTTTTTCTACTTCTTTAAATTTTACCCCCGTGGGATCTATATTCTACCCACACACATTTGGAACTCTCCTGGGGTACCCTCACACATATTATTCCCTCATTTAGTGGATATTTTCACAAAAAAGTGAAATTTTCAAAAATCCAGAAAATTGGCTGAAAACGACTAAATATCAAGGACTCATTGGGCGAATCGCTCTAGAACTGAAATCAGAACGCTCACTGACATTTGCCCTATCTGAAAGTCTGATAAACGCCGGAAAAATGATGGTCGAAAAAAAAATTTTTTCAACTTTTTTCAATTTTACCCCCGTGGGATATATTTTCTACCCACACACATTTGGAACTCTCCTGGGGTACCCTCACACATATTATTCCCTCATTTAGTGCATATTTTCACAAAAAAGTGAAATTTTCAAAAATCCAAAATATTGGCTGAAAATGACTAAATATCAAGGACTCATTGGGCGAATCGCTCTGGAACTGAAATCGGAATGCTCACTGACATTTGCCCTATCTGAAAGTCTGATAAACGCAGGAAAAATGACTAAGTCCAAAAAAAAATTTTTTTCAACTTCTTTAAATTTTACCCCCGTGGGATCTATATTCTACCCACACACATTTGGAACTCTCCTGGGGTACCCTCACACATATTATTCCCTCATTTAGTGGATATTTTCACAAAAAAGTGAAATTTTCAAAAATCCAAAATATTGGCTGAAAATGACTAAATATCAAGGACTCATTGGGCGAATCGCTCTGGAACTGAAATCGGAATGCTCACTGACATTTGCCCTATCTGAAAGTCTGATAAACGCCGGAAAAATGATGGTGAAAAAAAAATTTTTTTCAACTTTTTTCAATTTTACCCACGTGGGATATATTTTCTACCCACACACATTTGGAACTCTCCTGGGGTACCCTCACACATATTATTCCCTCATTTAGTGGATATTTTCACAAAAAAGTGAAATTTTCAAAAATCCAGAAAATTGGCTGAAAACGACTAAATATCAAGGACTCATTGGGCGAATCGCTCTAGAACTGAAATCAGAACGCTCACTGACATTTCCC
Organism: Phyllobates terribilis; assembly: GCF_046119375.1. Lineage (NCBI taxonomy): Eukaryota > Metazoa > Chordata > Amphibia > Anura > Dendrobatidae > Phyllobates > Phyllobates terribilis. Next base: position 365,082,699 of record NW_027362764.1, on the reverse strand, counting down.
CTATCTGAAAGTCTGATAAACGCTGGAAAAATGACTAAGTCCAAAAAAAAATTCTTTTCAACTTTTTTCAATTTTACCCCAGTGGGATATATATTCTACCCACACACATTTGGAACTCTCCTGGGGTACCCTCACACATATTATTCCCTCATTTAGTGGATATTTTCACAAAAAAGTGAAATTTTCAAAAATCCAGAAAATTGGCTGAAAACGACTAAATATCAAGGACTCATTGGGCAAATCGCTCTGGAACTGAAATCGGAATGCTCACTGACATTTCCGCTATCTGAAAGTCTGATAAACGCCGGAAAAATGACTAAGTCCAAAAAAATATTTTTTTCAACTTTTTTCAATTTTACCCCCGTGGGATATATATTCTACCCACACACATTGGGAACTCTCCTGGGGTACCCTCACACATATTATTCCCTCATTTAGTGGATATTTTCACAAAAAAGTGAAATTTTCAAAAATCCAAAATATTGGCTGAAAATGACTAAATATCAAGGACTCATTGGGCGAATCGCTCTGGAACTGAAATCGGAATGCTCACTGACATTTCCCCTATCTGAAAGTCTGATAAACGCCGGAAAAATGATGGTCAAAAAAAAAATTTTTTCAACTTTTTTCAATTTTACCCCCGTGGGATATATTTTCTACCCACACACATTTGGAACTCTCCTGGGGTACCCTCACACATATTATTCCCTCATTTAGTGCATATTTTCACAAAAAAGTGAAATTTTCAAAAATCCAAAATATTGGCTGAAAATGACTAAATATCAAGGACTCATTGGGCTAATCGCTCTGGAACTGAAATCGGAATGCTCACTGACATTTACCCTATCTGAAAGTCTGATAAACGCAGGAAAAATGACTAAGTCCAAAAAAAAATTCTTTTCAACTTTTTTCAATTTTACCCCCGTGGGATATATATTCTACCCACACACATTTGGAACTCTCCTGGGGTACCCTCACACATATTATTCCCTCATTTAGTGGATATTTTCACAAAAAAAGTGAAATTTTCAAAAATCATAAATATTGGCTGAAAATGACTAAATATCAAGGACTCATTGGGCGAATCGCTCTGGAACTGAAATCGGAACGCTCACTGACATTTCCCCTATCTGAAAGTCTGATAAACGCCAGAAAAATGACTAAGTCCAAAAAAAAATTTTTTTCAACTTTTTTCAATTTTACCCACGTGGGATATATATTTTACCCACACACATTTGGAACTCTCCTGGGGTACCCTCACACATATTATTCCCTCATTTAGTGGATATTTTCACAAAAAAGTGAAATTTTCAAAAATCCAGAAAATTGGCTGAAAACGACTAAATATCAAGGACTCATTGGGCGAATCGCTCTGGAACTGAAATCAGAACGCTCACTGACATTTCCCCTATCTGAAAGTCTGATAAACGCAGGAAAAATGACTAAGTCCAAAAAAAAATTTTTTTCAACTTCTTTAAATTTTACCCCTGTGGGATCTATATTCTACCCACACACATTTGGAACTCTCCTGGGGTACCCTCACACATATTATTCCCTCATTTAGTGGATATTTTCACAAAAAAGTGAAATTTTCAAAAATCCAGAAAATTGGCTGAAAACGACTAAATATCAAGGACTTATTGGGCGAATCGCTCTGGAACTGAAATCAGAACGCTCACTGACATTTCCCCTATCTGAAAGTCTGATAAACGCCGGAAAAATGACTAAGTCCAAAAAAATATTTTTTTCAATTTTACCCCCGTGGGATATATATTCTACCCACACACATTGGGAACTCTCCTGGGGTACCCTCACACATATTATTCCCTCATTTAGTGGATATTTTCACAAAAAAGTGAAATTTTCAAAAATCCAAAATATTGGCTGAAAATGACTAAATATCAAGGACTCATTGGGCGAATCGCTCTGGAACTGAAATCGGAATGCTCACTGACATTTGCCCTATCTGAAAGTCTGATAAACGCCGGAAAAATGACGAAGTCAAAAAAAAATTTTTTTAAACTTTTTTCAATTTTACCCCCGTGGGATATATTTTCTACCCACACACATTTGGAACTCTCCTGGGGTACCCTCACACATATTATTCCCTCATTTAGTGGATATTTTCACAAAAAAGTGAAATTTTCAAAAATCCAAAATATTGGCTGAAAATGACTAAATATCAAGGACTCATTGGGCGAATCGCTCTGGAACTGAAATCGGAATGCTCACTGACATTTGCCCTATCTGAAAGTCTGATAAACGCAGGAAAAATGACTAAGTCCAAAAAAAAATTTTTTTCTACTTCTTTAAATTTTACCCCCGTGGGATCTATATTCTACCCACACACATTTGGAACTCTCCTGGGGTACCCTCACACATATTATTCCCTCATTTAGTGGATATTTTCACAAAAAAGTGAAATTTTCAAAAATCCAGAAAATTGGCTGAAAACGACTAAATATCAAGGACTCATTGGGCGAATCGCTCTAGAACTGAAATCAGAACGCTCACTGACATTTCCCCTATCTGAAAGTCTGATAAACGCCGGAAAAATGACTAAGTCCAAAAAAAATATTTTTTTCAACTTTTTTCAATTTTACCCCCGTGGGATATATATTCTACCCACACACATTGGGAACTCTCCTGGGGTACCCTCACACATATTATTCCCTCATTTAGTGGATATTTTCACAAAAAAGTGAAATTTTCAAAAATCCAAAATATTGGCTGAAAATGACTAAATATCAAGGACTCATTGGGCGAATCGCTCTGGAACTGAAATCGGAATGCTCACTGACATTTCCCCTATCTGAAAGTCTGATAAACGCCGGAAAAATGATGGTCAAAAAAAAAATTTTTTCAACTTTTTTCAATTTTACCCCCGTGGGATATATTTTCTACCCACACACATTTGGAACTCTCCTGGGGTACCCTCACACATATTATTCCCTCATTTAGTGCATATTTTCACAAAAAAGTGAAATTTTCAAAAATCCAAAATATTGGCTGAAAATGACTAAATATCAAGGACTCATTGGGCTAATCGCTCTGGAACTGAAATCGGAATGCTCACTGACATTTGCCCTATCTGAAAGTCTGATAAACGCAGGAAAAATGACTAAGTCCAAAAAAAAATTCTTTTCAACTTTTTTCAATTTTACCCCCGTGGGATATATATTCTACCCACACACATTTGGAACTCTCCTGGGGTACCCTCACACATATTATTCCCTCATTTAGTGGATATTTTCACAAAAAAAGTGAAATTTTCAAAAATCATAAATATTGGCTGAAAATGACTAAATATCAAGGACTCATTGGGCGAATCGCTCTGGAACTGAAATCGGAACGCTCACTGACATTTCCCCTATCTGAAAGTCTGATAAACGCCGGAAAAATGACTAAGTCCAAAAAAAAATTTTTTTCAACTTTTTTCAATTTTACCCACGTGGGATATATATTTTACCCACACACATTTGGAACTCTCCTGGGGTACCCTCACACATATTATTCCCTCATTTAGTGGATATTTTCACAAAAAAGTGAAATTTTCAAAAATCCAGAAAATTGGCTGAAAACGACTAAATATCAAGGACTTATTGGGCGAATCGCTCTGGAACTGAAATCAGAACGCTCACTGACATTTCCCCTATCTGAAAGTCTGATAAACGCAGGAAAAATGACTAAGTCCAAAAAAAAATTTTTTTCAACTTCTTTAAATTTTACCCCTGTGGGATCTATATTCTACCCACACACATTTGGAACTCTCCTGGGGTACCCTCACACATATTATTCCCTCATTTAGTGGATATTTTCACAAAAAAGTGAAATTTTCAAAAATCCAGAAAATTGGCTGAAAACGACTAAATATCAAGGACTTATTGGGCGAATCGCTCTGGAACTGAAATCAGAACGCTCACTGACATTTCCCCTATCTGAAAGTCTGATAAACGCCGGAAAAATGACTAAGTCCAAAAAAAAATTCTTTTCAACTTTTTTCAATTTTACCCCCGTGGGATATATATTCTACCCACACACATTTGGAACTCTCCTGGGGTACCCTCACACATATTATTCCCTCATTTAGTGGATATTTTCACAAAAAAGTGAAATTTTCAAAAATCCAGAAAATTGGCTGAAAACGACTAAATATCAAGGACTCATTGGGCGAATCGCTCTGGAACTGAAATCAGAACGCTCACTGACATTTGCCGTATCTGAAAGTCTGATAAACGCAGGAAAAATGACTAAGTCCAAAAAAAAATTATTTTCAACTTTCTTCAATTTTACCCCCGTGGGATATGTATTCTACCCACACACATTTGGAACTCTCCTGGGGTACCCTCACACATATTATTCCCTCATTTAGTGGATATTTTCACAAAAAAGTGAAATTTTCAAAAATCCAGAAAATTGGCTGAAAACGACTAAATATCTAGGACTCATTGGGCGAATCGCTCTGGAACTGAAATCAGAACGCTCACTGATATTTCCCCTATCTGAAAGTCTGATAAACGCCGGAAAAATGAGTAAGTCCAAAAAAAATTTTTTTCAACTTTTTTCAATTTTACCCCCGTGAGATATATATTCTACCCACACACATTGGGAACTCTCCTGGGGTACCCTCACACATATTATTCCCTCATTTAGTGGATATTTTCACAAAAAAGTGAAATTTTCAAAAATCCAAAATATTGGCTGAAAATGACTAAATATCAAAGACTCATTGGGCGAATCGCTCTGGAACTGAAATCGGAATGCTCACTGACATTTGCCCTATCTGAAAGTCTGATAAACGCCGGAAAAATGACGAAGTCAAAAAAAATTTTTTTTCAACTTTTTTCAATTTTACCCCCGTGGGATATATTTTCTACCCACACACATTTGGAACTCTCCTGGGGTACCCTCACACATATTATTCCCTCATTTAGTGGATATTTTCACAAAAAAAGTGAAATTTTCAAAAATCATAAATATTGGCTGAAAATGACTAAATATCAAGGACTCATTGGGCGAATCGCTCTGGAACTGAAATCGGAATGCTCACTGACATTTGCCCTATCTGAAAGTCTGATAAACGCCGGAAAAATGACTAAGTCCAAAAAAAAATTTTTTTCAACTTTTTTCAATTTTACCCACGTGGGATATATATTCAACCCACACACATTTGGAACTCTCCTGGGGTACCCTCACACATATTATTCCCTCATTTAGTGGATATTTTCACAAAAAAGTGAAATTTTCAAAAATCCAGAAAATTGGCTGAAAACGACTAAATATCAAGGACTCATTGGGCGAATCGCTCTGGAACTGAAATCAGAACGCTCACTGACATTTCCCCTATCTGAAAGTCTGATAAACGCCGGAAAAATGATGGTCAAAAAAAAATTTTTTCAACTTTTTTCAATTTTACCCCCGTGGGATACATTTTCTACCCACACACATTTGGAACTCTCCTGGGGTACCCTCACACATATTATTCCCTCATTTAGTGGATATTTTCACAAAAAAGTGAAATTTTCAAAAATCCAGAAAATTGGCTGAAAACGACTAAATATCAAGGACTCATTGGGCGAATCGCTCTGGAACTGAAATCAGAATGCTCACTGATATTTCCCCTATCTGAAAGTCTGATAAACGCCGGAAAAATGAGTAAGTCCAAAAAAAAATTTTTTCAACTTTTTTCAATTTTACCCCCGTGAGATATATATTCTACCCACACACATTGCGAACTCTCCTGGGGTACCCTCACACATATTATTCCCTCATTTAGTGGATATTTTCACAAAAAAGTGAAATTTTCAAAAATCCAGAAAATTGGCTGAAAACGACTAAATATCAAGGACTCATTGGGCGAATCGCTCTGGAACTGAAATCGGAATGCTCACTGACATTTGCCCTATCTGAAAGTCTGATAAACGCCGGAAAAATGACGAAGTCAAAAAAAATTTTTTTTAAACTTTTTTCAATTTTACCCCCGTGGGATATATTTTCTACCCACACACATTTGGAACTCTCCTGGGGTACCCTCACACATATTATTCCCTCATTTAGTGGATATTTTCACAAAAAAGTGAAATTTTCAAAAATCCAAAATATTGGCTGAAAATGACTAAATATCAAGGACTCATTGGGCGAATCGCTCTGGAACTGAAATCGGAATGCTCACTGACATTTGCCCTATCTGAAAGTCTGATAAACGCAGGAAAAATGACTAAGTCCAAAAAAAAATTTTTTTCAACTTCTTTAAATTTTACCCCCGTGGGATCTATATTCTACCCACACACATTTGGAACTCTCCTGGGGTACCCTCACACATATTATTCCCTCATTTAGTGGATATTTTCACAAAAAAGTGAAATTTTCAAAAATCCAGAAAATTGGCTGAAAACGACTAAATATCAAGGACTTATTGGGCGAATCGCTCTGGAACTGAAATCAGAACGCTCACTGACATTTCCCCTATCTGAAAGTCTGATAAACGCCGGAAAAATGACTAAGTCCAAAAAAAAATTCTTTTCAACTTTTTTCAATTTTACCCCCGTGGGATATATATTCTACCCACACACATTTGGAACTCTCCTGGGGTACCCTCACACATATTATTCCCTCATTTAGTGGATATTTTCACAAAAAAGTGAAATTTTCAAAAAATCCAGAAAATTGGCTGAAAACGACTAAATATCAAGGACTCATTGGGCGAATCGCTCTGGAACTGAAATCAGAACGCTCACTGACATATCCCCTGTCTGAAAGTCTGATAAACGCCGGAAAAATTACTAAGTCCAAAAAAAATTTTTTTTCAACTTTTTTCAATTTTACCCCCGTGGGATATATTTTCTACCCACACACATTTGGAACTCTCCTGGGGTACCCTCACACATATTATTCCCTCATTTAGTGGATATTTTCACAAAAAAGTGAAATTTTCAAAAATCCAGAAAATTGGCTGAAAACGACTAAATATCAAGGACTCATTGGGCGAATCGCTCTGGAACTGAAATCGGAATGCTCACTGACATTTGCCCTATCTGAAAGACTGATAAATGCCGGAAAAATGACTAAGTCCAAAAAAAAATTTTTTTCAACTTTTTTCAATTTTACCCACGTGGGATATATATTCTACCCACACACATTTGGAACTCTCCTGGGGTACCCTCACACATATTATTCCCTCATTTAGTGGATATTTTCACAAAAAAGTGAAATTTTCAAAAATCCAGAAAATTGGCTGAAAACGACTAAATATCAAGGACTCATTGGGCAAATCGCTCTGGAACTGAAATCGGAATGCTCACTGACATTTCCCCTATCTGAAAGTCTGATAAACGCCGGAAAAATGATGGTCAAAAAAAAAATTTTTTCAACTTTTTTCAATTTACCCCCGTGGGATATATTTTCTACCTACACACATTTGGAACTCTCCTGGGGTACCCTCACACATATTATTCCCTCATTTAGTGCATATTTTCACAAAAAAGTGAAATTTTCAAAAATCCAAAATATTGGCTGAAAATGACTAAATATCAAGGACTCATTGGGCTAATCGCTCTGGAACTGAAATCGGAATGCTCACTGACATTTGCCCTATCTGAAAGTCTGATAAACGCAGGAAAAATGACTAAGTCAAAAAAAAAATTTTTTTCAACTTCTTTAAATTTTACCCCCGTGGGATCTATATTCTACCCACACACATTTGGAACTCTCCTGGGGTACCCTCACACATATTATTCCCTCATTTAGTGGATATTTTCACAAAAAAGTTAAATTTTCAAAAATCCAGAAAATTGGCTGAAAACGACTAAATATCACGGACTCATTGGGCGAATCGCTCTGAAACTGAAATCAGAACGCTCACTGACATTTCCCCTATCTGAAAGTCTGATAAACGCCGGAAAAATGAGTAAGTCCAAAAAAAAATTTTTTCAACTTTTTTCAATTTTACCCCCGTGGGATATATTTTCTACCCACACACATTTGGAACTCTCCTGGGGTACCCTCACACATATTATTCCCTCATTTAGTGGATATTTTCACAAAAAAAGTGAAATTTTCAAAAATCATAAATATTGGCTGAAAATGACTAAATATCAAGGACTCATTGGGCGAATCGCTCTGGAACTGAAATCGGAATGCTCACTGACATTTGCCCTATCTGAAAGTCTGATAAACGCCGGAAAAATGACTAAGTCAAAAAAAAAATTTTTTTCAACTTTTTTCAATTTTACCCCCGTGGGATATATATTCTACCCACACACATTGGGAACTCTCCTGGGGTACCCTCACACATATTATTCCCTCATTTAGTGGATATTTTCACAAAAAAGTGAAATTTTCAAAAATCCAAAATATTGGCTGAAAATGACTAAATATCAAGGACTCATTGGGCGAATCGCTCTGGAACTGAAATCGGAATGCTCACTGACATTTGCCCTATCTGAAAGTCTGATAAACGCCGGAAAAATGACGAAGTCAAAAAAAAATTTTTTTAAACTTTTTTCAATTTTACCCCCGTGGGATATATTTTCTACCCACACACATTTGGAACTCTCCTGGGGTACCCTCACACATATTATTCCCTCATTTAGTGGATATTTTCACAAAAAAGTGAAATTTTCAAAAATCCAAAATATTGGCTGAAAATGACTAAATATCAAGGACTCATTGGGCGAATCGCTCTGGAACTGAAATCGGAATGCTCACTGACATTTGCCCTATCTGAAAGTCTGATAAACGCAGGAAAAATGACTAAGTCCAAAAAAAAATTTTTTTCAACTTCTTTAAATTTTACCCCCGTGGGATCTATATTCTACCCACACACATTTGGAACTCTCCTGGGGTACCCTCACACATATTATTCCCTCATTTAGTGGATATTTTCACAAAAAAGTGAAATTTTCAAAAATCCAGAAAATTGGCTGAAAACGACTAAATATCAAGGACTTATTGGGCGAATCGCTCTGGAACTGAAATCAGAACGCTCACTGACATTTCCCCTATCTGAAAGTCTGATAAACGCCGGAAAAATTACTAAGTCCAAAAAAAATTTTTTTTCAACTTTTTTCAATTTTACCCCCGTGGGATATATTTTCTACCCACACACATTTGGAACTCTCCTGGGGTACCCTCACACATATTATTCCCTCATTTAGTGGATATTTTCACAAAAAAGTGAAATTTTCAAAAATCCAGAAAATTGGCTGAAAACGACTAAATATCAAGGACTCATTGGGCGAATCGCTCTGGAACTGAAATCAGAACGCTCACTGACATTTCCCCTATCTAAAAGTCTGATAAACGCCGGAAAAATGAGTAAGTCCAAAAAAAAATTTTTTCAACTTTTTTCAATTTTACCCCCGTGGGATATATATTCTACCCACACACATTGGGAACTCTCCTGGGGTACCCTCACACATATTATTCCCTCATTTAGTGGATATTTTCACAAAAAAGTGAAATTTTCAAAAATCCAGAAAATTGGCTGAAAACGACTAAATATCAAGGACTCATTGGGCGAATCGCTCTGGAACTGAAATCGGAATGCTCACTGACATTTGCCCTATCTGAAAGACTGATAAATGCCGGAAAAATGACTAAGTCCAAAAAAAAATTTTTTTCAACTTTTTTCAATTTTACCTACGTGGGATATATATTCTACCCACACACATTTGGAACTCTCCTGGGGTACCCTCACACATATTATTCCCTCATTTAGTGGATATTTTCACAAAAAAGTGAAATTTTCAAAAATCCAGAAAATTGGCTGAAAACGACTAAATATCAAGGACTCATTGGGCAAATCGCTCTATAACTGAAATCGGAATGCTCACTGACATTTCCCCTATCTGAAAGTCTGATAAACGCCGGAAAAATGATGGTCAAAAAAAAAATTTTTTCAACTTTTTTCAATTTACCCCCGTGGGATATATTTTCTACCCAAACACATTTGGAACTCTCCTGGGGTACCCTCACACATATTATTCCTCATTTAGTGCATATTTTCACAAAAAAGTGAAATTTTCAAAAATCCAGAAAATTGGCTGAAAACGACTAAATATCAAGGACTCATTGGGCGAATCGCTCTGGAACTGAAATCGGAATGCTCACTGACATTTGCCCTATCTGAAAGTCTGATAAACGCAGGAAAAATGACTAAGTCAAAAAAAAAATTTTTTTCAACTTCTTTAAATTTTACCCCCGTGGGATCTATATTCTACCCACACACATTTGGAACTCTCCTGGGGTACCCTCACACATATTATTCCCTCATTTAGTGGATATTTTCACAAAAAAGTGAAATTTTCAAAAATCCAGAAAATTGGCTGAAAACGACTAAATATCACGGACTCATTGGGCGAATCGCTCTGAAACTGAAATCAGAACGCTCACTGACATTTCCCCTATCTGAAAGTCTGATAAACGCCGGAAAAATGAGTAAGTCCAAAAAAAAATTTTTTCAACTTTTTTCAATTTTACCCCCGTGGGATATATTTTCTACCCACACACATTTGGAACTCTCCTGGGGTACCCTCACACATATTATTCCCTCATTTAGTGGATATTTTCACAAAAAAAGTGAAATTTTCAAAAATCATAAATATTGGCTGAAAATGACTAAATATCAAGGACTCATTGGGCGAATCGCTCTGGAACTGAAATCGGAATGCTCACTGACATTTGCCCTATCTGAAAGTCTGATAAACGCCGGAAAAATGACTAAGTCCAAAAAAAAATTTTTTCAACTTTTTTCAATTTTACCCACGTGGGATATATATTCTACCCACACACATTTGGAACTCTCCTGGGGTACCCTCACACATATTATTCCCTCATTTAGTGGATATTTTCACAAAAAAGTGAAATTTTCAAAAATCCAGAAAATTGGCTGAAAACGACTAAATATCAAGGACTCATTGGGCGAATCGCTCTGGAACTGAAATCAGAACGCTCACTGACATTTGCCCTATCTGAAAGTCTGATAAACGCCAGAAAAATGACTAAGTCCAAAAAAAAATTTTTTCAACTTTTTTCAATTTTACCCCCGTGGGATATATATTCTACCCACACACATTGGGAACTCTCCTGGGGTACCCTCACACATATTATTCCCTCATTTAGTGGATATTTTCACAAAAAAGTGAAATTTTCAAAAATCCAGAAAATTGGCTGAAAACGACTAAATATCAAGGACTTATTGGGCGAATCGCTCTGGAACTGAAATCAGAACGCTCACTGACATTTCCCCTATCTGAAAGTCTGATAAACGCCGGAAAAATGACTAAGTCCAAAAAAAAAATTCTTTTCAACTTTTTTCAATTTTACCCCAGTGGGATATATATTCTACCCACACACATTTGGAACTCTCCTGGGGTACCCTCACACATATTATTCCCTCATTTAGTGGATATTTTCACAAAAAAGTGAAATTTTCAAAAATCCAGAAAATTGGCTGAAAACGACTAAATATCAAGGACTCATTGGGCGAATCGCTCTGGAACTGAAATCAGAACACTCACTGACATATCCCCTGTCTGAAAGTCTGATAAACGCCGGAAAAATGATGGTCAAAAAAAAAATTTTTTCAACTTTTTTCAATTTACCCCCGTGGGATATATTTTCTACCCAAACACATTTGGAACTCTCCTGGGGTACCCTCACACATATTATTCCTCATTTAGTGCATATTTTCACAAAAAAGTGAAATTTTCAAAAATCCAGAAAATTGGCTGAAAACGACTAAATATCAAGGACTCATTGGGCGAATCGCTCTGGAACTGAAATCAGAACGCTCACTGACATTTCCCCTATCTGAAAGTCTGATAAACGCCGGAAAAATGAGTAAGTCCAAAAAAAAATTTTTGCAACTTTTTTCAATTTTACCCCCGTGGGATATATATTCTACCCACACACATTTGGAACTCTCCTGGGGTACCTTCACACATATTATTCCCTCATTTAGTGGATATTTTCACAAAAAAGTGAAATTTTCAAAAATCCAAAATATTGGCTGAAAATGACTAAATATCAAAGACTCATTGGGCGAATCGCTCTGGAACTGAAATCGGAATGCTCACTGACATTTGCCCTATCTGAAAGTCTGATAAACGCCGGAAAAATGACGAAGTCAAAAAAAATTTTTTTTCAACTTTTTTCAATTTTACCCCCGTGGGATATATTTTCTACCCACACACATTTGGAACTCTCCTGGGGTACCCTCACACATATTATTCCCTTATTTAGTGGATATTTTCACAAAAAAGTGAAATTTTCAAAAATCATAAATACTGGCTGAAAATGACTAAATATCAAGGACTCATTGGGCGAATCGCTCTGGAACTGAAATCGGAATGCTCTCTGACATTTGCCCTATCTAAAAGTCTGATAAACGCCGGAAAAATGAGTAAGTCCAAAAAAAATTTTTTTTCAACTTTTTTAAATTTTACCCCAGTGGGATATATATTCTACCCACACACATTTGGAACTCTCCTGGGGTACCCTCACACATATTATTCCCTCATTTAGTGGATATTTTCACAAAAAAGTGAAATTTTCAAAAATCCAGAAAATTGGCTGAAAACGACTAAATATCAAGGACTCATTGGGCAAATCGCTCTGGAACTGAAATCGGAATGCTCACTGACATTTCCCCTATCTGAAAGTCTGATAAACGCCGGAAAAATGATGGTCAAAAAAAAATTTTTTCAACTTTTTTCAATTTACCCCCGTGGGATATATTTTCTACCCACACACATTTGGTACTCTCCTGGGGTACCCTCACACATATTATTCCTCATTTAGTGCATATTTTCACAAAAAAGTGAAATTTTCAAAAATCCAGAAAATTGGCTGAAAACGACTAAATATCAAGGACTCATTGGGCGAATCGCTCTGGAACTGAAATCAGAACGCTCACTGACATTTCCCCTATCTGAAAGTCTGATAAACGCCGGAAAAATGACTAAGTCCAAATAAAAATTCTTTTCAACTTTTTTCAATTTTACCCCCGTGGGATATATATTCTACCCACACACATTTGGAACTCTCCTGGGGTACCCTCACACATATTATTCCCTCATTTAGTGGATATTTTCACAAAAAAGTGAAATTTTCAAAAATCCAGAAAATTGGCTGAAAACGACTAAATATCAAGGACTCATTGGGCGAATCGCTCTGGAACTGAAATCAGAACGCTCACTGACATTTCCCCTATCTGAAAGTCTGATAAACGCTGGAAAAATGACTAAGTCCAAAAAAAAATTCTTTTCAACTTTTTTCAATTTTACCCCCGTGGGATATATATTCTACCCACACACATTTGGAACTCTCCTGGGGTACCCTCACACATATTATTCCCTCATTTAGTGGATATTTTCACAAAAAAGTGAAATTTTCAAAAATCCAGAAAATTGGCTGAAAACGACTAAATATCAAGGACTCATTGGGCGAATCGCTCTGGAACTGAAATCAGAACGCTCACTGACATTTCCCCTATCTGAAAGTCTGATAAACGCCGGAAAAATGAGTAAGTCCAAAAAAAAATTTTTTCAACTTTTTTCAATTTTACCCCCGTGGGATATATATTCTACCCACACACATTTGGAACTCTCCTGGGGTACCCTCACACATATTATTCCCTCATTTAGTGGATATTTTCACAAAAAAGTGAAATTTTCAAAAATCCAAAATATTGGCTGAAAATGACTAAATATCAAAGACTCATTGGGCGAATCGCTCTGGAACTGAAATCGGAATGCTCACTGACATTTGCCCTATCTGAAAGTCTGATAAACGCCGGAAAAATGACGAAGTCAAAAAAAATTTTTTTTCAACTTTTTTCAATTTTACCCCCGTGGGATATATTTTCTACCCACACACATTTGGAACTCTCCTGGGGTACCCTCACACATATTATTCCCTCATTTAGTGGATATTTTCACAAAAAAGTGAAATTTTCAAAAATCATAAATACTGGCTGAAAATGACTAAATATCAAGGACTCATTGGGCGAATCGCTCTGGAACTGAAATCGGAATGCTCACTGACATTTGCCCTATCTAAAAGTCTGATAAACGCCGGAAAAATGAGTAAGTCCAAAAAAAATTTTTTTTCAACTTTTTTCAATTTTACCCCAGTGGGATATATATTCTACCCACACACATTTGGAACTCTCCTGGGGTACCCTCACACATATTATTCCCTCATTTAGTGGATATTTTCACAAAAAAGTGAAATTTTCAAAAATCCAGAAAATTGGCTGAAAACGACTAAATATCAAGGACTCATTGGGCAAATCGCTCTGGAACTGAAATCGGAATGCTCACTGACATTTCTCCTATCTGAAAGTCTGATAAACGCCGGAAAAATGATGGTCAAAAAAAAATTTTTTCAACTTTTTTCAATTTACCCCCGTGGGATATATTTTCTACCCACACACATTTGGTACTCTCCTGGGGTACCCTCACACATATTATTCCTCATTTAGTGCATATTTTCACAAAAAAGTGAAATTTTCAAAAATCCAGAAAATTGGCTGAAAACTACTAAATATCAAGGACTCATTGGGCGAATCGCTCTGGAACTGAAATCAGAACGCTCACTGACATTTCCCCTATCTGAAAGTCTGATAAACGCCGGAAAAATGACTAAGTCCAAATAAAAATTCTTTTCAACTTTTTTCAATTTTACCCCCGTGGGATATATATTCTACCCACACACATTTGGAACTCTCCTGGGGTACCCTCACACATATTATTCCCTCATTTAGTGGATATTTTCACAAAAAAGTGAAATTTTCAAAAATCCAGAAAATTGGCTGAAAATGACTAAATATCAAGGACTCATTGGGCGAATCGCTCTGGAACTGAAATCAGAACGCTCACTGACATTTCCCCTATCTGAAAGTCTGATAAACGCCGGAAAAATGAGTAAGTCCAAAAAAAATTTTTTTCAACTTTTTTTAATTTTACCCCCGTGGGATATATATTCTACCCACACACATTTGGAACTCTCCTGGGGTACCCTCACACATTTATTCCCTCATTTAGTGGATATTTTCACAAAAAAGTGAAATTTTCAAAAATCATAAATATTGGCTGAAAATGACTAAATATCAAGGACTCATTGGGCGAATCACTCTGGAACTGAAATCGGAATGCTCACTGACATTTGCCCTATCTGAAAGTCTGATAAACGCCGGAAAAATGACTAAGTCCAAAAAAAAATTTTTTTCAACTTTTTTCAATTTTACCCACGTGGGATATATATTCTACCCACACACATTTGGAACTCTCCTGGGGTACCCTCACACATTTATTCCCTCATTTAGTGGATATTTTCACAAAAAAGTGAAATTTTCAAAAATCCAGGAAATTGGCTGAAAACGACTAAATATCAAGGAATCATTGGGCGAATCGCTCTGGAACTGAAATCAGAACGCTCACTGACATTTCCCCTATCTGAAAGTCTGATAAACGCCGGAAAAATTACTAAGTCCAAAAAAAAATTTTTTTCAACTTCTTTAAATTTTACCCCCGTGGGATATATATTCTACCCACACACATTTGGAACTCTCCTGGGGTACCCTCACACATATTATTCCCTCATTTAGTGGATATTTTCACAAAAAAGTGAAATTTTCAAAAATCCAGAAAATTGGCTGAAAATGACTAAATATCAAGGACTTATTGGGAGAATCGCTCTGGAACTGAAATCAGAACGCTCACTGACATTTCCCCTATCTGAAAGTCTGATAAACGCCGGAAAAATGATTAAGTCCAAAAAAAGATTTTTTTCAACTTTTTTCAATTTTACCCCCGTGGGATATATATTCTACCCACACACATTTGGAACTCTCATGGGGTACCCTCACACATTTGTTCCCTCATTTAGTGGATATTTTCACAAAAAAGTGAAATTTTCAAAAATCCAGAAAATTAGCTGAAAACGACTAAATATCAAGGACTCATTGGGCAAATCGCTCTGGAACTGAAATCAGAATGCTCACTGATATTTGCCCTATCTGAAAGTCTGATCAACGCCGGAAAAATGACTAAGTTCAAATAAAAATTTTTTTCAACTTTTTTCAATTTTACCCCCGTGGCCGTGGGATATATATTCTACCCACACACATTTGGAACTCTCCTGGGGTACCCTCACACATATTATTCCCTCATTTAGTGGATATTTTCACAAAAAAGTGAAATTTTCAAAAATCCAGAAAATTGGCTGAAAACGACTAAATATCAAGGACTCATTGGGCGAATCGCTCTGGAACTGAAATCAGAATGCTCACTGACATTACCCCTATCTGAAAGTCTGATGAACGCCGGAAAAATGACTAAGTCCAAAAAAAAATTTTTTCAACTTTTTTCAATTTTACCCCCGTGGGATATATATTCTACCCACACACATTTGGAACTCTCCTGGGGTACCCTCACACATATTATTCCCTCATTTAGTGGATATTTTCACAAAAAAGTGAAATTTTCAAAAATCCAGAAAATTGGCTGAAAACGACTAAATATCAAGGACTCATTGGGCGAATCGCTCTGGAACTGAAATCGGAATGCTCACTGACATTTCCCCTATCTGAAAGTCTGATCAACGCCGGAAAAATGACTAAGTTCAAATAAAAAATTTTTTCAACTTTTTTCAATTTTACCCCCGTGGGATCTATATTCTACCCACACACATTTGGAACTCTCCTGGGGTACCCTCACACATATTATTCCCTCATTTAGTGGATATTTTCACAAAAAAGGGAAATTTTCAAAAATCCAGAAAATTGGCTGAAAACGACTAAATATCAAGGACTCATTGGGCGAATCGCTCTGGAACTGAAATCGGAATGCTCACTGACATTTGCCCTATCTGAAAGTCTGATAAACGCCGGAAAAATGACTAAGTCCAAAAAAAGATTTTTTTCAACTTTTTTCAATTTTACCCCCGTGGGATATATATTCTACCCACACACATTTGGAACTCTCCTGGGGTACCCTCACACATATTATTCCCTCATTTAGTCGATATTTTCACAAAAAAGTGAAATTTTCAAAAATCCAGAAAATTGGCTGAAAACGACTAAATATCAAGGACTCATTGGGCGGATCGCTCTGGAACTGAAATCCGAACGCTCACTGACATTACCCCTATCTGAAAGTCTGATAAACGCCGGAAAAATGACTAAGTCCAAAAAAAAATTTTTTTCAACTTTTTTCAATTTTACCCCCATGGGATATATATTCTACCCACACACATTTGGAACTCTCCTGGGGTACCCTCACACATTTATTCCCTCATTTAGTGGATATTTTCACAAAAAAGTGAAATTTTCAAAAATCCAGAAAATTAGCTGAAAACGACTAAATATCGCTCTGGAACTGAAATCGGAATGCTCACTGACATTTCCCCTATCTGAAAGTATGATAAACGCCTGAAAAATGACTAAGTCCAAAAAAAAATTTTTTTCAACTTCTTTAAATTTTACCCCCGTGGGATATATATTCAACCCACACACATATGGAACTCTCCTGGGGTAAACTCACGCATATTATTCCCTTTAGTGGATATTTTCACAAAAAAGTGAAATTTTCAAAAATCCAGAAAATTGGCTGAAAACGACTAAATATCAAGGACTCATTGGGCGAATCGCTCTGGAACTGAAATCAGAACGCTCACTGACATTACCCCTATCTGAAAGTCTGATAAACGCCGGAAAAATGACTAAGTCCAAAAAAAAATTTTTTTCAACTTTTTTCAATTTTACCCCCGTGGGATATATATTCTACCCACACACATTTGGAACTCTCCTGGGGTACCCTCACATATATTATTCCCTCATTTAGTGGATATTTTCACAAAAAAGTGAAATTTTCAAAAATCCAGAAAATTAGCTGAAAACGACTAAATATCAAGGACTCATTGGGCAAATCGCTCTGGAACTGAAATCGGAATGCTCACTGACATTTGCCCTATCTGAAAGTCTGATAAACGCCGGAAAAATGACTAAGTCCAAAAAAAAATTTTTTTCAACTTTTTTCAATTTTACCCCCGTGGGATATATATTCTACCCACACACATTTGGAACTCTCCTGGGGTACCCTCACATATATTATTCCCTCATTTAGTGGATATTTTCACAAAAAAGTGAAATTTTCAAAAATCCAGAAAATTGGCTGAAAATGACTAAATATCAAGGACTCATTGGGCGAATCGCTCTGGAACTGAAATCGGAATGCTCACTGACATTTGCCCTATCTGAAAGTCTGATCAACGCCGGAGAAATGACTAAGTTCAAATAAAAAATTTTTTCAACTTTTTTCAATTTTACCCCCGTGGGATATATATTCTACCCACACACATTTGGAACTCTCCTGGGTTACCCTCACACATATTATTCTCTCATTTAGTGGATATTTTCACAAAAAAGTGAAATTTTCAAAAATCCAGAAAATTGGCTGAAAACGTCTAAATATCAAGGACTCATTGGGCGAATCGCTCTGGAACAGAAATCAGAACGCTCACTGACATTTCCCCTATTTGAAAGTCTGATAAACGCCTGAAAAATGACTAAGTCCAAAAAAAAATTTTTTTCAACTTCTTTAAATTTTACCCCCGTGGGATATATATTCTACCCACACACATTTGGAACTCTCCTGGGGTACCCTGACACATATTATTCCCTCATTTAGTGGATATTTTCACAAAAAAGTGAAATTTTCAAAAATCCAGAAAATTGGCTGAAAACGACTAAATATCAAGGACTCATTGGGCGAATCACTCTGGAACTGAAATCGGAATGCTCACTGACATTTGCACTATCTGAAAGTCTGATAAACGCTGGAAAAATGACTAAGTCCAAAAAAAAATTTTTTTCAACTTTTTTCAATTTTACCCCCGTGGGATATATATTCTACCCACACACATTTGGAACTCTCCTGGGGTACCCTCACACATATTATTCCCTCATTTAGTGTATATTTTCATAAAAAAGTGAAATTTTCAAAAATCCAGAAAATTGGCTGAAAACGACTAAATATCAAGGACTCATTGGGCGAATCACTCTGGAACTGAAATCAGAACGCTCACTGACATTTCCCCTATCTGAAAGTCTGATAAACGCCGGAAAAATGACTAAATCCCAAAAAAATTTTTTTTCAACTTCTTTAAATTTTACCCCCGTGGGATATATATTCTACCCACACACATATGGAACTCTCCTGGGGTACCCTCATGCATATTATTCCCTTTAGTGGATATTTTCACAAAAAAGTGAAATTTTCAAAAATCCAGAAAATTGGCTGAAAATGACTAAATATCAAGGACTCATTGGGCGAATCGCTCTGGAACTGAAATCAGAACGCTCACTGACATTTCCCCTATCTGAAAGTCTGATAAACGCCGGAAAAATGACTAAATCGATAAAAAAAAATTTTTCAACTTCTTTAAATTTTACCCCCGTGGGATATATATTCTACCCACACACATATGGAACTCTCCTGGGGTACCCTCATACATATTATTCCCTTTAGTGGATATTTTCACAAAAAAGTGAAATTTTCAAAAATCCAGAAAATTGGCTGAAAATGACTAAATATCAAGGACTCATTGGGCGAATCGCTCTGGAACTGAAATCAGAACACTCACTGACATTTCCCCTATCTAAATGTCTGATAAACGCAGGAAAAATGACTAAGTCCAAAAACAATAATTTTTCAACTTTTTTCAATTTTACCCCCGTGGGATATATATTCTACCCACACACATTTGGAACTCTCCTGGCGTACCCTCACACATATTATTCCCTCATTTAGTGGATATTTTCACAAAAAAGTGAAATTTTCAAAAATCCAGAAAATTGGCTGAAAACGACTAAATATCAAGGACTCATTGGGCGAATCGCTCTGGAGCTGAAATCAGAACGCTCACTGACATTTCCCCTATCTGAAAGTCTGATAAACGCCTGAAAAATGACTAAATCCAAAAAAAAATTTTTTTCAACTTCTTTAAATTTTACCCCCGTGGGATATATATTCTACCCACACACATATGGAACTCTCCTGGGGTACCCTCATGCATATTATTCCCTTTAGTGGATATTTTCACAAAAAAGTGAAATTTTCAAAAATCCAGAAAATTGGCTGAAAACGACTAAATATCAAGGACTCATTGGGCGAATCGCTCTGGAACTGAAATCAGAACACTCACTGACATTTCCCCTATCTGAATGTCTGATAAACGCAGGAAAAATGACTAAGTCCAAAAAAAATTTTTTTTCCACTTTTTTCAATTTTACCCCCGTGGGATATATATTCTACCCAAACACATTTGGAACTCTCCTGGGGTACCCTCACACATATTATTCCCTCATTTAGTGGATATTTTCACAAAAAAGTGAAATTTTCAAAAATCCAGAAAATTTTCTGAAAACGACTAAATATCAAGGACTCATTGGGCGAATCGCTCTGGAACTGAAATCAGAACGCTCACTGACATTTCCCCTATTTGAAAGTCTGATAAACGCCGGAAAAATGACTAAGTCCAAAAACAATAATTTTTCAACTTTTTTCAATTTTACCCCCGTGGGATATATATTCTATCCACACACATTTGGAACTCTCCTGGGGTACCCTCACATATATTATTCCTTCATTTAGTGGATATTTTCACAAAAAAGTGAAATTTTCAAAAATCCAGAAAATTGGCTGAAAACGACTAAATATCAAGGACTCATTGGGCGAATCGCTCTGGAACTGAAATCGGAATGCTCACTGACATTACCCCTATCTGAAAGTCTGATAAACGCCGGAAAAATGAGTAAGTCCAAAAAAAATTTTTTTCACCTTTTTTCAATTTTACCCCCGTGGGATATATAATCTACCCACACACATTTGGAACTCTAATGGGGTACCCTCACACATATTATTCCCTCATTTAGTGGATATTTTCACAAAAAAGTGAAATTTTCAAAAATCCAGAAAATTGGCTGAAAACGACTAAATATCAAGGACTCATTGGGCGAATCGCTCTGGAACTGAAATCAGAATGCTCACTGACATTTCCCCTATCTGAAAGTCTGATAAACGCCGGAAAAATGACTAAGTTTAAAAAAAAATTTTTTTCAACTTTTTTCAATTTTCCCCCTGTGGGATATATATTCTACCCACACACATTTGGAACTCTCCTGGGGTACCCTCACACATATTATTCCCTCATTTAGTGGATATTTTCACAAAAAAGTGAAATTTTCAAAAATCCAAAATATTGGCTGAAAATGACTAAATATCAAGGACTCATTGGGAGAATCGCTCTGGAACTGAAATCGGAATGCTCACTGACATTTGCCCTATCTGAAAGTCTGATAAACGCCGGAAAAATGACTAAGTTCAAAAAAAAATTTTTTTCAACTTTTTTCAATTTTACCCCCGTGGGATATATATTCTACCCACACACATTTGGAACTCTCCTGGCGTACCCTCACACATATTATTCCCTCATTTAGTGGATATTTTCACAAAAAAGTGAAAGTTTCAAAAATCCAGAAAATTGGCTGAAAACGACTAAATATCAAGGACTCATTGGGCGAATCGCTCTGGAACTGAAATCAGAACGCTCACTGACATTTCCCCTATCTGAAAGTCTGATAAACGCCGGAAAAATGACTAAGTCCAAAAAAAAATTTTTTTCAACTTTTTTCAATTTTACCCCCGTGGGATATATATTCTACCCACACACATTTGGAACTCTCCTGGGGTACCCTCACACATATTATTCCCTCATTTAGTGGATATTTTCACAAAAAAGTGAAATTTTCAAAAATCCAGAAAATTGGCTGAAAACGACTAAATATCAAGGACTCATTGGGCGAATCGCTCTGGAGCTGAAATCAGAACACTCACTGACATTTCCACTATCTGAAAGTCTGATAACCGCCTGAAAAATGACTAAATCCCAAAAAAAAAATTTTTCAACTTCTTTAAATTTTACCCCCGTGGGATATATATTCTACCCACACACATATGGAACTCTCCTGGGGTACCCTCACGCATATTATTCCCTTTAGTGGATATTTTCACAAAAAAGTGAAATTTTCAAAAATCCAGAAAATTGGCTGGAAACGACTAAATATCAAGGACTCATTGGGCTAATCGCTCTGGAGCTGAAATCAGAACGCTCACTGACATTTCCCCTATCTGAAAGTCTGATAAGCGCCGGAAAAATGACTAAGTCCAAAAAAAAATTTTTTTCAACTTTTTTCAATTTTACCCCCGTGGGATATATATTCTACCCACACACATTTGGAACTCTCCTGGGGTACCCTCACATATATTATTCCCTCATTTAGTGGATATTTTCACAAAAAAGTGAAATTTTCAAAAATCCTGAAAATTGGCTGAAAACGACTAAATATCAAGGACTCATTGGGCGAATCGCTCTGGAACTGAAATCAGAATGCTCACTGACATTACCCCTATCTGAAAGTCTGATAAACGCCGGAAAAATGACTAAGTCCAAAAAAAAAATTTTTTCAACTTTTTTCAATTTTACCCCCGTGGGATATATACTCTACCCACACACATTTGGAACTCTCCTGGGGTACCCTCACACATATTATTCCCTCATTTAGTGGATATTTTCACAAAAAAGTGAAATTTTCAAAAATCCAGAAAATTGGCTGAAAACGACTAAATATCAAGGACTCATTGGGCGAATCGCTCTGGAACTGAAATCGGAATGCTCACTGACATTTGCCCTATCTGAAAGTCTGATCAACGCCGGAGAAATGACTAAGTTCAAATAAAAAATTTTTTCAATTTTACCCCCGTGGGATATATATTCTACCCACACACATTTGGAACTCTCCTGGGGTACCCTCACACATATTATTCCCTCATTTAGTGGATATTTTCACAAAAAAGTGAAATTTTCAAAAATCCAGAAAATTGGCTGAAAACGACTAAATATCAAGGACTCATTGGGTGAATCGCTCTGGAACAGAAATCAGAACGCTCACTGACATTTCCCCTATCTGAAAGTCTGCTAAACGCCTGAAAAATGACTAAGTCCAAAAAAAATTTTTTTCAACTTTTTTCAATTTTACCCCCGTGGGATATATATTCTACCCACACACATTTGGAACTCTCCTGGGTTACCCTCACACATATTATTCCCTCATTTAGTGGATATTTTCACAAAAAAGTGAAATTTTCAAAAATCCAGAAAATTGGCTGAAAACGTCTAAATATCAATGACTCATTGGGCGAATCGCTCTGGAACAGAAATCAGAACGCTCACTGACATTTCCCCTATTTGAAAGTCTGATAAACGCCTGAAAAATGACTAAGTCCAAAAAAAAATTTTTTTCAACTTCTTTAAATTTTACCCCCGTGGGATATATATTCTACCCACACACATTTGGAACTCTCCTGGGGTACCCTGACACATATTATTCCCTCATTTAGTGGATATTTTCACAAAAAAGTGAAATTTTCAAAAATCCAGAAAATTGGCTGAAAACGACTAAATATCAAGGACTCATTGGGCGAATCACTCTGGAACTGAAATCGGAATGCTCACTGACATTTGCACTATCTGAAAGACTGATAAACGCTGGAAAAATGACTAAATCCCCAAAAAATTTTTTTTCAACTTCTTTAAATTTTACCCCCGTGGGATATATATTCTACCCACACACATATGGAACTCTCCTGGGGTACCCTCATGCATATTATTCCCTTTAGTGGATATTTTCACAAAAAAGTGAAATTTTCAAAAATCCAGAAAATTGGCTGAAAATGACTAAATATCAAGGACTCATTGGGCGAATCGCTCTGGAACTGAAATCAGAACACTCACTGACATTTCCCCTATCTAAATGTCTGATAAACGCAGGAAAAATGACTAAGTCCAAAAACAATAATTTTTCAACTTTTTTCAATTTTACCCCCGTAGGATATATATTCTACCCACACACATTTGGAACTCTCCTGGCGTACCCTCACACATATTATTCCCTCATTTAGTGGATATTTTCACAAAAAAGTGAAATTTTCAAAAATCCAGAAAATTGGCTGAAAACGACTAAATATCAAGGACTCATTGGGCGAATCACTCTGGAACTGAAATCAGAACGCTCACTGACATTTCCCCTATCTGAAAGTCTGATAAACGCCGGAAAAATGACTAAATCGATACAAAAAAATTTTTCAACTTCTTTAAATTTTACCCCCGTGGGATATATATTCTACCCACACACATATGGAACTCTCCTGGGGTACCCTCATGCATATTATTCCCTTTAGTGGATATTTTCACAAAAAAGTGAAATTTTCAAAAATCCAGAAAATTGGCTGAAAATGACTAAATATCAAGGACTCATTGGGCGAATCGCTCTGGAACTGAAATCAGAACACTCACTGACATTTCCCCTATCTAAATGTCTGATAAACGCAGGAAAAATGACTAAGTCCAAAAACAATAATTTTTCAACTTTTTTCAATTTTACCCCCGTAGGATATATATTCTACCCACACACATTTGGAACTCTCCTGGCGTACCCTCACACATATTATTCCCTCATTTAGTGGATATTTTCACAAAAAAGTGAAATTTTCAAAAATCCAGAAAATTGGCTGAAAACGACTAAATATCAAGGACTCATTGGGCGAATCACTCTGGAACTGAAATCAGAACGCTCACTGACATTTCCCCTATCTGAAAGTCTGATAAACGCCGGAAAAATGACTAAATCGATAAAAAAAAATTTTTCAACTTCTTTAAATTTTACCCCCGTGGGATATATATTCTACCCACACACATATGGAACTCTCCTGGGGTACCCTCATACATATTATTCCCTTTAGTGGATATTTTCACAAAAAAGTGAAATTTTCAAAAATCCAGAAAATTGGCTGAAAATGACTAAATATCAAGGACTCATTGGGCGAATCGCTCTGGAACTGAAATCAGAACACTCACTGACATTTCCCCTATCTAAATGTCTGATAAACGCAGGAAAAATGACTAAGTCCAAAAACAATAATTTTTCAACTTTTTTCAATTTTACCCCCGTGGGATATATATTCTACCCACACACATTTGGAACTCTCCTGGCGTACCCTCACACATATTATTCCCTCATTTAGTGGATATTTTCACAAAAAAGTGAAATTTTCAAAAATCCAGAAAATTGGCTGAAAACGACTAAATATCAAGGACTCATTGGGCGAATCGCTCTGGAGCTGAAATCAGAACGCTCACTGACATTTCCCCTATCTGAAAGTCTGATAAACGCCTGAAAAATGACTAAATCCAAAAAAAAATTTTTTTCAACTTCTTTAAATTTTACCCCCGTGGGATATATATTCTACCCACACACATATGGAACTCTCCTGGGGTACCCTCATGCATATTATTCCCTTTAGTGGATATTTTCACAAAAAAGTGAAATTTTCAAAAATCCAGAAAATTGGCTGAAAACGACTAAATATCAAGGACTCATTGGGCTAATCGCTCTGGAGCTGAAATCAGAACGCTCACTGACATTTCCCCTATCTGAAAGTCTGATAAGCGCCGGAAAAATGATTAATCCAAAAAAAAATTTTTTTCAACATCTTTAAATTTTACCCCCGTGGGATATATATTCTACCCACACACATATGGAACTCTCCTGGGGTACCCTCACGCATATTATTCCCTTTAGTGGATATTTTCACAAAAAAGTGAAATTTTCAAAAATCCAGAAAATTGGCTGAAAACGACTAAATATCAAGGACTCATTGGGCGAATCGCTCTGGAACTGAAATCAGAACGCTCACTGACATTACCCCTATCTGAAAGTCTGATAAACGCCGGAAAAATGACTAAGTCCAAAAATAAAATTTTTTCAACTTTTTTCAATTTTACCCCCGTGGGATATATATTCTACCCACACACATTTGGAACTCTCCTGGGGTACCCTCACACATATTATTCCCTCATTTAGTGGATATTTTCATAAAAAAGTGAAATTTTCAAAAATCCAAAATATTGGCTGAAAACTACTAAATATCAAGGACTCATTGGGCGAATCGCTCTGGAACTGAAATCGGAATGCTCACTGACATTTGCCCTATCTGAAAGTCTGATAAACGCCGGAAAAATGACTAAGTCCAAAAATAAAATTTTTTCAACTTTTTTCAATTTTACCCCCGTGGGATATATATTCTACCCACACACATTTGGAACTCTCCTGGGGTACCCTCACACATATTATTCCCTCATTTAGTGGATATTTTCACAAAAAAGTGAAATTTTCAAAAATCCAGAAAATTGGCTGAAAACGACTAAATATCAAGGACTCATTGGGCGAATCGCTATGGAGCTGAAATCAGAATGCTCACTGACATTTCCCCTATCTGAAAGTCTGATAACCGCCTGAAAAATGACTAAATCCCAAAAAAATTTTTTTTCAACTTCTTTAAATTTTACCCCCGTGGGATATATATTCTACCCACACACATATGGAACTCTCCTGGGGTACCCTCACGCATATTATTCCCTTTAGTGGATATTTTCACAAAAAAGTGAAATTTTCAAAAATCCAGAAAATTGGCTGAAAACGACTAAATATCAAGGACTCATTGGGCGAATCGCTCTGGAGCTGAAATCAGAACGCTCACTGACATTTCCCCTATCTGAAAGTCTGATAAACGCCGGAAAAATGACTAAATCCAAAAAAAAAATTTTTTCAACTTCTTTAAATTTTACCCCCGTGGGATATATATTCTACCCACACACATATGGAACTCTCCTGGGGTACCCTCACGCATATTATTCCCTTTAGTGGATATTTTCACAAAAAAGTGAAATTTTCAAAAATCCAGAAAATTGGCTGAAAACGACTAAATATCAAGGACTCATTGGGCGAATCGCTCTGGAACTGAAATCAGAACGCTCACTGACATTTCCCCTATCTGAAAGTCTGATAAACGCCGGAAAAATGACTAAGTCCAAATAAAAATTTTTTTCAACTTTTTTCAATTTTACCCCCGTGGGATATATATTCTACCCACACATATTTGGAACTCTCCTGGGGTACCCTCACACATATTATTCCCTCATTTAGTGGATATTTTCACAAAAAAGTGAAATTTTCAAAAATCCAGAAAATTGGCTGAAAACGACTAAATATCAAGGACTCATTGGGCGAATCGCTCTGGAACTGAAATCAGAACGCTCACTGACATTTCCCCTATCTGAAAGTCTGATAAACGCCGGAAAAATGACTAAGTCCAAAAAAAAATTTTTTTCACCTTTTTTCAATTTTACCCCCGTGGGATATATATTCTACCCACACACATTTGGAACTCTCCTGGGGTACCCTCACACATATTATTCCCTCATTTAGTGGATATTTTCACAAAAAAGTGAAATTTTCAAAAATCCAGAAAATTGGCTGAAAACGACTAAATATCAAGGACTCATTGGGCTAATCGCTCTGGAGCTGAAATCAGAACACTCACTGACATTTCCCCTATCTGAAAGTCTGATAAGCGCCGGACAAATGACTAAATCCAAAAAAAAATTCTTTTCAACTTCTTTAAATTTTACCCCCGTGGGATATATATTCTACCCACACACATATGGAACTCTCCTGGGGTACCCTCACACATATTATCTCACACATATTATTCCCTCATTTAGTGGATATTTTCACAAAAAAGTGAAATTTTCAAAAATCCAGAAAATTGTCTGAAAACGACTAAATATCAAGGACTCATTGGGCGAATTGCTCTGGAACTGAAATCAGAACGCTCACTCACATTACCCCTATCTAAAAGTCTGATAAACGCCGGAAAAATGACTAAATCCAAATAAAAAAAATTTTCACCTTTTTTCAATTTTACCCCCGTGGGATATATAATCTACCCACACACATTTGGAACTCTCCTGGGGTACCCTCACACATATTATTCCCTCATTTAGTGGATATTTTCACAAAAAAGTGAAATTTTCAAAAATCCAGAAAATTGGCTGAAAACGACTAAATATCAAGGACTCATTGGGCGAATCGCTCTGGAGCTGAAATCAGAACGCTCACTGACATTTCCCCTATCTGAAAGTCTGATACACGCCTGAAAAATGACTAAATCCAAAAAAAGATTTTTTTCAACTTCTTTAAATTTTACCCCCGTGGGATATATATTCTACCCACACACATTTGGAACTCTCCTGGGGTACCCTCATGCATATTATTCCCTTTAGTGGATATTTTCACAAAAAAGTGAAATTTTCAAAAATCCAGAAAATTGGCTGAAAACGACTAAATATCAAGGACTCATTGGGCGAATCACTCTGGAACTGAAATCAGAACACTCACTGACATTTCCCCTATCTGAATGTCTGATAAACGCAGGAAAAATGACTAAGTCCAAAAACAATTTTTTTTCAACTTTTTTCAATTTTACCCCCGTGGGATATATATTCTACCCACACACATTTGGAACTCTCCTGGGGTACCCTCACACATATTATTCCCTCATTTAGTGGATATTTTCACAAAAAAGTGAAATTTTCAAAAATCCAGAAAATTGGCTGAAAACGACTAAATATCAAGAACTCATTGGGCGAAACGCTCTGGAACTGAAATCAGAACGCTCACTGACATTTCCCCTATTTGAAAGTCTGATAAACGCCGGAAAAATGACTAAGTCCAAAAACAATAATTTTTCAACTTTTTTCAATTTTACCCCCGTGGGATATATATTCTACCCACACACATTTGGAACTCTCCTGGGGTACCCTCACACATATTATTCCTTCATTTAGTGGATATTTTCACAAAAAAGTGAAATTTTCAAAAATCTAGAAAATTGGCTGAAAACGACTAAATATCAAGGACTCATTGGGCGAATCGCTCTGGAACTGAAATCAGAACGCTCACTGACATTTCCCCAATCTGAAAGTCTGATAAACGCCGGAAAAATGACTAAGTCCAAATAAAAAATTTTTTCAACTTTTTTCAATTTTACCCCCGTGGGATATATATTCTACCCACACACATTTGGAACTCTCCTGGGGTACCCTCACACATATTATTCCCTCATTTAGTGGATATTTTCACAAAAAAGTGAAATTTTCAAAAATCTAGAAAATTGGCTGAAAACGACTAAATATCAAGGACTCATTGGGCGAATCGCTCTGGAGCTGAAATCAGAACGCTCACTGACATTTCCCCTATCTGAAAGTCTGATAAACGCCTGAAAAATGACTAAATCCAAAAAAAATTTTTTTCAACTTCTTTAAATTTTACCCCCGTGGGATATATATTCTACCCACACACATATGGAACTCTCCTGGGGTACCCTCATGCATATTATTCCCTTTAGTGGATATTTTCACAAAAAAGTGAAATTTTCAAAAATCCAGAAAATTGGCTGAAAACGACTAAATATCAAGGACTCATTGGGCGAATCGCTCTGGAACTGAAATCAGAACGCTCACTGACATTACCCCTATCTGAAAGTCTGATAAACGCCGGAAAAATGACGAAGTCCAAAAAAAAATTTTTTTCAGCTTCTTTAAATTTTACCCCCGTGGGATATATATTCTACCCACACACATTTGGAACTCTCCTGGGGTACCCTCACATATATTATTCCTTCATTTAGTGGATATTTTCACAAAAAAGTGAAATTTTCAAAAATCCAGAAAATTGGCTGAAAACGACTAAATATCAAGGACTCATTGGGCGAATCGCTCTGGAACTGAAATCAGAACGCTCACTGACATTTCCCCTATCTGAAAGTCTGATAAACGCCGGAAAAATGACTAAGTCGAAAAAAAAAATTTTTTCAACTTTTTTCAATTTTACCCCCGTGGGATATATATTCTACCCACACACATTTGGAACTCTCCTGGGGTACCCTCACACATATTATTCCCTCATTTAGTGGATATTTTCACAAAAAAGTGAAATTTTCAAAAATCCAGAAAATTGGCTGAAAACGACTAAATATCAAGGACTCATTGGGCGAATCGCTCTGGAACTGAAATCGGAATGCTCACTGACATTTGCACTATCTGAAAGTCTGATAAACGCCGGAAAAATGACTAAGTCCAAAAAAAAATTTTTTTCAACTTTTTTCAATTTTACCCCCGTGGGATATATATTTTACCCACACACATTTGGAACTCTCCTGGGGTACCCTCACACATATTATTCCCTCATTTAGTGGATATTTTCACAAAAAAGTGAAATTTTCAAAAATCTAGAAAATTGGCTGAAAACGACTAAATATCAAGGACTCATTGGGCGAATCGCTCTGGAGCTGAAATCAGAACGCTCACTGACATTTCCCCTATCTGAAAGTCTGATAAACGCCTGAAAAATGACTAAATCCAAAAAAAATTTTTTTCAACTTCTTTAAATTTTACCCCCGTGGGATATATATTCTACCCACACACATATGGAACTCTCCTGGGGTACCCTCATGCATATTATTCCCTTTAGTGGATATTTTCACAAAAAAGTGAAATTTTCAAAAATCCAGAAAATTGGCTGAAAACGACTAAATATCAAGGACTCATTGGGCGAATCGCTCTGGAACTGAAATCAGAACGCTCACTGACATTACCCCTATCTGAAAGTCTGATAAACGCCGGAAAAATGACGAAGTCCAAAAAAAAATTTTTTTCAGCTTCTTTAAATTTTACCCCCGTGGGATATATATTCTACCCACACACATTTGGAACTCTCCTGGGGTACCCTCACATATATTATTCCTTCATTTAGTGGATATTTTCACAAAAAAGTGAAATTTTCAAAAATCCAGAAAATTGGCTGAAAACGACTAAATATCAAGGACTCATTGGGCGAATCGCTCTGGAACTGAAATCAGAACGCTCACTGACATTTCCCCTATCTGAAAGTCTGATAAACGCCGGAAAAATTACTAAGTCGAAAAAAAAATTTTTTTCAACTTTTTTCAATTTTACCCCCGTGGGATATATATTCTACCCACACACATTTGGAACTCTCCTGGGGTACCCTCACACATATTATTCCCTCATTTAGTGGATATTTTCACAAAAAAGTGAAATTTTCAAAAATCCAGAAAATTGGCTGGAAACGACTAAATATCAAGGACTCATTGGGCGAATCGCTCTGGAACTGAAATCGGAATGCTCACTGACATTTGCACTATCTGAAAGTCTGATAAACGCCGGAAAAATGACTAAGTCCAAAAAAAAATTTTTTTCAACTTTTTTCAATTTTACCCCCGTGGGATATATATTTTACCCACACACATTTGGAACTCTCCTGGGGTACCCTCACACATATTATTCCCTCATTTAGTGGATATTTTCACAAAAAAGTGAAATTTTCAAAAATCCAGAAAATTGGCTGAAAACGACTAAATATCAAGGACTCATTGGGCGAATCGCTCTGGAACTGAAATCAGAACTCTCACTGACATTACCCCTATCTGAAAGTCTGATAAACGCCGGAAAAATGACTAAGTCAAAAAATAAAATTTTTTCAACTTTTTTCAATTTTACCCCCGTGGGATATATATTCTACCCACACACATTTGGAACTCTCCTGGGGTACCCTCACACATATTATTCCCTCATTTAGTGGATATTTTCATAAAAAAGTAAAATTTTCAAAAATCCAAAATGTTGGCTGAAAATGACTAAATATCAAGGACTCATTGGGCGAATCGCTCTGGAACTGAAATCGGAATGCTCACTGACATTTGCCCTATCTGAAAGTCTGATAAACGCCGGAAAAATGACCAAGTTCAAAAAAAAATTTTTTTCAACTTTTTTCAATTTTACCCCCGTGGGATATATATTCTACCCACACACATTTGGAACTCTCCTGGGGTACCCTCACACATATTATTCCCTCATTTAGTGGATATTTTCACAAAAAAGTGAAATTTTCAAAAATCCAGAAAATTGGCTGAAAACGACTAAATATCAAGGACTCATTGGGCGAATCGCTATGGAGCTGAAATCAGAATGCTCACTGACATTTCCCCTATCTGAAAGTCTGATAACCGCCTGAAAAATGACTAAATCCCAAAAAAATTTTTTTTCAACTTCTTTAAATTTTACCCCCGTGGGATATATATTCTACCCACACACATATGGAACTCTCCTGGGGTACCCTCACGCATATTATTCCCTTTAGTGGATATTTTCACAAAAAAGTGAAATTTTCAAAAATCCAGAAAATTGGCTGAAAACGACTAAATATCAAGGACTCATTGGGCGAATCGCTCTGGAGCTGAAATCAGAACGCTCACTGACATTTCCCCTATCTGAAAGTCTGATAAACGCCGGAAAAATGACTAAATCCCAAAAAAAAATTTTTTCAACTTCTTTAAATTTTACCCCCGTGGGATATATATTCTACCCACACACATATGGAACTCTCCTGGGGTACCCTCACGCATATTATTCCCTTTAGTGGATATTTTCACAAAAAAGTGAAATTTTCAAAAATCCAGAAAATTGGCTGAAAACGACTAAATATCAAGGACTCATTGGGCGAATCGCTCTGGAACTGAAATCAGAACGCTCACTGACATTTCCCCTATCTGAAAGTCTGATAAACGCCGGAAAAATGACTAAGTCCAAATAAAATTTTTTTTCAACTTTTTTCAATTTTACCCCCGTGGGATATATATTCTACCCACACATATTTGGAACTCTCCTGGGGTACCCTCACACATATTATTCCCTCATTTAGTGGATATTTTCACAAAAAAGTGAAATTTTCAAAAATCCAGAAAATTGGCTGAAAACGACTAAATATCAAGGACTCATTGGGCGAATCGCTCTGGAGCTGAAATCAGAACGCTCACTGACATTTCCCCTATCTGAAAGTCTGATAAACGCCTGAAAAATGACTAAATCCCCAAAAAAAATTTTTTCAACTTCTTTAAATTTTACCCCTGTGGGATATATATTCTACCCACACACATATGGAACTCTCCTGGGGTACCCTCATGCATATTATTCCCTTTAGTGGATATTTTCACAAAAAAGTGAAATTTTCAAAAATCCAGAAAATTGGCTGAAAACGACTAAATATCAAGGACTCATTGGGCGAATCGCTCTGGAACTGAAATCAGAACGCTCACTGACATTACCCCTATCTGAAAGTCTGATAAACGCCGGAAAAATGACGAAGTCCAAAAAAAAATTTTTTTCAGCTTCTTTAAATTTTACCCCCGTGGGATATATATTCTACCCACACACATTTGGAACTCTCCTGGGGTACCCTCACATATATTATTCCTTC
The DNA here is from genome assembly GCF_046119375.1 of Phyllobates terribilis. NCBI lineage: Eukaryota > Metazoa > Chordata > Amphibia > Anura > Dendrobatidae > Phyllobates > Phyllobates terribilis. The sequence goes on along the minus strand of NW_027362764.1, from coordinate 365,049,401 downwards.
ATTTAGTGGATATTTTCACAAAAAAGTGAAATTTTCAAAAATCCAGAAAATTGGCTGAAAACGACTAAATATCAAGGACTCATTGGGCGAATCGCTCTGGAACTGAAATCAGAACGCTCACTGACATTTCCCCTATCTGAAAGTCTGATAAACGCCGGAAAAATGACTAAGTCGAAAAAAAAATTTTTTTCAACTTTTTTCAATTTTACCCCCGTGGGATATATATTCTACCCACACACATTTGGAACTCTCCTGGGGTACCCTCACACATATTATTCCCTCATTTAGTGGATATTTTCACAAAAAAGTGAAATTTTCAAAAATCCAGAAAATTGGCTGAAAACGACTAAATATCAAGGACTCATTGGGCGAATCGCTCTGGAACTGAAATCGGAATGCTCACTGACATTTGCACTATCTGAAAGTCTGATAAACGCCGGAAAAATGACTAAGTCCAAAAAAAAATTTTTTTCAACTTTTTTCAATTTTACCCCCGTGGGATATATATTTTACCCACACACATTTGGAACTCTCCTGGGGTACCCTCACACATATTATTCCCTCATTTAGTGGATATTTTCACAAAAAAGTGAAATTTTCAAAAATTCAGAAAATTGGCTTAAAACGACTAAATATCAAGGACTCATTGGGCGAATCGCTCTGGAACTGAAATCAGAACTCTCACTGACATTACCCCTATCTGAAAGTCTGATAAACGCCGGAAAAATGACGAAGTCAAAAAATAAAATTTTTTCAACTTTTTTCAATTTTACCCCCGTGGGATATATATTCTACCCACACACATTTGGAACTCTCCTGGGGTACCCTCACACATATTATTCCCTCATTTAGTGGATATTTTCATAAAAAAGTAAAATTTTCAAAAATCCAAAATATTGGCTGAAAATGACTAAATATCAAGGACTCATTGGGCGAATCGCTCTGGAACTGAAATCGGAATGCTCACTGACATTTGCCCTATCTGAAAGTCTGATAAACGCCGGAAAAATGACCAAGTTCAAAAAAAAATTTTTTTCAACTTTTTTCAATTTTAGCCCCGTGGGATATATATTCTACCCACACACATTTGGAACTCTCCTGGGGTACCCTCACACATATTATTCCCTCATTTAGTGGATATTTTCACAAAAAAGTGAAATTTTCAAAAATCCAGAAAATTGGCTGAAAACGACTAAATATCAAGGACTCATTGGGCGAATCGCTATGGAGCTGAAATCAGAATGCTCACTGACATTTCCCCTATCTGAAAGTCTGATAACCGCCTGAAAAATGACTAAATCCCAAAAAAATTTTTTTCAACTTCTTTAAATTTTACCCCCGTGGGATATATATTCTACCCACACACATATGGAACTCTCCTGGGGTACCCTCACGCATATTATTCCCTTTAGTGGATATTTTCACAAAAAAGTGACATTTTCAAAAATCCAGAAAATTGGCTGAAAATGACTAAATATCAAGGACTCATTGGGCGAATCGCTCTGGAGCTGAAATCAGAACGCTCACTGACATTTCCCCTATCTGAAAGTCTGATAAACGCCGGAAAAATGACTAAATCCCAAAAAAAATTTTTTTCAACTTCTTTAAATTTTACCCCCGTGGGATATATATTCTACCCACACACATATGGAACTCTCCTGGGGTACCCTCACGCATATTATTCCCTTTAGTGGATATTTTCACAAAAAAGTGAAATTTTCAAAAATCCAGAAAATTGGCTGAAAACGACTAAATATCAAGGACTCATTGGGCGAATCGCTCTGGAACTGAAATCAGAACACTCACTGACATTTCCCCTATCTGAAAGTCTGATAAACGCAGGAAAAATGACTAAGTCCAAATAAAAATTTTTTTCAACTTTTTTCAATTTTACCCCCGTGGGATATATATTCTACCCACACATATTTGGAACTCTCCTGGGGTACCCTCACACATATTATTCCCTCATTTAGTGGATATTTTCACAAAAAAGTGAAATTTTCAAAAATCCAGAAAATTGGCTGATAACGACTAAATATCAAGGACTCATTGGGCGAATCGCTCTGGAGCTGAAATCAGAACGCTCACTGACATTTCCCCTATCTGAAAGTCTGATAAACGCCTGAAAAATGACTAAATCCCAAAAAAAAATTTTTTCAACTTCTTTAAATTTTACCCCTGTGGGATATATATTCTACCCACACACATATGGAACTCTCCTGGGGTACCCTCATGCATATTATTCCCTTTAGTGGATATTTTCACAAAAAAGTGAAATTTTCAAAAATCCAGAAAATTGGCTGAAAACGACTAAATATCAAGGACTCATTGGGCGAATCGCTCTGGAACTGAAATCAGAACACTCACTGACATTTCCCCTATCTGAAAGTCAGATAAACGCAGGAAAAATGACTAAGTCCAAAAACAATAATTTTTCAACTTTTTTCAATTTTACCCCCGTGGGATATATATTCTACCCACACACATTTGGAACTCTCCTGGGGTACCCTCACATATATTATTCCTTTATTTAGTGGATATTTTCACAAAAAAGTGAAATTTTCAAAAATCCAGAAAATTGGCTGAAAACGACTAAATATCAAGGACTCATTGGGCGAATCGCTCTGGAACTGAAATCAGAACGCTCACTGACATTTCCCCTGTCTCAAAGTCTGATAAATGCCGGAAAAATGACTAAGTCCAAATAAAAAAAATTTTCACCTTTTTTCAATTTTACCCCCGTGGGATATATAATCTACCCACACACATTTGGAACTCTCCTGGGGTACCCTCACACATATTATTCCCTCATTTAGTGGATATTTTCACAAAAAAGTGAAATTTTCAAAAATCCAAAAAATTGGCTGAAAACGACTATATATCAAGGACTCATTGGGCGAATCGCTCTGGAACTGAAATCAGAACTCTAACTGACATTACCCCTATCTGAAAGTCTGATAAACGCCGGAAAAATGACTAAGTCCAAAAAAAATTTTTTTTCAACTTTTTTCAATTTTACCCCCGTGGGATATATATTCTACCCACACACATTTGGAACTCTCCTGGGGTACCCTCACACATATTATTCCCTCATTTAGTGGATATTTTCACAAAAAAGTGAAATTTTCAAAAATCCAGAAAATTGGCTGAAAACGACTAAATATCAAGGACTCATTGGGCGAATCGCTCTGGAACTGAAATCGGAATGCTCACTTACATTTGCACTATCTGAAAGTCTGATAAACGCCGGAAAAATGACTAAGTCCAAAAAAAAATTTTTTCAACTTTTTTCAATTTTACCCCCGTGGGATATATATTCTACCCACACACATTTTTAACTCTCCTGGGGTACCCTCACACATATTATTCCCTCATTTAGTGGATATTTTCACAAAAAAGTGAAATTTTCAAAAATCCAGAAAATTGGCTGAAAACGACTAAATATCAAGGACTCATTGGGCGAATTGCTCTGGAACTGAAATCAGAACGCTCACTGACATTACCCCTATCTGAAAGTCTGATAAACCCCGGAAAAATGACTAAGTCCAAATCAAAAAAAATTTCACCTTTTTTCAATTTTACCCCCGTGGGATATATAATCTACCCACACACATTTGGAACTCTCCTGGGGTACCCTCACACATATTAATCCCTCATTTAGTGGATATTTTCACAAAAAAGTGAAATTTTCAAAAATCCAGAAAATTGGCTGAAAACGACTAAATATCAAGGACTCATTGGGCGAATCGCTCTGGACTGAAATCAGAACTCTCACTGACATTACACCTATCTGAAAGTCTGATAAACGCCGGAAAAATGACTAAGTCAAAAAATAAAAATTTTTCAACTTTTTTCAATTTTACCCCCGTGGGATATATATTCTACCCACACACATTTGGAACTCTCCTGGGGTACCCTCACACATATTATTCCCTCATTTAGTGGATATTTTCACAAAAAAGTGAAATTTTCAAAAATCCAGAAAATTGGCTGAAAACGACTAAATATCAAGGACTCATTGGGCGAATCGCTCTGGAACTGAAATCAGAACGCTCACTGACATTACCCGTATCTGAAAGTCTGATAACCGCCTGAAAAATGACTAAATCCAAAAAAAATTTTTTTTCAACTTCTTTAAATTTTACCCCCGTGGGATATATATTCTACCCACACACATATGGAACTCTCCTGGGGTACCCTCACGCATATTATTCCCTTTAGTGGATATTTTCACAAAAAAGTGAAATTTTCAAAAATCCAGAAAGTTGGCTGAAAACGACTAAATATCAAGGACTCATTGGGCGAATCGCTCTGGAGCTGAAATCAGAACGCTCACTGACATTTCCCCTATCTGAAAGTCTGATAAACGCCGGAAAAATGACTAAATCCAAAAAAAAATTTTTTTCAACTTCTTTAAATTTTACCCCCGTGGGATATATATTCTACCCACACACATATGGAACTCTCCTGGGGTACCCTCACGCATATTATTCCCTTTAGTGGATATTTTCACAAAAAAGTGAAATTTTCAAAAATCCAGAAAATTGGCTGAAAACGACTAAATATCAAGGACTCATTGTGCGAATCACTCTGTAACTGAAATCAGAACGCTCACTGACATTACCCCTATCTGAAAGTCTGATAAACGCCGGAAAAATGACTAAGTCCAAAAATAAAATTTTTTCAACTTTTTTCAATTTTACCCCCATGGGATATATATTCTACCCACACACATTTGGAACTCTCCTGGGGTACCCTCACACATATTATTCCCTCATTTATTGGATATTTTCATAAAAAAGTGAAATTTTCAAAAATCCAAAATATTGGCTGAAAATGACTAAATATCAAGGACTCATTGGGCGAATCGCTCTGGAACTGAAATCAGAACGCTCACTGACATTACCCCTATCTGAAAGTCTGATAAACGCCGGAAAAATGACTAAGTCCAAAAAAAATTTTTTTTCAACTTTTTTCAATTTTACCCCCGTGGGATATATAATCTACCCACACACATTTGGAACTCTCCTGGGGTACCCTCACACATATTATTCCCTCATTTAGTGGATATTTTCATAAAAAAGTGAAATTTTCAAAAATCCAAAATATTGGCTGAAAATGACTAAATATCAAGGACTCATTGGGCGAATCGCTCTGGAACTGAAATCGGAATGCTCACTGACATTTGCCCTATCTGAAAGTCTGATAAACGCCGGAAAAATGACTAAGTCCAAATAAAAAATTTTTTCAACTTTTTTCAATTTTACCCCCGTGGGATATATATTCTACCCACACACATTTGAAACTCTCCTGGGGTACCCTCACACATATTATTCCCTCATTTAGTGGATATTTTCACAAAAAAGTGAAATTTTCAAAAATCCAGAAAATTGGCTGAAAACGACTAAAAATCAAGTACTCATTGGGCGAATCGCTCTGGAACTGAAATCAGAACGCTCACTGACATTTACCCTATCAGAAAGTCTGATAAACGCCGGAAAAATGACTAAGTCCAAAAAAAAATTTTTTTCAACTTTTTTCAATTTTACCCCCGTGGGATATATATTCTACCCACACACATTTGGAACTCTACTGGGGTACCCTCACACATATTATTCCCTCATTTAGTGGATATTTTCACAAAAAAGTGAAATTTTCAAAAATCCAGAAAATTGGCTGAAAACGACTAAATATCAAGGACTCATTGGGCGAATCGCTCTGGAACTGAAATCAGAACGCTCACTGACATTACCCCTATCTGAAAGTCTGATAACCGCCTGAAAAATGACTAAATCCCCAAAAAAATGTTTTTCAACTTCTTAAAATTTTACCCCCGTGGGATATATATTCTACCCACACACATATGGAACTCTCCTGGGGTACCCTCACGCATATTATTCCCTTTAGTGGATATTTTCACAAAAAAGTGAAATTTTCAAAAATCCAGAAAATTGGCTAAAAACGACTAAATATCAAGGACTCATTGGGCGAATCGCTCTGGAGCTGAAATCAGAACGCTCACTGACATTTCCCCTATCTGAAAGTCTGATAAACGCCGGAAAAATGACTAAATCCCCAAAAAAATTTTTTTCAACTTCTTTAAATTTTACCCCCGTGGGATATATATTCTACCCACACACATATGGAACTCTCCTGGGGTACCCTCACGCATATTATTCCCTTTAGTGGATATTTTCACAAAAAAGTGAAATTTTCAAAAATCCAGAAAATTGGCTGAAAACGACTAAATATCAAGGACTCATTGGGCGAATCGCTCTGGAACTGAAATCGGAATGCTCACTGACATTTGCCCTATCTGAAAGTCTGATAAACGCCAGAAAAATGACTAAGTCCAAATAAAAATTTTTTTCAACTTTTTTCAATTTTACCCCCGTGGGATATATATTCTACCCACACACATTTGGAACTCTCCTGGGGTACCCTCACACACATTATTCCCTCATTTAGTGGATATTTTCACAAAAAAGTGAAATTTTCAAAAATCCAGAAAATTGGCTGAAAACGACTAAAAATCAATGACTAATTGGGCGAATCGCTCTGCAACTGAAATCAGAACGCTCACTGACATTACCCCTATCTGAAAGTCTGATAAACGCCGGAAAAATGACTAAGTCCAAAAATAAAATTTTTTCAACTTTTTTCAATTTTACCCCCGTGGGATATATATTCTAACCACACACATTTGGAACTCTCCTGGGGTACCCTCACACATATTATTCCCTCATTTAGTGGATATTTTCATAAAAAATGAAATTTTCAAAAATCCAAAATATTGGCTGAAAATGACTAAATATCAAGGACTCATTGGGCGAATCGCTCTGGAACTGAAATCGGAATGCTCACTGACATTTGCCCTATCTGAAAGTCTGATAAACGCGGGAAAAATGACTAAGTCCAAATAAAAATGTTTTTAAACTTTTTTCAATTTTACCCCCGTGGGATATATATTCTACCCACACACATTTGGAACTCTCCTGGGGTACCCTCACACATATTATTCCCTCATTTAGTGGATATTTTCACAAAAAAGTGAAATTTTCAAAAATCCAGAAAATTGGCTGAAAACGACTAAAAATCAAGGACTCATTGGGCGAATCACTCTGGAACTGAAATCAGAACGCTCACTGACATTTCCCCTATCAGAAAGTCTGATAAATGCCGGAAAAATGACTAAGTCCAAAAAAAAATTTTTCAACTTTTTTCAATTTTACCCCCGTGGGATATATATTCTACCCACACACATTTGGAACTCTCCTGGGGTACCCTCACACATATTATTCCCTCATTTAGTGGATATTTTCATAAAAAAGTGAAATTTTAAAAAATCCAAAATATTGGCTGAAAATGACTAAATATCAAGGACTCATTGGGCGAATCGCTCTGGAACTGAAATCGGAATGCTCACTGACATTTGCCCTATCTGAAAGACTGATAAACGCCGGAAAAATGACTAAGTCCAAATAAAAAAATTTTTCAACTTTTTTCAATTTTACCCCCGTGGGATATATATTCTACCCACACACATTTGAAACTCTCCTGGGGTACCCTCACACATATTATTCCCTCATTTAGTGGATATTTTCACAAAAAAGTGAAATTTTCAAAAATCCAGAAAATTGGCTGAAAACGACTAAAAATCAAGGACTCATCGGGCGAATCGCTCTGGAACTGAAATCAGAATGCTCACTGACATTTACCCTATCAGAAAGTCTGATAAACGCCGGAAAAATGACTAAGTCCAAAAAAAATTTTTTTCAACTTTTTTCAATTTTACCCCCGTGGGATATATAATCTACCCACACACATTTGGAACTCTCCTGGGGTACCCTCACACATATTATTCCCTCATTTAGTGGATATTTTCACAAAAAAGTGAAATTTTCAAAAATCCAGAAAATTGGCTGAAAACGACTAAATATCAACGACTCATTGGGCGAATCGCTCTGGAACTGAAATCAGAACGCTCACTGACATTACCCCTATCTGAAAGTCTGATAACCGCCTGAAAAATGACTAAATCCCCAAAAAAATGTTTTTCAACTTCTTTAAATTTTACCCCCGTGGGATATATATTCTACCCACACACATATGGAACTCTCCTGGGGTACCCTCACGCATATTATTCCCTTTAGTGGATATTTTCACAAAAAAGTGAAATTTTCAAAAATCCAGAAAATTGGCTAAAAACGACTAAATATCAAGGACTCATTGGGCGAATCGCTCTGGAGCTGAAATCAGAACGCTCACTGACATTTCCCCTATGTGAAAGTCTGATAAACGCCGGAAAAATGACTAAATCCCCAAAAAAAATTTTTTCAACTTCTTTAAATTTTACCCCCGTGGGATATATATTCTACCCACACACATATGGAACTCTCCTGGGGTACCCTCACGCATATTATTCCCTTTAGTGGATATTTTCACAAAAAAGTGAAATTTTCAAAAATCCAGAAAATTGGCTGAAAACGACTAAATATCAAGGACTCATTGGGCGAATCGCTCTGGAACTGAAATCGGAATGCTCACTGACATTTGCCCTATCTGAAAGTCTGATAAACGCCGGAAAAATGACTAAGTCCAAAAAAAAATTTTTTTCAACTTTTTTCAATTTTACCCCCGTGGGATATATATTCTACCCACACACATTTGAAACTCTCCTGGGGTACCCTCACACATATTATTCCCTCATTTAGTGGATATTTTCACAAAAAAGTGAAATTTTCAAAAATCCAGAAAATTGGCTGAAAACGACTAAAAATCAAGGACTCATCGGGCGAATCGCTCTGGAACTGAAATCAGAATGCTCACTGACATTTACCCTATCAGAAAGTCTGATAAACGCCGGAAAAATGACTAAGTCCAAAAAAAAATTTTTTTCAACTTTTTTCAATTTTACCCCCGTGGGATATATATTTTACCCACACACATTTGGAACTCTCCTGGGGTACCCTCACACATATTATTCCCTCATTTAGTGGATATTTTCACAAAAAAGTGAAATTTTCAAAAATTCAGAAAATTGGCTTAAAACGACTAAATATCAAGGACTCATTGGGCGAATCGCTCTGGAACTGAAATCAGAACTCTCACTGACATTACCCCTATCTGAAAGTCTGATAAACGCCGGAAAAATGACGAAGTCAAAAAATAAAATTTTTTCAACTTTTTTCAATTTTACCCCCGTGGGATATATATTCTACCCACACACATTTGGAACTCTCCTGGGGTACCCTCACACATATTATTCCCTCATTTAGTGGATATTTTCATAAAAAAGTAAAATTTTCAAAAATCCAAAATATTGGCTGAAAATGACTAAATATCAAGGACTCATTGGGCGAATCGCTCTGGAACTGAAATCGGAATGCTCACTGACATTTGCCCTATCTGAAAGTCTGATAAACGCCGGAAAAATGACCAAGTTCAAAAAAAAATTTTTTTCAACTTTTTTCAATTTTAGCCCCGTGGGATATATATTCTACCCACACACATTTGGAACTCTCCTGGGGTACCCTCACACATATTATTCCCTCATTTAGTGGATATTTTCACAAAAAAGTGAAATTTTCAAAAATCCAGAAAATTGGCTGAAAACGACTAAATATCAAGGACTCATTGGGCGAATCGCTATGGAGCTGAAATCAGAATGCTCACTGACATTTCCCCTATCTGAAAGTCTGATAACCGCCTGAAAAATGACTAAATCCCAAAAAAATTTTTTTCAACTTCTTTAAATTTTACCCCCGTGGGATATATATTCTACCCACACACATATGGAACTCTCCTGGGGTACCCTCACGCATATTATTCCCTTTAGTGGATATTTTCACAAAAAAGTGACATTTTCAAAAATCCAGAAAATTGGCTGAAAATGACTAAATATCAAGGACTCATTGGGCGAATCGCTCTGGAGCTGAAATCAGAACGCTCACTGACATTTCCCCTATCTGAAAGTCTGATAAACGCCGGAAAAATGACTAAATCCCAAAAAAAATTTTTTTCAACTTCTTTAAATTTTACCCCCGTGGGATATATATTCTACCCACACACATATGGAACTCTCCTGGGGTACCCTCACGCATATTATTCCCTTTAGTGGATATTTTCACAAAAAAGTGAAATTTTCAAAAATCCAGAAAATTGGCTGAAAACGACTAAATATCAAGGACTCATTGGGCGAATCGCTCTGGAACTGAAATCAGAACACTCACTGACATTTCCCCTATCTGAAAGTCTGATAAACGCAGGAAAAATGACTAAGTCCAAATAAAAATTTTTTTCAACTTTTTTCAATTTTACCCCCGTGGGATATATATTCTACCCACACATATTTGGAACTCTCCTGGGGTACCCTCACACATATTATTCCCTCATTTAGTGGATATTTTCACAAAAAAGTGAAATTTTCAAAAATCCAGAAAATTGGCTGATAACGACTAAATATCAAGGACTCATTGGGCGAATCGCTCTGGAGCTGAAATCAGAACGCTCACTGACATTTCCCCTATCTGAAAGTCTGATAAACGCCTGAAAAATGACTAAATCCCAAAAAAAAATTTTTTCAACTTCTTTAAATTTTACCCCTGTGGGATATATATTCTACCCACACACATATGGAACTCTCCTGGGGTACCCTCATGCATATTATTCCCTTTAGTGGATATTTTCACAAAAAAGTGAAATTTTCAAAAATCCAGAAAATTGGCTGAAAACGACTAAATATCAAGGACTCATTGGGCGAATCGCTCTGGAACTGAAATCAGAACACTCACTGACATTTCCCCTATCTGAAAGTCAGATAAACGCAGGAAAAATGACTAAGTCCAAAAACAATAATTTTTCAACTTTTTTCAATTTTACCCCCGTGGGATATATATTCTACCCACACACATTTGGAACTCTCCTGGGGTACCCTCACATATATTATTCCTTTATTTAGTGGATATTTTCACAAAAAAGTGAAATTTTCAAAAATCCAGAAAATTGGCTGAAAACGACTAAATATCAAGGACTCATTGGGCGAATCGCTCTGGAACTGAAATCAGAACGCTCACTGACATTTCCCCTGTCTCAAAGTCTGATAAATGCCGGAAAAATGACTAAGTCCAAATAAAAAAAATTTTCACCTTTTTTCAATTTTACCCCCGTGGGATATATAATCTACCCACACACATTTGGAACTCTCCTGGGGTACCCTCACACATATTATTCCCTCATTTAGTGGATATTTTCACAAAAAAGTGAAATTTTCAAAAATCCAAAAAATTGGCTGAAAACGACTATATATCAAGGACTCATTGGGCGAATCGCTCTGGAACTGAAATCAGAACTCTAACTGACATTACCCCTATCTGAAAGTCTGATAAACGCCGGAAAAATGACTAAGTCCAAAAAAAATTTTTTTTCAACTTTTTTCAATTTTACCCCCGTGGGATATATATTCTACCCACACACATTTGGAACTCTCCTGGGGTACCCTCACACATATTATTCCCTCATTTAGTGGATATTTTCACAAAAAAGTGAAATTTTCAAAAATCCAGAAAATTGGCTGAAAACGACTAAATATCAAGGACTCATTGGGCGAATCGCTCTGGAACTGAAATCAGAACGCTCACTGACATTACCCCTATCTGAAAGTCTGATAAACCCCGGAAAAATGACTAAGTCCAAATCAAAAAAAATTTCACCTTTTTTCAATTTTACCCCCGTGGGATATATAATCTACCCACACACATTTGGAACTCTCCTGGGGTACCCTCACACATATTAATCCCTCATTTAGTGGATATTTTCACAAAAAAGTGAAATTTTCAAAAATCCAGAAAATTGGCTGAAAACGACTAAATATCAAGGACTCATTGGGCGAATCGCTCTGGACTGAAATCAGAACTCTCACTGACATTACACCTATCTGAAAGTCTGATAAACGCCGGAAAAATGACTAAGTCAAAAAATAAAAATTTTTCAACTTTTTTCAATTTTACCCCCGTGGGATATATATTCTACCCACACACATTTGGAACTCTCCTGGGGTACCCTCACACATATTATTCCCTCATTTAGTGGATATTTTCACAAAAAAGTGAAATTTTCAAAAATCCAGAAAATTGGCTGAAAACGACTAAATATCAAGGACTCATTGGGCGAATCGCTCTGGAACTGAAATCAGAACGCTCACTGACATTACCCGTATCTGAAAGTCTGATAACCGCCTGAAAAATGACTAAATCCAAAAAAAATTTTTTTTCAACTTCTTTAAATTTTACCCCCGTGGGATATATATTCTACCCACACACATATGGAACTCTCCTGGGGTACCCTCACGCATATTATTCCCTTTAGTGGATATTTTCACAAAAAAGTGAAATTTTCAAAAATCCAGAAAGTTGGCTGAAAACGACTAAATATCAAGGACTCATTGGGCGAATCGCTCTGGAGCTGAAATCAGAACGCTCACTGACATTTCCCCTATCTGAAAGTCTGATAAACGCCGGAAAAATGACTAAATCCAAAAAAAAATTTTTTTCAACTTCTTTAAATTTTACCCCCGTGGGATATATATTCTACCCACACACATATGGAACTCTCCTGGGGTACCCTCACGCATATTATTCCCTTTAGTGGATATTTTCACAAAAAAGTGAAATTTTCAAAAATCCAGAAAATTGGCTGAAAACGACTAAATATCAAGGACTCATTGTGCGAATCACTCTGTAACTGAAATCAGAACGCTCACTGACATTACCCCTATCTGAAAGTCTGATAAACGCCGGAAAAATGACTAAGTCCAAAAATAAAATTTTTTCAACTTTTTTCAATTTTACCCCCATGGGATATATATTCTACCCACACACATTTGGAACTCTCCTGGGGTACCCTCACACATATTATTCCCTCATTTATTGGATATTTTCATAAAAAAGTGAAATTTTCAAAAATCCAAAATATTGGCTGAAAATGACTAAATATCAAGGACTCATTGGGCGAATCGCTCTGGAACTGAAATCAGAACGCTCACTGACATTACCCCTATCTGAAAGTCTGATAAACGCCGGAAAAATGACTAAGTCCAAAAAAAATTTTTTTTCAACTTTTTTCAATTTTACCCCCGTGGGATATATAATCTACCCACACACATTTGGAACTCTCCTGGGGTACCCTCACACATATTATTCCCTCATTTAGTGGATATTTTCATAAAAAAGTGAAATTTTCAAAAATCCAAAATATTGGCTGAAAATGACTAAATATCAAGGACTCATTGGGCGAATCGCTCTGGAACTGAAATCGGAATGCTCACTGACATTTGCCCTATCTGAAAGTCTGATAAACGCCGGAAAAATGACTAAGTCCAAATAAAAAATTTTTTCAACTTTTTTCAATTTTACCCCCGTGGGATATATATTCTACCCACACACATTTGAAACTCTCCTGGGGTACCCTCACACATATTATTCCCTCATTTAGTGGATATTTTCACAAAAAAGTGAAATTTTCAAAAATCCAGAAAATTGGCTGAAAACGACTAAAAATCAAGTACTCATTGGGCGAATCGCTCTGGAACTGAAATCAGAACGCTCACTGACATTTACCCTATCAGAAAGTCTGATAAACGCCGGAAAAATGACTAAGTCCAAAAAAAAATTTTTTTCAACTTTTTTCAATTTTACCCCCGTGGGATATATATTCTACCCACACACATTTGGAACTCTACTGGGGTACCCTCACACATATTATTCCCTCATTTAGTGGATATTTTCACAAAAAAGTGAAATTTTCAAAAATCCAGAAAATTGGCTGAAAACGACTAAATATCAAGGACTCATTGGGCGAATCGCTCTGGAACTGAAATCAGAACGCTCACTGACATTACCCCTATCTGAAAGTCTGATAACCGCCTGAAAAATGACTAAATCCCCAAAAAAATGTTTTTCAACTTCTTAAAATTTTACCCCCGTGGGATATATATTCTACCCACACACATATGGAACTCTCCTGGGGTACCCTCACGCATATTATTCCCTTTAGTGGATATTTTCACAAAAAAGTGAAATTTTCAAAAATCCAGAAAATTGGCTAAAAACGACTAAATATCAAGGACTCATTGGGCGAATCGCTCTGGAGCTGAAATCAGAACGCTCACTGACATTTCCCCTATCTGAAAGTCTGATAAACGCCGGAAAAATGACTAAATCCCCAAAAAAATTTTTTTCAACTTCTTTAAATTTTACCCCCGTGGGATATATATTCTACCCACACACATATGGAACTCTCCTGGGGTACCCTCACGCATATTATTCCCTTTAGTGGATATTTTCACAAAAAAGTGAAATTTTCAAAAATCCAGAAAATTGGCTGAAAACGACTAAATATCAAGGACTCATTGGGCGAATCGCTCTGGAACTGAAATCGGAATGCTCACTGACATTTGCCCTATCTGAAAGTCTGATAAACGCCAGAAAAATGACTAAGTCCAAATAAAAATTTTTTTCAACTTTTTTCAATTTTACCCCCGTGGGATATATATTCTACCCACACACATTTGGAACTCTCCTGGGGTACCCTCACACACATTATTCCCTCATTTAGTGGATATTTTCACAAAAAAGTGAAATTTTCAAAAATCCAGAAAATTGGCTGAAAACGACTAAAAATCAATGACTAATTGGGCGAATCGCTCTGCAACTGAAATCAGAACGCTCACTGACATTACCCCTATCTGAAAGTCTGATAAACGCCGGAAAAATGACTAAGTCCAAAAATAAAATTTTTTCAACTTTTTTCAATTTTACCCCCGTGGGATATATATTCTAACCACACACATTTGGAACTCTCCTGGGGTACCCTCACACATATTATTCCCTCATTTAGTGGATATTTTCATAAAAAATGAAATTTTCAAAAATCCAAAATATTGGCTGAAAATGACTAAATATCAAGGACTCATTGGGCGAATCGCTCTGGAACTGAAATCGGAATGCTCACTGACATTTGCCCTATCTGAAAGTCTGATAAACGCGGGAAAAATGACTAAGTCCAAATAAAAATGTTTTTAAACTTTTTTCAATTTTACCCCCGTGGGATATATATTCTACCCACACACATTTGGAACTCTCCTGGGGTACCCTCACACATATTATTCCCTCATTTAGTGGATATTTTCACAAAAAAGTGAAATTTTCAAAAATCCAGAAAATTGGCTGAAAACGACTAAAAATCAAGGACTCATTGGGCGAATCACTCTGGAACTGAAATCAGAACGCTCACTGACATTTCCCCTATCAGAAAGTCTGATAAATGCCGGAAAAATGACTAAGTCCAAAAAAAAATTTTTCAACTTTTTTCAATTTTACCCCCGTGGGATATATATTCTACCCACACACATTTGGAACTCTCCTGGGGTACCCTCACACATATTATTCCCTCATTTAGTGGATATTTTCATAAAAAAGTGAAATTTTAAAAAATCCAAAATATTGGCTGAAAATGACTAAATATCAAGGACTCATTGGGCGAATCGCTCTGGAACTGAAATCGGAATGCTCACTGACATTTGCCCTATCTGAAAGACTGATAAACGCCGGAAAAATGACTAAGTCCAAATAAAAAAATTTTTCAACTTTTTTCAATTTTACCCCCGTGGGATATATATTCTACCCACACACATTTGAAACTCTCCTGGGGTACCCTCACACATATTATTCCCTCATTTAGTGGATATTTTCACAAAAAAGTGAAATTTTCAAAAATCCAGAAAATTGGCTGAAAACGACTAAAAATCAAGGACTCATCGGGCGAATCGCTCTGGAACTGAAATCAGAATGCTCACTGACATTTACCCTATCAGAAAGTCTGATAAACGCCGGAAAAATGACTAAGTCCAAAAAAAAATTTTTTCAACTTTTTTCAATTTTACCCCCGTGGGATATATAATCTACCCACACACATTTGGAACTCTCCTGGGGTACCCTCACACATATTATTCCCTCATTTAGTGGATATTTTCACAAAAAAGTGAAATTTTCAAAAATCCAGAAAATTGGCTGAAAACGACTAAATATCAAGGACTCATTGGGCGAATCGCTCTGGAACTGAAATCAGAACGCTCACTGACATTACCCCTATCTGAAAGTCTGATAACCGCCTGAAAAATGACTAAATCCCCAAAAAAATGTTTTTCAACTTCTTTAAATTTTACCCCCGTGGGATATATATTCTACCCACACACATATGGAACTCTCCTGGGGTACCCTCACGCATATTATTCCCTTTAGTGGATATTTTCACAAAAAAGTGAAATTTTCAAAAATCCAGAAAATTGGCTAAAAACGACTAAATATCAAGGACTCATTGGGCGAATCGCTCTGGAGCTGAAATCAGAACGCTCACTGACATTTCCCCTATGTGAAAGTCTGATAAACGCCGGAAAAATGACTAAATCCCCAAAAAAAATTTTTTCAACTTCTTTAAATTTTACCCCCGTGGGATATATATTCTACCCACACACATATGGAACTCTCCTGGGGTACCCTCACGCATATTATTCCCTTTAGTGGATATTTTCACAAAAAAGTGAAATTTTCAAAAATCCAGAAAATTGGCTGAAAACGACTAAATATCAAGGACTCATTGGGCGAATCGCTCTGGAACTGAAATCGGAATGCTCACTGACATTTGCCCTATCTGAAAGTCTGATAAACGCCGGAAAAATGACTAAGTCCAAAAAAAAATTTTTTTCAACTTTTTTCAATTTTACCCCCGTGGGATATATATTCTACCCACACACATTTGAAACTCTCCTGGGGTACCCTCACACATATTATTCCCTCATTTAGTGGATATTTTCACAAAAAAGTGAAATTTTCAAAAATCCAGAAAATTGGCTGAAAACGACTAAAAATCAAGGACTCATCGGGCGAATCGCTCTGGAACTGAAATCAGAATGCTCACTGACATTTACCCTATCAGAAAGTCTGATAAACGCCGGAAAAATGACTAAGTCCAAAAAAAAATTTTTTTCAACTTTTTTCAATTTTACCCCCGTGGGATATATAATCTACCCACACACATTTGGAACTCTCCTGGGGTACCCTCACACATATTATTCCCTCATTTAGTGGATATTTTCACAAAAAAGTGAAATTTTCAAAAATCCAGAAAATTGGCTGAAAACGACTAAATATCAAGGACTCATTGGGCGAATCGCTCTGGAACTGAAATCAGAACGCTCACTGACATTACCCCTATCTGAAAGTCTGATAACCGCCTGAAAAATGACTAAATCCCCAAAAAAATGTTTTTCAACTTCTTTAAATTTTACCCCCGTGGGATATATATTCTACCCACACACATATGGAACTCTCCTGGGGTACCCTCACGCATATTATTCCCTTTAGTGGATATTTTCACAAAAAAGTGAAATTTTCAAAAATCCAGAAAATTGGCTAAAAACGACTAAATATCAAGGACTCATTGGGCGAATCGCTCTGGAGCTGAAATCAGAACGCTCACTGACATTTCCCCTATGTGAAAGTCTGATAAACGCCGGAAAAATGACTAAATCCCCAAAAAAAATTTTTTCAACTTCTTTAAATTTTACCCCCGTGGGATATATATTCTACCCACACACATATGGAACTCTCCTGGGGTACCCTCACGCATATTATTCCCTTTAGTGGATATTTTCACAAAAAAGTGAAATTTTCAAAAATCCAGAAAATTGGCTGAAAACGACTAAATATCAAGGACTCATTGGGCGAATCGCTCTGGAACTGAAATCGGAATGCTCACTGACATTTGCCCTATCTGAAAGTCTGATAAACGCCAGAAAAATGACTAAGTCCAAAAAAAATTTTTTTTCAACTTTTTTCAATTTTACCCCCGTGGGATATATAATCTACCCACACACATTTGGAACTCTCCTGGGGTACCCTCACACATATTATTCCCTCATTTAGTGGATATTTTCACAAAAAAGTGAAATTTTCAAAAATCCAGAAAATTGGCTGAAAACGACTAAAAATCAAGGACTCATTGGGCGAATCGCTCTGGAACTGAAATCAGAACGCTCACTGACATTACCCCTATCTGAAAGTCTGATAACCGCCTGAAAAATGACTAAATCCCAAAAAAAATGTTTTTCAACTTCTTTAAATTTTACCCCCGTGGGATATATATTCTACCCACACACATATGGAACTCTCCTGGGGTACCCTCACGCATATTATTCCCTTTAGTGGATATTTTCACAAAAAAGTGAAATTTTCAAAAATCCAGAAAATTGTGTAAAAATGACTAAATATCAAGGACTCATTGGGCGAATCGCTCTGGAGCTGAAATCAGAACGCTCACTGACATTTCCCCTATCTGAAAGTCTGATAAGCGCAGGAAAAATGACTAAATCCCCCAAAAATTTTTTTCAACTTTTTTCAATTTTACCCCCGTGGGATATATATTCTACCCACACACATTTGGAACTCTCCTGGGGTACCCTCACACATATTATTCCCTCATTTAGTGGATATTTTCACAAAAAAGTGAAATTTTCAAAAATCCAGAAAATTGGCTGAAAACGACTAAATATCAAGGACTCATTGGGCGAATCGCTCTGGAACTGAAATCAGAATGCTCACTGACATTACCCCTATCTGAAAGTCTGATAAACGCCGGAAAAATGACTAAGTCCAAAAATAAAATTTTTTCAACTTTTTTCAATTTTACCCCCGTGGGATATATATTCTAACCACACACATTTGGAACTCTCCTGGGGTACCCTCACACATATTATTCCCTCATTTAGTGGATATTTTCATAAAAAAGTGAAATTTTCAAAAATCCAAAATATTGGCTGAAAATGACTAAATATCAAGGACTCATTGGGCGAATCGCTCTGGAACTGAAATCGGAATGCTCACTGACATTTGCCCTATCTGAAAGTCTGATAAACGCCGGAAAAATGACTAAGTCCAAATAAAATTTTTTTTAAACTTTTTTCAATTTTACCCCCGTGGGATATATATTCTACCCACACACATTTGGAACTCTCCTGGGGTACCCTCACACATATTATTCCCTCATTTAGTGGATATTTTCACAAAAAAGTGAAATTTATCAAAAATCCAGAAAATTGGCTGAAAACGACTAAATATCAAGGACTCATTGGGCGAATCGCTCTGGAACTGAAATCAGAATGCTCACTGACATTACCCCTATCTGAAAGTCTGATAAACGCCGGAAAAATGACTAAGTCCAAAAAAAAATTTTTTATAACTTTTTTCAATTTTACCCCCGTGGGATATATATTCTACCCACACACATTTGGAACTCTCCTGGGGTACCCTCACACATATTATTCCCTCATTTAGTGGATATTTTCACAAAAAAGTGAAATTTTCAATAATCCAGAAAATTGGCTGAAAACGACTAAAAATCAAGGACTCATTGGGCGAATCGCTCTGGAACTGAAATCAGAACGCTCACTGACATTTACCCTATCAGAAAGTCTGATAAACGCCGGAAAAATGACTAAGTCCAAAAAAAAATTTTTTTCAACTTTTTTCAATTTTACCCCCGTGGGATATATAATCTACCCACACACATTTGGAACTCTCCTGGAGTACCCTCACACATATTATTCCCTCATTTAGTGGATATTTTCATAAAAAAGTGAAATTTTCAAAAATCCAAAATATTTTCTGAAAATAACTAAATATCAAGGACTCATTGGGCGAATCGCTCTGGAACTGAAATCGGAATGCTCACTGACATTTGCCCTATCTGAAAGTCTGATAAACGCCGGAAAAATGACTAAGTCCAAATAAAAAATTTTTTCAACTTTTTTCAATTTTACCCCCGTGGGATATATATTCTACCCACACACATTTGGAACTCTCCTGGGGTACCCTCACACATGTTATTCCCTCATTTAGTGGATATTTTCACAAAAAAGTGAAATTTTCAAAAATCCAGAAAATTGGCTGAAAACAACTAAATATCAAGGACTCATTGGGCGAATCGCTCTGGAACTGAAATCAGAACGCTCACTGACATTACCCCTATCTGAAAGTCTGATAACCGCCTGAAAAATGACTAAATCCAAAAAAAATTTTTTTTCAACTTCTTTAAATTTTACCCCCGTGGGATATATATTCTACCCACACACATTTGGAACTCTCCTGGGGTACCCTCACACATATTATTCTCTCATTTAGTGGATATTTTCACAAAAAAGTGAAATTTTCAAAAATCCAGAAAATTGGTTGAAAATGACTAAATATCAAGGACTCATTGGGCGAATCGCTCTGGAACTGAAATCAGAACGCTCACTGACATTACCCCTATCTGAAAGTCTGATAAACGCCGGAAAAATGACTAAGTCCAAAAATAAAATTTTTTCAACTTTTTTCAATTTTACCCCCGTGGGATATATATTCTACCCACACACATTTGGAACTCTCCTGGGGTACCCTCACACATGTTATTCCCTCATTTAGTGGATATTTTCACAAAAAAGTGAAATTTTCAATAATCCAGAAAATTGGCTGAAAACGACTAAAAATCAAGGACTCATTGGGCGAATCGCTCTGGAACTGAAATCAGAACGCTCACTGACATTTACCCTATCAGAAAGTCTGATAAACGCCGGAAAAATGACTAAGTCCAAAAAAAAATTTTTTTCAACTTTTTTCAATTTTACCCCCGTGGGATATATAATCTACCCACACACATTTGGAACTCTCCTGGAGTACCCTCACACATATTATTCCCTCATTTAGTGGATATTTTCATAAAAAAGTGAAATTTTCAAAAATCCAAAATATTTTCTGAAAATAACTAAATATCAAGGACTCATTGGGCGAATCGCTCTGGAACTGAAATCGGAATGCTCACTGACATTTGCCCTATCTGAAAGTCTGATAAACGCCGGAAAAATGACTAAGTCCAAATAAAAAATTTTTTCAACTTTTTTCAATTTTACCCCCGTGGGATATATATTCTACCCACACACATTTGGAACTCTCCTGGGGTACCCTCACACATGTTATTCCCTCATTTAGTGGATATTTTCACAAAAAAGTGAAATTTTCAAAAATCCAGAAAATTGGCTGAAAACAACTAAATATCAAGGACTCATTGGGCGAATCGCTCTGGAACTGAAATCAGAACGCTCACTGACATTACCCCTATCTGAAAGTCTGATAACCGCCTGAAAAATGACTAAATCCAAAAAAAATTTTTTTTCAACTTCTTTAAATTTTACCCCCGTGGGATATATATTCTACCCACACACATTTGGAACTCTCCTGGGGTACCCTCACACATATTATTCTCTCATTTAGTGGATATTTTCACAAAAAAGTGAAATTTTCAAAAATCCAGAAAATTGGTTGAAAATGACTAAATATCAAGGACTCATTGGGCGAATCGCTCTGGAACTGAAATCAGAACGCTCACTGACATTACCCCTATCTGAAAGTCTGATAAACGCCGGAAAAATGACTAAGTCCAAAAATAAAATTTTTTCAACTTTTTTCAATTTTACCCCCGTGGGATATATATTCTACCCACACACATTTGGAACTCTCCTGGCGTACCCTCACACATATTATTCCCTCATTTAGTGGATATTTTCACAAGAAAGTGAAATTTTCAAAAATCCAGAAAATTGGCTGAAAACGACTAAATATCAAGGACTCATTGGGCGAATCGCTCTGGAACTGAAATCAGAACGCTCACTGACATTACCCCTATCTGAAAGTCTGATAAACGCCGGAAAAATGACTAAGTCCAAAAAAAAAATTTTTTCAACTTTTTTCAATTTTACCCCCGTGGGATATATATTCTACCCACACACATTTGGAACTCTCCTGGGGTACCCTCACACATATTATTCCCTCATTTAGTGGATATTTTCACAAAAAAGTGAAATTTTCAAAAATCCAGAAAATTGGCTGAAAACGACTAAATATCAAGGACTCATTGGGCGAATCGCTCTGGAACTGAAATCGGAATGCTCACTGACATTTGCACTATCTGAAAGTCTGATAAACGCCTGAAAAATGACTAAATCCAAAAAAAAATTTTTTTCAACTTCTTTAAATTTTACCCCCGTGGGATATATATTCTACGCACACACATATGGAACTCTCCTGGGGTACCCTCACGCATATTATTCCCTTTAGTGGATATTTTCACAAAAAAGTGAAATTTTCAAAAATCCAGAAAATTGGCTGAAAACGACTAAATATCAAGGACTCATTGGGCGAATCGCTCTGGAACTGAAATCAGAACGCTCACTGACATTACCCCTATCTGAAAGTCTGATAAACGCCGGAAAAATGACTAAGTCCAAATAAAAAATTTTTTCAACTTTTTTCAATTTTACCCCCGTGGGATATATATTCTACCCACACACATTTGGAACTCTCCTGGGGTACCCTCACACATGTTATTCCCTCATTTAGTGGATATTTTCACAAAAAAGTGAAATTTTCAAAAATCCAGAAAATTGGCTGAAAACGACTAAATATCAAGGACTCATTGGGCGAATCGCTCTGGAACTGAAATCAGAACGCTCACTGACATTACCCCTATCTGAAAGTCTGATAAACGCCGGAAAAATGACTAAGTCCAAATAAAAATTTTTTTCAACTTTTTTCAATTTTACCCCCGTGGGATATATATTCTACCCACACACATTTGGAACTCTCCTGGGGTACCCTCACACATATTATTCCCTCATTTAGTGGATATTTTCACAAAAAAGTGAAATTTTCAAAAATCCAGAAAATTGGCTGAAAACGACTAAATATCAAGGACTCATTGGGCGAATCGCTCTGGAGCTGAAATCAGAACGCTCACTGACATTTCCCCTATCTGAAAGTCTGATAAACGCCTGAAAAATGACTAAATCCAAAAAAAAATTTTTTTCAACTTCTTTAAATTTTACCCCCGTGGGATATATATTCTACGCACACACATATGGAACTCTCCTGGGGTACCCTCACGCATATTATTCCCTTTAGTGGATATTTTCACAAAAAAGTGAAATTTTCAAAAATCCAGAAAATTGGCTGAAAACTACTAAATATCAAAGACTCATTGGGCGAATCGCTCTGGAACTGAAATCAGAACGCTCACTGACATTACCCCTATCTGAAAGTCTGATAAACGCCGGAAAAATGACTAAGTCCAAAAATAAAATTTTTTCAACTTTTTTCAATTTTACCCCCATGGGATATATATTCTACCCACACACATTTGGAACTCTCCTGGGGTACCCTCACGCATATTATTCCCTCATTTAGTGGATATTTTCATAAAAAAGTGAAATTTTCAAAAATCCAAAATATTGGCTGAAAATGACTAAATATCAAGGACTCATTGGGCGAATCGCTCTGGAACTGAAATCGGAATGCTCACTGACATTTGCCCTATCTGAAAGTCTGATAAACGCCGGAAAAATGACTAAATCCCCAAAAAAAAATTTTTCAACTTCTTTAAATTTTACCCCCGTGGGATATATATTCTACCCACACACATATGGAAGTCTCCTGGGGTACCCTCACGCATATTATTCCCTTTAGTGGATATTTTCATAAAAAAGTGAAATTTTCAAAAATCCAAAATATTGGCTGAAAATGACTAAATATCAAGGACTCATTGGGCGAATCGCTCTGGAACTGAAATCGGAATGCTCACTGACATTTGCCCTATCTGAAAGTCTGATAAACGCCGGAAAAATGACTAAGTCCAAAAAAAAATTTTTTACAACTTTTTTCAATTTTACCCCCGTGGGATATATATTCTACCCACACACATTTGGAACTCTCCTGGGGTACCCTCACACATATTATTCCCTCATTTAGTGGATATTTTCACAAAAAAGTGAAATTTTCAAAAATCCAGAAAATTGGCTGAAAACGACTAAATATCAAGGACTCATTGGGCGAATCGCTCTGGAGCTGAAATCAGAACGCTCACTGACATTTCCCCTATCTGAAAGTCTGATAACCGCCTGAAAAATGACTAAGTCCAAAAATAAAATTTTTTCAACTTTTTTCAATTTTACCCCCGTGGGATATATATTCTAACCACACACATTTGGAACTCTCCTGGCCTACCCTCACACATATTATTCCCTCATTTAGTGGATATTTTCACAAGAAAGTGAAATTTTCAAAAATCCAGAAAATTGGCTGAAAACGACTAAATACCAAGGACTCATTGAGCGAATCGCTCTGGAACTGAAATCAGAATGCTCACTGACATTACCCCTATCTGAAAGTCTGATAAATGCTGGAAAAATGACTAAGTCCAAAAAAAAAATTTTTTCAACTTCTTTAAATTTTACCCCCGTGGGATATATATTCTACGCACACACATATGGAACTCTCCTGGGGTACCCTCACGCATATTATTCCCTTTAGTGGATATTTTCACAAAAAAGTGAAATTTTCAAAAATCCAGAAAATTGGCTGAAAACTACTAAATATCAAGGACTCATTGGGCGAATCGCTCTGGAACTGAAATCAGAACGCTCACTGACATTACCCCTATCTGAAAGTCTGATAAACGCCGGAAAAATGACTAAGTCCAAAAATAAAATTTTTTCAACTTTTTTCAATTTTACCCCCATGGGATATATATTCTACCCACACACATTTGGAACTCTCCTGGGGTACCCTCACGCATATTATTAACCTCATTTAGTGGATATTTTCATAAAAAAGTGAAATTTTCAAAAATCCAAAATATTGGCTGAAAATGACTAAATATCAAGGACTCATTGGGCGAATCGCTCTAGAACTGAAATCGGAATGCTCACTGACATTTGCCCTATCTGAGAGTCTGATAAACGCCGGAAAAATGACTAAATCCCCAAAAAAAAATTTTTCAACTTCTTTAAATTCTACCCCCGTGGGATATATATTCTACCCACACACATATGGAAGTCTCCTGGGGTACCCTCACGCATATTATTCCCTTTAGTGGATATTTTCATAAAAAAGTGAAATTTTCAAAAATCCAAAATATTGGCTGAAAATGACTAAATATCAAGGACTCATTGGGCGAATCGCTCTGGAACTGAAATCGGAATGCTCACTGACATTTGCCCTATCTGAAAGTCTGATAAACGCCGGAAAAATGACTAAGTCCAAAAAAAAATTTTTTACAACTTTTTTCAATTTTACCCCCGTGGGATATATATTCTACCCACACACATTTGGAACTCTCCTGGGGTACCCTCACACATATTATTCCCTCATTTAGTGGATATTTTCACAAAAAAGTGAAATTTTCAAAAATCCAGAAAATTGGCTGAAAACGACTAAATATCAAGGACTCATTGGGCGAATCGCTCTGGAGCTGAAATCAGAACGCTCACTGACATTTCCCCTATCTGAAAGTCTGATAACCGCCTGAAAAATGACTAAGTCCAAAAATAAAATTTTTTCAACTTTTTTCAATTTTACCCCCGTGGGATATATATTCTAACCACACACATTTGGAACTCTCCTGGCGTACCCTCACACATATTATTCCCTCATTTAGTGGATATTTTCACAAGAAAGTGAAATTTTCAAAAATCCAGAAAATTGGCTGAAAACGACTAAATACCAAGGACTCATTGGGCGAATCGCTCTGGAACTGAAATCAGAAT
Source organism: Phyllobates terribilis (assembly GCF_046119375.1). Classification (NCBI taxonomy): domain Eukaryota; kingdom Metazoa; phylum Chordata; class Amphibia; order Anura; family Dendrobatidae; genus Phyllobates; species Phyllobates terribilis. The sequence continues at coordinate 365,023,714 of NW_027362764.1, read as the reverse complement.
GCTCACTGACATTACCCCTATCTGAAAGTCTGATAAATGCTGGAAAAATGACTAAGTCCAAAAAAAAAATTTTTTCAACTTCTTTAAATTTTACCCCCGTGGGATATATATTCTACCCACACACATTTGGAACTCTCCTGGGGTACCCTCACACATATTATTCCTTCATTTAGTGGATATTTTCACAAAAAAGTGAAATTTTCAAAAATCCAGAAAATTGGCTGAAAACGACTAAATATCAAGGACTCATTGGGCGAATCGCTCTGGAACTGAAATCAGAACGCTCACTGACATTTCCCCTATCTGAAAGTCTGATAAACGCCGGAAAAATGACTAAGTCCAAATAAAAAATTTTTTCAACTTTTTTCAATTTTACCCCCGTGGGATATATATTCTACCCACACACATTTGGAACTCTCCTGGGGTACCCTCACACATATTATTCCCTCATTTAGTGGATATTTTCACAAAAAAGTGAAATTTTCAAAAATCCAGAAAATTGGCTGAAAACGACTAAATATCAAGGACTCATTGGGCGAATCGCTCTGGAACTGAAATCAGAACGCTCACTGACATTACCCCTATCTGAAAGTCTGATAACCGCCTGAAAAATGACTAAATCCCAAAAAAATTTTTTTTCAACTTCTTTAAATTTTACTCCCGTGGGATATATATTCTACCCACACACATATGGAACTCTCCTGGGGTACCCTCACGCATATTATTCCCTTTAGTGGATATTTTCACAAAAAAGTGAAATTTTCAAAAATCCAGAAAATTGGCTGAATACGACTAAATATCAAGGACTCATTGGGCGAATCGCTCTGGAACTGAAATCAGAACGCTCACCGACATTTCCCCTATCTGAAAGTCTGATAAACGCCGGAAAAATGACTAAATCCCCAAAAAAAATTTTTTCAACTTCTTTAAATTTTACCCCCGTGGGATATATATTCTACCCACACACATATGGAACTCTCCTGGGGTACCCTCACGCATATTATTCCCTTTAGTGGATATTTTCATAAAAAAGTGAAATTTTCAAAAATCCAAAATATTGGCTGAAAATGACTAAATATCAAGGACTCATTGGGCGTATCGCTCTGGAACTGAAATCGGAATGCTCACTGACATTTGCCCTATCTGAAAGTCTGATAAACGCCGGAAAAATGACTAAGTCCAAAAAAAAAATTTTTTCAACTTTTTTCAATTTTACCCCCGTGGGATATATATTCTACCCACACACATTTGGAACTCTCCTGGGGTACCCTCACACATATTATTCCCTCATTTAGTGGATATTTTCACAAAAAAGTGAAATTTTCAAAAATCCAGAAAATTGGCTGAAAACGACTAAATATCAAGGACTCATTGGGCGAATCGCTCTGGAACTGAAATCGGAATGCTCACTGACATTTGCACTATCTGAAAGTCTGATAAACACCAGAAAAATGACTAAGTCCCAAAAAAAATTTTTTTCAACTTTTTTCAATTTTACCCCCGTGGGATATATATTCTACCCACACACATTTGGAACTCTCCTGGGGTACCCTCACACATATTATTCCCTCATTTAGTGGATATTTTCACAAAAAAGTGAAATTTTCAAAAATCCAGAAAATTGGCTGAAAACGACTAAATATCAAGGACTCATTGGGCGAATTGCTCTGGAACTGAAATCAGAACGCTCACTGACATTACCCCTATCTGAATGTCTAATAAACGCCGGAAAAATGACTAAGTCCAAATAAAAAATTTTTCCAACTTTTTTCAATTTTACCCCCGTGGGATATATATTCTACCCACACACATTTGGAACTCTCCTGGGGTACCCTCACACATATTATTCCCTCATTTAGTGGATATTTTCACAAAAAAGTGAAATTTTCAAAAATCCAGAAAATTGGCTGAAAACGACTAAATATCAAGGACTCATTGGGCGAATCGCTCTGGAGCTGAAATCAGAACGCTCACTGACATTTCCCCTATCTGAAAGTCTGATAAACGCCTGAAAAATGACTAAATCCAAAAAAAAAATTTTTTCAACTTCTTTAAATTTTACCCCCGTGGGATATATATTTTACGCACACACATATGGAACTCTCCTGGGGTACCCTCACGCATATTATTCCCTTTAGTGGATATTTTCACAAAAAAGTGAAATTTTCAAAAATCCAGAAAATAGTCTGAAAACGACTAAATATCAAGGACTCATTGGGCGAATCGCTCTGGAACTGAAATCAGAACGCTCACTGACATTACCCCTATCTGAAAGTCTGATAAACGCCGGAAAAATGACTAAGTCCAAATAAAAAAAATTTTCATCTTTTTTCAATTTTACCCCCGTGGGATATATATTCTACCCACACACATTTGGAACTCTCCTGGGGTACCCTCACACATATTATTCCCTCATTTAGTGGATATTTTCACAAAAAAGTGAAATTTTCAAAAATCCAGAAAATTGGCTGAAAACGACTAAATATCAAGGACTCATTGGGCGAATTGCTCTGGAACTGAAATCAGAACGCTCACTGACATTACCCCTATCTGAATGTCTAATAAATGCCGGAAAAATGACTAAGTCCAAATAAAAAATTTTTTCAACTTTTTTCAATTTTACCCCCGTGGGATATATATTCTACCCACACACATTTGGAACTCTCCTGGGGTACCCTCACACATATTATTCCCTCATTTAGTGGATATTTTCACAAGAAAGTGAAATTTTCAAAAATCCAGAAAATTGGCTGAAAACGACTAAATATCAAGGACTCATTGGGCGAATCGCTCTGGAACTGAAATCAGAACGCTCACTGACATTACCCCTATCTGAAAGTCTGATAAACGCCGGAAAAATGACTAAGTCCAAAAAAAAAATTTTTTCAACTTCTTTAAATTTTACCCCCGTGGGATATATATTCTACCCACACACATTTGGAACTCTCCTGGGGTACCCTCACACATATTATTCCTTCATTTAGTGGATATTTTCACAAAAAAGTGAAATTTTCAAAAATCCAGAAAATTGGCTGAAAACGACTAAATATCAAGGACTCATTGGGCGAATCGCTCTGGAACTGAAATCAGAACGCTCACTGACATTACCCCTATCTGAAAGTCTGATAACCGCCTGAAAAATGACTAAATCCAAAAAAAATTTTTTTTCAACTTCTTTAAATTTTACTCCCGTGGGATATATATTCTACCCACACACATATGGAACTCTCCTGTGGTACCCTCACGCATATTATTCCCTTTAGTGGATATTTTCACAAAAAAGTGAAATTTTCAAAAATCCAGAAAATTGGCTGAATACGACTAAATATCAAGGACTCATTGGGCGAATCGCTCTGGAACTGAAATCAGAACGCTCACTGACATTTCCCCTATCTGAAAGTCTGATAAACGCCGGAAAAATGACTAAATCCCCCAAAAAAATTTTTTCAACTTCTTTAAATTTTACCCCCGTGGGATATATATTCTACCCACACACATATGGAACTCTCCTGGGGTACCCTCACGCATATTATTCCCTTTAGTGGATATTTTCATAAAAAAGTGAAATTTTCAAAAATCCAAAATATTGGCTGAAAATGACTAAATATCAAGGACTCATTGGGCGAATCGCTCTGGAACTGAAATCGGAATGCTCACTGACATTTGCCCTATCTGAAAGTCTGATAAACGCCGGAAAAATGACTAAGTCCAAAAAAAAATTTTTTACAACTTTTTTCAATTTTACCCCCGTGGGATATATATTCTACCCACACACATTTGGAACTCTCCTGAGGTACCCTCACACATATTATTCCCTCATTTAGTGGATATTTTCACAAAAAAGTGAAATTTTCAAAAATCCAGAAAATTGGCTGAAAACGACTAAAAATCAAGGACTCATTGGGCGAATCGCTCTGGAACTGAAATCAGAACGCTCACTGACATTTACCCTATCAGAAAGTCTGATAAACGCCGGAAAAATGACTAAGTCCAAAAAAAAAATTTTTTCAACTTTTTTCAATTTTACCCCCGTGGGATATATATTCTACCCACACACATTTGGAACTCTCCTGGGGTACCCTCACACATATTATTCCCTCATTTAGTGGATATTTTCACAAAAAAGTGAAATTTTCAAAAATCCAGAAAATTGGCTGAAAACGACTAAATATCAAGGACTCATTGGGCGAATCGCTCTGGAACTGAAATCGGAATGCTCACTGACATTTGCACTATCTGAAAGTCTGATAAACACCGGAAAAATGACTAAGTCCAAAAAAAAATTTTTTTCAACTTTTTTCAATTTTACCCCCGTGGGATATATATTCTACCCACACACATTTGGAACTCTCCTGGGGTACCCTCACACATATTATTCCCTCATTTAGTGGATATTTTCACAAAAAAGTGAAATTTTCAAAAATCCAGAAAATTGGCTGAAAACGACTAAATATCAAGGACTCATTGGGCGAATCGCTCTGGAACTGAAATCGGAATGCTCACTGACATTTGCACTATCTGAAAGTCTGATAAACGCCTGAAAAATGACTAAATCCAAAAAAAAAATTTTTTCAACTTCTTTAAATTTTACCCCCGTGGGATATATATTTTACGCACACACATATGGAACTCTCCTGGGGTACCCTCACGCATATTATTCCCTTTAGTGGATATTTTCACAAAAAAGTGAAATTTTCAAAAATCCAGAAAATTGGCTGAAAACGACTAAATATCAAGGACTCATTGGGCGAATTGCTCTGGAACTGAAATCAGAACGCTCACTGACATTACCCCTATCTGAAAGTCTAATAAACGCCGGAAAAATGACTAAGTCCAAATAAAAAATTTTTTCAACTTTTTTCAATTTTACCCCCGTGGGATATATATTCTACCCACACACATTTGGAACTCTCCTGGGGTACCCTCACACATATTATTCCCTCATTTAGTGGATATTTTCACAAAAAAGTGAAATTTTCAAAAATCCAGAAAATTGGCTGAAAATGACTAAATATCAAGGACTCATTGGGCGAATCGCTCTGGAACTGAAATCGGAATGCTCACTGACATTTGCCCTATCTGAAAGTCTGATAAACGCCGGAAAAATGACTAAGTCCAAAAAAATTTTTTTTCAACTTTTTTCAATTTTACCCCCGTGGGATATATATTCTACCCCCACACATATGGAACTCTCCTGGGGTAAACTCACGCATATTATTCCCTTTAGTTGATATTTTCACAAAAAAGTGAAATTTTCAAAAATCCAAAATATTGGCTGAAAATGACTAAATATCAAGGACTCATTGGGGAAATCGCTCTGGAACTGAAATCAGAACGCTCACTGACATTACCCCTATCTGAAAGTCTGATAAACGCCGGAAAAATGACTAAGTCCAAAAAAAAAATTTTTTCAACTTTTTTCAATTTTACCCCCGTGGGATATATATTCTACCCACACACATTTGGAACTCTCCTGGGGTACCCTCACACATATTATTCCCTCATTTAGTGGATATTTTCACAAAAAAGTGACATTTTCAAAAATCCAGAAAATTGGCTGAAAACGACTAAATATCAAGGACTCATTGGGCGAATCGCTCTGGAACTGAAATCGGAATGCTCACTGACATTTGCACTATCTGAAAGTCTGATAAACACCGGAAAAATGACTAAGTCCAAAAAAAAATTTTTTTCAACTTTTTTCAATTTTACCCCCGTGGGATATATATTCTACCCACACACATTTGGAACTCTCCTGGGGTACCCTCACACATATTATTCCCTCATTTAGTGGATATTTTCACAAAAAAGTGAAATTTTCAAAAATCCAGAAAATTGGCTGAAAACGACTAAATATCAAGGACTCATTGGGCGAATCGCTCTGGAGCTGAAATCAGAACGCTCACTGACATTTCCCCTATCTGAAAGTCTGATAAACGCCTGAAAAATGACTAAATCCAAAAAAAAATTTTTTTCAACTTCTTTAAATTTTACCCCCGTGGGATATATATTTTACGCACACACATATGGAACTCTCCTGGGGTACCCTCACGCATATTATTCCCTTTAGTGGATATTTTCACAAAAAAGTGAAATTTTCAAAAATCCAGAAAATAGTCTGAAAACGACTAAATATCAAGGACTCATTGGGCGAATCGCTCTGGAACTGAAATCAGAACGCTCACTGACATTACCCCTATCTGAAAGTCTGATAAACGCCGGAAAAATGACTAAGTCCAAAAATAAAATTTTTTCAACTTTTTTCAATTTTACCCCCATGGGATATATATTCTACCCACACACATTTGGAACTCTCCTGGGGTACCCTCACACATATTATTCCCTCATTTAGTGGATATTTTCACAAAAAAGTGAAATTTTCAAAAATCCAGAAAATTGGGTGAAAATCACTAAATATCAAGGACTCATTGGGCGAATCGCTCTGGAACTGAAATCGGAATGCTCACTGACATTTGCCCTATCTGAAAGTCTGATAAACGCCGGAAAAATGACTAAGTCCAAAAAAAATTTTTTTTCAACTTTTTTCAATTTTACCCCCGTGGGATATATATTCTACCCACACACATATGGAACTCTCCTGGGGTACCCTCACACATATTATTCCCTCATTTAGTGGATATTTTCATAAAAAAGTGAAATTTTCAAAAATCCAAAATATTGGCTGAAAATGACTAAATATCAAGGACTCATTGGGCGAATCGCTCTGGAACTGAAATCAGAATGCTCACTGACATTTGCCCTATCTGAAAGTCTGATAAACGCCGGAAAAATGACTAAGTCCAAAAAAAATTTTTTTTCAACTTTTTTCAATTTTACCCCCGTGGGATATATATTCTACCCACACACATTTGGAACTCTCCTGGGGTACCCTCACACATATTATTCCCTCATTTAGTGGATATTTTCACAAAAAAGTGAAATTTTCAAAAATCCAGAAAATTGGCTGAAAACGACTAAATATCAAGGACTCATTGGGCGAATTGCTCTGGAACTGAAATCAGAACGCTCACTGACATTTGCCCTATCTGAAAGTCTGATAAACGCCGGAAAAATGACTAAGTCCAAAAAAATTTTTTTTCAACTTTTTTCAATTTTACCCCCGTGGGATATATATTCTACCCCCACACATATGGAACTCTCCTGGGGTAAACTCACGCATATTATTCCCTTTAGTTGATATTTTCACAAAAAAGTGAAATTTTCAAAAATCCAAAATATTGGCTGAAAATGACTAAATATCAAGGACTCATTGGGGAAATCGCTCTGGAACTGAAATCAGAACGCTCACTGACATTACCCCTATCTGAAAGTCTGATAAACGCCGGAAAAATGACTAAGTCCAAATAAAAAATTTTTTCAACTTTTTTCAATTTTACCCCCGTGGGATATATATTCTACCCACACACATTTGGAACTCTCCTGGGGTACCCTCACAAATATTATTCCCTCATTTAGTGGATATTTTCACAAAAAAGTGAAATTTTCAAAAATCCAAAATATTGGCTGAAAATGACTAAATATCAAGGACTCATTGGGCGAATCGCTCTGGAACTGAAATCAGAATGCTCACTGACATTACCCCTATCTGAAAGTCTGATAAACACCGGAAAAATGACTAAGTCCAAAAATAAAATTTTTTCAACTTTTTTCAATTTTACCCCCGTGGGATATATATTCTACCCACACACATTTCCAACTCTCCTGGGGTACCCTCACACACATTATTCCCTCATTTAGTGGATATTTTCATAAAAAAGTAAAATTTTCAAAAATCCAAAATATTGGCTGAAAATGACTAAATATCAAGGACTCATTGGGCGAATCGCTCTGGAGCTGAAATCAGAACGCTCACTGACATTTCCCCTATCTGAAAGTCTGATAAACGCCTGAAAAATGACTAAGTCCAAAAAAAAATTTTTTTCAACTTCTTTAAATTTTACCCCCGTGGGATATATATTCTACCCACACACATATGGAACTCTCCTGGGGTAAACTCACGCATATTATTCCCTTTAGTGGATATTTTCACAAAAAAGTGAAATTTTCAAAAATCCAGAAAATTGGCTGAAAACGACTAAATATCAAGGACTCATTGGGCGAATCGCTCTGGAACTGAAATCAGAACGCTCACTGACATTTCCCCTATCTGAATGTCTGATAAACGCCGGAAAAATGACTAAGTCCAAATAAAAGATTTTTTCAACTTTTTTCAATTTTACCCCCGTGGGATATATATTCTACCCACACACATTTGGAACTCTCCTGGCGTACCCTCACACATATTATTCCCTCATTTAGTGGATATTTTCACAAAAAAGTGAAATTTTCAAAAATCCAAAATATTGGCTGAAAATGACTAAATATCAAGGACTGATTGGGCAAATCGCTCTGGAACTGAAATCAGAACGCTCACTGACATTACCCCTATCTGAAATTCTGATAAACACCGGAAAAATGACTAAGTCCAAAAATAAAATTTTTCAACTTTTTTCAATTTTACCCCCGTGGGATATATATTCTACCCACACACATATGGAACTCTCCTGGGGTAAACTCACGCATATTATTCCCTTTAGTGGATATTTTCACAAAAAAGTGAAATTTTCAAAAATCCAGAAAATTGGCTGAAAACGACTAAATATCAAGGACTCATTGGGCGAATCGCTCTGGAACTGAAATCGGAATGCTCACTGACATTTGACCTATCTGAAAGTCTGATAAACGCCGGAAAAATGACTAAGTCCAAATAAAAAATTTTTTCAACTTTTTTCAATTTTACCCCCGTGGGATATATATTCTACCCACACACATTTGGAACTCTCCTGGGGTACCCTCACACATATTTTTCCCTCATTTAGAGGATATTTTCACAAAAAAGTGAAATTTTCAAAAATCCAGAAAATTGGCTGAAAACGACTAAATATCAAGGACTCATTGGGCGAATCGCTCTGGAACTGAAATCGGAATGCTCACTGACATTTCCCCTATCTGAAAGTCTGATAAATGCCTGAAAAATGACTAAGTCCAAAAAAAAATTTTTTTCAACTTCTTTAAATTTTACCCCCGTGGGATATATATTCTACCCACACACATTTGGAACTCTCCTGGGGTACCCTCACACATATTATTCCCTCATTTAGTGGATATTTTCACAAAAAAGTGAAATTTTCAAAAATCTAAAATATTGGCTGAAAATGACTAAATATCAAGGACTCATTGGGCAAATCGCTCTGGAACTGAAATCAGAACGCTCACTGACATTACCACTATCTGAAATTCTGATAAACACCGGAAAAATGACTAAGTCCAAAAATAAATTTTTTTCAACTTTTTTCAATTTTACCCCCGTGGGATATATATTCTACCCACACACATTTGGAACTCTCCTGGGGTTCCCTCACACATATTATTCCCTCATTTAGTGGATATTTTCATAAAAAAGTGAAATTTTCAAAAATCCAAAATATTGGCTGAAAATGACTAAATATCAAGGACTCATTGGGCGAATCGCTCTGGAACTGAAATCAGAACGCTCACTGACATTTCCCCTATCTGAATGTCTGATAAACGCAGGAAAAATGACCAAGTCCAAATAAAAAAAATTTTCAACTTTTTTCAATTTTACCCCCGTGGGATATATATTCTACCCACACACATGTGGAACTCTCCTGGGGTACCCTCACACATATTATTCCCTCATTTAGTGGATATTTTCACAAAAAAGTGAAATTTTCAAAAATCCAGAAAATTGGCTGAAAACGACTAAATATCAAGGACTCATTGGGCGAATCGCTCGGGAACTGAAATCAGAACGCTCACTGACATTTCCCCTATCTGAAAGTCTGATAAACGCCTGAAAAATGACTAAGTCCAAAAAAAAATTTTTTGCAACTTCTTTAAATTTTACCCCCGTGGGATATATATTCTACCCACACACATATAGAACTCTCCTGGGGTAAACTCACGCATATTATTCCCTTTAGTGGATATTTTCACAAAAAAGTGAAATTTTCAAAAATCCAGAAAATTGGCTGAAAACGACTAAGTATCAAGGACTCATTGGGCGAATCGCTCTGGAACTGAAATCAGAACGCTCACTGACATTTCCCCTATCTGAATGTCTGATAAACGCAGGAAAAATGACCAAGTCCCAAAAAAATTTTTTTTCAACTTTTTTCAATTTTACCCCCGTGGGATATATATTCTACCCACACACATTTGGAACTCTCCTGGGGTACCCTCACACATATTATTCCCTCATTTAGTGGATATTTTCATAAAAAAGTGAAATTTTCAAAAATCCAAAATATTGGCTGAAAATGACTAAATATCAAGGACTCATTGGGCGAATCGCTCTGGAACTGAAATCGGAATGCTCACTGATATTTGCCCTATCTGAAAGTCTGATAAACGCCGGAAAAATGACTAAGTCCAAATAAAAAATTTTTTCAACTTTTTTCAATTTTACCCCCGTGGGATATATATTCTACCCACACACATTTGGAACTCTCCTGGGGTACCCTCACACATATTATTCCCTCATTTAGTGGATATTTTCACAAAAAAGTGAAATTTTCAAAAATCCTAAATATTGGCTGAAAATGACTAAATATCAAGGACTCATTGGGCAAATCGCTCTGGAACTGAAATCAGAACGCTCACTGACATTTCCCCTATCTGAAAGTCTGATAAACACTGGAAAAATGACTAAGTCCAAAAAAAAAATTTTTTCAACTTTTTTCAATTTTACCCCCGTGGGATATATATTCTACCCACACACATTTCCAACTCTCCTGGGGTACCCTCACACATATTATTCCCTCATTTAGTGGATATTTTCATAAAAAAGTGAAATTTTCAAAAATCCAAAATATTGGCTGAAAATGACTAAATATCAAGGACTCATTGGGCGAATCGCTCTGGAACTGAAATCAGAACGCTCACTGACATTTCCCCTATCTGAAAGTCTGATAAACGCCGGAAAAATGACTAAGTCCAAATAAAAAATTTTTTCAACTTTTTTCAATTTTACCCCCGTGGGATATATATTCTACCCACACACATTTGGAACTCTCCTGGGGTACCCTCACACATATTTTTCCCTCATTTAGAGGATATTTTCACAAAAAAGTGAAATTTTCAAAAATCCAGAAAATTGGCTGAAAACGACTAAGTATCAAGGACTCATTGGGCGAATCGCTCTGGAACTGAAATCAGAACGCTCACTGACATTTCCCCTATCTGAATGTCTGATAAACGCAGGAAAAATGACCAAGTCCCAAAAAAATTTTTTTTCAACTTTTTTCAATTTTACCCCCGTGGGATATATATTCTACCCACACACATTTGAAACTCTCCTGGGGTACCCTCACACATATTATTCCCTCATTTAGTGGATATTTTCACAAAAAAGTGAAATTTTCAAAAATCCAGAAAATTGTCTGAAAACGACTAAATATCAAGGACTCATTGGGCAAATCGCTCTGGAACTGAAATCAGAACGCTCACTGACATTACCCCTATCTGAAATTCTGATAAACACCGGAAAAATGACTAAGTCCAAAAATAAAATTTTTTCAACTTTTTTCAATTTTACCCCCGTGGGATATATATTCTACCCACACACATTTGGAACTCTCCTGGGGTACCCTCACACATATTTTTCCCTCATTTAGAGGATATTTTCACAAAAAAGTGAAATTTTCAAAAATCCAGAAAATTGTCTGAAAACGACTAAATATCAAGGACTCATTGGGCGAATCGCTCTGGAACTGAAATCAGAACGCTCACTGACATTACCCCTATCTGAAATTCTGATAAACACCGGAAAAATGACTAAGTCCAAAAATAAAATTTTTTCAACTTTTTTCAATTTTACCCCCGTGGGATATATATTCTACCCACACACATTTGGAACTCTCCCGGGGTACCCTCACACATATTATTCCCTCATTTAGTGGATATTTTCATAAAAAAGTGAAATTTTCAAAAATCCAAAATATTGGCTGAAAATGACTAAATATCAAGGACTCATTGGGCGAATCGCTCTGGAACTGAAATCGGAATGCTCACTGATATTTGCCCTATCTGAAAGTCTGATAAACGCCTGAAAAATGACTAAGTCCAAAAATAAAATTTTTTCAACTTTTTTCAATTTTACTCCCGTGGGATATATATTCTACCCACACACATTTGGAACTCTCCCGGGGTACCCTCACACATATTATTCCCTCATTTAGTGGATATTTTCATAAAAAAGTGAAATTTTCAAAAATCCAAAATATTGGCTGAAAATGACTAAATATCAAGGACTCATTGGGCGAATCGCTCTGGAACTGAAATCGGAATGCTCACTGACATTTCCCCTATCTGAAAGTCTGATAAACGCCTGAAAAATGACTAAGTCCAAAAAAAAATTTTTTTCAACTTCTTTAAATTTTACCCCCGTGGGATATATATTCTACCCACACACATTTGGAACTCTCCTGGGGTACCCTCACACATATTATTCCCTCATTTAGTGGATATTTTCACAAAAAAGTGAAATTTTCAAAAATCCAGAAAATTGGCTGAAAACGACTAAATATCAAGGACTCATTGGGCGAATCGCTCTGGAACTGAAATCAGAACGCTCACTGACATTTCCCCTATCTGAAAGTCTGATAAACGCCTGAAAAATGACTAAGTCCAAAAAAAAATTTTTTTCAACTTCTTTAAATTTTACCCCCGTGGGATATATATTCTACCCACACACATATAGAACTCTCCTGGGGTAAACTCACGCATATTATTCCCTTTAGTGGATATTTTCACAAAAAAGTGAAATTTTCAAAAATCCAGAAAATTGGCTGAAAACGACTAAGTATCAAGGAATCATTGGGCGAATCGCTCTGGAACTGAAATCAGAACGCTCACTGACATTTGCCCTATCTGAAAGTCTGATAAACGCCGGAAAAATGACTAAGTCCAAAAAAAATTTTTTTCAACTTTTTTCAATTTTAGACACATGGGATATATATTCTACCCACACACATTTGGAACTCTCCTGGGGTACCCTCGCACATATTATTCCCTCATTTAGTGGATATTTTCACAAAAAAGTGAAATTTTCAAAAATCCAGAAAATTGGCTGAAAACGACTAAATATCAAGGACTCATTGGGCGAATCGCTGTGGAACTGAAATCGGAATGCTCACTGACATTTCTCCTATCTGAAAGTCTGATAAACGCCGGAAAAATGACTAAGTCCAAAAAATTGTTTTCAACTTTTTTCAATTTTACCCCCGTGGGATATATACTCTACCCACACACATTTGGAACTCTCCTGGGGTGCCCTCACACATATTATTCCCTCATTTAGTCGATATTTTCACAAAAAAGTGAAATTTTCAAAAATCCAGAAAATTGGCTGAAAACGACTTAATATCAAGGAGTCATTGGGCGAATCGCTCTGGAACTGAAATCGGAATGCTCACTGACATTTGCCTTATCTGAAAGTCTGATAAACGCCGGAAAAATGACTAAGTCCAAAAAAAATTTTTTTTAAACTTTTTTCAATTTTACCCCCGTGGGATATATACTCTACCCACACACATTTGGAACTCTCCTGGGGTACCCTCAAACATATCATTCCCTCATTTAGTGGATATTTTCACAAAAAAGTGAAATTTTCAAAAATCCAGAAAATTGGCTGAAAACGACTAAATATCGAGGACAAATTGGGCGAATCACTCTGGAACTGAAATCGAAACCCTCACTGACATTTGCCCTATCTGAAAGTCTGATAAATGCCGGAAAAATACCTAAGTCCCAAAAAAAAATAATTTTTCAACTTTTTTCAATTTTACCCCCGTGGCATATATATATTCTACCCACACACATTTGGAACTCTCCTGGGGTACCCTCACACATATTATTCCCTAATTTAGTGGATATTTTCACAAAAAAGTGAAATTTTCAAAAATCCAAAATATTGGCTGAAAATGACTAAATACCAAGGACTCATTGGGCGAATCGCTTTGGAACTGAAATCGGAATGCTCACTGACATTTCCCCTATCTGAAAGTCTGATAAACGCCGGAAAAATGACTAAGTCCAAAAAAAAAATTTTTTTTGACTTTTTTCAATTTTACCCCCGTGGGATATATATTCTACCCACACACATTTGGAACTCTCCTGGGGTACCCTCAAGCATATCATTCCCTCATTTAGTGGATATTTTCACAAAAAAGTGAAATTTTCAAAAATCCAGAAAATTGGCTGAAAACGACTTAATATCAAGGAATCATTGGGCGAATCGCTCTGGAACTGAAATCGGAATGCTCACTGACATTTGCCTTATCTGAAAGTCTGATAAACGCCGGAAAAATGACTATGTCCAAAAAAAAATTTTTTTAAACTTTTTTCAATTTTACCCCCGTGGGATATATACTCAACCCACACACATTTGAAACTCTCCTGGGGTACCCTCAAACATATCATTCCCTCATTTAGTGGATATTTTCACAAAAAAGTGAAATTTTCAAAAATCCAGAAAATTGTCTGAAAACGACTAAATATCAAGGACTCATTGGGCGAATCGCTCTGGAACTGAAATCGGAATGCTCACTGACATTTCCCCTATCTGAAAGTCTGATAAACGCCTGAAAAATGACTAAGTCCAAAAAAAATTTTTTTCAACTTCTTTAAATTTTACCCCCATGGGATATATATTCTACCCACACACATTTGGAACTCTCCTGGGGTACCCTCACACATATTATTCCCTCATTTAGTGGATATTTTCACAAAAAAGTGAAATTTTCAAAAATCCAAAATATTGGCTGAAAATGACTAAATATCAAGGACTCATTGGGCGAATCGCTCTGGAACTGAAATCGGAATGCTCACTGATATTTGCCCTATCTGAAAGTCTGATAAACGCCGGAAAAATGACTAAGTCCAAAAAAAATTTTTTTCAACTTTTTTCAATTTTACCCCCGTGGGATATATATTCTACCCACACACATTTGGAACTCTCCTGGGGTACCCTCACACATATTATTCCCTCATTTAGTGGATATTTTCATAAAAAAGTGAAATTTTCAAAAATCCAAAATATTGGCTGAAAATGACTAAATATCAAGGACTCATTGGGCGAATCGCTCTGGAACTGAAATCGGAATGCTCACTGACATTTGCCCTATCTGAAAGTCTGATAAACGCCGGAAAAATGACTAAGTCCAAATAAAAAAAATTTTCAACTTTTTTCAATTTTACCCCCGTGGGATATATATTCTACCCACACACATATAGAACTCTCCTGGGGTAAACTCACGCATATTATTCCCTTTAGTGGATATTTTCACAAAAAAGTGAAATTTTCAAAAATCCAGAAAATTGGCTGAAAATGACTAAATATCAAGGACTCATTGGGCGAATCGCTCTGGAACTGAAATCAGAACGCTCACTGACATTTGCCCTATCTGAAAGTCTGATAAACGCCGGAAAAATGACTAAGTCCAAAAAAAATTTTTTTTCAACTTTTTTCAATTTTACCCCCGTGGGATATATATTCTACCCACACACATTTGGAACTCTCCTGGGGTACCCTCACACATATTATTCCCTCATTTAGTGGATATTTTCACAAGAAAGTGAAATTTTCAAAAATCCAAAATATTGGCTGAAAATGACTAAATATCAAGGACTCATTGGGTGAATCGCTCTGGAACTGAAAACGGAATGCTCACTGACATTTGCCCTATCTGAAAGTCTGATAAACGCCGGAAAAATGACTAAGTCCAAAAAAAAATTTTTTTCAACTTTTTTCAATTTTACCCCGTGGGATATATATTCCACCCACACACATTTGGAACTCTCCTGGTGTACCCGCACACATATTATTCCCTCATTTAGTGGATATTTTCACAAAAAAGTGAAATTTTCAAAAATCTAAAAAATTGGCTGAAAACGACTAAATATCAAGGACTCATTGGGCGAATCGCTCTGAAACTGAAATCAGAACGCTCACTGACATTACCCCTATCTGAAAGTCTGATAAACGCCGGAAAAATGGCTAAGTCCAAAAAAAAAAATTTTTCAACTTTTTTCAATTTTACCCCCGTGGGATATATATTCTACCCACACAAGTTTGGAGCTCTCCTGGCGTACCCTCACACATATTATTCCCTCATTTAGTGGATATTTTCACAAAAAAGTGAAATTTTCAAAAATCCAAAATATTGGCTGAAAATGACTAAATATCAAGGACTCATTGGGCGAATCGCTCTGGAACTGAAATCGGAATGCTCACTGACATTTGCCCTATCTGAAAGTCTGATAAACGCCGGAAAAATGACTAAGTCCAAAAAAAAATTTTTTTCAACTTTTTTCAATTTTACCCCGTGGGATATATATTCCACCCACACACATTTGGAACTCTCCTGGGGTACCCTCACACATATTATTCCCTGATTTAGTCGATATTTTCACAAAAAAGTGAAATTTTCAAAAATCCAAAAAATTGGCTGAAAACGACTAAATATCAAGGACTCTTTGGGCAAATCGCTCTGGAACTGAAATCAGAATGCTCACTGACATTTCCCCTATCTGAAAGTCTGATAAACGCCGGAAAAATGGCTAAGTCCAAAAAAAAAAATTTTTCAACTTTTTTCAATTTTACCCCCGTGGGATATATATTCTACCCACACACGTTTGGAACTCTCCTGGCGTACCCTCACACATATTATTCCCTCATTTAGTGGATATTTTCACAAAAAGTGAAATTTTCAAAAATCCAGAAAATTGGCTGAAATCGACTAAATATCAAGGAGTCATTGGGTGAATCGCTCTGGAACTGAAATCGGAATACTCACTGACATTTGCCCTATCTGAAAGTCTGATAAACGCCGGAAAAATGACTGAGTACAAAAAAAAATTTTTTTCAACTTTTTTCAATTTTACCCCGTGGGATATATATTCCACCCACACACATTTGGAACTCTCCTGGGGTACCCTCACACATATTATTCCCTCATTTAGTCGATATTTTCACAAAAAAGTGAAATTTTCAAAAATCCAAAAAATTGGCTGAAAACGTCTAAATATCAAGGACTCTTTGGGCGAATCGTTCTGGAACTGAAATCAGAATGCTCACTGACATTTCCCCTATCTGAAAGTCTGATAAACGCCGGAAAAATGGCTAAGTCCAAAAAAAAAAATTTTTCAACTTTTTTCAATTTTACCCCCGTGGGATATATATTCTACCCACACACATTTGGAACTCTCCTGGCGTACCCTCACACATATTATTCCTTCATTTAGTGGATATTTTCACAAAAAAGTGAAATTTTCAAAAATCCAAAATATTGGCTGAAAATGACTAAATATCAAGGACTCATTGGGTGAATTGCTCTGGAACTGAAAACGGAATGCTCACTGACATTTGCCCTATCTGAAAGTCTGATAAACGCCGGAAAAATGACTAAGTCCAAAAAAAAATTTTTTTCAACTTCTTTAAATTTTACCCCCATGGGATATATATTCTACCCACACACATTTGGTACTCTCCTGGGGTACCCTCACACATATTATTCCCTCATTTAGTGGATATTTTCACAAAAAAGTGAAATTTTCAAAAATCCAAAATATTGGCTGAAAATGACTAAATATCAAGGACTCATTGGGCGAATCGCTCTGGAACTGAAATCGGAATGCTCACTGATATTTGCCCTATCTGAAAGTCTGATAAACGCCGGAAAAATGACTAAGTCCAAAAAAAAATTTTTTTAAACTTTTTTCAATTTTACCCCCGTGGGATATATACTCAACCCACACACATTTGAAACTCTCCTGGGGTACCCTCAAACATATCATTCCCTCATTTAGTGGATATTTTCACAAAAAAGTGAAATTTTCAAAAATCCAGAAAATTGTCTGAAAACGACTAAATATCAAGGACTCATTGGGCGAATCGCTCTGGAACTGAAATCGGAATGCTCACTGACATTTCCCCTATCTGAAAGTCTGATAAACGCCTGAAAAATGACTAAGTCCAAAAAAAATTTTTTTCAACTTCTTTAAATTTTACCCCCATGGGATATATATTCTACCCACACACATTTGGAACTCTCCTGGGGTACCCTCACACATATTATTCCCTCATTTAGTGGATATTTTCACAAAAAAGTGAAATTTTCAAAAATCCAAAATATTGGCTGAAAATGACTAAATATCAAGGACTCATTGGGCGAATCGCTCTGGAACTGAAATCGGAATGCTCACTGATATTTGCCCTATCTGAAAGTCTGATAAACGCCGGAAAAATGACTAAGTCCAAAAAAAATTTTTTTCAACTTTTTTCAATTTTACCCCCGTGGGATATATATTCTACCCACACACATTTGGAACTCTCCTGGGGTACCCTCACACATATTATTCCCTCATTTAGTGGATATTTTCACAAAAAAGTGAAATTTTCAAAAATCCAAAATATTGGCTGAAAATGACTAAATATCAAGGACTCATTGGGCAAATCGCTCTGGAACTGAAATCAGAACGCTCACTGACATTACCCCTATCTGAAAGTCTGATAAACACCGGAAAAATGACTAAGTCCAAAAATAAAATTTTTTCAACTTTTTTCAATTTTACCCCCGTGGGATATATATTCTACCCACACACATTTGGAACTCTCCTGGGGTACCCTCACACATATTATTCCCTCATTTAGTGGATATTTTCATAAAAAAGTGAAATTTTCAAAAATCCAAAATATTGGCTGAAAATGACTAAATATCAAGGACTCATTGGGCGAATCGCTCTGGAACTGAAATCGGAATGCTCACTGACATTTGCCCTATCTGAAAGTCTGATAAACGCCGGAAAAATGACTAAGTCCAAATAAAAAAAATTTTCAACTTTTTTCAATTTTACCCCCGTGGGATATATATTCTACCCACACACATATAGAACTCTCCTGGGGTAAACTCACGCATATTATTCCCTTTAGTGGATATTTTCACAAAAAAGTGAAATTTTCAAAAATCCAGAAAATTGGCTGAAAATGACTAAATATCAAGGACTCATTGGGCGAATCGCTCTGGAACTGAAATCAGAACGCTCACTGACATTTGCCCTATCTGAAAGTCTGATAAACGCCGGAAAAATGACTAAGTCCAAAAAAAATTTTTTTTCAACTTTTTTCAATTTTACCCCCGTGGGATATATATTCTACCCACACACATTTGGAACTCTCCTGGGGTACCCTCACACATATTATTCCCTCATTTAGTGGATATTTTCACAAGAAAGTGAAATTTTCAAAAATCCAAAATATTGGCTGAAAATGACTAAATATCAAGGACTCATTGGGTGAATCGCTCTGGAACTGAAAACGGAATGCTCACTGACATTTGCCCTATCTGAAAGTCTGATAAACGCCGGAAAAATGACTAAGTCCAAAAAAAAATTTTTTTCAACTTTTTTCAATTTTACCCCGTGGGATATATATTCCACCCACACACATTTGGAACTCTCCTGGTGTACCCGCACACATATTATTCCCTCATTTAGTGGATATTTTCACAAAAAAGTGAAATTTTCAAAAATCTAAAAAATTGGCTGAAAACGACTAAATATCAAGGACTCATTGGGCGAATCGCTCTGAAACTGAAATCAGAACGCTCACTGACATTACCCCTATCTGAAAGTCTGATAAACGCCGGAAAAATGGCTAAGTCCAAAAAAAAAAATTTTTCAACTTTTTTCAATTTTACCCCCGTGGGATATATATTCTACCCACACAAGTTTGGAGCTCTCCTGGCGTACCCTCACACATATTATTCCCTCATTTAGTGGATATTTTCACAAAAAAGTGAAATTTTCAAAAATCCAAAATATTGGCTGAAAATGACTAAATATCAAGGACTCATTGGGCGAATCGCTCTGGAACTGAAATCGGAATGCTCACTGACATTTGCCCTATCTGAAAGTCTGATAAACGCCGGAAAAATGACTAAGTCCAAAAAAAAATTTTTTTCAACTTTTTTCAATTTTACCCCGTGGGATATATATTCCACCCACACACATTTGGAACTCTCCTGGGGTACCCTCACACATATTATTCCCTGATTTAGTCGATATTTTCACAA
Organism: Phyllobates terribilis; assembly: GCF_046119375.1. Taxonomy (NCBI): domain Eukaryota; kingdom Metazoa; phylum Chordata; class Amphibia; order Anura; family Dendrobatidae; genus Phyllobates; species Phyllobates terribilis. Next base: position 365,003,561 of record NW_027362764.1, on the reverse strand, counting down.
AAAAGTGAAATTTTCAAAAATCCAAAAAATTGGCTGAAAACGACTAAATATCAAGGACTCTTTGGGCAAATCGCTCTGGAACTGAAATCAGAATGCTCACTGACATTTCCCCTATCTGAAAGTCTGATAAACGCCGGAAAAATGGCTAAGTCCAAAAAAAAAAATTTTTCAACTTTTTTCAATTTTACCCCCGTGGGATATATATTCTACCCACACACGTTTGGAACTCTCCTGGCGTACCCTCACACATATTATTCCCTCATTTAGTGGATATTTTCACAAAAAGTGAAATTTTCAAAAATCCAGAAAATTTGCTGAAATCGACTAAATATCAAGGAGTCATTGGGTGAATCGCTCTGGAACTGAAATCGGAATACTCACTGACATTTGCCCTATCTGAAAGTCTGATAAACGCCGGAAAAATGACTGAGTAGAAAAAAAAATTTTTTTCAACTTTTTTCAATTTTACCCCGTGGGATATATATTCCACCCACACACATTTGGAACTCTCCTGGGGTACCCTCACACATATTATTCCCTCATTTAGTCGATATTTTCACAAAAAAGTGAAATTTTCAAAAATCCAAAAAATTGGCTGAAAACGTCTAAATATCAAGGACTCTTTGGGCGAATCGTTCTGGAACTGAAATCAGAATGCTCACTGACATTTCCCCTATCTGAAAGTCTGATAAACGCCGGAAAAATGGCTAAGTCCAAAAAAAAAAATTTTTCAACTTTTTTCAATTTTACCCCCGTGGGATATATATTCTACCCACACACATTTGGAACTCTCCTGGCGTACCCTCACACATATTATTCCTTCATTTAGTGGATATTTTCACAAAAAAGTGAAATTTTCAAAAATCCAAAATATTGGCTGAAAATGACTAAATATCAAGGACTCATTGGGTGAATTGCTCTGGAACTGAAAACGGAATGCTCACTGACATTTGCCCTATCTGAAAGTCTGATAAACGCCGGAAAAATGACTAAGTCCAAAAAAAAATTTTTTTCAACTTTTTTCAATTTTACCCCGTGGGATATATATTCCACCCACACACATTTGGAACTCTCCTGGGGTACCCGCACACATATTATTCCCTCATTTAGTGGATATTTTCACAAAAAAGTGAAATTTTCAAAAATCTAAAAAATTGGCTGAAAACGACTAAATATCAAGGACTCATTGGGCGAATCGCTCTGAAACTGAAATCAGAATGCTCACTGACATTACCCCTATCTGAAAGTCTGATAAACGCCGGAAAAATGGCTAAGTCCAAAAAAAAAAATTTTTCAACTTTTTTCAATTTTACCCCCGTGGGATATATATTCTACCCACACAAGTTTGGAGCTCTCCTGGCGTACCCTCACACATATTATTCCCTCATTTAGTGGATATTTTCACAAAAAAGTGAAATTTTCAAAAATCCAAAATATTGGCTGAAAATGACTAAATATCAAGGAATCATTGGGCGAATCGCTCTGGAACTGAAATCGGAATGCTCACTGACATTTGCCCTATCTGAAAGTCTGATAAACGCCGGAAAAATGACTAAGTCCAAAAAAAAATTTTTTTCAACTTTTTTCAATTTTACCCCGTGGGATATATATTCCACCCACACACATTTGGAACTCTCCTGGGGTACCCTCACACATATTATTCCCTGATTTAGTCGATATTTTCACAAAAAAGTGAAATTTTCAAAAATCCAAAAAATTGGCTGAAAACGACTAAATATCAAGGACTCTTTGGGCAAATCGCTCTGGAACTGAAATCAGAATGCTCACTGACATTTCCCCTATCTGAAAGTCTGATAAACGCCGGAAAAATGGCTAAGTCCAAAAAAAAAAATTTTTCAACTTTTTTCAATTTTACCCCCGTGGGATATATATTCTACCCACACACGTTTGGAACTCTCCTGGCGTACCCTCACACATATTATTCCCTCATTTAGTGGATATTTTCACAAAAAGTGAAATTTTCAAAAATCCAGAAAATTGGCTGAAATCGACTAAATATCAAGGAGTCATTGGGTGAATCGCTCTGGAACTGAAATCGGAATACTCACTGACATTTGCCCTATCTGAAAGTCTGATAAACGCCGGAAAAATGACTTAGTACAAAAAAAAATTTTTTTCAACTTTTTTCAATTTTACCCCGTGGGATATATATTCCACCCACACACATTTGGAACTCTCCTGGGGTACCCTCACACATATTATTCCCTCATTTAGTCGATATTTTCACAAAAAAGTGAAATTTTCAAAAATCCAAAAAATTGGCTGAAAACGACTAAATATCAAGGACTCTTTGGGCGAATCGTTCTGGAACTGAAATCAGAATGCTCACTGACATTTCCCCTATCTGAAAGTCTGATAAACGCCGGAAAAATGGCTAAGTCCAAAAAAAAAAATTTTTCAACTTTTTTCAATTTTACCCCCGTGGGATATATATTCTACCCACACACATTTGGAACTCTCCTGGCGTACCCTCACACATATTATTCCCTCATTTAGTGGATATTTTCACAAAAAAGTGAAATTTTCAAAAATCCAGAAAATTGGCTGAAAACGACTAAATATCAAGGAGTCATGGGGCGAATAGCTCTGGAACTGAAATCGGAATGCTCACTGACATTTGCCCTATCTGAAAATCTGATAAACGCCGGAAAAATGACTAAGTCCAAAAAAAAAAATTTTTCAACTTTTTTCAATTTTACCCCCGTGGGATATATATTCTACCCACACACATTTGGAACTCTCCTGGCGTACCCTCACACATATTATTCCCTCATTTAGTGGATATTTTCACAAAAAAGTGAAATTTTCAAAAATCCAGAAATTGGCTGAAAACGACTAAATATCAAGGAGTCATTGGGCGAATCGCTCTGGAACTGAAATCAGAACGCTCACTGACATTTCCCCTATCTGAAAGTCTGATAAATGCCGTAAAAATGACTAAGTCCAAAAAAAAATGTTTTTCAACTTTTTTCAATTTTACCCCCGTGGGATATATATTCTACCCACACACATTTGGAACTCTTCTGGGGTAAAAAAAAAAAAATTTTTTTTTTACTTTTTTCAATTTTACCCCGTGGGATATATATTCTACCCACACACATTTGGGACTCTCCTGTGGTACCCTCACACATATTATTCCCTCATCTAGTGGATATTTTCACAAAAAAGTGAAATTTTCAAAAATCCAGAAAATTGGCTGAAAACGACTAAATATCAAGGAGTCATTGGGCGAATCGCTCTGGAACTGAAATCAGAATGCTCACTGACATTTGCCCTATCTGAAAGTCTGAAAAACGGTGGAAAAATGACTAAGTCTAAAAAAATTTTTTTTTCAACTTTTTTCAATTTTACCCCCTTGGGATATATATTCTACCCACACACATTTGGAACTCTCCTGGGGTACCCTCACACATATTATTCCCTCATTTAGTGGATATTTTCACAAAAAAAGTGAAATTTTCAAAAATCCAGAAAATTGGCTGAAAATGACTAAATATCAAGGACTCATTGGGCGAATCGCTCTGGAACTGAAATCGGAATGCTCACTGACATTTGCCCTATCTGAAAGTCTGATAAACGCCGGAAAAATGACTGAGTACAAAAAAAAATTTTTTTCAACTTTTTTCAATTTTACCCCGTGGGATATATATTCCACCCACACACATTTGGAACTCTCCTGGGGTACCCTCACACATATTATTCCCTCATTTAGTCGATATTTTCACAAAAAAGTGAAATTTTCAAAAATCCAAAAAATTGGCTGAAAACGACTAAATATCAAGGACTCTTTGGGCGAATCGTTCTGGAACTGAAATCAGAATGCTCACTGACATTTCCCCTATCTGAAAGTCTGATAAACGCCGGAAAAATGGCTAAGTCCAAAAAAAAAAATTTTTCAACTTTTTTCAATTTTACCCCCGTGGGATATATATTCTACCCACACACATTTGGAACTCTCCTGGCGTACCCTCACACATATTATTCCCTCATTTAGTGGATATTTTCACAAAAAAGTGAAATTTTCAAAAATCCAGAAAATTGGCTGAAAACGACTAAATATCAAGGACTCATTGGGCGAATCGCTCTGGAACTGAAATCGGAATGCTCACTGACATTTGCCCCATCTGAAAGTCTGAAAAACGGCGGAAAAATGACTAAGTCCAGAGAAAAAAATTTTTAAAACTTTTTTCAATTTTTCACCCGTGGGATATATATTCTAACCACACACATTTGGAACTCTCCTGGGGTACCCTCACACATATTATTCCCTCATTTAGTGGATATTTTCACAAAAAAGTGAAATTTTCAAAAATCCAGAAATTGGCTGAAAACGACTAAATATCAAGGACTCATTGGGTGAATCGCTCTGGAACTGAAATCGGAATGCTCACTGACATTTCTCCTATCTGAAAGTCTGATAAATGACGGAAAAATGACTAAGTCCAAAAAATTTTTTTCAACTTTTTTCAATTTTACCCCCGTGGGATATATATTCTACCCACACACATTTGGAACTCTCCTGTGGTACCCTCACACATATTATTCCCTCATTTAGTGGATATTTTCACAAAAAGTGAAATTTTCAAAAATCCAGAAATTGGCTGAAAACGACTAAATATCAAGGAGTCATTGGGCGAATCGCTCTGGAACTGAAATCAGAACGCTCACTGACATTTCCCCTATCTGAAAGTCTGATAAATGCCGTAAAAATGACTAAGTCCAAAGAAAAATGTTTTTCAACTTTTTTCAATTTTACCCCCGTGGGATATATATTCTACCCACACACATTTGGAACTCTTCTGGGGTAAAAAAAAAAAAATTTTTTTTTTACTTTTTTCAATTTTACCCCCTTGGGATATATATTCTACCCACACACATTTGGAACTCTCCTGGGGTACCCTCACACATATTATTCCCTCATTTAGTGGATATTTTCACAAAAAAAGTGAAATTTTCAAAAATCCAGAAAATTGGCTGAAAACGACTAAATATCAAGGACTCATTGGGCGAATCGCTCTGGAACTGAAATCAGAATGCTCACTGACATTTGCCCTATCTCGAAGTCTGATAAACGCCGGAAAAATGACTTAAGTCCAAAAAAAAATTGTTTTCAACTTTTTTCAATTTTACCCCGTGGGATATATATTCTACCCACACACATTTGGAACTCTCCTGGGGTACCTTCACACATATTATTCCCTCATTTAGTGGATATTTTCACAAAAAGTGAAATTTTCAAAAATCCAGAAAATTGGCTGAAAACGACTAAATATCAAGGAGTCATTGGGCGAATCGCTCTGGAACTGAAATCGGAATGTTCACTGACATTTGCCCTATCTGAAAGTCTGAAAAACGGCGGAAAAATGACTAAGTCCAAAAAAAAATTTTTTTCAACTTTTTTCAATTTTACCCCCATGGGATATATATTCTACCCACACACATTTGGAAATCTCCTGGGGTACCCTCAAACATATCATTCCCTCATTTAGTGGATATTTTCACAAAAAAGTGAAATTTTCAAAAATCCAAAATATTGGCTGAAAATGACTAAATATCAAGGACTCATTGGGTGAATCGCTCTGGAACTGAAATCGGAATGCTAACTGACATTTCTCCTATCTGAAAGTCTGATAAATGACGGAAAAATGACTAAGTCCAAAATATTTTTTTCAACTTTTTTCAATTTTACCCCCGTGGGATATATATTCTATCCACACACATTTGGAACTCTCCTGGGGTACCGCCACACATATTATTCCCTCATTTAGTCGATATTTTCACAAAAAAGTGACATTTTCAAAAATCCAGAAAATTGGCTGAAAACGACTAAATATCAAGGACTCATTGGGCGAATCGCTCTGGAACTGAAATCAGAATGCTCACTGACATTTCCCCTATCTGAAAATCTGATAAACGCCTGAAAAATGACTAAGTCCAAAAAAAATTTTTTTTAAACTTTTTCAGTTTTATCCCCGTGGGATATATATTCTACCCACACACATTTGGAACTCTCCTGGGGTACCGCCACACATATTATTCCCTCATTTAGTCGATATTTTCACAAAAAAGTGAAAATTTCAAAAATCCAGAAAATTGGCTGAAAACGACTAAATATCAAGGACACATTGGGCGAATCGCTCTGGAACTGAAATCGGAATGCTCACTGACATTTGCCCTATCTGAAAGTCTGATAAACGCCGGAAAATGACTAAGTCCAAAAAAAAAATTTTTTCAACTTTTTTCAATTTTAGACACGTGGGATATATATTCTACCCACACACATTTGGAACTCTCCTGGGGTACCCTCGCACATATTATTCCCTCATTTAGTGGATATTTTCACAAAAAAGTGAAATTTTCAAAAATCCAGAAAATTGGCTGAAAACGACTAAATATCAAGGACTCATTGGGCGAATCGCTGTGGAACTGAAATCGGAATGCTCACTGACATTTCTCCTATCTGAAAGTCTGATAAACGCCGGAAAAATGACTAAGTCCAAAAAATTGTTTTCAACTTTTTTCAATTTTACCCCCGTGGGATATATACTCTACCCACACACATTTGGAACTCTCCTGGGGTACCCTCACACATATTATTCCCTCATTTAGTCGATATTTTCACAAAAAAGTGAAATTTTCAAAAATCCAGAAAATTGGCTGAAAACGACTTAATATCAAGGAGTCATTGGGCGAATCGCTCTGGAACTGAAATCGGAATGCTCACTGACATTTGCCTTTTCTGAAAGTCTGATAAACGCCGGAAAAATGACTAAGTCCAAAAAAAATTTTTTTTAAACTTTTTTCAATTTTACCCCCGTGGGATATATACTCTACCCACACACATTTGGAACTCTCCTGGGGTACCCTCAAACATATCATTCCCTCATTTAGTGAATATTTTCACAAAAAAGTGAAATTTTCAAAAATCCAGAAAATTGGCTGAAAACGACTAAATATCGAGGACAAATTGGGCGAATCACTCTGGAACTGAAATCGATACCCTCACTGACATTTCCCCTATCTGAAAGTCTGATAAACGCCGGAAAAATGACTAAGTCCAAAAAAAAAATTTTTTCACCTTTTTTCAACTTTAGCCACGTGGGATCTATATTCTACCCACACACATTTGGAACTCTCCTGGGGTACCCTCACACATATTATTCCCTCATTTAGTGGATATTTTCACAAAAAAGTGAAATTTTCAAAAATCCAGAAAATTGGCTGAAAACGACTAAATATCAAGGACTCATTGGGCGAATCGCTCTGGAACTGAAATCAGAACGTTCACTCACATTTCCCCTATCTGAAAGTCTGATAAATGGCGGAAAAATGACTAAGTCCAAAAAAAATTTTTTTTAAACTTTTTTCAATTTTACCCCCGTGGGATATATACTCAACCCACACACATTTGGAACTCTCCTGGGGTACCCTCAAACATATCATTCCCTCATTTAGTGGATATTTTCACAAAAAAGTGAAATTTTCAAAAATCCAGAAAATTGGCTGAAAACGACTAAATATCGAGGACAAATTGGACGAATCACTCTGGAACTTAAATCGATACCCTCACTGACATTTCCCCTATCTGAAAGTCTGATAAACGCCGGAAAAATGACTAAGTCCAAAAAAAAAATTTTTTTCGACTTTTTTCAATTTTACCCCCGTGGGATATATATTCTACCCACACACATTTGGAACTCTCCTGGGGTACCCTCAAACATATCATTCCCTCATTTAGTGAATATTTTCACAAAAAAGTGAAATTTTCAAAAATCCAGAAAATTGGCTGAAAACGACTAAATATCGAGGACAAATTGGGCGAATCACTCTGGAACTGAAATCGATACCCTCACTGACATTTCCCCTATCTGAAAGTCTGATAAACGCCGGAAAAATGACTAAGTCCAAAAAAAAAATTTTTTCACCTTTTTTCAACTTTAGCCACGTGGGATCTATATTCTACCCACACACATTTGGAACTCTCCTGGGGTACCCTCACACATATTATTCCCTCATTTAGTGGATATTTTCACAAAAAAGTGAAATTTTCAAAAATCCAGAAAATTGGCTGAAAACGACTAAATATCAAGGACTCATTGGGCGAATCGCTCTGGAACTGAAATCAGAACGTTCACTCACATTTCCCCTATCTGAAAGTCTGATAAATGGCGGAAAAATGACTAAGTCCAAAAAAAATTTTTTTTAAACTTTTTTCAATTTTACCCCCGTGGGATATATACTCAACCCACACACATTTGGAACTCTCCTGGGGTACCCTCAAACATATCATTCCCTCATTTAGTGGATATTTTCACAAAAAAGTGAAATTTTCAAAAATCCAGAAAATTGGCTGAAAACGACTAAATATCGAGGACAAATTGGACGAATCACTCTGGAACTTAAATCGATACCCTCACTGACATTTCCCCTATCTGAAAGTCTGATAAACGCCGGAAAAATGACTAAGTCCAAAAAAAAAATTTTTTTCGACTTTTTTCAATTTTACCCCCGTGGGATATATATTCTACCCACACACATTTGGAACTCTCCTGGGGTACCCTCAAACATATCATTCCCTCATTTAGTGGATATTTTCACAAAAAAGTGAAATTTTCAAAAATCCAGAAAATTGGCTGAAAACGACTAAATATCAAGGACTCATTGGGAGAATCGCTCTGGAACTGAAATCTGAATGCTCACTGACATTTCTCCTATGTGAAAGTCTGATAAACGCCGGAAAAATTACTAAGTCTCAAAAAAAAATTTTCAACTTTTTTCAGTTTTACCCCCGTGGGATATATATTCTACCCACACACATTTGGAACTCTTCTGTGGTACCCTCAAACATATCATTCCCTCATTTATTGGATATTTTCACAAAAAAGTGAAATTTTCAAAAATCCAGAAAATTGGCTGAAAACGGCTAAATATCAAGGAGTCATTGGGCGAATCGCTCTGGAACTGAAATCGGAATGCTCACTGACATTTGCCCTCTCTGAAAGTCTGATAAACGCCGGAAAATGACTAAGTCCAAAAAAAAATTTTTTTCAACTTTTTTCAATTTTAGACATGTGGGATATATATTCTACCCACACACATTTGGAACTCAACTGGAATACCCTCACACATATTATTCCCTCATTTAGTGGATATTTTCACAAAGAAGTGAAATTTTCAAAAATCCAGAAAATTGGCTGAAAACGACTAAATATCAAGGACTCATTGGGCGAATCGCTCTGGAACTGAAATCAAAACGTTCACTGACATTTCTCCTATGTGAAAGTCTGATAAACGCCGGAAAAATGACTAAGTCCAAAAAAAAATAATTTTTCAACTTTTTTCAATTTTACCCCCGTGGGATATATATTCTACCCACTCACATTTGGAACTCTCCTGGGGTACCCTCACACATATTATTCCCTAATTTAGTGGATATTTTCACAAAAAAGTGAAATTTTCAAAAATCAAAAATATTGGCTGAAAATGACTAAATATCAAGGACTCATTGGGCGAATCGCTCTGGAACTGAAATCGGAATGCTCACTGACATTTCCCCTATCTGAAAGTCTGATAAACGCCAGAAAAAGGGCTAAGTCCAAAAAAAAGTTTTTTCAACTTTTTTCAATTTTACCCCCGTGGGATATATATTCTACCCACACACATTTGGAACTCTCCTGGGGTACCCTCACACATATTATTCCCTCATTTAGTCGATATTTTCACAAAAAAGTGAATTTTTCAAAAATCCAGAATATTGGCTGAAAACGACTAAATATCAAGGACGCATTGGGCGAATCGCTCTGGAATTGAAATCGGAATGCTCACTGACATTTGCACTATCTGAAAGTCTGATAAACGCCGGAAAAATGACTAAGTCCAAAAAAAAATTTTTTTCAACTTTTTTCAATTTTACCCCCGTGGGATATATACTCTACCCACACACATTTGGAACTCTCCTGGGGTACCCTCAAACATATCATTCCCTCATTTAGTGGATATTTTCACAAAAAAGTGAAATTTTCAAAAATCCAGAAAATTGGCTGAAAATGACTAAATATCAAGGACTCATTGGGCGTTTCGCTGTGGAACTGAAATCTGAATGCTCACTGACATTTCTCCTATGTGAAAGTCTGATAAACGCCGGAAAAATTACTAAGTCCCAAAAAAAATTTTTCAACTTTTTTCAGTTTTACCCCCGTGGGATATATATTCTACCCACACACATTTGGAACTCTTCTGTGGTACCCTCAAACATATCATTCCCTCATTTATTGGATATTTTCACAAAAAAGTGAAATTTTCAAAAATCCAGAAAATTGGCTGAAAACGACTAAATATCAAGGACACATTGGGCGAATCGCTCTGGAACTGAAATCAGAACACTCACTGACATTTCCCCTATCTGAAAGTCTGATAAACGCTAGAAAAATGGCTAAGTGCAAAAAAAAGTTTTTTCAACTTTTTTCAATTTTACCCCCGTGGGATATATATTCTACCCACACACATTTGGAACTCTCCTGGGTACCCTCAAACATATCATTCCCTCATTTATTGGATATTTTCACAAAAAAGTGAAATTTTCAAAAATCCAGAAAATTGGCTGAAAACGGCTAAATATCAAGGAGTCATTGGGCGAATCGCTCTGGAACTGAAATCGGAATGCTCACTGACATTTGCCCTCTCTGAAAGTCTGATAAACGCCGGAAAATGACTAAGTCCAAAAAAAATTTTTTTTCAACTTTTTTCAATTTTAGACACGTGGGATATATATTCTACCCACACACATTTGGAACTCTCCTGGAATACCCTCACACATATTATTCCCTCATTTAGTGGATATTTTCACAAAAAAGTGAAATTTTCAAAAATCCAGAAAATTGGCTGAAAACGACTAAATATCAAGGACTCATTGGGCGAATCGCTCTGGAACTGAAATCAGAACGTTCACTGACATTTCCCCTATCTGAGAGTCTGATAAATGGCGGAAAAATGACTAAGTCCAAAACAAAAAATTTTTCAACTTTTTTCAATTTTACCCCCGTGGGATATATGTTCTACCCACACACATTTGGAACTCTCCTGGGGTACCCTCAAGCATATCATTCCCTCATTTAGTGGATATTTTCACAAAAAAGTGAAATTTTCAAAAATCCAGAAAATTGGCTGAAAACGACTTAATATCAAGGAGTCATTGGGCGAATCGCTGTGGAACTGAAATCGGAATGCTCACTGACATTTCTCCTATGTGAAAGTCTGATAAACGCCGGAAAAATGACTAAGTCCAAAAAAAAATAATTTTACAACTTTTTTCAATTTTACCCCCGTGGGATATACATTCTACCCACACACATTTGGAACTCTCCTGGGGTACCCTCACACATATTATTCCCTAATTTAGTGGATATTTTCACAAAAAAGTGAAATTTTCAAAAATCAAAAATATTGGCTGAAAATGACTAAATATCAAGGACTCATTGGGCGAATCGCTCTGGAACTGAAATCGGAATGCTCACTGACATTTCCCCTATCTGAAAGTCTGATAAACGCCAGAAAAATGGCTAAGTCCAAAAAAAAGTTTTTTCAACTTTTTTCAATTTTACCCCCGTGGGATATATATTCTACCCACACACATTTGGAACTCTCCTCGAATACCCTCACACATATTATTCCCTCATTTAGTGGATATTTTCACAAAAAAGTGAAATTTTCAAAAATCCCGAAAATTGGCTGAAAACGACTAAATATCAAGGAGTCATTGGGCGAATCGCTCTGGAACTGAAATCAGAATGCTCACTGACATTTCCCCTATCTGAAAGTCTGATAAACGCCGGAAAAATGACTAAGTCCAAAAAAAAAATTTTTTCAACTTTTCTCAATTTTACCCCCGTGGGATATATATTCTACCCACACACATTTGGAACTCTCCTGGGGTACCCTCAAACATATCATTCCCTCATTTAGTGGATATTTTCACAAAAAAGTGAAATTTTCAAAAATCCAGAAAATTGGCTGAAAACGACTTAATATCAAGGAGTCATTGGGCGAATCGCTCTGGAACTGAAATCGGAACGCTCACTGACATTTCCCCTATCTGAAAGTCTGATAAACGCCGGAAAAATGACTAAGTCCAAAAAAAAAATTTTTTTTGACTTTTTTTCAATTTTACCCCCGTGGGATATATATTCTAACCACACACATTTGGAACTCTCCTGTGGTACCCTCACACATATTATTCCCTCATTTAGTAGATATTTTCACAAAAAGTGAAAATTTCAAAAATCCAGAAAATTGGCTGAAAACGACTAAATATCAAGGACACATTGGGCGAATCGCTCTGGAACTGAAATCAGAACGCTGACTGACATTTCCCCTATCTGAAAGTCTGATAAACGCCGGAAAAATGACTAAGTTCAAAAAAAAAATTTTTTCTACTCTTTTCAATTTTAGCCCTGTGGGATATATATTCTACCCACACACATTTGAAACTCTCCTGGGGTACCCTCACACATATTGTTCCCTCATTTAGTCGATATTTTCACAAAAAAGTGAGATTTTCAAAATTCCAGAAAATTGGCTGAAAACGACTAAATATCAAGGACTCATTGGGCGAATCGCTCTGGAACTGAAATCGGAATGCTCACTGACATTTGCCCTATCTGAAAGTCTGATGAACGCCGGAAAAATACCTAAGTCCAAAAAAAAAATTTTTTCCACTTTTTTCAATTTTACCCCCGTGGGATATATATTCTACCCACACACATTTGGAACTCTCCTGGGGTACCCTCAAACATATTATTCCATCATTTAGTGGATATTTTCACAAAAAAGTGAAATTTTCAAAAATCCAAAATATTGGCTGAAAATGACTAAATATCAAGGACTCATTGGGTGAATCGCTCTGGAACTCAAATCGGAATGCTCACTGACATTTCCCCTATTTTGAAAGTCTGATAAACGCCGGAAAAATGACTAAGTCCAAAAAAAAATTTGTTTTTGACTTTTTTCAATTTTACCCCCGTGGGATATATATTCTACCCACACACATTTGGAACTCTCCTGGGGTACCCTCAAACATATTATTCCATCATTTAGTGGATATTTTCACAAAAAAGTGAAATTTTCAAAAATCCAGAAAATTGGCTGAAAACGACTAAATATCAAGGACTCATTGGGCGAATCGCTCTGGATCTGAAATCGGAATGCTCTCTGACATTTGCCCTATCTGAAAGTCTGATAAACGCCGGAAAAATGACTAAGTCCAAAAAAAATTTTTTTTCACCTTTTTTCAATTTTACCCCCGTGGGATATATATTCTACCCACACACATTTGGAACTCTCCTGGGGTACCCTCAAACATATCATTCCCTCATTTAGTGGATATTTTCACAAAAAAGTGAAATTTTCAAAAATCCAGAAAATTGGCTGAAAACGACTAAATATCAAGGACACATTGGGCGAATCGCTCTGGAACTGAAATCAGAACGTTCACTGACATTTCCCCTATCTGAAAGTCTGATAAATGGCGGAAAAATGACTAAGTTCAAAAAAAAAAATTTTTCAACTTTTTTCAATTTTACCCCCGTGGGATATATATTCTACCCACACACATTTGGAACTCTCCTGGGGTACCCTCAAACATATCATTCCCTCATTTAGTGGATATTTTCACAAAAAAGTGAAATTTTCAAAAATCCAGAAAATTGGCTGAAAATGACTTAATATCAAGGAGTCATTGGGCGAATCGCTCTGGAACTGAAATCAGAATGCTCACTGACATTTGCCCTATCTGAAAGTCTGATAAACGCCGGAAAAATGACTAAGTCCAAAAAAAATTTTTTTTCACCTTTTTTCAATTTTAGCCACGTGGGATATGTATTCTACCCACAAACATTTGGAACTCTCCTGGGGTACCCTCACACATATTATTCCCTCATTTAGTGGATATTTTCACAAAAAGTGAAATTTTCAAAAATCCTGAATATTGGCTGAAAACGACTAAATATCAAGGACGCATTGGGCGAATCGCTCTGGAGCTGAAATCGGAATGCTCACTGACATTTGCCCTATCTGAAAGTCTGATAAACGCCGGAAAAATGACTAAGTCCAAAAAAAATTTTTTTTCAACTTTTTTCAATTTTACCCCCGTGGGATATATATTCTACCCACACACATTTGGAACTCTCCTGGGGTACCCTCACACATATTATTCCCTCATTTAATGGATATTTTCACAAAAAAGTGAAATTTTCAAAAATCCAAAATATTGGCTGAAAATGACTAAATATCAAGGACTCATTGGGCGAATCGTTCTGGAACTGAAATCAGAACGCTCACTGACATTTCCCCTATCTGAAACTCTGATAAACGCCGGAAAAATGACGAAGTCCAAAAAAAAATTTTTTTCAACTTTTTTCAATTTTACCCCCGTGGGATATATATTCTACCCACACACATTTGGAACTCTCCTGGGGTACCCTCACACATATTATTCCCTCATTTAGTGGATATTTTCACAAAAAAGTGAAATTTTCAAAAATCCAAAATATTGACTGAAAATGACTAAATATCAAGGACTCATTGGGCGAATCGTTCTGGAACTGAAATCAGAACGCTCACTGACATTTCCCCTATCTGAAACTCTGATAAACGCCGGAAAAATGACTAAGTCCAAAAAAAAATTTTTTTCAACTTTTTTCAATTTTACCCCCGTGGGATATATATTCTATGCACACACATTTGGAACTCTCCTGGGGTACCCTCACACATATTATTCCCTCATTTAGTGGATATTTTCACAAAAAAGTGAAATTTTCAAAAATCCAAAATATTGACTGAAAATGACTAAATATCAAGGACTCATTGGGCGAATCGTTCTGGAACTGAAATCAGAACGCTCACTGACATTTCCCCTATCTGAAAGTCTGATAAACGCTGGAAAAATGACTAAGTCCAAAAAAAAAAGTTTTTCAACTTTTTTCAATTTTACCTCCGTGGGATATATATTCTACCTGCACACATTTGGAACTCTCCTGGCGTACCCTCACACATATTATTCCCTCATTTAGTGGATATTTTCACAAAAAAGTGAAATTTTCAAAAGTCCAGAAAATTGGCTGAAAACGACTAAATATCAAGGAGACATTGGGCGAATCGCTCTGGAACTGAAATCGGAATGCTCACTGACATTTCCCCTATCTGAAAGTCTGATAAACGCCGGAAAAATGACTAAGTCCAAAAAAAAATTTTTTTCAACTTTTTTCAATTTTACCAACGTGGGATATATATTCTACCCACACACATTTGGAACTCTCCTGGGGTACCCTCACACATATTATTCCCTCATTTAGTGGATATTTTCACAAAAAAGTTAAATTTTCAAAAATCCAGAAAATTGGCTGAAAGCGACTAAATATCAAGGACTCATTGGGCGAATCGTTCTGGAACTGAAATCAGAACGCTCACTGACATTTGCCCTATCTGAAAGTCTGATAAACGCCGGAAAAATGACTAAGTCCAAAAAAAAATTTTTTTAAACTTTTTTCAATTTTACCCCCGTGGGATATATATTCTACCCACACACATTTCTAACTCTCCTGGGGTACCCTCACACATATTATTCCCTCATTTAGTGGATATTTTCACAAAAAAAGTGAAATTTTCAAAAATCCTGAATATTGGCTGAAAACGACTAAATATCAAGGACGCATTGGGCGAATCACTCTGGAGCTGAAATCGGAATGCTCACTGACATTTGCCCTATCTGAAAGTCTGATAAATGCCGGAAAAATACCTAAGTCCAAAAAAAAATGTTTTCAACTTTTTTCAATTTTACCCCCGTGGGATATATATTCTACCCACACACATTTGGAACTCTCCTGGCGTATCCTCACACATATTATTCCCCCATTTAGTGGATATTTTAAAAAAAAAGTGCAATTTTCAAAAATCCAGAAAATTGGCTGAAAACGACTAAATATCAAGGACTCATTGGGCGAATCGCTGTGGAACTGAAATCGGAATGCTCACTGACATTTCTCCTATCTGAAAGTCTGATAAACGCCGGAAAAATACCTAAGTCCAAAAAAAAAATGTTTTCAACTTTTTTCAATTTTACCCCCGTGGGATATATATTCTACCCACACACATTTGGAACTCTCCTGGCGTACCCTCACACATATTATTCCCCCATTTAGTGGATATTTTCAAAAAAAAGTGCAATTTTCAAAAATCCAGAAAATTGGCTGAAAACGACTAAATATCAAGGACTCATTGGGCGAATCGCTCTGGAACTGAAATCAGAAGGCTCACTGACATTTACCCTATCTGAAAGTCTGATAAACGCCGGAAAAATGACTAAATCCCAAAAAAAAATTTTTTTCAACTTTTTTCAATTTTACCCCCGTGGGATATATATTCTACCCACACACATTTCGAACTCTCCTGGGGTACCGTCACACATATTATTCCCTCATTTAGTGGATATTTTCACAAAAAAATGAAATTTTCAAAAATCCAGAAAATTGGCTGAAAACGACTAAATATCAAGGACTCAATGGGCGAATCGCTCTGGAACTGAAATCAGAACGCTCACTGACATTTCCCCTATCTGAAAGTCTGATAAACGCCGGAAAAATGACTAAGTCCAAAAAAAAATTTTTTTCAACTTTTTTCAGTTTTACCCCCGTGGGATATATATTCTACCCACACACATTTGGAACTCTCCTGGGGTACCCTCACACATACTATTCCCTCATTTAGTGGATATTTTCACAAAAAAGTGAAATTTTCAAAAATCCAGAAAATTGGCTGAAAACGACTAAATATCAAGGACTCAATGGGCGAATCGCTCTGGAACTTAAATCAGAACGCTCACTGACATTTCCCCTATCTGAAAGTCTGATAAACGCCGGAAAAATGACTAAGTCCAAAAAAAAAAGTTTTTCAACTATTTTCAATTTTACCTCCGTGGGATATATATTCTACCCACACACATTTGGAACTCTCCTGGTGTACCCTCACAAATATTATTCCCTCATTTAGTGGATATTTTCACAAAAAAGTGAAATTTTCAAAAATCCAGAAAATTGGCTGAAAACGACTAAATATCAAGGAGTCATTGGACGAATCGCTCTGGAACTGAAATCGGAATGCTCACTGACATTTCCCCTATTTGAAAGTCTGATAAAAGCCGGAAAAATGACAAAGTCCAAAAAAAAATTTTTTTCAACTTTTTTCAATTTCACCCTGTGGGATATATATTCTACCCACACACATTTGGAACTCTCCTGTGGTACCCTCACACATATTATTCCCTCATTTAGTGGATATTTTCACAAAAAAGTGAAATTTTCAAAAATCCAGAAAATTGGCTGAAAACGACTAAATATCAAGGACTCAATGGGCGAATCGCTCTGGAACTTAAATCAGAATGCTCACTGACATTTCCCCTATCTGAAAGTCTGATAAACGCCGGAAAAATGACTAAGTCCCAAAAAAATTTTTTTTCAACTTTTTTCAATTTTACCCCCGTAGAATATATATTCTGCCCACACACATTTGGAAATCTCCTGGGGTACCCTCACACATATTATTCCCTCATTTAGTCGAAATTTTCACAAAAAAATGAAATTTTCAAAAATCAAGAAAATTGGCTGAAAACTACTAAATATCAAGGACTCATTGGGCGAATCGCTCTGGAACTGAAATCAGAATGCTCACTGACATTTCCCCTATCTGAAAGTCTGATAAACGCCGGAAAAATGACTAAATCCCCAAAAAAATTTTTTTTAACTTTTTTCAATTTTACCCCCGTGGGATATATATTCTACCCACACACATTTGGAACTCTCCTGGGGTACCCTCACACATACTATTCCCTCATTTAGTGGATATTTTCACAAAAAAGAGAAATTTTCAAAAATCCAGAAAATTGGCTGAAAACGACTAAATATCAAGGACTCATTGGGCGAATCGCTCTGGAACTGAAATCGGAATGCTCACTGACATTTGCCCTATCTGAAAGTCTGATAAACGGCGGAAAAATGACTAAGTCCAAAAAAAAATTTTTTTAAACTTTTTTCAATTTTACCCCCGTGGGATATATATTCTACCCACACACATTTGGAACTCTCCTGTGGTACCCTCACACATATTATTCCCTCATTTAGTGGATATTTTCACAAAAAAGTGAAATTTTCAAAAATCCAGAAAATTGGCTGAAAACGACTAAATATCAAGGACTCAATGGGCGAATCGCTCTGGAACTGAAATCAGAACGCTCACTGACATTTCCCCTATCTGAAAGTCTGATAAACGCCGGAAAAATGACTAAGTCCAAAAAAAATTTTTTTTCAACTTTTTTCAATTTTACCCCCGTAGAATATATATTCTACCCACACACATTTGGAAATCTCCTGGGGTACCCTCACACATATTATTCCCTCATTTAGTCGAAATTTTCACAAAAAAATTAAATTTTCAAAAATCAAGAAAATTGGCTGAAAACTACTAAATATCAAGGACTCATTGGGCGAATCGTTCTGGAACTGAAATCAGAACGCTCACTGACATTTCCCCTCTCTGAAAGTCTGATAAACGCCGGAAAAATGACTAAGTCCAAAAAAAAATTTTTTTCAACTTTTTTCAATTTTACCCCCGTGGGATATATATTCTACCCACACACATTTGGAACTCTCCTGGGGTACCCTCACACATACTATTCCCTCATTTAGTGGATATTTTCACAAAAAAGAGAAATTTTCAAAAATCCAGAAAATTGGCTGAAAACGACTAAATATCAAGGACTCATTGGGCGAATCGCTCTGGAACTGAAATCGGAATGCTCACTGACATTTGCCCTATCTGAAAGTCTGATAAACGCCGGAAAAATGACTAAGTCCAAAAAAAAATTTTTTTAAACTTTTTTCAATTTTACCCCCGTGGGATATATATTCTACCCACACACATTTGGAACTCTCCTGGGGTACCCTCACACATATTATTCCCTCATTTAGTGGATATTTTCACAAAAAAGTGAAATTTTCAAAAATCCAAAATATTGGCTGAAAATGACTAAATATCAAGGACTCATTGGGCGAATCGTTCTGGAACTGAAATCAGAACGCTCACTGACATTTCCCCTATCTGAAAGTCTGATAAACGCCGGAAAAATGACTAAGTCCAAAAAAAAAATTTTTTCAACTTTTTTCAATTTTACCCCCGTGGGATATATATTCTACCCACACACATTTCGAACTCTCCTGGGGTACCCTCACACATATTATTCCCTCATTTAGTGGATTTTTTCACAAAAAAGTGAAATTTTCAAAAATCCAGAAAATTGTCTGAAATCGACTAAATATCAAGGACTCATTGGGCGAATCGCTCTGGAACTGAAATCAGAACGCTCACTGACATTTCCCCAATCTGAAAGTCTGATAAACGCCGGAAAAATGACTAAGTCCAAAAAAAAATTTTTTTCAACTTTTTTCAGTTTTACCCCCGTGGGATATATATTCTACCCACACACATTTCGAACTCTCCTGGGGTACCCTCACACATATTATTCCCTCATTTAGTCGAAATTTTCACAAAAAAATGAAATTTTCAAAAATCCAGAAAATTGGCTGAAAACTACTAAATATCAAGGACTCATTGGGCGAATCGCTCTGGAACTGAAATCAGAATGCTCACTGACATTTCCCCTATCTGAAAGTCTGATAAACGCCGGAAAAATGACTAAATCCCCCAAAAAATTTTTTTAAACTTTTTTCAGTTTTAGCCCCGTGGGATATATATTCTACCCACACACATTTGGAACTCTCCTGGGGTACCCTCAAACATATCATTCCCTCATTTAGTGGATATTTTCACAAAAAAGTGAAATTTTAAAAAATCAAGAAAATTGGCTGAAAATGACTAAATATCAAGGACTCATTGGGCGAATCGCTCTGGAACTGAAATCAGAACGCTCACTGACATTTCCCCTATCTGAAAGTCTGATAAACGCCGGAAAAATGACTAAGTCCCAAAAAAATTTTTTTTCAACTTTTTTCAATTTTACCCCCGTAGAATATATATTCTACCCACACACATTTGGAAATCTCCTGGGGTACCCTCACACATATTATTCCCTCATTTAGTCGAAATTTTCACAAAAAAATGAAATTTTCAAAAATCAAGAAAATTGGCTGAAAACTACTAAATATCAAGGACTCATTGGGCGAATCGCTCTGGAACTGAAATCAGAATGCTCACTGACATTTCCCCTATCTGAAAGTCTGATAAACGCCGGAAAAATGACTAAATCCCAAAAAAAAATTTTTTTAACTTTTTTCAGTTTTAGCCCCGTGGGATATATATTCTACCCACACACATTTGGAACTCTCCTGGGGTACCCTCAAACATATCATTCCCTCATTTAGTGGATATTTTCACAAAAAAGTGAAATTTTAAAAAATCAAGAAAATTGGCTGAAAACGACTAAATATCAAGGACTCATTGGGCGAATCGCTCTGGAACTGAAATCAGAACGCTCACTGACATTTCCCCTATCTGAAAGTCTGATAAACGCCGGAAAAATGACTAAGTCCAAAAAAAAATTTTTTTCAACTTTTTTCAATTTTACCCCCGTGGGATATATATTCTACCCACACACATTTGGAACTCTCCTGGGGTACCCTCACACATACTATTCTCTCATTTAGTGGATATTTTCACAAAAAAGAGAAATTTTCAAAAATCTAGAAAATTGGCTGAAAACGACTAAATATCAAGGACTCATTGGGCGAATCGCTCTGGAACTGAAATCGGAATGCTCACTGACATTTGCCCTATCTGAAAGTCTGATAAACGGCGGAAAAATGACTAAGTCCAAAAAAAAAATTTTTTTAAACTTTTTTCAATTTTACCCCCGTGGGATATATATTCTACCCACACACATTTGGAACTCTCCTGGGGTACCCTCAAACATATCATTCCCTCATTTAGTGGATATTTTCACAAAAAAGTGAAATTTTCAAAAATCCAGAAAATTGTCTGAAAACGACTAAATATCAAGGACTCATTGGGCGAATCGCTCTGGAACTGAAATCAGAACGCTCACTGACATTTCCCCTATCTGAAAGTCTGATAAACGCCGGAAAAATGACTAAGTCCAAAAAAACATTTTTTTTTACTTTTTTAAATTTTTCCCCCGAGGGATATATATTCTACCCACACACATTTGGAACTCTCCTGGGGTACCCTCACACATATTATTCCCTCATTTAGTGGATATTTTCACAAAAAAATGAAATTTTCAAAAATCCAAAATATTGGCTGAAAATGACTAAATATCAAGGACTCATTGGGCGAATCGCTCTGGAACTGAAATTGGAATGCTCACTGACTTTTGCCCTATCTGAAAGTCTCATAAACTACGGAAAAATGACTAAGTCCCAAAAAAATTTTTTTTCAACTTTTTTCAATTTTACCCCCGTGGGATAATATATTCTACCCACACACATTTCGAACTCTCCTGGGGTACCCTCACACATATTATTCCCTCATTTAGTCGATATTTTCACAAAAAAGTGAAATTTTCAAAAATCCAGAAAATTGTCTGAAAACGACTAAATATCAAGGACTCATTGGGCGAATCGCTCTGGAACTGAAATCAGAACGCTCACTGACATTTCCCCTATCTGAAAGTCTGATAAACGCCGGAAAAATGACTAAGTCCAAAAAAACATTTTTTTTTACTTTTTTAAATTTTTCCCCCGAGGGATATATATTCTACCCACACACATTTGGAACTCTCCTGGGGTACCCTCACACATATTATTCCCTCATTTAGTGGATATTTTCACAAAAAAATGAAATTTTCAAAAATCCAAAATATTGCCTGAGAATGACTAAATATCAAGGACTCATTGGGCGAATCGTTCTGGAACTGAAATCAGAATGCTAACTGACATTTCCCCTATCTGAAAGTCTGATAAACGCCGGAAAAATGACTAAGTCCAAAAAAAAATTTTTTTTCAACTTTTTTCAATTTTACCCCCGTGGGATATATATTCTACCCAGACACATTTGGAACTCTCCGGGGGTACCCTAAAACATATCATTCCCTCATTTAGTGGATATTTTCACAAAAAAGTGAAATTTTCAAAAATCCAGAAAATTGTCTGAAAACGACTAAATATCAAGGACTCATTGGGCGAATCGCTCTGGAACTGAAATCAGAACGCTCACTGACATTTCCCCTATCTGAAAGTCTGATAAACGCCGGAAAAATGACTAAGTCCAAAAAAACATTTTTTTTTACTTTTTTCAATTTTACCCCCGTGGGATATATATTCTACCCACACACATTTGGAACTCTCCTGGGGTACCCTCACACATATTATTCTCTCATTTAGTCGATATTTTCACAAAAAAGTGAAATTTTCAAAAATCCAGAAAATTGGCTGAAAACGACTAAATATCAAGGACTCATTGGGCGAATCGCTCTGGAACTGAAATCAGAATGCTCACTGACATTTCCCCTATCTGAAAGTCTGATAAACGCCGGAAAAATGACTAAGTTCAAAAAAAAAATTTTTTAAACTTTTTTCAGTTTTAGCCCCGTGGGATATATATTCTACCCACACACATTTGGAACTCTCCTGGGGTACCCTCAAACATATCATTCCCTCATTTAGTGGATATTTTCACAAAACAGTGAAATTTTCAAAAATCAAGAAAATTGGCTGAAAACGACTAAATATCAAGGACTCATTGGGCGAATCGTTCTAGAACTGAAATCAGAACGCTCACTGACATTTCCCCTATCTGAAACTCTGATAAACGCCGGAAAAATGACTAAGTCCAAAAAAAAAATTTTTTCAACTTTTTTCAATTTTACCCCCGTGGGATATATATTCTATGCACACACATTTGGAACTCTCCTGGGGTACCCTCACACATATTATTCCCTCATTTAGTGGATATTTTCACAAAAAAGTGAAATTTTCAAAAATCCAAAATATTGGCTGAAAATGACTAAATATCAAGGACTCATTGGGCGAATCGCTCTGGAACTGAAATTGGAATGCTCACTGACATTTGCCCTATCTGAAAGTCTGATAAACGCCGGAAAAATGACTAAGTCCAAAAAAAATTTTTTTTCAACATTTTCCAATTTTACCCCCGTGGGATATATATTCTACCCACACACATTTGGAACTCTCCTGGGGTACCCTCAAACATATCATTCCCTCATTTAGTGGATATTTTCACAAAAAAGTGAAATTTTCAAAACTCAAGAAAATTGGCTGAAAACGACTAAATATCAAGGATTCATTGGGCGAATCGCTCTGGAACTGAAATCAGAACGCTCACTGACATGTCCCCTATCTGAAAGTCTGATAAACGCCGGAAAAATGACTAAGTTCAAAAAAAAAATTTTTTCAACTTTTTTCAATTTTACCTCCGTGGGATATATATTCTCCCCGCACACATTTGGAACTCTCCTGGCGTACCCTCACACATATTATTCCCTCATTTAGTGGATATTTTCACAAAAAAGTGAAATTTTCAAAAATCCAAAACATTGGCTGAAAATGACTAAATATCAAGGACTCATTGGGCAAATCATTCTGGAACTGAAATCAGAATGCTCACTGACATTTCCCCTATCTGAAAGTCTGATAAACGCCGGAAAAATGACTAAGTTCAAAAAAAAAATTTTTTAAACTTTTTTCAGTTTTAGCCCCGTGGGATATATATTCTACCCACACACATTTGGAACTCTCCTGGCGTACCCTCACACTTATTATTCCCTCATTTAGTGGATATTTTCACAAAAAAGTGACATTTTCAAAAGTCCAAAAAATTGGCTGAAAACGACTAAATATCAAGGAGTCATTGGGCGAATCGCTCTGGAACTGAAATCGGAATGCTCACTGGCATTTCCCCTATGTGAAAGTCTGATAAACGTCGGAAAAATGACTAAGTCCAAAAAAAAATTTTTTTTAAATTTTTTCAATTTTACCCCCGTGGAATATATATTCTACCCACACACATTTGGAACTCTCCTGTGGTACCCTCAAACATATCATTCCCTCATTTAGTGGATATTTTCACAAAAAAAGTGAAATTTTCAAAAATCCAAAATATTGGCTGAAAATGACTAAATATCAAGGACTCATTGGGCAATCGCTCTGGAACTGACATCGGAATGCTCACTGACATTTGCCCTGTCTGAAAGTCTGATAAACGCCGGAAAAATGACTAAGTCCAAAAAAAAAATTTTTTTAACTTTTTTCAATTTTACCCCCGTGGGATATATATTCTACCCACACACATTTGGAACTCTCCTGGGGTACCCTCACACATATTATTCCCTCATTTAGTGGATATTTTCACAAAACAGTGAAATTTTCAAAAATCCAAAATATTGGCTGAAAATGACTAAATATCCAGGACTCATTGGGCAAATCATTCTGGAACTGAAATCAGAATGCTCACTGACATTTCCTCTATCTGAAAGTCTGATAAACGCCGGAAAAATGACTAAGTCCAAAAAAAATTTTTTTTCAACTTTTTTCAATTTTACCCCCGTGGGATATATATTCTACCCACACACATTTGGAACTCTCCTGGGGTACCCTCACACATATTATTCCCTCATTTAATGGATATTTTCACAAAAAAGTGAAATTTTCAAAAATCCAAAATATTGGCTGAAAATGACTAAATATCAAGGACTCATTGGGCGAATCGTTCTGGAACTGAAATCAGAACGCTCACTGACATTTCCCCTATCTGAAACTCTGATAAACGCCGGAAAAATGACGAAGTCCAAAAAAAAATTTTTTTCAACTTTTTTCAATTTTACCCCCGTGGGATATATATTCTACCCACACACATTTGGAACTCTCCTGGGGTACCCTCACACATATTATTCCCTCATTTAGTGGATATTTTCACAAAAAAGTGAAATTTTCAAAAATCCAAAATATTGACTGAAAATGACTAAATATCAAGGACTCATTGAGCGAATCGTTCTGGAACTGAAATCAGAACGCTCACTGACATTTCCCCTATCTGAAACTCTGATAAACGCCGGAAAAATGACTAAGTCCAAAAAAAAATTTTTTTCAACTTTTTTCAATTTTACCCCCGTGGGATATATATTCTATGCACACACATTTGGAACTCTCCTGGGGTACCCTCACACATATTATTCCCTCATTTAGTGGATATTTTCACAAAAAAGTGAAATTTTCAAAAATCCAAAATATTGACTGAAAATGACTAAATATCAAGGACTCATTGGGCGAATCGTTCTGGAACTGAAATCAGAACGCTCACTGACATTTCCCCTATCTGAAAGTCTGATAAACGCTGGAAAAATGACTAAGTCCAAAAAAAAAAGTTTTTCAACTTTTTTCAATTTTACCTCCGTGGGATATATATTCTACCTGCACACATTTGGAACTCTCCTGGCGTACCCTCACACATATTATTCCCTCATTTAGTGGATATTTTCACAAAAAAGTGAAATTTTCAAAAGTCCAGAAAATTGGCTGAAAACGACTAAATATCAAGGAGACATTGGGCGAATCGCTCTGGAACTGAAATCGGAATGCTCACTGACATTTCCCCTATCTGAAAGTCTGATAAACGCCGGAAAAATGACTAAGTCCAAAAAAAAATTTTTTTCAACTTTTTTCAATTTTACCAACGTGGGATATATATTCTACCCACACACATTTGGAACTCTCCTGGGGTACCCTCACACATATTATTCCCTCATTTAGTGGATATTTTCACAAAAAAGTTAAATTTTCAAAAATCCAGAAAATTGGCTGAAAGCGACTAAATATCAAGGACTCATTGGGCGAATCGTTCTGGAACTGAAATCAGAACGCTCACTGACATTTGCCCTATCTGAAAGTCTGATAAATGCCGGAAAAATACCTAAGTCCAAAAAAAAATGTTTTCAACTTCTTTCAATTTTACCCCCGTGGGATATATATTCTACCCACACACATTTGGAACTCTCCTGGCGTATCCTCACACATATTATTCCCCCATTTAGTGGATATTTTAAAAAAAAAGTGCAATTTTCAAAAATCCAGAAAATTGGCTGAAAACGACTAAATATCAAGGACTCATTGGGCGAATCGCTGTGGAACTGAAATCGGAATGCTCACTGACATTTCTCCTATCTGAAAGTCTGATAAACGCCGGAAAAATACCTAAGTCCAAAAAAAAAATGTTTTCAACTTTTTTCAATTTTACCCCCGTGGGATATATATTCTACCCACACACATTTGGAACTCTCCTGGCGTACCCTCACACATATTATTCCCCCATTTAGTGGATATTTTCAAAAAAAAGTGCAATTTTCAAAAATCCAGAAAATTGGCTGAAAACGACTAAATATCAAGGACTCATTGGGCGAATCGCTCTGGAACTGAAATCAGAAGGCTCACTGACATTTACCCTATCTGAAAGTCTGATAAACGCCGGAAAAATGACTAAATCCCAAAAAAAAATTTTTTTCAACTTTTTTCAATTTTACCCCCGTGGGATATATATTCTACCCACACACATTTCGAACTCTCCTGGGGTACCGTCACACATATTATTCCCTCATTTAGTGGATATTTTCACAAAAAAATGAAATTTTCAAAAATCCAGAAAATTGGCTGAAAACGACTAAATATCAAGGACTCAATGGGCGAATCGCTCTGGAACTGAAATCAGAACGCTCACTGACATTTCCCCTATCTGAAAGTCTGATAAACGCCGGAAAAATGACTAAGTCCAAAAAAAAATTTTTTTCAACTTTTTTCAGTTTTACCCCCGTGGGATATATATTCTACCCACACACATTTGGAACTCTCCTGGGGTACCCTCACACATACTATTCCCTCATTTAGTGGATATTTTCACAAAAAAGTGAAATTTTCAAAAATCCAGAAAATTGGCTGAAAACGACTAAATATCAAGGACTCAATGGGCGAATCGCTCTGGAACTTAAATCAGAACGCTCACTGACATTTCCCCTATCTGAAAGTCTGATAAACGCCGGAAAAATGACTAAGTCCAAAAAAAAAAGTTTTTCAACTATTTTCAATTTTACCTCCGTGGGATATATATTCTACCCACACACATTTGGAACTCTCCTGGTGTACCCTCACAAATATTATTCCCTCATTTAGTGGATATTTTCACAAAAAAGTGAAATTTTCAAAAATCCAGAAAATTGGCTGAAAACGACTAAATATCAAGGAGTCATTGGACGAATCGCTCTGGAACTGAAATCGGAATGCTCACTGACATTTCCCCTATTTGAAAGTCTGATAAAAGCCGGAAAAATGACAAAGTCCAAAAAAAAATTTTTTTCAACTTTTTTCAATTTCACCCTGTGGGATATATATTCTACCCACACACATTTGGAACTCTCCTGTGGTACCCTCACACATATTATTCCCTCATTTAGTGGATATTTTCACAAAAAAGTGAAATTTTCAAAAATCCAGAAAATTGGCTGAAAACGACTAAATATCAAGGACTCAATGGGCGAATCGCTCTGGAACTTAAATCAGAATGCTCACTGACATTTCCCCTATCTGAAAGTCTGATAAACGCCGGAAAAATGACTAAGTCCCAAAAAAATTTTTTTTCAACTTTTTTCAATTTTACCCCCGTAGAATATATATTCTGCCCACACACATTTGGAAATCTCCTGGGGTACCCTCACACATATTATTCCCTCATTTAGTCGAAATTTTCACAAAAAAATGAAATTTTCAAAAATCAAGAAAATTGGCTGAAAACTACTAAATATCAAGGACTCATTGGGCGAATCGCTCTGGAACTGAAATCAGAATGCTCACTGACATTTCCCCTATCTGAAAGTCTGATAAACGCCGGAAAAATGACTAAATCCCCAAAAAAATTTTTTTTAACTTTTTTCAATTTTACCCCCGTGGGATATATATTCTACCCACACACATTTGGAACTCTCCTGGGGTACCCTCACACATACTATTCCCTCATTTAGTGGATATTTTCACAAAAAAGAGAAATTTTCAAAAATCCAGAAAATTGGCTGAAAACGACTAAATATCAAGGACTCATTGGGCGAATCGCTCTGGAACTGAAATCGGAATGCTCACTGACATTTGCCCTATCTGAAAGTCTGATAAACGGCGGAAAAATGACTAAGTCCAAAAAAAAATTTTTTTAAACTTTTTTCAATTTTACCCCCGTGGGATATATATTCTACCCACACACATTTGGAACTCTCCTGTGGTACCCTCACACATATTATTCCCTCATTTAGTGGATATTTTCACAAAAAAGTGAAATTTTCAAAAATCCAGAAAATTGGCTGAAAACGACTAAATATCAAGGACTCAATGGGCGAATCGCTCTGGAACTGAAATCAGAACGCTCACTGACATTTCCCCTATCTGAAAGTCTGATAAACGCCGGAAAAATGACTAAGTCCAAAAAAAATTTTTTTTCAACTTTTTTCAATTTTACCCCCGTAGAATATATATTCTACCCACACACATTTGGAAATCTCCTGGGGTACCCTCACACATATTATTCCCTCATTTAGTCGAAATTTTCACAAAAAAATTAAATTTTCAAAAATCAAGAAAATTGGCTGAAAACTACTAAATATCAAGGACTCATTGGGCGAATCGTTCTGGAACTGAAATCAGAACGCTCACTGACATTTCCCCTCTCTGAAAGTCTGATAAACGCCGGAAAAATGACTAAGTCCAAAAAAAAATTTTTTTCAACTTTTTTCAATTTTACCCCCGTGGGATATATATTCTACCCACACACATTTGGAACTCTCCTGGGGTACCCTCACACATACTATTCCCTCATTTAGTGGATATTTTCACAAAAAAGAGAAATTTTCAAAAATCCAGAAAATTGGCTGAAAACGACTAAATATCAAGGACTCATTGGGCGAATCGCTCTGGAACTGAAATCGGAATGCTCACTGACATTTGCCCTATCTGAAAGTCTGATAAACGCCGGAAAAATGACTAAGTCCAAAAAAAAATTTTTTTAAACTTTTTTCAATTTTACCCCCGTGGGATATATATTCTACCCACACACATTTGGAACTCTCCTGGGGTACCCTCACACATATTATTCCCTCATTTAGTGGATATTTTCACAAAAAAGTGAAATTTTCAAAAATCCAAAATATTGGCTGAAAATGACTAAATATCAAGGACTCATTGGGCGAATCGTTCTGGAACTGAAATCAGAACGCTCACTGACATTTCCCCTATCTGAAAGTCTGATAAACGCCGGAAAAATGACTAAGTCCAAAAAAAAAATTTTTTCAACTTTTTTCAATTTTACCCCCGTGGGATATATATTCTACCCACACACATTTCGAACTCTCCTGGGGTACCCTCACACATATTATTCCCTCATTTAGTGGATTTTTTCACAAAAAAGTGAAATTTTCAAAAATCCAGAAAATTGTCTGAAATCGACTAAATATCAAGGACTCATTGGGCGAATCGCTCTGGAACTGAAATCAGAACGCTCACTGACATTTCCCCAATCTGAAAGTCTGATAAACGCCGGAAAAATGACTAAGTCCAAAAAAAAATTTTTTTCAACTTTTTTCAGTTTTACCCCCGTGGGATATATATTCTACCCACACACATTTCGAACTCTCCTGGGGTACCCTCACACATATTATTCCCTCATTTAGTCGAAATTTTCACAAAAAAATGAAATTTTCAAAAATCCAGAAAATTGGCTGAAAACTACTAAATATCAAGGACTCATTGGGCGAATCGCTCTGGAACTGAAATCAGAATGCTCACTGACATTTCCCCTATCTGAAAGTCTGATAAACGCCGGAAAAATGACTAAATCCCCCAAAAAATTTTTTTAAACTTTTTTCAGTTTTAGCCCCGTGGGATATATATTCTACCCACACACATTTGGAACTCTCCTGGGGTACCCTCAAACATATCATTCCCTCATTTAGTGGATATTTTCACAAAAAAGTGAAATTTTAAAAAATCAAGAAAATTGGCTGAAAATGACTAAATATCAAGGACTCATTGGGCGAATCGCTCTGGAACTGAAATCAGAACGCTCACTGACATTTCCCCTATCTGAAAGTCTGATAAACGCCGGAAAAATGACTAAGTCCCAAAAAAATTTTTTTTCAACTTTTTTCAATTTTACCCCCGTAGAATATATATTCTACCCACACACATTTGGAAATCTCCTGGGGTACCCTCACACATATTATTCCCTCATTTAGTCGAAATTTTCACAAAAAAATGAAATTTTCAAAAATCAAGAAAATTGGCTGAAAACTACTAAATATCAAGGACTCATTGGGCGAATCGCTCTGGAACTGAAATCAGAATGCTCACTGACATTTCCCCTATCTGAAAGTCTGATAAACGCCGGAAAAATGACTAAATCCCAAAAAAAAATTTTTTTAACTTTTTTCAGTTTTAGCCCCGTGGGATATATATTCTACCCACACACATTTGGAACTCTCCTGGGGTACCCTCAAACATATCATTCCCTCATTTAGTGGATATTTTCACAAAAAAGTGAAATTTTAAAAAATCAAGAAAATTGGCTGAAAACGACTAAATATCAAGGACTCATTGGGCGAATCGCTCTGGAACTGAAATCAGAACGCTCACTGACATTTCCCCTATCTGAAAGTCTGATAAACGCCGGAAAAATGACTAAGTCCAAAAAAAAATTTTTTTCAACTTTTTTCAATTTTACCCCCGTGGGATATATATTCTACCCACACACATTTGGAACTCTCCTGGGGTACCCTCACACATACTATTCTCTCATTTAGTGGATATTTTCACAAAAAAGAGAAATTTTCAAAAATCTAGAAAATTGGCTGAAAACGACTAAATATCAAGGACTCATTGGGCGAATCGCTCTGGAACTGAAATCAGAACGCTCACTGACATTTCCCCTATCTGAAAGTCTGATAAACGCCGGAAAAATGACTAAGTCCAAAAAAACATTTTTTTTTACTTTTTTAAATTTTTCCCCCGAGGGATATATATTCTACCCACACACATTTGGAACTCTCCTGGGGTACCCTCACACATATTATTCCCTCATTTAGTGGATATTTTCACAAAAAAATGAAATTTTCAAAAATCCAAAATATTGCCTGAGAATGACTAAATATCAAGGACTCATTGGGCGAATCGTTCTGGAACTGAAATCAGAATGCTAACTGACATTTCCCCTATCTGAAAGTCTGATAAACGCCGGAAAAATGACTAAGTCCAAAAAAAAATTTTTTTTCAACTTTTTTCAATTTTACCCCCGTGGGATATATATTCTACCCAGACACATTTGGAACTCTCCGGGGGTACCCTAAAACATATCATTCCCTCATTTAGTGGATATTTTCACAAAAAAGTGAAATTTTCAAAAATCCAGAAAATTGTCTGAAAACGACTAAATATCAAGGACTCATTGGGCGAATCGCTCTGGAACTGAAATCAGAACGCTCACTGACATTTCCCCTATCTGAAAGTCTGATAAACGCCGGAAAAATGACTAAGTCCAAAAAAACATTTTTTTTTACTTTTTTCAATTTTACCCCCGTGGGATATATATTCTACCCACACACATTTGGAACTCTCCTGGGGTACCCTCACACATATTATTCTCTCATTTAGTCGATATTTTCACAAAAAAGTGAAATTTTCAAAAATCCAGAAAATTGGCTGAAAACGACTAAATATCAAGGACTCATTGGGCGAATCGCTCTGGAACTGAAATCAGAATGCTCACTGACATTTCCCCTATCTGAAAGTCTGATAAACGCCGGAAAAATGACTAAGTTCAAAAAAAAAATTTTTTAAACTTTTTTCAGTTTTAGCCCCGTGGGATATATATTCTACCCACACACATTTGGAACTCTCCTGGGGTACCCTCAAACATATCATTCCCTCATTTAGTGGATATTTTCACAAAACAGTGAAATTTTCAAAAATCAAGAAAATTGGCTGAAAACGACTAAATATCAAGGACTCATTGGGCGAATCGTTCTAGAACTGAAATCAGAACGCTCACTGACATTTCCCCTATCTGAAACTCTGATAAACGCCGGAAAAATGACTAAGTCCAAAAAAAAAATTTTTTCAACTTTTTTCAATTTTACCCCCGTGGGATATATATTCTATGCACACACATTTGGAACTCTCCTGGGGTACCCTCACACATATTATTCCCTCATTTAGTGGATATTTTCACAAAAAAGTGAAATTTTCAAAAATCCAAAATATTGGCTGAAAATGACTAAATATCAAGGACTCATTGGGCGAATCGCTCTGGAACTGAAATTGGAATGCTCACTGACATTTGCCCTATCTGAAAGTCTGATAAACGCCGGAAAAATGACTAAGTCCAAAAAAAATTTTTTTTCAACATTTTCCAATTTTACCCCCGTGGGATATATATTCTACCCACACACATTTGGAACTCTCCTGGGGTACCCTCAAACATATCATTCCCTCATTTAGTGGATATTTTCACAAAAAAGTGAAATTTTCAAAACTCAAGAAAATTGGCTGAAAACGACTAAATATCAAGGATTCATTGGGCGAATCGCTCTGGAACTGAAATCAGAACGCTCACTGACATGTCCCCTATCTGAAAGTCTGATAAACGCCGGAAAAATGACTAAGTTCAAAAAAAAAATTTTTTCAACTTTTTTCAATTTTACCTCCGTGGGATATATATTCTCCCCGCACACATTTGGAACTCTCCTGGCGTACCCTCACACATATTATTCCCTCATTTAGTGGATATTTTCACAAAAAAGTGAAATTTTCAAAAATCCAAAACATTGGCTGAAAATGACTAAATATCAAGGACTCATTGGGCAAATCATTCTGGAACTGAAATCAGAATGCTCACTGACATTTCCCCTATCTGAAAGTCTGATAAACGCCGGAAAAATGACTAAGTTCAAAAAAAAAATTTTTTAAACTTTTTTCAGTTTTAGCCCCGTGGGATATATATTCTACCCACACACATTTGGAACTCTCCTGGCGTACCCTCACACTTATTATTCCCTCATTTAGTGGATATTTTCACAAAAAAGTGAAATTTTCAAAAGTCCAAAAAATTGGCTGAAAACGACTAAATATCAAGGAGTCATTGGGCGAATCGCTCTGGAACTGAAATCGGAATGCTCACTGGCATTTCCCCTATGTGAAAGTCTGATAAACGTCGGAAAAATGACTAAGTCCAAAAAAAAATTTTTTTTAAATTTTTTCAATTTTACCCCCGTGGAATATATATTCTACCCACACACATTTGGAACTCTCCTGTGGTACCCTCAAACATATCATTCCCTCATTTAGTGGATATTTTCACAAAAAAAGTGAAATTTTCAAAAATCCAAAATATTGGCTGAAAATGACTAAATATCAAGGACTCATTGGGCAATCGCTCTGGAACTGACATCGGAATGCTCACTGACATTTGCCCTGTCTGAAAGTCTGATAAACGCCGGAAAAATGACTAAGTCCAAAAAAAAAATTTTTTTAACTTTTTTCAATTTTACCCCCGTGGGATATATATTCTACCCACACACATTTGGAACTCTCCTGGGGTACCCTCACACATATTATTCCCTCATTTAGTGGATATTTTCACAAAACAGTGAAATTTTCAAAAATCCAAAATATTGGCTGAAAATGACTAAATATCCAGGACTCATTGGGCAAATCATTCTGGAACTGAAATCAGAATGCTCACTGACATTTCCTCTATCTGAAAGTCTGATAAACGCCGGAAAAATGACTAAGTCCAAAAAAACATTTTTTTTTACTTTTTTCAATTTTTCCCCCGAGGGATATATATTCTACCCACACACATTTGGAACTCTCCTGGGGTACCCTCACACATATTATTCCCTCATTTAGTGGATATTTTCACAAAAAAGTGAAATTTTAAAAAATCCAGAAAATTGTCTGAAAACGACAAATATCAAGGACTCATTGTCCGAATCGCTCTGGAACTGAAATCAGAACGCTCACTGACATTTCCCCTATCTGAAAGTCTGATAAACACCGGAAAAATGACTAAGTCCAAAAAAAATTTTTTTTCAACTTTTTTCAGTTTTACCCCCGTGGGATATATATTCTACCCACACACATTTGGAACTCTCCTGGGGTACCCTCACACATATTATTCCCTCATTTAGTCGATATTTTCACAAAAAAGTGAAATTTTCAAAAATCCAGAAAATTGACTGAAAACGACTAAATATCAAGGACTCATTGGGCGAATCGCTCTGGAACTGAAATCAGAATGCTCACTGACATTTCCCCTATCTGAAAGTCTGATAAACGCCGGAAAAATGACTAAGTCCAAAATAAAAAGTTTTTCAACTTTTTTCAATTTTACCTCCGTGGGATATATATTCTACCCACACACATTTGGAACTCTCCTGGGGTACCCTCACACATATTATTCCCTCATTTAGTGGATATTTTCACAAAAAAGTGAAATTTTCAAAAATCCAAAATATTGGCTGAAAACGACTAAATATCAAGGAGTAATTGGGCGAATCGCTCTGGAACTGAAATTGGAATCCTCACTGAGATTTGCCCTATCTGAAAGTCTGATAAACGTCGGAAAAATGACTAAGTCCAAAAAAAAATTATTTTCAACTTTTTTCAATTTTACCCCGTGGGATATATATTCTATGCACACACATTTGGAACTCTCCTGTGGTACCCTCACAAATATTATTCCCTCATTTAGTGGATATTTTCACAAAAAGTGAAATTTTCAAAAATCCAGAAAATTGGCTGAAAACGACTAAATATCAAGGACACATTGGGCGAATCGCTCTGGAACTGAAATCGGAACCCTCACTGACATTTCCCCTATCTGAAAGTCTGATAAACGCCAGAAAAATGACTAAGTCCTGAAAAAATTTTTTTTAAACTTTTTTTAATTTTTGCCCCGTGCGATATATATTCTACCCACACACATTTGGAACTCTCCTGGGGTACCCTCACACATATTATTCCCTCATTTAGTGGATATTTTCACAAAAATGTGAAATTTTCAAAAATCCAGAAAATTGGCTGAAAACGACTAAATATCAAGGAATCATTGGGCGAATTGCTCTGGAACTGAAATCGGAATGCTCACTGACATTTGCCCTATCTGAAAATCTGATAAACGCCGGAAAAATGACTAAGTCCAAAAAAAAAAATTTTTCAACTTTTTTCAATTTTACCCCCGTGGGATATATATTCTACCCACACACATTTGGAACTCTCCTGGGGTACCCTCACACATATTATTCCCTCATTTAGTGGATATTTTCACAAAAAAGTGAAATTTTCAAAAATCCAAAATATTGGCTGAAAATGACTAAATATCAAGGACTCATTGGGCGAATCGCTCTGGAACTGAAATCGGAATGCTCACTGACATTTCCCCTATCTGAAAGTTTGATAAACGCCGGTAAAATGACTAAGTCCAAAAAAAATTTTTTTAAAACTTTTTTCAATTTTACCCCCGTGGGATATATTTTCTACGCACACACATTTGGAACTCTCCTGGGGTACCCTAACACATATTATTCCCTCATTTAGTGGATATTTTCACAAAAAAGTGAACTTTTCAAAAATCCAGATAATTGGCTGAAAACTACTAAATATCAAGGACTCATTGGGCGAATCGATCTGGAACTGAAATTGGAATACTCACTGACATTTCCCCTATCTTGAAAGTCTGATAAACGCCGCAAAAATGACAGTCCAAAAAAAATTTTTTTTAAACATATTTCAATTTTACCCCCGTGGGATATATTTTCTACGCACACACATTTGGAACTCTCCTGGGGTACCCTAACACATATTATTCCCTCATTTAGTGGATATTTTCACAAAAAAGTAAACTTTTCAAAAATCCAGAAAATGGCTGAAAACGACTAAATATCAAGGACTCATAGGGCGAATCGCTCTGGAACTGAAATCAGAACACTCACTGACATTTCCCTTATCTGAAAGTCTGATAAACGCCGGAAAAATGACTAAGTCCAAAAAAAAAATTTTTTCAACTTTTTTCAATTTTAGCCCCGTGGGATATATATTCTACCCACACACATTTGGATCTCTCCTGGGGTACCCTCACACATATTATTCCCTCATTTAGTGGATATTTTCACAAAAAAGTGAAATTTTCAAAAATCCAGAAAATTGGCTGAAAACGATTAAATATCAAGGACTCATAGGGCGAATCGCTCTGGAACTGAAATCAGAACACTCACTGACATTTCCCTTATCTGAAAGTCTGATAAACGCCGGAAAAATGACTAAGTCCCAAAAAAAATTTTTTTAAACTTTTTTCAATTTTACACCCGTGGGATATATATTCTACCCACACACATTTGGATCTCTCCTGGGGTACCCTCACACATATTATTCCCTCATTTAGTGGATATTTTCACAAAAAAGTGAAATTTTCAAAAATCAAGAAAATTGGCTGAAAACGACTAAATATCAAGGACACATTGGGCGAATCGCTCTAACTGAAATCAGAACGCTCACTGACATTTCCCCTATCTGAAAGTCTGATAAACGCCGGAAAAATGACTAAGTCCAAAAAAAAATGTTTTTCAACTTTTTTCAATTTTACCCCCGTGGGATATATATTCTACCCACACATATTTGGAACTCTCCTGGGGCACCCTCACACATATTATTCCCTCATTTAGTGGATATTTTCACAAAAAAGTGAAATTTTCAAAAATCCAGAAAATTAACTGAAAACGACTAAATATCAAGGACTCATTGGGCGAATCGCTCTGGAACTGAAATCAGAACGCTCACTGTCATTTCCCCTATCTGAAAGTCTGATAAACGCCGGAAAAATACCTAAGTCCAAAAAAAAATATTTTTCAACTTTTTTCAATTTTACCCCCATGGGATATATATTCTACCCACACACATTTGGAACTCTCCTGGGGTACCCTCACACATATTATTCCCTCATTTAGTGGATATTTTCACAAAAAAGTGAAATTTTCAAAAATCCAGAAAATTGGCTGAAAACGACTTAATATCAAGGACTCATTGGGCGAATCGCTCTGGAACTGAAATTGGAATGCTCACTGACATTTGCCCTATCTGAAAGTCTGATAAACGTCGGAAAAATACCTAAGACCAAAAAAAAATATTTTTCAACTTTTTTCAATTTTACCCCCGTGGGATATATATTCTACCCATACACATTTGGAACTCTCCTGGGGTACCCTCATTTACTGGATATTTTCACAAAAAAGTGAAATTTTCAAAAATCCAGAAAATTGGCTGAAAACGACTAAATATCAAGGACTCATTGGGCGAATCGCTCTGTAACTGAAATCAGAACACTCACTGACATTTCCCCTATCTGAAAGTCTGATAAACGCCGGAAAAATGACTAAGTCCCAAAAAAAAATTTTTTAAACTTTTTTCAATTTTACCCCATGGGATATATATTCTATTCACACACATTTGGAACTCACCTGGGGTACCCTCACACATATTATTCCCTCATTTAGTGGATATTTTCACAAAAAAGTGAAATTTTCAAAAATCCAGAAAATTGGCTGAAAACGACTAAATATCAAGGACTCATTGGGCGAATCGCTCTGGAACTGAAATTGGAATGCTCACTGACATTTGCCCTATCTGAATGTCATAAACGCCGGAAAAATGACTAAGTCCAAAAAAAAATTTTTTTCAACTTTTTTCAATTTTACCCGAGTGGGATATATATTCTACCTACACACATTTGGAACTCTCCTGGGGTAACCTCACACATATTATTCCCTCATTTAGTGGATATTTTCACAAAAAAGTGAAATTTTCAAAAGTCCAAAATATTGGCTGAAAACGACTAAATATTAAGGACTCATTGGGCGAATCACTCTGGAACTGAAATCGGAATGCTCACTGACATTTGCCCTATCTGAAAGTCTGATAAACGTCGGAAAAATACCTAAGTCCAAAAAAAAATATTTTTCAACTTTTTTCAATTTTACCCCCATGGGATATATATTCTACCCACACACATTTGGAACTCTCCTGGGGTACCCTCACACATATTATTCCCTCATTTAGTGGATATTTTCACAAAAAAGTGAAATTTTCAAAAATCCAGAAAATTGGCTGAAAACGACTAAATATCAAGGACTCATTGGGCGAATCGCTCTGGAACTGAAATTGGAATGCTCACTGACATTTGCCCTATCTGAAAGTCTGATAAACGTCGGAAAAATACCTAAGTCCAAAAAAAAATATTTTTCAACTTTTTTCAATTTTACCCCCGTGGGATATATATTCTACCCATACACATTTGGAACTCTCCTGGGGTACCCTCACACATATTATTCCCTCATTTACTGGATATTTTCACAAAAAAGTGAAATTTTCAAAAATCCAGAAAATTGGCTGAAAACGACTAAATATCAAGGACTCATTGGGCGAATCGCTCTGGAACTGAAATCAGAACACTCACTGACATTTCCCCTATCTGAAAGTCTAATAAACGCCGGAAAAATGACTAAGTCCCAAAAAAAAATTTTTTAAACTTTTTTCAATTTTACCACCGTGGGATATATATTCTATTCACACACATTTGGAACTCACCTGGGGTACCCTCACACATATTATTCCCTCATTTAGTGGATATTTTCACAAAAAAGTGAAATTTTCAAAAATCCAGAAAATTGGCTGAAAACGACTAAATATCAAGGACTCATTGGGCGAATCGCTCTGGAACTGAAATTGGAATGCTCACTGACATTTGCCCTATCTGAATGTCATAAACGCCGGAAAAATGACTAAGTCCAAAAAAAATTTTTTTTCAACTTTTTTCAATTTTACCCGAGTGGGATATATATTCTACCCACACACATTTGGAACTCTCCTGGGGTACCCTCAAACATATTATTCCCTAATTTAGTGGATATTTTCACAAAAAAGTGAAATTTTCAAAAATCCAGAATATTGGCTGAAAACTACTAAATATCAAGGACTCATTGGGCGAATCGCTCTGGAACTGAAATCAGAATGCTCACTGACATTTGCCCTATCTGAAAGTCTGATAAACGTCGGAAAAATACCTAAGCCCAAAAAAAAAATTTTTTCAACTTTTTTCAGTTTTACCCCCGTGGGATATATATTCTACCTACACACATTTGGAACTCTCCTGGGGTAACCTCACACATATTATTCCCTCATTTAGTGGATATTTTCACAAAAAAGTGAAATTTTCAAAAATCCAAAATATTGGCTGAAAACGACTAAATATTAAGGACTCATTGGGCGAATAGCTCTGGAACTGAAATTGGAATGCTCACTGACATTTGCCCTATCTGAAAGTCTGATAAACGTCGGAAAAATACCTAAGTCCAAAAAAAAATATTTTTCAACTTTTTTCAATTTTACCCCCATGGGATATATATTCTACCCACACACATTTGGAACTCTCCTGGGGTACCCTCACACATATTATTCCCTCATTTAGTGGATATTTTCACAAAAAAGTGAAATTTTCAAAAATCCAGAAAATTGGCTAAAAACGACTAAATATCAAGGACTCATTGGGCGAATAGCTCTGGAACTGAAATTGGAATGCTCACTGACATTTGCCCTATCTGAAAGTCTGATAAACGTCGGAAAAATACCTAAGTCCAAAAAAAAATATTTTTCAACTTTTTTCAATTTTACCCCCGTGGGATATATATTCTACCCATACACATTTGGAACTCTCCTGGGGTACCCTCACACATATTATTCCCTCATTTACTGGATATTTTCACAAAAAAGTGAAATTTTCAAAAATCCAGAAAATTGGCTGAAAACGACTAAATATCAAGGACTCATTGGGCGAATCGCTCTGGAACTGAAATCAGAACACTCACTGACATTTCCCCTATCTGAAAGTCTAATAAACGCCGGAAAAATGACTAAGTCCCAAAAAAAAATTTTTTAAACTTTTTTCAATTTTACCCCCGTGGGATATATATTCTATTCACACACATTTGGAACTCACCTGGGGTACCCTCACACATATTATTCCCTCATTTAGTGGATATTTTCACAAAAAAGTGAAATTTTCAAAAATCCAGAAAATTGGCTGAAAACGACTAAATATCAAGGACTCATTGGGCGAATCGCTCTGGAACTGAAATTGGAATGCTCACTGACATTTGCCCTATCTGAATGTCATAAACGCCGGAAAAATGACTAAGTCCAAAAAAAATTTTTTTTCAACTTTTTTCAATTTTACCCGAGTGGGATATATATTCTACCCACACACATTTGGAACTCTCCTGGGGTACCCTCAAACATATTATTCCCTAA
The DNA here is from genome assembly GCF_046119375.1 of Phyllobates terribilis. NCBI lineage: Eukaryota > Metazoa > Chordata > Amphibia > Anura > Dendrobatidae > Phyllobates > Phyllobates terribilis. The sequence continues at coordinate 364,963,128 of NW_027362764.1, read as the reverse complement.
TTTAGTGGATATTTTCACAAAAAAGTGAAATTTTCAAAAATCCAGAATATTGGCTGAAAACTACTAAATATCAAGGACTCATTGGGCGAATCGCTCTGGAACTGAAATCAGAATGCTCACTGACATTTGCCCTATCTGAAAGTCTGATAAACGTCGGAAAAATACCTAAGCCCAAAAAAAAAATTTTTTCAACTTTTTTCAGTTTTACCCCCGTGGGATATATATTCTACCTACACACATTTGGAACTCTCCTGGGGTAACCTCACACATATTATTCCCTCATTTAGTGGATATTTTCACAAAAAAGTGAAATTTTCAAAAATCCAAAATATTGGCTGAAAACGACTAAATATTAAGGACTCATTGGGCGAATAGCTCTGGAACTGAAATTGGAATGCTCACTGACATTTGCCCTATCTGAAAGTCTGATAAACGTCGGAAAAATACCTAAGTCCAAAAAAAAATATTTTTCAACTTTTTTCAATTTTACCCCCATGGGATATATATTCTACCCACACACATTTGGAACTCTCCTGGGGTACCCTCACACATATTATTCCCTCATTTAGTGGATATTTTCACAAAAAAGTGAAATTTTCAAAAATCCAGAAAATTGGCTAAAAACGACTAAATATCAAGGACTCATTGGGCGAATAGCTCTGGAACTGAAATTGGAATGCTCACTGACATTTGCCCTATCTGAAAGTCTGATAAACGTCGGAAAAATACCTAAGTCCAAAAAAAAATATTTTTCAACTTTTTTCAATTTTACCCCCGTGGGATATATATTCTACCCATACACATTTGGAACTCTCCTGGGGTACCCTCACACATATTATTCCCTCATTTACTGGATATTTTCACAAAAAAGTGAAATTTTCAAAAATCCAGAAAATTGGCTGAAAACGACTAAATATCAAGGACTCATTGGGCGAATCGCTCTGGAACTGAAATCAGAACACTCACTGACATTTCCCCTATCTGAAAGTCTGATAAAAGCCGGAAAAATGACTAAGTCCCAAAAAAAAATTTTTTAAACTTTTTTCAATTTTACACCCGTGGGATATATATTCTACCCACACACATTTGGAGCTCTCCTGTGGTACCCTCACACATATTATTCCCTCATTTAGTGGATATTTTCACAAAAAAGTGAAATTTTCAAAAATCAAGAAAATTGGCTGAAAACGACTAAATATCAAGGACACATTGGGCGAATCGCTCTAACTGAAATCAGAACGCTCACTGACATTTCCCCTATCTGAAAGTCTGATAAACGCCGGAAAAATGACTAAGTCCAAAAAAAAATGTTTTTCAACTTTTTTCAATTTTACCCCCGTGGGATATATATTCTACCCACACATATTTGGAACTCTCCTGGGGCACCCTCACACATATTATTCCCTCATTTAGTGGATATTTTCACAAAAAAGTGAAATTTTCAAAAATCCAGAAAATTAACTGAAAACGACTAAATATCAAGGACTCATTGGGCGAATCGCTCTGGAACTGAAATCAGAACGCTCACTGTCATTTCCCCTATCTGAAAGTCTGATAAACGCCGGAAAAATACCTAAGTCCAAAAAAAAATATTTTTCAACTTTTTTCAATTTTACCCCCATGGGATATATATTCTACCCACACACATTTGGAACTCTCCTGGGGTACCCTCACACATATTATTCCCTCATTTAGTGGATATTTTCACAAAAAAGTGAAATTTTCAAAAATCCAGAAAATTGGCTGAAAACGACTAAATATCAAGGACTCATTGGGCGAATCGCTCTGGAACTGAAATTGGAATGCTCACTGACATTTGCCCTATCTGAAAGTCTGATAAACGTCGGAAAAATACCTAAGTCCAAAAAAAAATATTTTTCAACTTTTTTCAATTTAACCCCCGTGGGATATATATTCTACCCATACACATTTGGAACTCTCCTGGGGTACCCTCACACATATTATTCCCTCATTTACTGGATATTTTCACAAAAAAGTGAAATTTTCAAAAATCCAGAAAATTGGCTGAAAACGACTAAATATCAAGGACTCATTGGGCGAATCGCTCTGGAACTGAAATCAGAACACTCACTGACATTTCCCCTATCTGAAAGTCTAATAAACGCCGGAAAAATGACTAAGTCCCAAAAAAAAATTTTTTAAACTTTTTTCAATTTTACCCCCGTGGGATATATATTCTATTCACACACATTTGGAACTCACCTGGGGTACCCTCACACATATTATTCCCTCATTTAGTGGATATTTTCACAAAAAAGTGAAATTTTCAAAAATCCAGAAAATTGGCTGAAAACGACTAAATATCAAGGACTCATTGGGCGAATCGCTCTGGAACTGAAATTGGAATGCTCACTGACATTTGCCCTATCTGAATGTCATAAACGCCGGAAAAATGACTAAGTCCAAAAAAAATTTTTTTTCAACTTTTTTCAATTTTACCCGAGTGGGATATATATTCTACCCACACACATTTGGAACTCTCCTGGGGTACCCTCAAACATATTATTCCCTAATTTAGTGGATATTTTCACAAAAAAGTGAAATTTTCAAAAATCCAGAATATTGGCTGAAAACTACTAAATATCAAGGACTCATTGGGCGAATCGCTCTGGAACTGAAATCGGAATGCTCACTGACATTTGCCCTATCTGAAAGTCTGATAAACGTCGGAAAAATACCTAAGCCCAAAAAAAAAATTTTTTCAACTTTTTTCAGTTTTACCCCCGTGGGATATATATTCTACCTACACACATTTGGAACTCTCCTGGGGTAACCTCACACATATTATTCCCTCATTTAGTGGATATTTTCACAAAAAAGTGAAATTTTCAAAAATCCAAAATATTGGCTGAAAACGACTAAATATTAAGGACTCATTGGGCGAATAGCTCTGGAACTGAAATTGGAATGCTCACTGACATTTGCCCTATCTGAAAGTCTGATAAACGTCGGAAAAATACCTAAGTCCAAAAAAAAATATTTTTCAACTTTTTTCAATTTTACCCCCATGGGATATATATTCTACCCACACACATTTGGAACTCTCCTGGGGTACCCTCACACATATTATTCCCTCATTTAGTGGATATTTTCACAAAAAAGTGAAATTTTCAAAAATCCAGAAAATTGGCTAAAAACGACTAAATATCAAGGACTCATTGGGCGAATAGCTCTGGAACTGAAATTGGAATGCTCACTGACATTTGCCCTATCTGAAAGTCTGATAAACGTCGGAAAAATACCTAAGTCCAAAAAAAAATATTTTTCAACTTTTTTCAATTTTACCCCCGTGGGATATATATTCTACCCATACACATTTGGAACTCTCCTGGGGTACCCTCACACATATTATTCCCTCATTTACTGGATATTTTCACAAAAAAGTGAAATTTTCAAAAATCCAGAAAATTGGCTGAAAACGACTAAATATCAAGGACTCATTGGGCGAATCGCTCTGGAACTGAAATCAGAACACTCACTGACATTTCCCCTATCTGAAAGTCTGATAAAAGCCGGAAAAATGACTAAGTCCCAAAAAAAAATTTTTAAACTTTTTTCAATTTTACCCCCGTGGGATATATATTCTATTCACACACATTTGGAACTCACCTGGGGTACCCTCACACATATTATTCCCTCATTTAGTGGATATTTTCACAAAAAAGTGAAATTTTCAAAAATCAAGAAAATTGGCTGAAAACGACTAAATATCAAGGACACATTGGGCGAATCGCTCTGGAACTGAAATCAGAACGCTCACTGTCATTTCCCCTATCTGAAAGTCTGATAAACGCCGGAAAAATGACTAAGTCCAAAAAAAAATGTTTTTCAACTTTTTTCAATTTTACCCACGTGGGATATATATTCTACCTACAAACATTTGGAACTCTTCTGGGGTACCCTCACACATATTATTCCCTCATTTAGTGGATATTTTCACAAAAAAGTGAAATTTTCAAAAATCCAGAATATTGGCTGAAAACTACTAAATATCAAGGACTCATTGGGCGAATCGCTCTGGAACTGAAATCGGAATGCTCACTGACATTTGCCCTATCTGAAAGTCTGATAAACGTCGGAAAAATACCTAAGCCCAAAAAAAAAATTTTTTCAACTTTTTTCAGTTTTACCCCCGTGGGATATATATTCTACCTACACACATTTGGAACTCTCCTGGGGTAACCTCACACATATTATTCCCTCATTTAGTGGATATTTTCACAAAAAAGTGAAATTTTCAAAAATCCAGAAAATTGGCTAAAAACGACTAAATATCAAGGACTCATTGGGCGAATAGCTCTGGAACTGAAATTGGAATGCTCACTGACATTTGCCCTATCTGAAAGTCTGATAAACGTCGGAAAAATACCTAAGTCCAAAAAAAAATATTTTTCAACTTTTTTCAATTTTACCCCCGTGGGATATATATTCTACCCATACACATTTGGAACTCTCCTGGGGTACCCTCACACATATTATTCCCTCATTTACTGGATATTTTCACAAAAAAGTGAAATTTTCAAAAATCCAGAAAATTGGCTGAAAACGACTAAATATCAAGGACTCATTGGGCGAATCGCTCTGGAACTGAAATCAGAACACTCACTGACATTTCCCCTATCTGAAAGTCTGATAAAAGCCGGAAAAATGACTAAGTCCCAAAAAAAAATTTTTTAAACTTTTTTCAATTTTACACCCGTGGGATATATATTCTACCCACACACATTTGGAGCTCTCCTGTGGTACCCTCACACATATTATTCCCTCATTTAGTGGATATTTTCACAAAAAAGTGAAATTTTCAAAAATCAAGAAAATTGGCTGAAAACGACTAAATATCAAGGACACATTGGGCGAATCGCTCTAACTGAAATCAGAACGCTCACTGACATTTCCCCTATCTGAAAGTCTGATAAACGCCGGAAAAATGACTAAGTCCAAAAAAAAATGTTTTTCAACTTTTTTCAATTTTACCCCCGTGGGATATATATTCTACCCACACATATTTGGAACTCTCCTGGGGCACCCTCACACATATTATTCCCTCATTTAGTGGATATTTTCACAAAAAAGTGAAATTTTCAAAAATCCAGAAAATTAACTGAAAACGACTAAATATCAAGGACTCATTGGGCGAATCGCTCTGGAACTGAAATCAGAACGCTCACTGTCATTTCCCCTATCTGAAAGTCTGATAAACGCCGGAAAAATACCTAAGTCCAAAAAAAAATATTTTTCAACTTTTTTCAATTTTACCCCCATGGGATATATATTCTACCCACACACATTTGGAACTCTCCTGGGGTACCCTCACACATATTATTCCCTCATTTAGTGGATATTTTCACAAAAAAGTGAAATTTTCAAAAATCCAGAAAATTGGCTGAAAACGACTAAATATCAAGGACTCATTGGGCGAATCGCTCTGGAACTGAAATTGGAATGCTCACTGACATTTGCCCTATCTGAAAGTCTGATAAACGTCGGAAAAATACCTAAGTCCAAAAAAAAATATTTTTCAACTTTTTTCAATTTAACCCCCGTGGGATATATATTCTACCCATACACATTTGGAACTCTCCTGGGGTACCCTCACACATATTATTCCCTCATTTACTGGATATTTTCACAAAAAAGTGAAATTTTCAAAAATCCAGAAAATTGGCTGAAAACGACTAAATATCAAGGACTCATTGGGCGAATCGCTCTGGAACTGAAATCAGAACACTCACTGACATTTCCCCTATCTGAAAGTCTAATAAACGCCGGAAAAATGACTAAGTCCCAAAAAAAAATTTTTTAAACTTTTTTCAATTTTACCCCCGTGGGATATATATTCTATTCACACACATTTGGAACTCACCTGGGGTACCCTCACACATATTATTCCCTCATTTAGTGGATATTTTCACAAAAAAGTGAAATTTTCAAAAATCCAGAAAATTGGCTGAAAACGACTAAATATCAAGGACTCATTGGGCGAATCGCTCTGGAACTGAAATTGGAATGCTCACTGACATTTGCCCTATCTGAATGTCATAAACGCCGGAAAAATGACTAAGTCCAAAAAAAATTTTTTTTCAACTTTTTTCAATTTTACCCGAGTGGGATATATATTCTACCCACACACATTTGGAACTCTCCTGGGGTACCCTCAAACATATTATTCCCTAATTTAGTGGATATTTTCACAAAAAAGTGAAATTTTCAAAAATCCAGAATATTGGCTGAAAACTACTAAATATCAAGGACTCATTGGGCGAATCGCTCTGGAACTGAAATCGGAATGCTCACTGACATTTGCCCTATCTGAAAGTCTGATAAACGTCGGAAAAATACCTAAGCCCAAAAAAAAAATTTTTTCAACTTTTTTCAGTTTTACCCCCGTGGGATATATATTCTACCTACACACATTTGGAACTCTCCTGGGGTAACCTCACACATATTATTCCCTCATTTAGTGGATATTTTCACAAAAAAGTGAAATTTTCAAAAATCCAAAATATTGGCTGAAAACGACTAAATATTAAGGACTCATTGGGCGAATAGCTCTGGAACTGAAATTGGAATGCTCACTGACATTTGCCCTATCTGAAAGTCTGATAAACGTCGGAAAAATACCTAAGTCCAAAAAAAAATATTTTTCAACTTTTTTCAATTTTACCCCCATGGGATATATATTCTACCCACACACATTTGGAACTCTCCTGGGGTACCCTCACACATATTATTCCCTCATTTAGTGGATATTTTCACAAAAAAGTGAAATTTTCAAAAATCCAGAAAATTGGCTAAAAACGACTAAATATCAAGGACTCATTGGGCGAATAGCTCTGGAACTGAAATTGGAATGCTCACTGACATTTGCCCTATCTGAAAGTCTGATAAACGTCGGAAAAATACCTAAGTCCAAAAAAAAATATTTTTCAACTTTTTTCAATTTTACCCCCGTGGGATATATATTCTACCCATACACATTTGGAACTCTCCTGGGGTACCCTCACACATATTATTCCCTCATTTACTGGATATTTTCACAAAAAAGTGAAATTTTCAAAAATCCAGAAAATTGGCTGAAAACGACTAAATATCAAGGACTCATTGGGCGAATCGCTCTGGAACTGAAATCAGAACACTCACTGACATTTCCCCTATCTGAAAGTCTGATAAAAGCCGGAAAAATGACTAAGTCCCAAAAAAAAATTTTTAAACTTTTTTCAATTTTACCCCCGTGGGATATATATTCTATTCACACACATTTGGAACTCACCTGGGGTACCCTCACACATATTATTCCCTCATTTAGTGGATATTTTCACAAAAAAGTGAAATTTTCAAAAATCAAGAAAATTGGCTGAAAACGACTAAATATCAAGGACACATTGGGCGAATCGCTCTGGAACTGAAATCAGAACGCTCACTGTCATTTCCCCTATCTGAAAGTCTGATAAACGCCGGAAAAATGACTAAGTCCAAAAAAAAATGTTTTTCAACTTTTTTCAATTTTACCCACGTGGGATATATATTCTACCTACAAACATTTGGAACTCTTCTGGGGTACCCTCACACATATTATTCCCTCATTTAGTGGATATTTTCACAAAAAAGTGAAATTTTCAAAAATCCAGAATATTGGCTGAAAACTACTAAATATCAAGGACTCATTGGGCGAATCGCTCTGGAACTGAAATCGGAATGCTCACTGACATTTGCCCTATCTGAAAGTCTGATAAACGTCGGAAAAATACCTAAGCCCAAAAAAAAAATTTTTTCAACTTTTTTCAGTTTTACCCCCGTGGGATATATATTCTACCTACACACATTTGGAACTCTCCTGGGGTAACCTCACACATATTATTCCCTCATTTAGTGGATATTTTCACAAAAAAGTGAAATTTTCAAAAATCCAGAAAATTGGCTGAAAACGACTAAATATCAAGGACTCATTGGGCGAATTGCTCTGGAACTGAAATTGGAACGCTCACTGACATTTCCCCTATCTGAAAGTCTGATAAACGCCGGAAAAATGACTAAGTCCAAAAAAAATTTTTTTTCAACTTTTTTTCAATTTTACCCCCGTGGGATATATATTCTACCCACACACATTTGGAACTCTCCTGTGGTACCCTCAAACATATTATTCCCTCATTCAGTGGATATTTTCACAAAAAAGTGAAATTTTCAAAAATCAAGAAAATTGGCTGAAAACGACTAAATATCAAGGACACATTGGGCGAATCGCTCTGGAACTGAAATCAGAACGCTCACTGTCATTTCCCCTATCTGAAAGTCTGATAAACGCCGGAAAAATGACTAAGTCCAAAAAAAAATGTTTTTCAACTTTTTTCAATTTTACCCACGTGGGATATATATTCTACCTACAAACATTTGGAACTCTTCTGGGGTACCCTCACACATATTATTCCCTCATTTAGTGGATATTTTCACAAAAAAGTGAAATTTTCAAAAATCCAAAATATTGGCTGAAAACGACTAAATATTAAGCACTCATTGGGCGAATCGCTCTGGAACTGAAATCGGAATGGTCACTGACATTTGCCCTATCTGAAAGTCTGATAAACGACCGAAAAATGACTAAGTCCCAAAAAAAAATTTTTTCAACTTTTTTCAGTTTTACCCCCGTGGGATATATATTCTACCTACACACATTTGGAACTCTCCTGGAGTAACCTCACACATATTATTCCCTCATTTAGTGGATATTTTCACAAAAAAGTGAAATTTTCAAAAATCCAAAATATTGGCTGAAAACGACTAAATATTAAGGACTCATTGGGCGAATCGCTCTGGAACTGAAATCGGAATGCTCACTGACATTTGCCCTATCTGAAAGTCTGATAAACGACCGAAAAATGACTAAGTCCCAAAAAAAATTGTTTTCAACTTTTTTCAATTTTACCCCCGTGGGATATATATTCTACCCACATATTTGGAACTCTCCTGGGTTAACCTCACACATATTATTCCCTCATTTAGTGGATATTTTCACAAAAAAGTGAAATTTTCAAAAATCCAGAAAATTGGCTGAAAACGACTAAATATCAAGGACTCATTGGGCGAATTGCTCTGGAACTGAAATCGGAACGCTCACTGACATTTCCCCTATCTGAAAGTCTGATAAACGCCGGTAAAAATGACTAAGTCCAAAAAAAATTTTTTTTAAACTTTTTTCAATTTTACCCCCGTGGGATATATATTCTACCTACACATATTTGGAACTCTCCTGGGGTAACCTCATACATATTATTCCCTCATTTAGTGGATATTTTCACAAAAAAGTGAAATTTTCAAAAATCCAGAAAATTGGCTGAAAACGACTAAATATCAAGGACTCATTGGGCGAATCGCTCTGTAACTGAAATCAGAACGCTCACTGACATTTCCCCTATCTGAAAGTCTGATAAATGCTGGAAAAATGACTAAGTCCAAAAAAAAAAAATTTTTCAACTTTTTTCAATTTTACCCCCGTGGGATATATATTCTACCCACACACATTTGGAACTCTCCTGGGGTACCCTCACACATTTTATTCCCTCATTTAGTGGATATTTTCACAAAAAAGTGAAATTTTCAAAAATCCAGAAAATTGGCTGAAAACGACTAAATATCAAGGACTCATTGGGCCAATGGCTCTGGAACTGAAATAGGAACGCTCACTGACATTTCCCCTATCTGAAAGTCTGATAAACGCCGGAAAAATGACTAAGTCCAAAAAAAAATGTTTTTCAACTTTTTTCAATTTTACCCCCGTGGAATATGAATTCTACCTACATATATTTGGAACTCTTCTGGGGTACCCTCACACATATTATTCCCTCATTTAGTGGATATTTTCACAAAAAAGTGAAATTTTCAAAAATCCAAAATATTGGCAGAAAACGACTAAATATGAAGGACTCATTGAGCGAATCGCTCTGGAACTGAAATCGGAATGCTCACTGACATTTGCCCTATCTGAAAGTCTGATAAACGCCGGAAAAATGACTAAGTTAAAAAAAAAATGTTTTTCAACTTTTTTCAATTTTACCCCCGTGAGATATATATTCTACCTACACACATTTGGAACTCTTCTGAGGTACCCTCACACATATTATTCCCTCATTTAGTGGATATTTTCACAAAAAAGTGAAATTTTCAAAAATCCAGAAAATTGGCTGAAAACGACTAAATATCAAGGACTCATTGGGCGAATCGCTCTGGAACTGAAATCGGAACGCTCTCTGACATTTCCCCTATCTGAAAGTCTGATAAACGCCGGGAAAAACGACTAAGTCCAAAAAAAAATGTTTTTCAACTTTTTTCAATTTTACCCCCGTGGGATATATATTCTACACAAACACATTTGGAACTCTCCTGGGGTACCCTCACACATATTATTCCCTCATTTAGTGGATATTTTCACAAAAAAGTGAAAATTTCAAAAATCCAGAAAATTGGCTGAAAACGACTAAATATCAAGGACTCATTGGGCGAATCGCTCTGGAACTGAAATTGGAATGCTCACTGACATTTCCCCTATCTGAAAATCTGATGAACGCCGGAAAAATGACTAAGTCCCAAAAAAATTTTTTTTCAACATTTTTAAATTTTACCCCCGTGGGATATATATTCTACCCACACACATTTGGAACTCTCCTGGGGTACCCTCACACATATTATTCCCTCATTTAGTGGATATTTTCACAAAAAAGTGAAATTTTCAAAAATCCAGAAAATTGGCTGAAAACGACTAAATATCAAGGACTCATTGGGCGAATCGCTCTGGAACTGAAATCGGAACGCTCACTGACATTTCCCCTATCTGAAAATCTGATAAATGCCGGAAAAATTACTAAGTCCAAAAAAAAATGTTTTTCAACTTTTTTCAATTTTACCCCCGTGGGATATATATTCTACCCATACACATGTGGAACTCTCCTGGGGTACCCTCACACATATTATTCCCTCATTTAGTGGATATTTTCACAAAAAAGTGAAATTTTCAAAAATCCAGAAAATTGGCTGAAAACGACTAAATATCAAGGAGTCATTGGGCGAATCGCTCTGTAACTGAAATCAGAATGCTCACTGACATTTGCCCTATCTGAAAGTCTGATAAACGCCGGAAAAATGACTAAGTCCCCAAAAAAATTTTTTTCAACTTTTTTCAATTTTACCCCCGTGGGATATATATTCTACCCACACACATTTGGAACTCTCCTGGGGTACCCTCACACATATTATTCCCTCATTTAGTGGATATTTTCACAAAAAAGTGAAATTTTCAAAAATCCAGAAAATTGGCTGAAAACGACTAAATATCAAGGACTCATTGGGCGAATCGCTCTGGAACTGAAATTGGAACGCTCACTCACATTTCCCCTATCTGAAAATCTGATAAACGCCGGAAAAATGACTAAGTCCAAAAAATAATGTTTTTCAACTTTTTTCAATTTTACCCCTGTGGGATATATATTCTACCCACACACATTTGGAACTCTCCTGGGGTACCCTCACACATATTATTCCCTCATTTAGTGGATATTTTCACAAAAAAGTGAAATTTTCAAAAATCCAGAAAATTGGCTGAAAACGACTAAATATCAAGGACTCATTGGGCGAATCGCTCTGGAACTGAAATCGGAATGCTCACTGACATTTGCACTATCTAAAAGTCTGATAAACGCCGGAAAAATGACTAAGTCCCAAAAACATTTTTTTTAAACTTTTTTCAATTTTACCCCCGTGGGATATATATTCTATCCACACACATTTGGAACTCTCCTGGGGTACCCTCACACATATTATTCCCTCATTTAGTGGATATTTTCACAAAAAAGTGAAATTTTCAAAAATCCAAAATATTGGCTGAAAATGACTAAGTATCAAGGACTCATTGGGCGAATCGCTCTGTAACTGAAATCGGAACGCTCACTGACATTTGCCCTATCTGAAAGTCTGATAAATGCCGGAAAAATGACTAAGACCAAAAAAAAATGTTTTTCAACTTTTTTCAATTTTACCCCCGTGGGATATATATTCTACCCACACACATTTGGAACTCTCCTGGGGTACCCTCACACATATTATTCCCTCATTTAGTGGATATTTTCACAAAAAAGTGAAATTTTCAAAAATCCAAAATATTGGCAGAAAACGACTAAATATGAAGGACTCATTGAGCGAATCGCTCTGGAACTGAAATCGGAATGCTCACTGACATTTGCCCTATCTGAAAGTCTGATAAACGCCGGAAAAATGACTAAGTTAAAAAAAAAATGTTTTTCAACTTTTTTCAATTTTACCCCCGTGAGATATATATTCTACCTACACACATTTGGAACTCTTCTGAGGTACCCTCACACATATTATTCCCTCATTTAGTGGATATTTTCACAAAAAAGTGAAATTTTCAAAAATCCAGAAAATTGGCTGAAAACGACTAAATATCAAGGACTCATTGGGCGAATCGCTCTGGAACTGAAATCGGAACGCTCTCTGACATTTCCCCTATCTGAAAGTCTGATAAACGCCGGGAAAAACGACTAAGTCCAAAAAAAAATGTTTTTCAACTTTTTTCAATTTTACCCCCGTGGGATATATATTCTACACAAACACATTTGGAACTCTCCTGGGGTACCCTCACACATATTATTCCCTCATTTAGTGGATATTTTCACAAAAAAGTGAAAATTTCAAAAATCCAGAAAATTGGCTGAAAACGACTAAATATCAAGGACTCATTGGGCGAATCGCTCTGGAACTGAAATTGGAATGCTCACTGACATTTCCCCTATCTGAAAATCTGATGAACGCCGGAAAAATGACTAAGTCCCAAAAAAATTTTTTTTCAACATTTTTAAATTTTACCCCCGTGGGATATATATTCTACCCACACACATTTGGAACTCTCCTGGGGTACCCTCACACATATTATTCCCTCATTTAGTGGATATTTTCACAAAAAAGTGAAATTTTCAAAAATCCAGAAAATTGGCTGAAAACGACTAAATATCAAGGACTCATTGGGCGAATCGCTCTGGAACTGAAATCGGAACGCTCACTGACATTTCCCCTATCTGAAAATCTGATAAATGCCGGAAAAATTACTAAGTCCAAAAAAAAATGTTTTTCAACTTTTTTCAATTTTACCCCCGTGGGATATATATTCTACCCATACACATGTGGAACTCTCCTGGGGTACCCTCACACATATTATTCCCTCATTTAGTGGATATTTTCACAAAAAAGTGAAATTTTCAAAAATCCAGAAAATTGGCTGAAAACGACTAAATATCAAGGAGTCATTGGGCGAATCGCTCTGTAACTGAAATCAGAATGCTCACTGACATTTGCCCTATCTGAAAGTCTGATAAACGCCGGAAAAATGACTAAGTCCCCAAAAAAATTTTTTTCAACTTTTTTCAATTTTACCCCCGTGGGATATATATTCTACCCACACACATTTGGAACTCTCCTGGGGTACCCTCACACATATTATTCCCTCATTTAGTGGATATTTTCACAAAAAAGTGAAATTTTCAAAAATCCAGAAAATTGGCTGAAAACGACTAAATATCAAGGACTCATTGGGCGAATCGCTCTGGAACTGAAATTGGAACGCTCACTCACATTTCCCCTATCTGAAAATCTGATAAACGCCGGAAAAATGACTAAGTCCAAAAAATAATGTTTTTCAACTTTTTTCAATTTTACCCCTGTGGGATATATATTCTACCCACACACATTTGGAACTCTCCTGGGGTACCCTCACACATATTATTCCCTCATTTAGTGGATATTTTCACAAAAAAGTGAAATTTTCAAAAATCCAGAAAATTGGCTGAAAACGACTAAATATCAAGGACTCATTGGGCGAATCGCTCTGGAACTGAAATCGGAATGCTCACTGACATTTGCACTATCTAAAAGTCTGATAAACGCCGGAAAAATGACTAAGTCCCAAAAACATTTTTTTTAAACTTTTTTCAATTTTACCCCCGTGGGATATATATTCTATCCACACACATTTGGAACTCTCCTGGGGTACCCTCACACATATTATTCCCTCATTTAGTGGATATTTTCACAAAAAAGTGAAATTTTCAAAAATCCAAAATATTGGCTGAAAATGACTAAGTATCAAGGACTCATTGGGCGAATCGCTCTGTAACTGAAATCGGAACGCTCACTGACATTTGCCCTATCTGAAAGTCTGATAAATGCCGGAAAAATGACTAAGACCAAAAAAAAATGTTTTTCAACTTTTTTCAATTTTACCCCCGTGGGATATATATTCTACCCACACACATTTGGAACTCTCCTGGGGTACCCTCACACATATTATTCCATCATTTAGTGGATATTTTCACAATAAAGGGAAATTTTCAAAAATCCAGAAAATTGGCTGAAAACGACTAAATATCACGGACTCATTGGGCGAATCGCTCTGGAACTGAAATAGGAATGCTCACTGACATTTGCCCTATCTGAAAGTCTGATAAACGCCGGAAAAATGACTAAGTCCAAAAAAAAATTTTTTTCAACTTTTTTCAATTTTAGCCCTGTGGGATATATATTCTACCCACACACATTTGGAACTCTCCTGGGGTACCCTCACACATATTATTCCCTCATTTAGTGGATATTTTCACAAAAAAGTGAAATTTTCAAAAATCCATAAAATTGGCTGAAAACGACTAAATATCAAGGACTCATTGGGCGAATCGCTCAGTAACTGAAATCAGAACGCTCACTGACATTTCCCCTATCTGAAAGTCTGATAAACGCCAGAAAAATGACTAAGTACAAAAAAAAATTTTTTTCAACTTTTTTCAATTTTACCCCGTGGGATATATATTCTACACACACACATTTGGAACTCTCCTGGGGTACCCTCACACATATTATTCCATCATTTAGTGGATATTTTCACAAAAAAGGGAAATTTTCAAAAATCCAGAAAATTGGCTGAAAACGACTAAATATCAAGGACTCATTGGGCGAATCGCTCTGTAACTGAAATCGGGACGCTCACTGACATTTCCCCTATCTGAAAGTCTGATAAACGCCAGAAAAAATGACTAAGACCAAAAAAAAATGTTTTTCAACTTTTTTCAATTTTACCCCCGTGGGATATATATTCTACCCACACACATTTGGTACTCTCCTGGGGTACCCTCAAACATATTATTCCCTCATTTAATGGATATTTTCATAAAAAAGTGAAATTTTCAAAAATCCAAAATATTGGCTGAAAATGACTAAGCATCAAGGACTCATTGGGCGAATCGCTCTGCAACTGAAATCGGAACGCTCACTGACACTTCCCCTATCTGAAAGTCTGATAAACGCCGGAAAAATGACTAAGTCCCAAAAAAATTTTTTTTCAACATTTTTAAATTTTACCCCCGTGAGATATATATTCTACCCACACACATTTGGAACTCTCCTGGGGTACCCTCACACATATTATTCCCTCATTTAGTGGATATTTTCACAAAAAAGTGAAATTTTCAAAAATCCAGAAAATTGGCTGAAAACGACTAAATATCAAGGACTCATTGGGCGAATCGCTCTGGAACTGAAATCGGAACGCTCACTGACATTACCCCTATCTGAAAATCTGATAAATGCCGGAAAAATTACTAAGTCCAAAAAAAAAAGTTTTTCAACTTTTTTCAATTTTACCCCCGTGGGATATATATTCTACCCATACACATGTGGAACTCTCCTGGGGTACCCTCACACATATTATTCCCTCATTTAGTGGATATTTTCACAAAAAAGTGAAATTTTCAAAAATCCAGAAAATTGGCTGAAAACGACTAAATATCAAGGACTCATTGGGCCAATGGCTCTGGAACTGAAATAGGAACGCTCACTGACATTTCCCCTATCTGAAAGTCTGATAAACGCCGGAAAAATGACTAAGTCCAAAAAAAAATGTTTTTCAACTTTTTTCAATTTTACCCCCGTGGAATATGAATTCTACCTACATATATTTGGAACTCTTCTGGGGTACCCTCACACATATTATTCCCTCATTTAGTGGATATTTTCACAAAAAAGTGAAATTTTCAAAAATCCAAAATATTGGCAGAAAACGACTAAATATGAAGGACTCATTGAGCGAATCGCTCTGGAACTGAAATCGGAATGCTCACTGACATTTGCCCTATCTGAAAGTCTGATAAACGCCGGAAAAATGACTAAGTTAAAAAAAAAATGTTTTTCAACTTTTTTCAATTTTACCCCCGTGAGATATATATTCTACCTACACACATTTGGAACTCTTCTGAGGTACCCTCACACATATTATTCCCTCATTTAGTGGATATTTTCACAAAAAAGTGAAATTTTCAAAAATCCAGAAAATTGGCTGAAAACGACTAAATATCAAGGACTCATTGGGCGAATCGCTCTGGAACTGAAATCGGAACGCTCTCTGACATTTCCCCTATCTGAAAGTCTGATAAACGCCGGCAAAAACGACTAAGTCCAAAAAAAAATGTTTTTCAACTTTTTTCAATTTTACCCCCGTGGGATATATATTCTACACAAACACATTTGGAACTCTCCTGGGGTACCCTCACACATATTATTCCCTCATTTAGTGGATATTTTCACAAAAAAGTGAAAATTTCAAAAATCCAGAAAATTGGCTGAAAACGACTAAATATCAAGGACTCATTGGGCGAATCGCTCTGGAACTGAAATTGGAATGCTCACTGACATTTCCCCTATCTGAAAATCTGATGAACGCCGGAAAAATGACTAAGTCCCAAAAAAATTTTTTTTCAACATTTTTAAATTTTACCCCCGTGGGATATATATTCTACCCACACACATTTGGAACTCTCCTGGGGTACCCTCACACATATTATTCCCTCATTTAGTGGATATTTTCACAAAAAAGTGAAATTTTCAAAAATCCAGAAAATTGGCTGAAAACGACTAAATATCAAGGACTCATTGGGCGAATCGCTCTGGAACTGAAATCGGAACGCTCACTGACATTTCCCCTATCTGAAAATCTGATAAATGCCGGAAAAATTACTAAGTCCAAAAAAAAATGTTTTTCAACTTTTTTCAATTTTACCCCCGTGGGATATATATTCTACCCATACACATGTGGAACTCTCCTGGGGTACCCTCACACATATTATTCCCTCATTTAGTGGATATTTTCACAAAAAAGTGAAATTTTCAAAAATCCAGAAAATTGGCTGAAAACGACTAAATATCAAGGAGTCATTGGGCGAATCGCTCTGTAACTGAAATCAGAATGCTCACTGACATTTGCCCTATCTGAAAGTCTGATAAACGCCGGAAAAATGACTAAGTCCCCAAAAAAATTTTTTTCAACTTTTTTCAATTTTACCCCCGTGGGATATATATTCTACCCACACACATTTGGAACTCTCCTGGGGTACCCTCACACATATTATTCCCTCATTTAGTGGATATTTTCACAAAAAAGTGAAATTTTCAAAAATCCAGAAAATTGGCTGAAAACGACTAAATATCAAGGACTCATTGGGCGAATCGCTCTGGAACTGAAATTGGAACGCTCACTCACATTTCCCCTATCTGAAAATCTGATAAACGCCGGAAAAATGACTAAGTCCAAAAAATAATGTTTTTCAACTTTTTTCAATTTTACCCCTGTGGGATATATATTCTACCCACACACATTTGGAACTCTCCTGGGGTACCCTCACACATATTATTCCCTCATTTAGTGGATATTTTCACAAAAAAGTGAAATTTTCAAAAATCCAGAAAATTGGCTGAAAACGACTAAATATCAAGGACTCATTGGGCGAATCGCTCTGGAACTGAAATCGGAATGCTCACTGACATTTGCACTATCTAAAAGTCTGATAAACGCCGGAAAAATGACTAAGTCCCAAAAACATTTTTTTTAAACTTTTTTCAATTTTACCCCCGTGGGATATATATTCTATCCACACACATTTGGAACTCTCCTGGGGTACCCTCACACATATTATTCCCTCATTTAGTGGATATTTTCACAAAAAAGTGAAATTTTCAAAAATCCAAAATATTGGCTGAAAATGACTAAGTATCAAGGACTCATTGGGCGAATCGCTCTGTAACTGAAATCGGAACGCTCACTGACATTTGCCCTATCTGAAAGTCTGATAAATGCCGGAAAAATGACTAAGACCAAAAAAAAATGTTTTTCAACTTTTTTCAATTTTACCCCCGTGGGATATATATTCTACCCACACACATTTGGAACTCTCCTGGGGTACCCTCACACATATTATTCCATCATTTAGTGGATATTTTCACAATAAAGGGAAATTTTCAAAAATCCAGAAAATTGGCTGAAAACGACTAAATATCACGGACTCATTGGGCGAATCGCTCTGGAACTGAAATAGGAATGCTCACTGACATTTGCCCTATCTGAAAGTCTGATAAACGCCGGAAAAATGACTAAGTCCAAAAAAAAATTTTTTTCAACTTTTTTCAATTTTAGCCCTGTGGGATATATATTCTACCCACACACATTTGGAACTCTCCTGGGGTACCCTCACACATATTATTCCCTCATTTAGTGGATATTTTCACAAAAAAGTGAAATTTTCAAAAATCCATAAAATTGGCTGAAAACGACTAAATATCAAGGACTCATTGGGCGAATCGCTCAGTAACTGAAATCAGAACGCTCACTGACATTTCCCCTATCTGAAAGTCTGATAAACGCCAGAAAAATGACTAAGTACAAAAAAAAATTTTTTTCAACTTTTTTCAATTTTACCCCGTGGGATATATATTCTACACACACACATTTGGAACTCTCCTGGGGTACCCTCACACATATTATTCCATCATTTAGTGGATATTTTCACAAAAAAGGGAAATTTTCAAAAATCCAGAAAATTGGCTGAAAACGACTAAATATCAAGGACTCATTGGGCGAATCGCTCTGTAACTGAAATCGGGACGCTCACTGACATTTCCCCTATCTGAAAGTCTGATAAACGCCAGAAAAAATGACTAAGACCAAAAAAAAATGTTTTTCAACTTTTTTCAATTTTACCCCCGTGGGATATATATTCTACCCACACACATTTGGTACTCTCCTGGGGTACCCTCAAACATATTATTCCCTCATTTAATGGATATTTTCATAAAAAAGTGAAATTTTCAAAAATCCAAAATATTGGCTGAAAATGACTAAGCATCAAGGACTCATTGGGCGAATCGCTCTGCAACTGAAATCGGAACGCTCACTGACACTTCCCCTATCTGAAAGTCTGATAAACGCCGGAAAAATGACTAAGTCCCAAAAAAATTTTTTTTCAACATTTTTAAATTTTACCCCCGTGAGATATATATTCTACCCACACACATTTGGAACTCTCCTGGGGTACCCTCACACATATTATTCCCTCATTTAGTGGATATTTTCACAAAAAAGTGAAATTTTCAAAAATCCAGAAAATTGGCTGAAAACGACTAAATATCAAGGACTCATTGGGCGAATCGCTCTGGAACTGAAATCGGAACGCTCACTGACATTACCCCTATCTGAAAATCTGATAAATGCCGGAAAAATTACTAAGTCCAAAAAAAAAAGTTTTTCAACTTTTTTCAATTTTACCCCCGTGGGATATATATTCTACCCATACACATGTGGAACTCTCCTGGGGTACCCTCACACATATTATTCCCTCATTTAGTGGATATTTTCACAAAAAAGTGAAATTTTCAAAAATCCAGAAAATTGGCTGAAAACGACTAAATATCAAGGACTCATTGGGCGAATCGCTCTGGAACTGAAATCGGAATGCTCACTGACATTTGCACTATCTAAAAGTCTGATAAACGCCGGAAAAATGACTAAGTCCCAAAAACATTTTTTTTAAACTTTTTTCAATTTTACCCCCGTGGGATATATATTCTATCCACACACATTTGGAACTCTCCTGGGGTACCCTCAAACATATTATTCCTTCATTTAATGGATATTTTCATAAAAAAGTGAAATTTTCAAAAATCCAGAAAATTGGCTGAAAACGACTAAATATCAAGGACTCATTGGGCGAATCGCTCTGGAACTGAAATTGGAACGCTCACTGACATTTCCCCTATCTGAAAATCTGATGAACGCCGGAAAAATGACTAAGTCCAAAAACAGTTTTTTTTTCAACTTTTTTAAATTTTACCCCCGTGGGATATATATTCTACCCACACACATTTGGAACTCTCCTGGGGTACCCTCACACATATTATTCCCTCATTTAGTGGATATTTTCACAAAAAAGTGAAATTTTCAAAAATACAAAATATTGGCTGAAAATGACTAAGTATCAAGGACTCATTGGGCGAATCGCTCTGCAACTGAAATCGGAACGCTCACTGACACTTCCCCTATCTGAAAGTCTGATAAACGCCGGAAAAATGACTAAGTCCAAAAAAAAATGTTTTTCAACTTTTTTCAATTTTACCCCCGTGGGATATATATTCTACCCACACACATTTGGAACTCTCCTGGGGTACTCTCACACATATTATTCCCTCATTTAGTGGATATTTTCACAAAAAAAGGGAAATTTTCAAAAATCCAGAAAATTGGCTGAAAACGACTAAATATCAAGGACTCATTGGGCGAATCGCTCTGGAACTGAAATCGGAATGCTCACTGACATTTGCCCTATCTGAAAGTCTGATAAACGCCGGAAAAATGACAGTCCAAAAAAAAATTTTTTTCAACTTTTTTCAATTTTAGCCCCGTGGGATATATATTCTACACACACACATTTGGAACTCTCCTGGGGTACCCTCACACATATTATTCCCTCATTTAGTGGATATTTTCACAAAAAAGTGAAATTTTCAAAAATCCAGAAAATTGGCTGAAAACGACTAAATATCAAGGACTCATTGGGCGAATCGCTCTGGAACTGAAATCGGAATGCTCACTGACATTTGCCCTATCTGAAAGTCTGATAAACGCCGGAAAAATGACTAAGTCCCCAAAAAATTTTTTTTCAACTTTTTTCAATTTTACCCCCGTGGGATATATATTCTACCCAAACACATTTGGAACTCTCCTGGGGTACCCTCACACATATTATTCCCTCATTTAGTGGATATTTTCACAAAAAAGTGAAATTTTCAAAAATCCAGAAAATTGGCTGAAAACGACTAAATATCAAGGACTCATTGGGCGAATCGCTCTGGAACTGAAATTGGAACGCTCACTCACATTTCCCCTATCTGAAAATCTGATAAACGCCGGAAAAATGACTAAGTCCAAAAAAAAATGTTTTTCAACTTTTTTCAATTTTACCCCTGTGGGATATATATTCTACCCACACACATTTGGAACTCTCCTGGGGTACCCTCACACATATTATTCCCTCATTTAGTGGATATTTTCACAAAAAAGTGAAATTTTCAAAAATCCAAAATATTGTCTGAAAACGACTAAGTATCAAGGACTCATTGGGCGAATCGCTCTGTAACTGAAATCGGAACGCTCACTGACATTTCCCCTATCTGAAAGTCTGATAAACGCCGGAAAAATGACTAAGTCCAAAAAAAAATGTTTTTCAACTTTTTTCAATTTTACCCCTGTGGGATATATATTCTACCCACACACATTTGGAACTCTCCTGGGGTACCCTCACACATATTATTCCCTCATTTAGTGGATATTTTCACAAAAAAGTGAAATTTTCAAAAATCCAGAAAATTGGCTGAAAACGACTAAATATCAAGGACTCATTGGGCGAATCGCTCTGGAACTGAAATCGGAATGCTCACTGACATTTGCCCTATCTAAAAGTCTGATAAACGCCGGAAAAATGACTAAGTCCCAAAAAAATTTTTTTTAAACTTTTTTCAATTTTACCCCCGTGGGATATAAATTCTATCCACACACATTTGGAACTCTCCTGGGGTACCCTAAAACATATTATTCCCTCATTTAATGGATATTTTCATAAAAAAGTGAAATTTTCAAAAATCCAGAGAATTGGCTGAAAACGACTAAATATCAAGGACTCATTGGGCGAATCGCTCTGGAACTGAAATCGGAATGCTCACTGACATTTGCCCTATCTGAAAGTCTGATAAATGCCGGAAAAATGACTAAGACCAAAAAAAAATGTTTTTCAACTTTTTTCAATTTTACCCCCGTGGGATATATATTCTACCCACACACATTTGGAACTCTCCTGGGGTACCCTCACACATATTATTCCATCATTTAGTGGATATTTTCACAATAAAGGGAAATTTTCAAAAATCCAGAAAATTGGCTGAAAACGACTAAATATCACGGACTCATTGGGCGAATCGCTCTAGAACTGAAATAGGAATGCTCACTGACATTTGCCCTATCTGAAAGTCTGATAAACGCCGGAAAAATGACTAAGTCCAAAAAAAAATTTTTTTCAACTTTTTTCAATTTTAGCCCTGTGGGATATATATTCTACCCACACACATTTGGAACTCTCCTGGGGTACCCTCACACATATTATTCCCTCATTTAGTGGATATTTTCACAAAAAAGTGAAATTTTCAAAAATCCATAAAATTGGCTGAAAACGACTAAATATCAAGGACTCATTGGGCGAATCGCTCAGTAACTGAAATCAGAACGCTCACTGACATTTCCCCTATCTGAAAGTCTGATAAACGCCAGAAAAATGACTAAGTCCAAAAAAAAATGTTTTTCAACTTTTTTCAATTTTACCCCGTGGGATATATATTCTACACACACACATTTGGAACTCTCCTGGGGTACCCTCACACATATTATTCCATCATTTAGTGGATATTTTCACAAAAAAGGGAAATTTTCAAAAATCCAGAAAATTGGCTGAAAACGACTAAATATCAAGGACTCATTGGGCGAATCGCTCTGGAACTGAAATCGGAATGCTCACTGACATTTGCACTATCTAAAAGTCTGATAAACGCCGGAAAAATGACTAAGTCCCAAAAACATTTTTTTTAAACTTTTTTCAATTTTACCCCCGTGGGATATATATTCTATCCACACACATTTGGAACTCTCCTGGGGTACCCTCAAACATATTATTCCTTCATTTAATGGATATTTTCATAAAAAAGTGAAATTTTCAAAAATCCAGAAAATTGGCTGAAAACGACTAAATATCAAGGACTCATTGGGCGAATCGCTCTGGAACTGAAATTGGAACGCTCACTGACATTTCCCCTATCTGAAAATCTGATGAACGTCGGAAAAATGACTAAGTCCAAAAAAAATTTTTTTTTCAACTTTTTTAAATTTTACCCCCGTGGGATATATATTCTACCCACACACATTTGGAACTCTCCTGGGGTACCCTCACACATATTATTCCCTCATTTAGTGGATATTTTCACAAAAAAGTGAAATTTTCAAAAATCCAAAATATTGGCTGAAAATGACTAAGTATCAAGGACTCATTGGGCGAATCGCTCTGCAACTGAAATCGGAACGCTCACTGACACTTCCCCTATCTGAAAGTCTGATAAACGCCGGAAAAATGACTAAGTCCAAAAAAAAATGTTTTTCAACTTTTTTCAATTTTACCCCCGTGGGATATATATTCTACCCACACACATTTGGAACTCTCCTGGGGTACTCTCACACATATTATTCCCTCATTTAGTGGATATTTTCACAAAAAAAGGGAAATTTTCAAAAATCCAGAAAATTGGCTGAAAACGACTAAATATCAAGGACTCATTGGGCGAATCGCTCTGGAACTGAAATCGGAATGCTCACTGACATTTGCCCTATCTGAAAGTCTGATAAACGCCGGAAAAATGACAGTCCAAAAAAAAATTTTTTTCAACTTTTTTCAATTTTAGCCCCGTGGGATATATATTCTACACACACACATTTGGAACTCTCCTGGGGTACCCTCACACATATTATTCCCTCATTTAGTGGATATTTTCACAAAAAAGTGAAATTTTCAAAAATCCAGAAAATTGGCTGAAAACGACTAAATATCAAGGACTCATTGGGCGAATCGCTCTGGAACTGAAATCGGAATGCTCACTGACATTTGCCCTATCTGAAAGTCTGATAAACGCCGTAAAAATGACTAAGTCCCCAAAAAATTTTTTTTCAACTTTTTTCAATTTTACCCCCGTGGGATATATATTCTACCCAAACACATTTGGAACTCTCCTGGGGTACCCTCACACATATTATTCCCTCATTTAGTGGATATTTTCACAAAAAAGTGAAATTTTCAAAAATCCAGAAAATTGGCTGAAAACGACTAAATATCAAGGACTCATTGGTCGAATCGCTCTGGAACTGAAATTGGAACGCTCACTCACATTTCCCCTATCTGAAAATCTGATAAACGCCGGAAAAATGACTAAGTCCAAAAAAAAATGTTTTTCAACTTTTTTCAATTTTACCCCTGTGGGATATATATTCTACCCACACACATTTGGAACTCTCCTGGGGTACCCTCACACATATTATTCCCTCATTTAGTGGATATTTTCACAAAAAAGTGAAATTTTCAAAAATCCAAAATATTGTCTGAAAACGACTAAGTATCAAGGACTCATTGGGCAAATCGCTCTGTAACTGAAATCGGAACGCTCACTGACATTTCCCCTATCTGAAAGTCTGATAAACGCCGGAAAAATGACTAAGTCCAAAAAAAAATGTTTTTCAACTTTTTTCAATTTTACCCCTGTGGGATATATATTCTACCCACACACATTTGGAACTCTCCTGGGGTACCCTCACACATATTATTCCCTCATTTAGTGGATATTTTCACAAAAAAGTGAAATTTTCAAAAATCCAGAAGATTGGCTGAAAACGACTAAATATCAAGGACTCATTGGGCGAATCGCTCTGGAACTGAAATCGGAATGCTCACTGACATTTGCCCTATCTAAAAGTCTGATAAACGCCGGAAAAATGACTAAGTCCCAAAAAAATTTTTTTTAAAGTTTTTTCAATTTTACCCCCGTGGGATATAAATTCTATCCACACACATTTGGAACTCTCCTGGGGTACCCTCAAACATATTATTCCCTCATTTAATGGATATTTTCATAAAAAAGTGAAATTTTCAAAAATCCAGAGAATTGGCTGAAAACGACTAAATATCAAGGACTCATTGGGCGAATCGCTCTGGAACTGAAATCGGAATGCTCACTGACATTTGCCCTATCTGAAAGTCTGATAAATGCCGGAAAAATGACTAAGACCAAAAAAAAATGTTTTTCAACTTTTTTCAATTTTACCCCCGTGGGATATATATTCTACCCACACACATTTGGAACTCTCCTGGGGTACCCTCACACATATTATTCCATCATTTAGTGGATATTTTCACAATAAAGGGAAATTTTCAAAAATCCAGAAAATTGGCTGAAAACGACTAAATATCACGGACTCATTGGGCGAATCGCTCTAGAACTGAAATAGGAATGCTCACTGACATTTGCCCTATCTGAAAGTCTGATAAACGCCGGAAAAATGACTAAGTCCAAAAAAAAATTTTTTTCAACTTTTTTCAATTTTAGCCCTGTGGGATATATATTCTACCCACACACATTTGGAACTCTCCTGGGGTACCCTCACACATATTATTCCCTCATTTAGTGGATATTTTCACAAAAAAGTGAAATTTTCAAAAATCCATAAAATTGGCTGAAAACGACTAAATATCAAGGACTCATTGGGCGAATCGCTCAGTAACTGAAATCAGAACGCTCACTGACATTTCCCCTATCTGAAAGTCTGATAAACGCCAGAAAAATGACTAAGTCCAAAAAAAAATGTTTTTCAACTTTTTTCAATTTTACCCCGTGGGATATATATTCTACACACACACATTTGGAACTCTCCTGGGGTACCCTCACACATATTATTCCATCATTTAGTGGATATTTTCACAAAAAAGGGAAATTTTCAAAAATCCAGAAAATTGGCTGAAAACGACTAAATATCAAGGACTCATTGGGCGAATCGCTCTGGAACTGAAATCGGAATGCTCACTGACATTTGCACTATCTAAAAGTCTGATAAACGCCGGAAAAATGACTAAGACCCCAAAAAAATTTTTTTTTCAACTTTTTTAAATTTTACCCCCGTGGGATTCATATTCTATCCACACACATTTGGAACTCTCCTGGGGTACCCTCAAACATATTATTCCCTCATTTAATGGATATTTTCATAAAAAAGTGAAATTTTCAAAAATCCAAAATATTGGCTCAAAATGACTAAGTATCAAGGACTCATTGGGCGAATCGCTCTGCAACTGAAATCGGAACGCTCACTGACACTTCCCCTATCTGAAAGTCTGATAAACGCCGGAAAAATGACTAAGTCCAAAAAAAAATGTTTTTCAACTTTTTTCAATTTTACCCCCGTGGGATATATATTCTACCCACACACATTTGGAACTCTCCTGGGGTACCCTCACACATATTATTCCCTCATTTAGTGGATATTTTCACAAAGAAGTGAAATTTTCAAAAATCCAGAGAATTGGCTGAAAACGACTAAATATCAAGGACTCATTGGGCGAATCGCTCTGGAACTGAAATCGGAATGCTCACTGACATTTGCCCTATCTGAAAGTCTGATAAATGCCGGAAAAATGACTAAGACCAAAAAAAAATGTTTTTCAACTTTTTTCAATTTTACCCCCGTGGGATATATATTCTACCCACACACATTTGGAACTCTCCTGGGGTACCCTCACACATATTATTCCATCATTTAGTGGATATTTTCACAATAAAGGGAAATTTTCAAAAATCCAGAAAATTGGCTGAAAACGACTAAATATCACGGACTCATTGGGCGAATCGCTCTAGAACTGAAATAGGAATGCTCACTGACATTTGCCCTATCTGAAAGTCTGATAAACGCCGGAAAAATGACTAAGTCCAAAAAAAAATTTTTTTCAACTTTTTTCAATTTTAGCCCTGTGGGATATATATTCTACCCACACACATTTGGAACTCTCCTGGGGTACCCTCACACATATTATTCCCTCATTTAGTGGATATTTTCACAAAAAAGTGAAATTTTCAAAAATCCATAAAATTGGCTGAAAACGACTAAATATCAAGGACTCATTGGGCGAATCGCTCAGTAACTGAAATCAGAACGCTCACTGACATTTCCCCTATCTGAAAGTCTGATAAACGCCAGAAAAATGACTAAGTCCAAAAAAAAATGTTTTTCAACTTTTTTCAATTTTACCCCGTGGGATATATATTCTACACACACACATTTGGAACTCTCCTGGGGTACCCTCACACATATTATTCCATCATTTAGTGGATATTTTCACAAAAAAGGGAAATTTTCAAAAATCCAGAAAATTGGCTGAAAACGACTAAATATCAAGGACTCATTGGGCGAATCGCTCTGGAACTGAAATCGGAATGCTCACTGACATTTGCACTATCTAAAAGTCTGATAAACGCCGGAAAAATGACTAAGACCCCAAAAAAATTTTTTTTTCAACTTTTTTAAATTTTACCCCCGTGGGATTCATATTCTATCCACACACATTTGGAACTCTCCTGGGGTACCCTCAAACATATTATTCCCTCATTTAATGGATATTTTCATAAAAAAGTGAAATTTTCAAAAATCCAAAATATTGGCTCAAAATGACTAAGTATCAAGGACTCATTGGGCGAATCGCTCTGCAACTGAAATCGGAACGCTCACTGACACTTCCCCTATCTGAAAGTCTGATAAACGCCGGAAAAATGACTAAGTCCAAAAAAAAATGTTTTTCAACTTTTTTCAATTTTACCCCCGTGGGATATATATTCTACCCACACACATTTGGAACTCTCCTGGGGTACCCTCACACATATTATTCCCTCATTTAGTGGATATTTTCACAAAGAAGTGAAATTTTCAAAAATCCAGAAAATTGGCTGAAAACGACTAAATATCAAGGACTCATTGGGCGAATCGCTCTGGAACTGAAATCGGAATGCTCACTGACATTTGCCCTAT
Organism: Phyllobates terribilis; assembly: GCF_046119375.1. Taxonomy (NCBI): domain Eukaryota; kingdom Metazoa; phylum Chordata; class Amphibia; order Anura; family Dendrobatidae; genus Phyllobates; species Phyllobates terribilis. Next base: position 364,935,080 of record NW_027362764.1, on the reverse strand, counting down.
CTGAAAGTCTGATAAATGCCGGAAAAATGACTAAGTCCAAAAAAAATTTTTTTTCAACTTTTTTCAATTTTACCCCCGTGGGATATATATTCTACCCATACACATTTGGAACTCTCCTGGGGTACCCTCACACATATTATTCCCTCATTTAGTGGATATTTTCACAAAAAAGTGAAATTTTCAAAAATCCAGAAAATTGGCTGAAAACGACTAAATATCAAGGACTCATTGGGCGAATCGCTCTGGAACTGAAATCGGAATGCTCACTGACATTTGCCCTATCTAAAAGTCTGATAAACGCCGGAAAAATGACTAAGTCCCAAAAAAATTTTTTTTAAACTTTTTTCAATTTTAGCCCTGTGGGATATATATTCTACCCACACACATTTGGAACTCTCCTGGGGTACCCTCACACATATTATTCCATCATTTAGTGGATATTTTCACAAAAAAGGGAAATTTTAAAAAATCCAGAAAATTGGCTGAAAACGACTAAATATCAAGGACTCATTGGGCGAATCGCTCTGTAACTGAAATCGGAACGCTCACTGACATTTCCCCTATCTGAAAGTCTGATAAACGCCAGAAAAAATGACTAAGACCAAAAAAAAATGTTTTTCAACTATTTTCAATTTTACCCCCGTGGGATATATATTCTACCCACACACATTTGGAACTCTCCTGGGGTACCCTCACACATATTATTCCCTCATTTAGTGGATATTTTCACAAAAAAGTGAAATTTTCAAAAATTCAGAAAATTGGCTGAAAACGACTAAATATCAAGGACTCATTGGGCGAATCGCTCTATAACTGAAATCAGAATGCTCACTGACATTTCCCCTATCTGAAAGATGATAAACGCCGGAAAAATGACTAAGTCCAAAAAAAAATGTTTTTCAACTTTTTTCAATTTTACACCGTGTGATATATATTCTACACACACACATTTGGAACTCTCCTGGGGTACCCTCACACATATTATTCCATCATTTAGTGGATATTTTCACAATAAAGGGAAATTTTCAAAAATCCAGAAAATTGGCTGAAAACGACTAAATATCAAGGACTCATTGGGCGAATCGCTCTGGAACTGAAATAGGAATGCTCACTGACATTTGCCCTATCTGAAAGTCTGATAAACGCCGGAAAAATGACTAAGTCCAAAAAAAAAATTTTTTCAACTTTTTTCAATTTTAGCCCTGTGGGATATATATTCTACCCACACACATTTGGAACTCTCCTGGGGTACCCTCACACATATTATTCCCTCATTTAGTGGATATTTTCACAAAAAAGTGAAATTTTCAAAAATCCATAAAATTGGCTGAAAACGACTAAATATCAAGGACTCATTGGGCGAATCGCTCAGTAACTGAAATCAGAACGCTCACTGACATTTCCCCTATCTGAAAGTCTGATAAACGCCAGAAAAATGACTAAGTCCAAAAAAAAATGTTTTTCAACATTTTTCAATTTTACCCCGTGGGATATATATTCTACACACACACATTTGGAACTCTCCTGGGGTACCCTCACACATATTATTCCATCATTTAGTGGATATTTTCACAAAAAAGGGAAATTTTCAAAAATCCAGAAAATTGGCTGAAAACGACTAAATATCAAGGACTCATTGGGCGAATCGCTCTGTAACTGAAATCGGAACGCTCACTGACATTTCCCCTATCTGAAAGTCTGATAAACGCCGGAAAAAATGACTAAGACCAAAAAAAAATGTTTTTCAACTTTTTTCAATTTTACCCCCGTGGGATATATATTCTACCCACACACATTTGGAACTCTCCTGGGGTACCCTCACATATATTATTCCCTCATTTAGTGGATATTTTCACAAAAAAGTGAAATTTTCAAAAATCCAGAAAATTGGCTGAAAACGACTAAATATCAAGGACTCATTGGGCGAATCGCTCTGTAACTGAAATCAGAACGCTCACTGACATTTCCCCTATCTGAAAGTCTGATAAACGCCGGAAAAATGACTAAGTCCAAAAAAAAATGTTTTTCAACTTTTTACAATTTTACCCCCGTGGGATATATATTCTACACAAACACATTTGGAACTCTCCTGGGGGTACCCTCACACATATTATTCCCTCATTTAGTGGATATTTTCACAAAAAAGTAAAATTTTCAAAAATCCAGAAAATTGGCTGAAAACGACTAAATATCAAGGACTCATTGGGCGAATCGCTCTGGAACTGAAATCGGAATGCTCACTGACATTTGCCCTATCTGAAAGTCTGATAAACGCCGGAAAAATGACTAAGTCCAAAAAAAAAATTTTTTCAACTTTTTTCAATTTTAGCCCCGTGGGATATATATTCTACCCACACACATTTGGAACTCTACTGGGGTACCCTCACACTTATTATTCCCTCATTTAGTGGATATTTTCACAAAAAAGTGAAATTTTCAAAAATCCATAAAATTGGCTGAAAACGACTAAATATCAAGGACTCATTGGGCGAATCGCTCAGTAACTGAAATCAGAACGGTCACTGACATTTCCCCTATCTGAAAGTCTGATAAACGCCAGAAAAATGACTAAGTCCAAAAAAAAATGTTTTTCAACTTTTTTCAATTTTACCCCGTGGGATATATATTCTACAAACACACATTTGGAACTCTCCTGGGGTACCCTCACACATATTATTCCATCATTTAGTGGATATTTTCACAAAAAAGGGAAATTTTCAAAAATCCAGAAAATTGGCTGAAAACGACTAAATATCAAGGACTCATTGGGCGAATCGCTCTGTAACTGAAATCGGAACGCTCACTGACATTTCCCCTATCTGAAAGTCTGATAAACGCCAGAAAAAATGACTAAGACCAAAAAAAAATGTTTTTCAACTTTTTTCAATTTTACCCCCGTGGGATATATATTCTACCCACACACATTTGGAACTCTCCTGGGGTACCCTCACACATATTATTCCCTCATTTAGTGGATATTTTCACAAAAAAGTGAAATTTTCAAAAATCCAGAAAATTGGCTGAAAACGACTAAATATCAAGGACTCATTGGGCGAATCGCTCTGGAACTGAAATTGGAACGCTCACTGACATTTCCCCTATCTGAAAATCTGATGAACGCCGGAAAAATGACTAAGTCCAAAAAAAATTTTTTTTTCAACTTTTTTCAATTTTACCCCCGTGGGATATATATTCTACCTACACACATTTGGAACTCTCCTGGGGTACCCTCACACATATTATTCCCTCATTTAGTGGATATTTTCACAAAAAAGTGAAATTTTCAAAAATCCAAAATATTGGCTGAAAACGACTAAATATCAAGGACTCATTGGGCGAATTGCTCTGGAACTGAAATCGGAATGCTCACTGACATTTGCCCTATCTGAAAGTCTGATAAACGCTGGAAAAATGACTAAGTCCAAAAAAAAATATTTTCAACTTTTTTCAATTTTAGCCCCGTGGGATATATATTCTACCCACACACATTTGGAACTCTCCTGGGGTACCCTCACACATATTATTCCCTCATTTAGTGGATATTTTCACAAAAAAGTGAAATTTTCAAAAATCCAGAAAATTGGCTGAAAACGACTGAATATCAAGGACTCATTGGTCGAATCGCTCTGTAACTGAAATCAGAACGCTCACTGACATTTCCCCTATCTGAAAGTCTGATAAACGCCGGAAAAATGACTAAGTCAAAAAAAAAATGTTTTTCAACTTTTTTCAATTTTACCCCCGTGGGATATATATTCTACCCACACACATTTGGAACTCTCCTGGGGTACCCTCACACATATTATTCCCTCATTTAGTGGATATTTTCACAAAAAAGTGAAATTTTCAAAAATCCAGAAAATTGGCTGAAAACGACTAAATATCAAGGACTCATTGGGCGAATCGCTCTGGAACTGAAATTGGAACGCTCACTGACATTTCCCCTATCTGAAAATCTGATGAACGCCGGAAAAATGACTAAGTCCAAAAAAAATTTTTTTTTCAACTTTTTTCAATTTTACCCCCGTGGGATATATATTCTACCTACACACATTTGGAACTCTCCTGGGGTACCCTCACACATATTATTCCCTCATTTAGTGGATATTTTCACAAAAAAGTGAAATTTTCAAAAATCCAAAATATTGGCTGAAAACGACTAAATATCAAGGACTCATTGGGCGAATTGCTCTGGAACTGAAATCGGAATGCTCACTGACATTTGCCCTATCTGAAAGTCTGATAAACGCTGGAAAAATGACTAAGTCCAAAAAAAAATATTTTCAACTTTTTTCAATTTTAGCCCCGTGGGATATATATTCTACCCACACACATTTGGAACTCTCCTGGGGTACCCTCACACATATTATTCCCTCATTTAGTGGATATTTTCACAAAAAAGTGAAATTTTCAAAAATCCAGAAAATTGGCTGAAAACGACTGAATATCAAGGACTCATTGGTCGAATCGCTCTGTAACTGAAATCAGAACGCTCACTGACATTTCCCCTATCTGAAAGTCTGATAAACGCCGGAAAAATGACTAAGTCAAAAAAAAAATGTTTTTCAACTTTTTTCAATTTTACCCCGTGGGATATATATTCTACACACACACATTTGGAACTCTCCTGGGGTACCCTCACACATATTATTCCCTCATTTAGTGGATATTTTCACAAAAAAGTGAAATTTTCAAAAATCCAGAAAATTGGCTGAAAACGACTAAATATCAAGGACTCATTGGGCGAATCGCTCTGTAACTGAAATCAGAACGCTCACTGACATTTCCCCTATGTGAAAGTCTGATAAACGCCGGAAAAATGACTAAGTCCAAAAAAAAATGTTTTTCAACTTTTTTCAATTTTACCCCCGTGGGATATATATTCTACACAAACACATTTGGAACTCTCCTGGGGGTACCCTCACATATATTATTCCCTCATTTAGTGGATATTTTCACAAAAAAGTTAAATTTTCAAAAATCCAGAAAATTGGCTGAAAACGACTAAATATCAAGGACTCATTGGTCGAATCGCTCTGTAACTGAAATCAGAACGCTCACTGACATTTCCCCTATCTGAAAGTCTGATAAACGCCGGAAAAATGACTAAGTCCAAAAAAAAATGTTTTTCAACTTTTTTCAATTTTAGCACCGTGGGATATATATTCTACCCACACACATTTGGAACTCTCCTGGGGGTACCTTCACACATATTATTCCCTCATTTAGTGGATATTTTCACAAAAAAGTTAAATTTTCAAAAATCCAGAAAATTGGCTGAAAACGACTAAATATCAAGGACTCATTGGGCGAATCGATCTGGAACTGAAATCGGAATGCTCACTGACATTTGTCCTATCTGAAAGTCTGATAAACGCCGGAAAAATGACTAAGTCCAAAAAAAAAAAATTTTTCAACTTTTTTCAATTTTAGCCCCGTGGGATATATATTCTACCCACACACATTTGGAACTCTCCTGGGGTACCCTCACACATATTATTCCCTCATTTAGTGGATATTTTCACAAAAAAGTGAAATTTTCAAAAATCCAGAAAATTGGCTGAAAACGACTGAATATCAAGGACTCATTGGTCGAATCGCTCTGTAACTGAAATCAGAACGCTCACTGACATTTCCCCTATCTGAAAGTCTGATAAACGCCGGAAAAATGACTAAGTCCAAAAAAAAATGTTTTTCAACTTTTTTCAATTTTACCCCGTGGGATATATATTCTACACACACACATTTGGAACTCTCCTGGGGTACCCTCACACATATTATTCCCTCATTTAGTGGATATTTTCACAAAAAAAGTGAAATTTTCAAAAATCCAGAAAATTGGCTGAAAACGACTAAATATCAAGGACTCATTGGGCGAATCGCTCTGTAACTGAAATCAGAACGCTCACTGACATTTCCCCTATGTGAAAGTCTGATAAACGCCGGAAAAATGACTAAGTCCAAAAAAAAATGTTTTTCAACTTTTTTCAATTTTACCCCCGTGGGATATATATTCTACACAAACACATTTGGAACTCTCCTGGGGGTACCCTCACACATATTATTCCCTCATTTAGTGGATATTTTCACAAAAAAGTTAAATTTTCAAAAATCCAGAAAATTGGCTGAAAACGACTAAATATCAAGGACTCATTGGGCGAATCGCTCTGGAACTGAAATCGGAATGCTCACTGACATTTGCCCTATCTGAAAGTCTGATAAACGCCGGAAAAATGACTAAGTCCAAAAAAAAAATTTTTTCAACTTTTTTCAATTTTAGCTCCGTGGGATATATATTCTACCCACACACATTTGGAACTCTCCTGGGGTACCCTCACACATATTATTCCCTCATTTAGTGGATATTTTCACAAAAAAGTGAAATTTTCAAAAATCCAGAAAATTGGCTGAAAACGACTGAATATCAAGGACTCATTGGTCGAATCGCTCTGTAACTGAAATCAGAACGCTCACTGACATTTCCCCTATCTGAAAGTCTGATAAACGCCGGAAAAATGACTAAGTCAAAAAAAAAATGTTTTTCAACTTTTTTCAATTTTACCCCGTGGGATATATATTCTACACACACACATTTGGAACTCTCCTGGGGTACCCTCACACATATTATTCCCTCATTTAGTGGATATTTTCACAAAAAAGTGAAATTTTCAAAAATCCAGAAAATTGGCTGAAAACGACTAAATATCAAGGACTCATTGGGCGAATCGCTCTGTAACTGAAATCAGAACGCTCACTGACATTTCCCCTATGTGAAAGTCTGATGAACGCCGGAAAAATGACTAAGTCCAAAAAAAAATGTTTTTCAACTTTTTTCAATTTTACCCCCGTGGGATATATATTCTACACAAACACATTTGGAACTCTCCTGGGGGTACCCTCACATATATTATTCCCTCATTTAGTGGATATTTTCACAAAAAAGTTAAATTTTCAAAAATCCAGAAAATTGGCTGAAAACGACTAAATATCAAGGACTCATTGGGCGAATCGCTCTGGAACTGAAATCGGAATGCTCACTGACATTTGCCCTATCTGAAAGTCTGATAAACGCCGGAAAAATGACTAAGTCCAAAAAAAAAATTTTTTCAACTTTTTTCAATTTTAGCCCCGTGGGATATATATTCTACCCACACACATTTGGAACTCTCCTGGGGCACCCTCACACATATTATTCCCTCATTTAGTGGATATTTTCACAAAAAAGTGAAATTTTCAAAAATCCAGAAAATTGGCTGAAAACGACTGAATATCAAGGACTCATTGGTCGAATCGCTCTGTAACTGAAATCAGAACGCTCACTGACATTTCCCCTATCTGAAAGTCTGATAAACGCCGGAGAAATGACTAAGTCCAAAAAAAAATGTTTTTCAACTTTTTTCAATTTTACCCCGTGGGATATATATTCTACACACACACATTTGGAACTCTCCTGGGGTACCCTCACACATATTATTCCCTCATTTAGTGGATATTTTCACAAAAAAGTGAAATTTTCAAAAATCCAGAAAATTGGCTGAAAACGACTAAATATCAAGGACTCATTGGGCGAATCGCTCTGTAACTGAAATCAGAACGCTCACTGACATTTCCCCTATGTGAAAGTCTGATAAACGCCGGAAAAATGACTAAGTCCAAAAAAAAATGTTTTTCAACTTTTTTCAATTTTACCCCCGTGGGATATATATTCTACCTAAACACATTTGGAACTCTCCTGGGGTACCCTCACACATATTATTCCCTCATTTAGTGGATATTTTCACAAAAAAGTGAAATTTTCAAAAATCCAAAATATTGGCTGAAAACGACTAAATATCAAGGACTCATTGGGCGAATTGCTCTGGAACTGAAATCGGAATGCTCACTGACATTTGCCCTATCTGAAAGTCTGATAAACGCCGGAAAAATGACTAAGTTCACAAAAAAAATTTTTTCAACTTTTTTCAATTTTAGCCCCATGGGATATATGTTCTACCCACACACATTTGGAACTCTCCTGGGGTACCCTCACACATATTATTCCCTCATTTAGTGGATATTTTCACAAAAAAGTGAAATTTTCAAAAATCCAGAAAATTGGCTGAAAACGACTAAATATCAAGGACTCATTGGGCGAATCGCTCTGGAACTGAAATCGGAATGCTCACTGACATTTGCCCTATCTGAAAGTCTGATAAACGCCGGAAAAATGACTAAGTCCAAAAAAAAAATTTTTTCAACTTTTTTCAATTTTAGCCCCGTGGGATATATATTCTACCCACACACATTTGGAACTCTCCTGGGGTACCCTAACACATATTATTCCCTCATTTAGTGGATATTTTCACAAAAAAGTGAAATTTTCAAAAATCCAGAAAATTGGCTGAAAACGACTGAATATCAAGGACTCATTGGTCGAATCGCTCTGTAACTGAAATCAGAACGCTCACTGACATTTCCCCTATCTGAAAGTCTGATAAACGCCGGAAAAATGACTAAGTCCAAAAAAAAATGTTTTTCAACTTTTTTCAATTTTACCCCGTGGGATATATATTCTACACACACACATTTGGAACTCTCCTGGGGTACCCTCACACATATTATTCCCTCATTTAGTGGATATTTTCACAAAAAAGTGAAATTTTCAAAAATCCAGAAAATTGGCTGAAAACGACTAAATATCAAGGACTCATTGGCGAATCGCTCTGTAACTGAAATCAGAACGCTCACTGACATTTCCCCTATGTGAAAGTCTGATAAACGCCGGAAAAATGACTAAGTCCAAAAAAAAATGTTTTTCAACTTTTTTCAATTTTACCCCCGTGGGATATATATTCTACCTACACACATTTGGAACTCTCCTGGGGTACCCTCACACATATTATTCCCTCATTTAGTGGATATTTTCACAAAAAAGTGAAATTTTCAAAAATCCAAAATATTGGCTGAAAACGACTAAATATCAAGGACTCATTGGGCGAATTGCTCTGGAACTGAAATCGGAATGCTCACTGACATTTGCCCTATCTGAAAGTCTGATAAACGCCGGAAAAATGACTAAGTCCACAAAAAAATTTTTTTCAACTTTTTTCAATTTTAGCCCCATGGGATATATGTTCTACCCACACACATTTGGAACTCTCCTGGGGTACCCTCACACATATTATTCCCTCATTTAGTGGATATTTTCACAAAAAAGTGAAATTTTCAAAAATCCAGAAAATTGGCTGAAAACGACTAAATATCAAGGACTCATTGGGCGAATCGCTCTGGAACTGAAATCGGAATGCTCACTGACATTTGCCCTATCTGAAAGTCTGATAAACGCCGGAAAAATGACTAAGTCCAAAAAAAAAATTTTTTCAACTTTTTTCAATTTTAGCCCCGTGGGATATATATTCTACCCACACACATTTGGAACTCTCCTGGGGTACCCTCACACATATTATTCCCTCATTTAGTGGATATTTTCACAAAAAAGTTAAATTTTCAAAAATCCAGAAAATTGGCTGAAAACGACTGAATATCAAGGACTCATTGGTCGAATCGCTCTGTAACTGAAATCAGAACGCTCACTGACATTTCCCCTATCTGAAAGTCTGATAAACGCCGGAAAAATGACTAAGTCCAAAAAAAAATGTTTTTCAACTTTTTTCAATTTTACCCCGTGGGATATATATTCTACACACACACATTTGGAACTCTCCTGGGGTACCCTCACACATATTATTCCCTCATTTAGTGGATATTTTCACAAAAAAGTGAAATTTTCAAAAATCCAGAAAATTGGCTGAAAACGACTAAATATCAAGGACTCATTGGCGAATCGCTCTGTAACTGAAATCAGAACGCTCACTGACATTTCCCCTATGTGAAAGTCTGATAAACGCCGGAAAAATGACTAAGTCCAAAAAAAAATGTTTTTCAACTTTTTTCAATTTTACCCCCGTGGGATATATATTCTACCTACACACATTTGGAACTCTCCTGGGGTACCCTCACACATATTATTCCCTCATTTAGTGGATATTTTCACAAAAAAGTGAAATTTTCAAAAATCCAGAAAATTGGCTGAAAACGACTAAATATCAAGGACTCATTGGGCGAATCGCTCTGGAACTGAAATCGGAATGCTCACTGACATTTGCCCTATCTGAAAGTCTGATAAACGCCGGAAAAATGACTAAGTCCAAAAAAAAATTTTTTTCAACTTTTTTCAATTTTAGCCCCGTGGGATATATATTCTACCCACACACATTTGTAACTCTCCTGGGGGTACCCTCACACATATTATTCCCTCATTTAGTGGATATTTTCACAAAAAAGTTAAATTTTCAAAAATCCAGAAAATTGGCTGAAAACGACTAAATATCAAGGACTCATTGGGCGAATTGCTCTGGAACTGAAATCGGAATGCTCACTGACATTTGCCCTATCTGAAAGTCTGATAAACGCCGGAAAAATGACTAAGTTCACAAAAAAAATTTTTTCAACTTTTTTCAATTTTAGCCCCATGGGATATATGTTCTACCCACACACATTTGGAACTCTCCTGGGGTACCCTCACACATATTATTCCCTCATTTAGTGGATATTTTCACAAAAAAGTGAAATTTTCAAAAATCCAGAAAATTGGCTGAAAACGACTAAATATCAAGGACTCATTGGGCGAATCGCTCTGGAACTGAAATCGGAATGCTCACTGACATTTGCCCTATCTGAAAGTCTGATAAACGCCGGAAAAATGACTAAGTCCAAAAAAAAAATTTTTTCAACTTTTTTCAATTTTAGCCCCGTGGGATATATATTCTACACACACACATTTGGAACTCTCCTGGGGTACCCTCACACATATTATTCCCTCATTTAGTGGATATTTTCACAAAAAAGTGAAATTTTCAAAAATCCAGAAAATTGGCTGAAAACGACTAAATATCAAGGACTCATTGGCGAATCGCTCTGTAACTGAAATCAGAACGCTCACTGACATTTCCCCTATGTGAAAGTCTGATAAACGCCGGAAAAATGACTAAGTCCAAAAAAAAATGTTTTTCAACTTTTTTCAATTTTACCCCCGTGGGATATATATTCTACCTACACACATTTGGAACTCTCCTGGGGTACCCTCACACATATTATTCCCTCATTTAGTGGATATTTTCACAAAAAAGTGAAATTTTCAAAAATCCAAAATATTGGCTGAAAACGACTAAATATCAAGGACTCATTGGGCGAATTGCTCTGGAACTGAAATCGGAATGCTCACTGACATTTGCCCTATCTGAAAGTCTGATAAACGCCGGAAAAATGACTAAGTCCACAAAAAAATTTTTTTCAACTTTTTTCAATTTTAGCCCCATGGGATATATGTTCTACCCACACACATTTGGAACTCTCCTGGGGTACCCTCACACATATTATTCCCTCATTTAGTGGATATTTTCACAAAAAAGTGAAATTTTCAAAAATCCAGAAAATTGGCTGAAAACGACTAAATATCAAGGACTCATTGGGCGAATCGCTCTGGAACTGAAATCGGAATGCTCACTGACATTTGCCCTATCTGAAAGTCTGATAAACGCCGGAAAAATGACTAAGTCCAAAAAAAAAATTTTTTCAACTTTTTTCAATTTTAGCCCCGTGGGATATATATTCTACCCACACACATTTGGAACTCTCCTGGGGTACCCTCACACATATTATTCCCTCATTTAGTGGATATTTTCACAAAAAAGTTAAATTTTCAAAAATCCAGAAAATTGGCTGAAAACGACTGAATATCAAGGACTCATTGGTCGAATCGCTCTGTAACTGAAATCAGAACGCTCACTGACATTTCCCCTATCTGAAAGTCTGATAAACGCCGGAAAAATGACTAAGTCCAAAAAAAAATGTTTTTCAACTTTTTTCAATTTTACCCCGTGGGATATATATTCTACACACACACATTTGGAACTCTCCTGGGGTACCCTCACACATATTATTCCCTCATTTAGTGGATATTTTCACAAAAAAGTGAAATTTTCAAAAATCCAGAAAATTGGCTGAAAACGACTAAATATCAAGGACTCATTGGCGAATCGCTCTGTAACTGAAATCAGAACGCTCACTGACATTTCCCCTATGTGAAAGTCTGATAAACGCCGGAAAAATGACTAAGTCCAAAAAAAAATGTTTTTCAACTTTTTTCAATTTTACCCCCGTGGGATATATATTCTACCTACACACATTTGGAACTCTCCTGGGGTACCCTCACACATATTATTCCCTCATTTAGTGGATATTTTCACAAAAAAGTGAAATTTTCAAAAATCCAGAAAATTGGCTGAAAACGACTAAATATCAAGGACTCATTGGGCGAATCGCTCTGGAACTGAAATCGGAATGCTCACTGACATTTGCCCTATCTGAAAGTCTGATAAACGCCGGAAAAATGACTAAGTCCAAAAAAAAATTTTTTTCAACTTTTTTCAATTTTAGCCCCGTGGGATATATATTCTACCCACACACATTTGTAACTCTCCTGGGGGTACCCTCACACATATTATTCCCTCATTTAGTGGATATTTTCACAAAAAAGTTAAATTTTCAAAAATCCAGAAAATTGGCTGAAAATGACTAAATATCAAGGACTCATTGGGCGAATCGCTCTGGAACTGAAATCGGAATGCTCACTGACATTTGTCCTATCTGAAAGTCTGATAAACGCCGGAAAAATGACTAAGTCCAAAAAAAAAATTTTTTCAACTTTTTTCAATTTTAGCTCCGTGGGATATATATTCTACCCACACACATTTGGAACTCTCCTGGGGTACCCTCACACATATTATTCCCTCATTTAGTGGATATTTTCACAAAAAAGTGAAATTTTCAAAAATCCAGAAAATTGGCTGAAAACGACTGAATATCAAGGACTCATTGGTCGAATCGCTCTGTAACTGAAATCAGAACGCTCACTGACATTTCCCCTATCTGAAAGTCTGATAAACGCCGGAAAAATGACTAAGTCCAAAAAAAAATTTTTTTCAACTTTTTTCAATTTTAGCCCCGTGGGATATATATTCTACCCACACACATTTGTAACTCTCCTGGGGGTACCCTCACACATATTATTCCCTCATTTAGTGGATATTTTCACAAAAAAGTTAAATTTTCAAAAATCCAGAAAATTGGCTGAAAACGACTAAATATCAAGGACTCATTGGGCGAATCACTCTGGAACTGAAATCGGAATGCTCACTGACATTTGTCCTATCTGAAAGTCTGATAAACGCCGGAAAAATGACTAAGTCCAAAAAAAAAATTTTTTCAACTTTTTTCAATTTTAGCCCCGTGGGATATATATTCTACCCACACACATTTGGAACTCTCCTGGGGTACCCTCACACATATTATTCCCTCATTTAGTGGATATTTTCACAAAAAAGTGAAATTTTCAAAAATCCAGAAAATTGGCTGAAAACGACTGAATATCAAGGACTCATTGGTCGAATCGCTCTGTAATTGAAATCAGAACGCTCACTGACATTTCCCCTATCTGAAAGTCTGATAAACGCCGGAAAAATGACTAAGTCCAAAAAAAAATGTTTTTCAACTTTTTTCAATTTTACCCCGTGGGATATATATTCTACACACACACATTTGGAACTCTCCTGGGGTACGCTCACACATATTATTCCCTCATTTAGTGGATATTTTCACAAAAAAGTGAAATTTTCAAAAATCCAGAAAATTGGCTGAAAACGACTAAATATCAAGGACTCATTGGCGAATCGCTCTGTAACTGAAATCAGAACGCTCACTGACATTTCCCCTATGTGAAAGTCTGATAAACGCCAGAAAAATGACTAAGTCCAAAAAAAAATGTTTTTCAACTTTTTTCAATTTTACCCCCGTGGGATATATATTCTACCTACACACATTTGGAACTCTCCTGGGGTACCCTCACACATATTATTCCCTCATTTAGTGGATATTTTCACAAAAAAGTGAAATTTTCAAAAATCCAAAATATTGGCTGAAAACGACTAAATATCAAGGACTCATTGGGCGAATTGCTCTGGAACTGAAATCGGAATGCTCACTGACATTTGCCCTATCTGAAAGTCTGATAAACGCCGGAAAAATGACTAAGTCCACAAAAAAATTTTTTTCAACTTATTTCAATTTTAGCCCCATGGGATATATGTTCTACCCACACACATTTGGAACTCTCCTGGGGTACCCTCACACATATTATTCCCTCATTTAGTGGATATTTTCACAAAAAAGTGAAATTTTCAAAAATCCAGAAAATTGGCTGAAAACGACTAAATATCAAGGACTCATTGGGCAAATCGCTCTGGAACTGAAATCGGAATGCTCACTGACATTTGCCCTATCTGAAAGTCTGATAAACGCTGGAAAAATGACTAAGTCCAAAAAATATTTTTTTTCAACTTTTTTCAATTTTAGCCCCGTGGGATATATATTCTACCCACACACATTTGGAACTCTCCTGGGGTACCCTCACACATATTATTCCCTCATTTAGTGGATATTTTCACAAAAAAGTGAAATTTTCAAAAATCCAGAAAATTGGCTGAAAACGACTAAATATCAAGGACTCATTGGGCGAATCGCTCTGTAACTGAAATCAGAACGCTCACTGACATTTCCCCTATGTGAAAGTCTGATAAACGCCTGAAAAATGACTAAGTCCAAAAAAAAATGTTTTTCAACTTTTTTCAATTTTACCCCCGTGGGATATATATTCTACACAAACACATTTGGAACTCTCCTGGGGGTACCCTCACACATATTATTCCCTCATTTAGTGGATATTTTCACAAAAAAGTTAAATTTTCAAAAATCCAGAAAATTGGCTGAAAACGACTAAATATCAAGGACTCATTGGGCGAATCGCTCTGGAACTGAAATCGGAATGCTCACTGACATTTGCCCTATCTGAAAGTCTGATAAACGCCGGAAAAATGACTAAGTCCAAAAAAAAAATTTTTTCAATTTTAGCTCCGTGGGATATATATTCTACCCACACACATTTGGAACTCTCCTGGGGTACCCTCACACATATTATTCCCTCATTTAGTGGATATTTTCACAAAAAAGTGAAATTTTCAAAAATCCAGAAAATTGGCTGAAAACGACTGAATATCAAGGACTCATTGGTCGAATCGCTCTGTAACTGAAATCAGAACGCTCACTGACATTTCCCCTATCTGAAAGTCTGATAAACGCCGGAAAACTGACTAAGTCCAAAAAAAAATGTTTTTCAACTTTTTTCAATTTTACCCCGTGGGATATATATTCTACACACACACATTTGGAACTCTCCTGGGGTACCCTCACACATATTATTCCCTCATTTAGTGGATATTTTCACAAAAAAGTGAAATTTTCAAAAATCCAGAAAATTGTCTGAAAACGACTAAATATCAAGGACTCATTGGGCGAATCGCTCTGTAACTGAAATCAGAACGCTCACTGACATTTCCCCTATGTGAAAGTCTGATAAACGCCGGAAAAATGACTAAGTCCAAAAAAAAAATTTTTTCAACTTTTTTCAATTTTAGCCCCGTGGGATATATATTCTACCCACACACATTTGGAACTCTCCTGGGGCACCCTCACACATATTATTCCCTCATTTAGTGGATATTTTCACAAAAAAGTGAAATTTTCAAAAATCCAGAAAATTGGCTGAAAACGACTAAATATCAAGGACTCATTGGCGAATCGCTCTGTAACTGAAATCAGAACGCTCACTGACATTTCCCCTATGTGAAAGTCTGATAAACGCCGGAAAAATGACTAAGTCCAAAAAAAAATGTTTTTCAACTTTTTTCAATTTTACCCCCGTGGGATATATATTCTACCTACACACATTTGGAACTCTCCTGGGGTACCCTCACACATATTATTCCCTCATTTAGTGGATATTTTCACAAAAAAGTGAAATTTTCAAAAATCCAGAAAATTGGCTGAAAACGACTGAATATCAAGGACTCATTGGTCGAATCGCTCTGTAATTGAAATCAGAACGCTCACTGACATTTCCCCTATCTGAAAGTCTGATAAACGCCGGAAAAATGACTAAGTCCACAAAAAAATTTTTTTCAACTTTTTTCAATTTTACCCCGTGGGATATATATTCTACACACACACATTTGGAACTCTCCTGGGGTACCCTCACACATATTATTCCCTCATTTAGTGGATATTTTCACAAAAAAGTGAAATTTTCAAAAATCCAGAAAATTGGCTGAAAACGACTAAATATCAAGGACTCATTGGGCAAATCGCTCTGGAACTGAAATCGGAATGCTCACTGACATTTGCCCTATCTGAAAGTCTGATAAACGCTGGAAAAATGACTAAGTCCAAAAAATAATTTTTTTCAACTTTTTTCAATTTTAGCCCCGTGGGATATATATTCTACCCACACACATTTGGAACTCTCCTGGGGTACCCTCACACATATTATTCCCTCAATTAGTGGATATTTTCACAAAAAAGTGAAATTTTCAAAAATCCAGAAAATTGGCTGAAAACGACTAAATATCAAGGACTCATTGGGCGAATCGCTCTGGAACTGAAATCGGAATGCTCACTGACATTTGCCCTATCTGAAAGTCTGATAAACGCTGGAAAAATGACTAAGTCCAAAAAATAATTTTTTTCAACTTTTTTCAATTTTAGCCCCGTGGGATATATATTCTACCCACACACATTTGGAACTCTCCTGGGGTACCCTCACACATATTATTCCCTCATTTAGTGGATATTTTCACAAAAAAGTGAAATTTTCAAAAATCCAGAAAATTGTCTGAAAACGACTAAATATCAAGGACTCATTGGGCGAATCGCTCTGTAACTGAAATCAGAACGCTCACTGACATTTCCCCTATGTGAAAGTCTGATAAACGCCGGAAAAATGACTAAGTCCAAAAAAAAAATTTTTTCAACTTTTTTCAATTTTAGCCCCGTGGGATATATATTCTACCCACACACATTTGGAACTCTCCTGGGGCACCCTCACACATATTATTCCCTCATTTAGTGGATATTTTCACAAAAAAGTGAAATTTTCAAAAATCCAGAAAATTGGCTGAAAACGACTAAATATCAAGGACTCATTGGCGAATCGCTCTGTAACTGAAATCAGAACGCTCACTGACATTTCCCCTATGTGAAAGTCTGATAAACGCCGGAAAAATGACTAAGTCCAAAAAAAAATGTTTTTCAACTTTTTTCAATTTTACCCCCGTGGGATATATATTCTACCTACACACATTTGGAACTCTCCTGGGGTACCCTCACACATATTATTCCCTCATTTAGTGGATATTTTCACAAAAAAGTGAAATTTTCAAAAATCCAGAAAATTGGCTGAAAACGACTGAATATCAAGGACTCATTGGTCGAATCGCTCTGTAATTGAAATCAGAACGCTCACTGACATTTCCCCTATCTGAAAGTCTGATAAACGCCGGAAAAATGACTAAGTCCACAAAAAAATTTTTTTCAACTTTTTTCAATTTTACCCCGTGGGATATATATTCTACACACACACATTTGGAACTCTCCTGGGGTACCCTCACACATATTATTCCCTCATTTAGTGGATATTTTCACAAAAAAGTGAAATTTTCAAAAATCCAGAAAATTGGCTGAAAACGACTAAATATCAAGGACTCATTGGGCAAATCGCTCTGGAACTGAAATCGGAATGCTCACTGACATTTGCCCTATCTGAAAGTCTGATAAACGCTGGAAAAATGACTAAGTCCAAAAAATAATTTTTTTCAACTTTTTTCAATTTTAGCCCCGTGGGATATATATTCTACCCACACACATTTGGAACTCTCCTGGGGTACCCTCACACATATTATTCCCTCAATTAGTGGATATTTTCACAAAAAAGTGAAATTTTCAAAAATCCAGAAAATTGGCTGAAAACGACTAAATATCAAGGACTCATTGGGCGAATCGCTCTGGAACTGAAATCGGAATGCTCACTGACATTTGCCCTATCTGAAAGTCTGATAAACGCTGGAAAAATGACTAAGTCCAAAAAATAATTTTTTTCAACTTTTTTCAATTTTAGCCCCGTGGGATATATATTCTACCCACACACATTTGGAACTCTCCTGGGGTACCCTCACACATATTATTCCCTCATTTAGTGGATATTTTCACAAAAAAGTGAAATTTTCAAAAATCCAGAAAATTGGCTGAAAACGACTAAATATCAAGGACTCATTGGGCGAATCGCTCTGGAACTGAAATCGGAATGCTCACTGACATTTGCCCTATCTGAAAGTCTGATAAACGCCGGAAAAATGACTAAGTCCAAAAAAAAAATTTTTTCAACTTTTTTCAATTTTAGCTCCGTGGGATATATATTCTACCCACACACATTTGGAACTCTCCTGGGGTACCCTCACACATATTATTCCCTCATTTAGTGGATATTTTCACAAAAAAGTGAAATTTTCAAAAATCCAGAAAATTGGCTGAAAACGACTGAATATCAAGGACTCATTGGTCGAATCGCTCTGTAACTGAAATCAGAACGCTCATTGACATTTCCCCTATCTGAAAGTCTGATAAACGCCGGAAAAATGACTAAGTCCAAAAAAAAATGTTTTTCAACTTTTTTCAATTTTACCCCGTGGGATATATATTCTACACACACACATTTGGAACTCTCCTGGGGTACCCTCACACATATTATTCCCTCATTTAGTGGATATTTTCACAAAAAAGTGAAATTTTCAAAAATCCAGAAAATTGTCTGAAAACGACTAAATATCAAGGACTCATTGGGCGAATCGCTCTGTAACTGAAATCAGAACGCTCACTGACATTTCCCCTATGTGAAAGTCTGATAAACGCCGGAAAAATGACTAAGTCCAAAAAAAAATGTTTTTCAACTTTTTTCAATTTTAGCCCCATGGGATATATGTTCTACCCACACACATTTGGAACTCTCCTGGGGTACCCTCACACATATTATTCCCTCATTTAGTGGATATTTTCACAAAAAAGTGAAATTTTCAAAAATCCAGAAAATTGGCTGAAAACGACTAAATATCAAGGACTCATTGGGCAAATCGCTCTGGAACTGAAATCGGAATGCTCACTGACATTTGCCCTATCTGAAAGTCTGATAAACGCTGGAAAAATGACTAAGTCCAAAAAATAATTTTTTTCAACTTTTTTCAATTTTAGCCCCGTGGGATATATATTCTACCCACACACATTTGGAACTCTCCTGGGGTACCCTCACACATATTATTCCCTCATTTAGTGGATATTTTCACAAAAAAGTGAAATTTTCAAAAATCCAGAAAATTGGCTGAAAACGACTAAATATCAAGGACTCATTGGGCGAATCGCTCTGGAACTGAAATCGGAATGCTCACTGACATTTGCCCTATCTGAAAGTCTGATAAACGCCGGAAAAATGACTAAGTCCAAAAAAAAAATTTTTTCAACTTTTTTCAATTTTAGCCCCGTGGGATATATATTCTACCCACACACATTTGTAACTCTCCTGGGGGTACCCTCACACATATTATTCCCTCATTTAGTGGATATTTTCACAAAAAAGTTAAATTTTCAAAAATCCAGAAAATTGGCTGAAAACGACTAAATATCAAGGACTCATTGGGCGAATCGCTCTGGAACTGAAATCGGAATGCTCACTGACATTTGTCCTATCTGAAAGTCTGATAAACGCCGGAAAAATGACTAAGTCCAAAAAAAAATGTTTTTCAACTTTTTTCAATTTTACCCCGTGGGATATATATTCTACACACACACATTTGGAACTCTCCTGGGGTACCCTCACACATATTATTCCCTCATTTAGTGGATATTTTCACAAAAAAGTGAAATTTTCAAAAATCCAGAAAATTGGCTGAAAACGACTAAATATCAAGGACTCATTGGCGAATCGCTCTGTAACTGAAATCAGAAAGCTCACTGACATTTCCCCTATGTGAAAGTCTGATAAACGCCGGAAAAATGACTAAGTCCAAAAAAAAATGTTTTTCAACTTTTTTCAATTTTACCCCCGTGGGATATATATTCTACCTACACACATTTGGAACTCTCCTGGGGTACCCTCACACATATTATTCCCTCATTTAGTGGATATTTTCACAAAAAAGTGAAATTTTCAAAAATCCAAAATATTGGCTGAAAACGACTAAATATCAAGGACTCATTGGGCGAATTGCTCTGGAACTGAAATCGGAATGCTCACTGACATTTGCCCTATCTGAAAGTCTGATAAACGCCGGAAAAATGACTAAGTCCACAAAAAAAATTTTTTCAACTTTTTTCAATTTTAGCCCCATGGGATATATGTTCTACCCACACACATTTGGAACTCTCCTGGGGTACCCTCACACATATTATTCCCTCATTTAGTGGATATTTTCACAAAAAAGTGAAATTTTCAAAAATCCAGAAAATTGGCTGAAAACGACTAAATATCAAGGACTCATTGGGCAAATCGCTCTGGAACTGAAATCGGAATGCTCACTGACATTTGCCCTATCTGAAAGTCTGATAAACGCTGGAAAAATGACTAAGTCCAAAAAATAATTTTTTTCAACTTTTTTCAATTTTAGCCCCGTGGGATATATATTCTACCCACACACATTTGGAACTCTCCTGGGGTACCCTCACACATATTATTCCCTCATTTAGTGGATATTTTCACAAAAAAGTGAAATTTTCAAAAATCCAGAAAATTGGCTGAAAACGACTGAATATCAAGGACTCATTGGTCGAATCGCTCTGTAACTGAAATCAGAACGCTCACTGACATTTCCCCTATCTGAAAGTCTGATAAACGCCGGAAAAATGACTAAGTCCAAAAAAAAATGTTTTTCAACTTTTTTCAATTTTACCCCCGTGGGATATATATTCTACCTACACACATTTGGAACTCTCCTGGGGTACCCTCACACATATTATTCCCTCATTTAGTGGATATTTTCACAAAAAAGTGAAATTTTCAAAAATCCAGAAAATTGGCTGAAAACGACTAAATATCAAGGACTCATTGGGCGAATCGCTCTGGAACTGAAATCGGAATGCTCACTGACATTTGCCCTATCTGAAAGTCTGATAAACGCCGGAAAAATGACTAAGTCCAAAAAAAAAATTTTTTCAACTTTTTTCAATTTTAGCCCCGTGGGATATATATTCTACCCACACACATTTGTAACTCTCCTGGGGGTACCCTCACACATATTATTCCCTCATTTAGTGGATATTTTCACAAAAAAGTTAAATTTTCAAAAATCCAGAAAATTGGCTGAAAACGACTAAATATCAAGGACTCATTGGGCGAATCGCTCTGGAACTGAAATCGGAATGCTCACTGACATTTGTCCTATCTGAAAGTCTGATAAACGCCGGAAAAATGACTAAGTCCAAAAAAAAAATTTTTTCAACTTTTTTCAATTTTAGCCCCGTGGGATATATATTCTACCCACACACATTTGGAACTCTCCTGGGGTACCCTCACACATATTATTCCCTCATTTAGTGGATATTTTCACAAAAAAGTGAAATTTTCAAAAATCCAGAAAATTGGCTGAAAACGACTGAATATCAAGGACTCATTGGTCGAATCGCTCTGTAATTGAAATCAGAACGCTCACTGACATTTCCCCTATCTGAAAGTCTGATAAACGCCGGAAAAATGACTAAGTCCAAAAAAAAATGTTTTTCAACTTTTTTCAATTTTACCCCGTGGGATATATATTCTACACACACACATTTGGAACTCTCCTGGGGTACCCTCACACATATTATTCCCTCATTTAGTGGATATTTTCACAAAAAAGTGAAATTTTCAAAAATCCAGAAAATTGGCTGAAAACGACTAAATATCAAGGACTCATTGGCGAATCGCTCTGTAACTGAAATCAGAACGCTCACTGACATTTCCCCTATGTGAAAGTCTGATACACGCCGGAAAAATGACTAAGTCCAAAAAAAAATGTTTTTCAACTTTTTTCAATTTTACCCCCGTGGGATATATATTCTACCTACACACATTTGGAACTCTCCTGGGGTACCCTCACACATATTATTCCCTCATTTAGTGGATATTTTCACAAAAAAGTGAAATTTTCAAAAATCCAAAATATTGGCTGAAAACGACTAAATATCAAGGACTCATTGGGCGAATTGCTCTGGAACTGAAATCGGAATGCTCACTGACATTTGCCCTATCTGAAAGTCTGATAAACGCCGGAAAAATGACTAAGTCCACAAAAAAATTTTTTTCAACTTTTTTCAATTTTAGCCCCATGGGATATATGTTCTACCCACACACATTTGGAACTCTCCTGGGGTACCCTCACACATATTATTCCCTCATTTAATGGATATTTTCATAAAAAAGTGAAATTTTCAAAAATCCAGAAAATTGGCTGAAAACGACTAAATATCAAGGACTCATTGGGCGAATCGCTCTGGAACTGGAATTGGAACGCTCACTGACATTTCCCCTATCTGAAAATCTGATGAACGCCGGAAAAATGACTAAGTCCAAAAAAAATTTTTTTTCAACTTTTTTAAATTTTACCCCCGTGGGATATATATTCTACCCACACACATTTGGAACTCTCCTGGGGTACCCTCACACATATTATTCCCTCATTTAGTGGATATTTTCACAAAAAAGTGAAATTTTCAAAAATCCAAAATATTGGCTGAAAACGACTAAATATCAAGGACTCATTGGGCGAATTGCTCTGGAACTGAAATCGGAATGCTCACTGACATTTGCCCTATCTGAAAGTCTGATAAACGCCGGAAAAATGACTAAGTCCACAAAAAAATTTTTTTCAACTTTTTTCAATTTTAGCCCCATGGGATATATGTTCTACCCACACACATTTGGAACTCTCCTGGGGTACCCTCACACATATTATTCCCTCATTTAATGGATATTTTCATAAAAAAGTGAAATTTTCAAAAATCCAGAAAATTGGCTGAAAACGACTAAATATCAAGGACTCATTGGGCGAATCGCTCTGGAACTGGAATTGGAACGCTCACTGACATTTCCCCTATCTGAAAATCTGATGAACGCCGGAAAAATGACTAAGTCCAAAAAAAATTTTTTTTCAACTTTTTTAAATTTTACCCCCGTGGGATATATATTCTACCCACACACATTTGGAACTCTCCTGGGGTACCCTCACACATATTATTCCCTCATTTAGTGGATATTTTCACAAAAAAGTGAAATTTTCAAAAATCCAAAATATTGGCTGAAAACGACTAAGTATCAAGGACTCATTGGGCGAATCGCTCTGTAACTGAAATCGGAACGCTCACTGACATTTCCCCTATCTGAAAGTCTGATAAATGCCGGAAAAATGACTAAGTCCAAAAAAAAATTTTTTTCAACTTTTTTCAATTTTAGCGCTATGGGATATATATTCTACCCACACACATTTGGAACTCTCCTGGGGTACCCTCACACATATTATTCCCTCATTTATTGGATATTTTCACAAAAAAGTGAAATTTTCAAAAATCCAAAATATTGGCTGAAAACGACTAAATATCAAGGACTCATTGGGCGAATCGCTCTGTAACTGAAATCAGAACGCTCACTATTTGCCCTATCTGAAAGTCTGATAAACGCCGGAAAAATGACTAAGTCCACAAAAAAATTTTTTTCAACTTTTTTCAATTTTAGCCCCATGGGATATATGTTCTACCCACACACATTTGGAACTCTCCTGGGGTACCCTCACACATATTATTCCCTCATTTAGTGGATATTTTCACAAAAAAGTGAAATTTTCAAAAATCCAGAAAATTGGCTGAAAACGACTAAATATCAAGGACTCATTGGGCAAATCGCTCTGGAACTGAAATCGGAATGCTCACTGACATTTGCCCTATCTGAAAGTCTGATAAACGCTGGAAAAATGACTAAGTCCAAAAAATAATTTTTTTCAACTTTTTTCAATTTTAGCCCCGTGGGATATATAT
The DNA here is from genome assembly GCF_046119375.1 of Phyllobates terribilis. Taxonomy (NCBI): domain Eukaryota; kingdom Metazoa; phylum Chordata; class Amphibia; order Anura; family Dendrobatidae; genus Phyllobates; species Phyllobates terribilis. Next base: position 364,911,044 of record NW_027362764.1, on the reverse strand, counting down.
TCTACCCACACACATTTGGAACTCTCCTGGGGTACCCTCACACATATTATTCCCTCATTTAATGGATATTTTCATAAAAAAGTGAAATTTTCAAAAATCCAGAAAATTGGCTGAAAACGACTAAATATCAAGGACTCATTGGGCGAATCGCTCTGGAACTGGAATTGGAACGCTCACTGACATTTCCCCTATCTGAAAATCTGATGAACGCCGGAAAAATGACTAAGTCCAAAAAAAATTTTTTTTCAACTTTTTTAAATTTTACCCCCGTGGGATATATATTCTACCCACACACATTTGGAACTCTCCTGGGGTACCCTCACACATATTATTCCCTCATTTAGTGGATATTTTCACAAAAAAGTGAAATTTTCAAAAATCCAAAATATTGGCTGAAAACGACTAAGTATCAAGGACTCATTGGGCGAATCGCTCTGTAACTGAAATCGGAACGCTCACTGACATTTCCCCTATCTGAAAGTCTGATAAATGCCGGAAAAATGACTAAGTCCAAAAAAAAATTTTTTTCAACTTTTTTAAATTTTACCCCCGTGGGATATATATTCTACCCACACACATTTGGAACTCTCCTGGGGTACCCTCACACATATTATTCCCTCATTTAGTGGATATTTTCACAAAAAAGTGAAATTTTCAAAAATCCAGAAAATTGGCTGAAAACGACTAAATATCAAGGACTCATTGGGCGAATCGCTCTGTAACTGAAATCAGAACGCTCACTATTTGCCCTATCTGAAAGTCTGATAAATGCCGGAAAAATGACTAAGTCCCAAAAAAAATTTTTTTCAACTTTTTTCAATTTTAGCCCCGTGGGATATATATTCTACCTACACACATTTGGAACTCTCCTGGGGTAACCTCACACATATTATTCCCTCATTTAGTGGATATATTCACAAAAAAGTGAAATTTTCAAAAATCCAAAATATTGGCTGAAAACGACTAAATATCAAGGACTCATTGGGCGAATCGCTCTGGAACTGAAATCGGAACTCTCACTGACATTTCCCCTATCTGAAATTCTGATAAACACCGGAAAATGACTAAGTCCAAAAAAAAAATTTTTTCAACTTTTTTCAATTTTGCCCCCGTGGGATATATATTCTACCCACACACATTTGGAACTCTCCTGTGGTACCCTCACACATATTATTCCCTCATTTAGTGGATATTTTCACAAAAAAGTGAAATTTTCAAAAATCCAGAAAATTGGCTGAAAACGACTGAATAGCAAGGACTCATTGGGCGAATCGCTCTGTAACTGAAATCAGAACGCTCACTGACATTTCCTCTATCTGAAAGTCTGATAAACGCCGGAAAAATGACTAAGTCCAAAAAATTTTTTTTCAACTTTTTTCAATTTTACCCCCTTGGGATATATATTCTACCCACACACATTTGGAACTCTCCTGGGGTACCCTCACACATATTATTCCCTCATTTAGTGGATATTTTCACAAAAAAGTGAAATTTTCAAAAATCCAGAAAATTGGCTGAAAACGACTAAATATCAAGGACTCATTGGGCGAATCGCTCTGGAACTGAAATCGGAACGCTCACTGACATTTCCCCTATCTGAAAATCTGATGAACGCCAGAAAAATGACTAAGTCGAAAAAAAAATTTTTTTCAACTTTTTTAAATTTTACCCCCGTGGGATATATATTCTACCCACACACATTTGGAACTCTCCTGGGGTACCCTAACACATATTATTCCCTCATTTAGTGGATATTTTCACAAAAAAGTGAAATTTTCAAAAATCCAGAAAATTGGCTGAAAACGACTAAATATCAAGGACTCATAGTGCGAATCGCTCTGGAACTGAAATTGGAACGCTCACTGACATTTCCCCTATCTGAAAATCTGATGAACGCCGGAAAAATGACAGTCCAAAAAAAATTTTTTTTCAACTTTTTTAAATTCTACTCCCATGGGATATATATTCTACCCACAAACATTTGGAACTCTCCTGGGGTACCCTCACACATATTATTCCCTCATTTAGTGGATATTTTCACAAAAAAGTGAAATTTTCAAAAATCCAAAATATTGGCTGAAAACGACTAAGTATCAAGGACTCATTGGGCGAATCGCTCTGTAACTGAAATCGGAACGCTCACTGACATTTCCTCTATCTGAAAGTCTGGTAAACGCCGGAAAGATGACTAAGTCGAAAAAAAAAAATTTTTCAACTTTTTTAAATTTTACCCCCGTGGGATATATATTCTACCCACACACATTTGGAACTCTCCTGGGGTACCCTCACACATATTATTCCCTCATTTAATGGATATTTTCATAAAAAAGTGAAATTTTCAAAAATCCAGAAAATTGGCTGAAAACGACTAAATATCAAGGACTCATTGGGCGAATCGCTCTGTAACTGAAATCAGAACGCTCACTGACATTTCCCCTATCTGAAAGTCTGATAAACGCCGGAAAAATGACTAAGTCCCCAAAAAATTTTTTTTCAACTTTTTTCAATTTTACCCCCTTGGGATATATATTCTACGCACACACATTTGGAACTCTCCTGGGGTACCCTCACACATATTTTTCCCTCATTTAGTGGATATTTTCACAAAAAAGTGAAATTTTCAAAAATCCAGAAAATTGGCTGAAAACGACTAAATATCAAGGACTCATTGGGCGAATCGCTCTGGAACTGAAATCGGAACGCTCACTGACATTTCCCCTATCTGAAAATCTGATGAACGCCGGAAAAATGACTAAGTCGAAAAAAAAATTTTTTTCAACTTTTTTAAATTTTACCCCCATGGGATATATATTCTACCCACACACATTTGGAACTCTCCTGGGGTACCCTCACACATATTATTCCCTCATTTAGTGGATATTTTCACAAAAAAGTGAAATTTTCAAAAATCCAGAAAATTGGCTGAAAACGACTAAATATCAAGGACTCATTGGGCGAATCGCTCTGGAACTGAAATCGGAATGCTCACTGACATTTGCCCTATCTGAAAGTCTGATAAACGCCAGAAAAATGACTAAGTCCAAAAAAAAATTTTTTTCAACTTTTTTCAATTTTACCCCCGTGGGATATATATTCTACCCACACACATTTGGTACTCTCCTGGGGTACCCTCACACATATTATTCCCTCATTTAGTGGATATTTTCACAAAAAAGTGAAATTTTCAAAAATCCAGAAAATTGGCTGAAAACGACTAAATATCAAGAACTCATTGGGCGAATCGCTCTGGAACTGAAATCGGAATGCTCACTGACATTTCCCCTATCTGAAAGTCTGATAAACGCCGGAAACATGACTAAGTCCAAAAAAAAATTTTTTTCAACTTTTTTCAATTTTGCCCCCGTGGGATATATATTCTACCCACACACATTTGGAACTCTCCTGTGGTACCCTCACACATATTATTCCCTCATTTAGTGGATATTTTCACAAAAAAGTGAAATTTTCAAAAATCCAGAAAATTGGCTGAAAACGACTGAATAGCAAGGACTCATTGGGCGAATCGCTCTGTAACTGAAATCAGAACGCTCACTGACATTTCCTCTATCTGAAAGTCTGATAAACGCCGGAAAAATGACTAAGTCCACAAAAAAATTTTTTTCAACTTTTTTCAATTTTAGCCCCATGGGATATATGTTCTACCCACACACATTTGGAACTCTCCTGGGGTACCCTCACACATATTATTCCCTCATTTAGTGGATATTTTCACAAAAAAGTGAAATTTTCAAAAATCCAGAAAATTGGCTGAAAACGACTAAATATCAAGGACTCATTGGGCAAATCGCTCTGGAACTGAAATCGGAATGCTCACTGACATTTGCCCTATCTGAAAGTCTGATAAACGCTGGAAAAATGACTAAGTCCAAAAAATAATTTTTTTCAACTTTTTTCAATTTTAGCCCCGTGGGATATATATTCTACCCACACACATTTGGAACTCTCCTGGGGTACCCTCACACATATTATTCCCTCATTTAATGGATATTTTCATAAAAAAGTGAAATTTTCAAAAATCCAGAAAATTGGCTGAAAACGACTAAATATCAAGGACTCATTGGGCGAATCGCTCTGGAACTGGAATTGGAACGCTCACTGACATTTCCCCTATCTGAAAATCTGATGAACGCCGGAAAAATGACTAAGTCCAAAAAAAATTTTTTTTCAACTTTTTTAAATTTTACCCCCGTGGGATATATATTCTACCCACACACATTTGGAACTCTCCTGGGGTACCCTCACACATATTATTCCCTCATTTAGTGGATATTTTCACAAAAAAGTGAAATTTTCAAAAATCCAAAATATTGGCTGAAAACGACTAAGTATCAAGGACTCATTGGGCGAATCGCTCTGTAACTGAAATCGGAACGCTCACTGACATTTCCCCTATCTGAAAGTCTGATAAATGCCGGAAAAATGACTAAGTCCAAAAAAAAATTTTTTTCAACTTTTTTAAATTTTACCCCCGTGGGATATATATTCTACCCACACACATTTGGAACTCTCCTGGGGTACCCTCACACATATTATTCCCTCATTTAGTGGATATTTTCACAAAAAAGTGAAATTTTCAAAAATCCAGAAAATTGGCTGAAAACGACTAAATATCAAGGACTCATTGGGCGAATCGCTCTGTAACTGAAATCAGAACGCTCACTATTTGCCCTATCTGAAAGTCTGATAAATGCCGGAAAAATGACTAAGTCCCAAAAAAAATTTTTTTCAACTTTTTTCAATTTTAGCCCCGTGGGATATATATTCTACCTACACACATTTGGAACTCTCCTGGGGTAACCTCACACATATTATTCCCTCATTTAGTGGATATATTCACAAAAAAGTGAAATTTTCAAAAATCCAAAATATTGGCTGAAAACGACTAAATATCAAGGACTCATTGGGCGAATCGCTCTGGAACTGAAATCGGAACTCTCACTGACATTTCCCCTATCTGAAATTCTGATAAACACCGGAAAATGACTAAGTCCAAAAAAAAAATTTTTTCAACTTTTTTCAATTTTGCCCCCGTGGGATATATATTCTACCCACACACATTTGGAACTCTCCTGTGGTACCCTCACACATATTATTCCCTCATTTAGTGGATATTTTCACAAAAAAGTGAAATTTTCAAAAATCCAGAAAATTGGCTGAAAACGACTGAATAGCAAGGACTCATTGGGCGAATCGCTCTGTAACTGAAATCAGAACGCTCACTGACATTTCCTCTATCTGAAAGTCTGATAAACGCCGGAAAAATGACTAAGTCCAAAAAATTTTTTTTCAACTTTTTTCAATTTTACCCCCTTGGGATATATATTCTACCCACACACATTTGGAACTCTCCTGGGGTACCCTCACACATATTATTCCCTCATTTAGTGGATATTTTCACAAAAAAGTGAAATTTTCAAAAATCCAGAAAATTGGCTGAAAACGACTAAATATCAAGGACTCATTGGGCGAATCGCTCTGGAACTGAAATCGGAACGCTCACTGACATTTCCCCTATCTGAAAATCTGATGAACGCCAGAAAAATGACTAAGTCGAAAAAAAAATTTTTTTCAACTTTTTTAAATTTTACCCCCGTGGGATATATATTCTACCCACACACATTTGGAACTCTCCTGGGGTACCCTAACACATATTATTCCCTCATTTAGTGGATATTTTCACAAAAAAGTGAAATTTTCAAAAATCCAGAAAATTGGCTGAAAACGACTAAATATCAAGGACTCATAGTGCGAATCGCTCTGGAACTGAAATTGGAACGCTCACTGACATTTCCCCTATCTGAAAATCTGATGAACGCCGGAAAAATGACAGTCCAAAAAAAATTTTTTTTCAACTTTTTTAAATTCTACTCCCATGGGATATATATTCTACCCACAAACATTTGGAACTCTCCTGGGGTACCCTCACACATATTATTCCCTCATTTAGTGGATATTTTCACAAAAAAGTGAAATTTTCAAAAATCCAAAATATTGGCTGAAAACGACTAAGTATCAAGGACTCATTGGGCGAATCGCTCTGTAACTGAAATCGGAACGCTCACTGACATTTCCTCTATCTGAAAGTCTGGTAAACGCCGGAAAGATGACTAAGTCGAAAAAAAAAAATTTTTCAACTTTTTTAAATTTTACCCCCGTGGGATATATATTCTACCCACACACATTTGGAACTCTCCTGGGGTACCCTCACACATATTATTCCCTCATTTAATGGATATTTTCATAAAAAAGTGAAATTTTCAAAAATCCAGAAAATTGGCTGAAAACGACTAAATATCAAGGACTCATTGGGCGAATCGCTCTGTAACTGAAATCAGAACGCTCACTGACATTTCCCCTATCTGAAAGTCTGATAAACGCCGGAAAAATGACTAAGTCCCCAAAAAATTTTTTTTCAACTTTTTTCAATTTTACCCCCTTGGGATATATATTCTACGCACACACATTTGGAACTCTCCTGGGGTACCCTCACACATATTTTTCCCTCATTTAGTGGATATTTTCACAAAAAAGTGAAATTTTCAAAAATCCAGAAAATTGGCTGAAAACGACTAAATATCAAGGACTCATTGGGCGAATCGCTCTGGAACTGAAATCGGAACGCTCACTGACATTTCCCCTATCTGAAAATCTGATGAACGCCGGAAAAATGACTAAGTCGAAAAAAAAATTTTTTTCAACTTTTTTAAATTTTACCCCCATGGGATATATATTCTACCCACACACATTTGGAACTCTCCTGGGGTACCCTCACACATATTATTCCCTCATTTAGTGGATATTTTCACAAAAAAGTGAAATTTTCAAAAATCCAGAAAATTGGCTGAAAACGACTAAATATCAAGGACTCATTGGGCGAATCGCTCTGGAACTGAAATCGGAATGCTCACTGACATTTGCCCTATCTGAAAGTCTGATAAACGCCAGAAAAATGACTAAGTCCAAAAAAAAATTTTTTTCAACTTTTTTCAATTTTACCCCCGTGGGATATATATTCTACCCACACACATTTGGTACTCTCCTGGGGTACCCTCACACATATTATTCCCTCATTTAGTGGATATTTTCACAAAAAAGTGAAATTTTCAAAAATCCAGAAAATTGGCTGAAAACGACTAAATATCAAGAACTCATTGGGCGAATCGCTCTGGAACTGAAATCGGAATGCTCACTGACATTTCCCCTATCTGAAAGTCTGATAAACGCCGGAAACATGACTAAGTCCAAAAAAAAATTTTTTTCAACTTTTTTCAATTTTGCCCCCGTGGGATATATATTCTACCCACACACATTTGGAACTCTCCTGTGGTACCCTCACACATATTATTCCCTCATTTAGTGGATATTTTCACAAAAAAGTGAAATTTTCAAAAATCCAGAAAATTGGCTGAAAACGACTGAATAGCAAGGACTCATTGGGCGAATCGCTCTGTAACTGAAATCAGAACGCTCACTGACATTTCCTCTATCTGAAAGTCTGATAAACGCCGGAAAAATGACTAAGTCCAAAAAATTTTTTTTCAACTTTTTTCAATTTTACCCCCTTGGGATATATATTCTACCCACACACATTTGGAACTCTCCTGGGGTACCCTCACACATATTATTCCCTCATTTAGTGGATATTTTCACAAAAAAGTGAAATTTTCAAAAATCCAGAAAATTGGCTGAAAACGACTAAATATCAAGGACTCATTGGGCGAATCGCTCTGGAACTGAAATCGGAACGCTCACTGACATTTCCCCTATCTGAAAATCTGATGAACGCCAGAAAAATGACTAAGTCGAAAAAAAAATTTTTTTCAACTTTTTTAAATTTTACCCCCGTGGGATATATATTCTACCCACACACATTTGGAACTCTCCTGGGGTACCCTAACACATATTATTCCCTCATTTAGTGGATATTTTCACAAAAAAGTGAAATTTTCAAAAATCCAGAAAATTGGCTGAAAACGACTAAATATCAAGGACTCATAGGGCGAATCGCTCTGGAACTGAAATTGGAACGCTCACTGACATTTCCCCTATCTGAAAATCTGATGAACGCCGGAAAAATGACAGTCCAAAAAAAATTTTTTTTCAACTTTTTTAAATTCTACTCCCATGGGATATATATTCTACCCACAAACATTTGGAACTCTCCTGGGGTACCCTCACACATATTATTCCCTCATTTAGTGGATATTTTCACAAAAAAGTGAAATTTTCAAAAATCCAAAATATTGGCTGAAAACGACTAAGTATCAAGGACTCATTGGGCGAATCGCTCTGTAACTGAAATCGGAACGCTCACTGACATTTCCTCTATCTGAAAGTCTGATAAACGCCGGAAAGATGACTAAGTCGAAAAAAAAAAATTTTTCAACTTTTTTAAATTTTACCCCCGTGGGATATATATTCTACCCACACACATTTGGAACTCTCCTGGGGTACCCTCACACATATTATTCCCTCATTTAATGGATATTTTCATAAAAAAGTGAAATTTTCAAAAATCCAGAAAATTGGCTGAAAACGACTAAATATCAAGGACTCATTGGGCGAATCGCTCTGTAACTGAAATCAGAACGCTCACTGACATTTCCCCTATCTGAAAGTCTGATAAACGCCGGAAAAATGACTAAGTCCCCAAAAAATTTTTTTTCAACTTTTTTCAATTTTACCCCCTTGGGATATATATTCTACGCACACACATTTGGAACTCTCCTGGGGTACCCTCACACATATTTTTCCCTCATTTAGTGGATATTTTCACAAAAAAGTGAAATTTTCAAAAATCCAGAAAATTGGCTGAAAACGACTAAATATCAAGGACTCATTGAGCGAATCGCTCTGGAACTGAAATCGGAACGCTCACTGACATTTCCCCTATCTGAAAATCTGATGAACGCCGGAAAAATGACTAAGTCGAAAAAAAAAATTTTTTCAACTTTTTTAAATTTTACCCCCGTGGGATATATATTCTACCCACACACATTTGGAACTCTCCTGGGGTACCCTCACACATATTATTCCCTCATTTAGTGGATATTTTCACAAAAAAGTGAAATTTTCAAAAATCCAGAAAATTGGCTGAAAACGACTAAATATCAAGGACTCATTGGGCGAATCGCTCTGGAACTGAAATCGGAATGCTCACTGACATTTGCCCTATCTGAAAGTCTGATAAACGCCAGAAAAATGACTAAGTCCAAAAAAAAATTTTTTTCAACTTTTTTCAATTTTACCCCCGTGGGATATATATTCTACCCACACACATTTGGTACTCTCCTGGGGTACCCTCACACATATTATTCCCTCATTTAGTGGATATTTTCACAAAAAAGTGAAATTTTCAAAAATCCAGAAAATTGGCTGAAAACGACTAAATATCAAGAACTCATTGGGCGAATCGCTCTGGAACTGAAATCGGAATGCTCACTGACATTTCCCCTATCTGAAAGTCTGATAAACGCCGGAAACATGACTAAGTCCAAAAAAAAATTTTTTTCAACTTTTTTCAATTTTAGCCCTATGGGATATATATTCTACCCACACACATTTGGAACTCTCCTGGGGTACCCTCACACATATTATTCCCTCATTTATTGGATATTTTCACAAAAAAGTGAAATTTTCAAAAATCCAAAATATCGGCTGAAAAAGACTAAATATCAAGGACTCATTGGGCGAATCGCTCTGTAACTGAAATCAGAACGCTCACTATTTGCCCTATCTGAAAGTCTGATAAATGCCGGAAAAATGACTAAGTCCCAAAAAAAATTTTTTTCAACTTTTTTCAATTTTAGCCCCGTGGGATATATATTCTACCTACACACATTTGGAACTCTCCTGGGGTAACCTCACACATATTATTCCCTCATTTAGTGGATATATTCACAATAAAGTGAAATTTTCAAAAATCCAAAATATTGGCTGAAAACGACTAAATATCAAGGACTCATTGGGCGAATCGCTCTGGAACTGAAATCGGAACTCTCACTGACATTTCCCCTATCTGAAATTCTGATAAACACCGGAAAATGACTAAGTCCAAAAAAAAAATTTTTTCAACTTTTTTCAATTTTGCCCCCGTGGGATATATATTCTACCCACACACATTTGGAACTCTCCTGGGGTACCCTCACACATATTATTCCCTCATTTAGTGGATATTTTCACAAAAAAGTGAAATTTTCAAAAATCCAGAAAATTGGCTGAAAACGACTAAATAGCAAGGACTCATTGGGCGAATCGCTCTGTAACTGAAATCAGAACGCTCACTGACATTTCCTCTATCTGAAAGTCTGATAAACGCCGGAAAAATGACTAAGTCCAAAAAAATTTTTTTCAACTTTTTTCAATTTTACCCCCTTGGGATATATATTCTACCCACACACATTTGGAACTCTCCTGGGGTACCCTCACACATATTATTCCCTCATTTAGTGGATATTTTCACAAAAAAGTGAAATTTTCAAAAATCCAGAAAATTGGCTGAAAACGATTAAATATCAAGGACTCATTGGGCGAATAGCTCTGGAACTGAAATCGGAACGCTCACTGACATTTCCCCTATCTGAAAATCTGATGAACGCCAGAAAAATGACTAAGTCGAAAAAAAAATTTTTTTCAACTTTTTTAAATTTTACCCCCGTGGGATATATATTCTACCCACACACATTTGGAACTCTCCTGGGGTACCCTCACACATATTATTCCCTCATTTAGTGGATATTTTCACAAAAAAGTGAAATTTTCAAAAATCCAAAATATTGGCTGAAAACGACTAAGTATCAAGGACTCATTGGGCGAATCGGTCTGTAACTGAAATCGGAACGCTCACTGACATTTCCCCTATCTGAAAGTCTGATAAATGCCGGAAAAATGACTAAGTCCAAAAAAAAATGTTTTTCAACTTTTTTCAATTTTACCCCCGTGGGATATATATTCTACCCACACACATTTGGAACTCTCCTTGGGTACCCTCACACATATTATTCCCTCATTTAGTGGATATTTTCACAAAAAAGTGAAATTTTCAAAAATCCAGAAAATTGGCTGAAAACGACTAAATATCAAGGACTCATTGGGCGAATCGCTCTGGAACTGAAATTGGAACGCTCACTGACATTTCCCCTATCTGAAAATCTGATGAACGCCGGAAAAATGACAGTCCAAAAAAAATTTTTTTTCAACTTTTTTAAATTCTACTCCCGTGGGATATATATTCTACCCACAAACATTTGGAACTCTCCTGGGGTACCCTCACACATATTATTCCCTCATTTAGTGGATATTTTCACAAAAAAGTGAAATTTTCAAAAATCCAAAATATTGGCTGAAAACGACTAAGTATCAAGGACTCATTGGGCGAATCGCTCTGTAACTGAAATCGGAACGCTCACTGACATTTCCTCTATCTGAAAGTCTGATAAACGCCGGAAAGATGACTAAGTCGAAAAAAAATAATTTTTCAACTTTTTTAAATTTTACCCCCGTGGGATATATATTCTACCCACACACATTTGGAACTCTCCTGGGGTACCCTCACACATATTATTCCCTCATTTAATGGATATTTTCATAAAAAAGTGAAATTTTCAAAAATCCAGAAAATTGGCTGAAAACGACTAAATATCAAGGACTCATTGGGCGAATCGCTCTGTAACTGAAATCAGAACGCTCACTGACATTTCCCCTATCTGAAAGTCTGATAAACGCCGGAAAAATGACTAAGTCCCCAAAAAATTTTTTTTCAACTTTTTTCAATTTTACCCCCTTGGGATATATATTCTACGCACACACATTTGGAACTCTCCTGGGGTACCCTCACACATATTTTTCCCTCATTTAGTGGATATTTTCACAAAAAAGTGAAATTTTCAAAAATCCAGAAAATTGGCTGAAAACGACTAAATATCAAGGACTCATTGGGCGAATCGCTCTGTAACTGAAATCGGAACACTCACTGACATTTCCCCTATCTGAAAGTCTGATAAATGCCGGAAAAATTACTAAGTCCAAAAAAAAATGTTTTTCAACTTTTTTCAATTTCACCCCCGTGGGATATATATTCTACCCACACACATTTGGAACTCTCCTGGGGTACCCTCACACATATTATTCCCTCATTTAGTGGATATTTTCACAAAAAAGTGAAATTTTCAAAAATCCAGAAAATTGGCTGAAAACGACTAAATATCAAGAACTCATTGGGCGAATCGCTCTGGAACTGAAATCGGAATGCTCACTGACATTTCCCCTATCTGAAAGTCTGATAAACGCCGGAAACATGACTAAGTCCAAAAAAAAATTTTTTTCAACTTTTTTCAATTTTAGCCCTATGGGATATATATTCTACCCACACACATTTGGAACTCTCCTGGGGTACCCTCACACATATTATTCCCTCATTTATTGGATATTTTCACAAAAAAGTGAAATTTTCAAAAATCCAAAATATCGGCTGAAAAAGACTAAATATCAAGGACTCATTGGGCGAATCGCTCTGTAACTGAAATCAGAACGCTCACTATTTGCCCTATCTGAAAGTCTGATAAATGCCGGAAAAATGACTAAGTCCCAAAAAAAATTTTTTTCAACTTTTTTCAATTTTAGCCCCGTGGGATATATATTCTACCTACACACATTTGGAACTCTCCTGGGGTAACCTCACACATATTATTCCCTCATTTAGTGGATATATTCACAATAAAGTGAAATTTTCAAAAATCCAAAATATTGGCTGAAAACGACTAAATATCAAGGACTCATTGGGCGAATCGCTCTGGAACTGAAATCGGAACTCTCACTGACATTTCCCCTATCTGAAATTCTGATAAACACCGGAAAATGACTAAGTCCAAAAAAAAAATTTTTTCAACTTTTTTCAATTTTGCCCCCGTGGGATATATATTCTACCCACACACATTTGGAACTCTCCTGGGGTACCCTCACACATATTATTCCCTCATTTAGTGGATATTTTCACAAAAAAGTGAAATTTTCAAAAGTCCAGAAAATTGGCTGAAAACGACTAAATAGCAAGGACTCATTGGGCGAATCGCTCTGTAACTGAAATCAGAACGCTCACTGACATTTCCTCTATCTGAAAGTCTGATAAACGCCGGAAAAATGACTAAGTCCAAAAAATTTTTTTTCAACTTTTTTCAATTTTACCCCCTTGGGATATATATTCTACCCACACACATTTGGAACTCTCCTGGGGTACCCTCACACATATTATTCCCTCATTTAGTGGATATTTTCACAAAAAAGTGAAATTTTCAAAAATCCAGAAAATTGGCTGAAAACGATTAAATATCAAGGACTCATTGGGCGAATAGCTCTGGAACTGAAATCGGAACGCTCACTGACATTTCCCCTATCTGAAAATCTGATGAACGCCAGAAAAATGACTAAGTCGAAAAAAAAATTTTTTTCAACTTTTTTAAATTTTACCCCCGTGGGATATATATTCTACCCACACACATTTGGAACTCTCCTGGGGTACCCTCACACATATTATTCCCTCATTTAGTGGATATTTTCACAAAAAAGTGAAATTTTCAAAAATCCAAAATATTGGCTGAAAACGACTAAGTATCAAGGACTCATTGGGCGAATCGGTCTGTAACTGAAATCGGAACGCTCACTGACATTTCCCCTATCTGAAAGTCTGATAAATGCCGGAAAAATGACTAAGTCCAAAAAAAAATGTTTTTCAACTTTTTTCAATTTTACCCCCGTGGGATATATATTCTACCCACACACATTTGGAACTCTCCTGGGGTACCCTCACACATATTATTCCCTCATTTAGTGGATATTTTCACAAAAAAGTGAAATTTTCAAAAATCCAGAAAATTGGCTGAAAACGACTAAATATCAAGGACTCATAGGGCGAATCGCTCTGGAACTGAAATTGGAATGCTCACTGACATTTCCCCTATCTGAAAATCTGATGAACGCCGGAAAAATGACAGTCCAAAAAAAATTTTTTTTCAACTTTTTTAAATTCTACTCCCGTGGGATATATATTCTACCCACAAACATTTGGAACTCTCCTGGGGTACCCTCACACATATTATTCCCTCATTTAGTGGATATTTTCACAAAAAAGTGAAATTTTCAAAAATCCAAAATATTGGCTGAAAACGACTAAGTATCAAGGACTCATTGGGCGAATCGCTCTGTAACTGAAATCGGAACGCTCACTGACATTTCCTCTATCTGAAAGTCTGATAAACGCCGGAAAGATGACTAAGTCGAAAAAAAATAATTTTTCAACTTTTTTAAATTTTACCCCCGTGGGATATATATTCTACCCACACACATTTGGAACTCTCCTGGGGTACCCTCACACATATTATTCCCTCATTTAATGGATATTTTCATAAAAAAGTGAAATTTTCAAAAATCCAGAAAATTGGCTGAAAACGACTAAATATCAAGGACTCATTGGGCGAATCGCTCTGTAACTGAAATCAGAACGCTCACTGACATTTCCCCTATCTGAAAGTCTGATAAACGCCGGAAAAATGACTAAGTCCCCAAAAAATTTTTTTTCAACTTTTTTCAATTTTACCTCCTTGGGATATATATTCTACGCACACACATTTGGAACTCTCCTGGGGTACCCTCACACATATTTTTCCCTCATTTAGTGGATATTTTCACAAAAAAGTGAAATTTTCAAAAATCCAGAAAATTGGCTGAAAACGACTAAATATCAAGGACTCATTGGGCGAATCGCTCTGTAACTGAAATCGGAACACTCACTGACATTTCCCCTATCTGAAAGTCTGATAAATGCCGGAAAAATTACTAAGTCCAAAAAAAAATGTTTTTCAACTTTTTTCAATTTCACCCCCGTGGGATATATATTCTACCCACACACATTTGGAACTCTCCTGGGGTACCCTCACACATATTATTCCCTCATTTAGTGGATATTTTCACAAAAAAGTGAAATTTTCAAAAATCCAGAAAATTGGCTGAACACGACTAAATATCAAGGACTCATTGGGCGAATCGCTCTGTAACTGAAATCAGAACGCTCACTGACATTTCCCCTATCTGAAAGTCTGATAAACGCCGGAAAAATGACTAAGTCCCCAAAAAATTTTTTTTCAACTTTTTTCAATTTTACCCCCTTGGGATATATATTCTACCCACACACATTTGGAACTCTCCTGGGGTACCCTCACACATATTATTCCCTCATTTAATGGATATTTTCATAAAAAAGTGAAATTTTCAAAAATCCAGAAAATTGGCTGAAAACGACTAAATATCAAGGACGCATAGGTCGAATCGCTCTGGAACTGAAATTGGAACGCTCACTGACATTTCCCCTATCTGAATGTCTGATAAATGCCGGAAAAATGACTAAGTTCAAAAAAAAATGTTTTTCAACTTTTTTCAATTTTACCCCCGTGGGATATATATTCTACCCACACACATTTGGAACTCTCCTGGGGTACCCTCACACATATTATTCCCTCATTTAGTGGATATTTTCACAAAAAAGTGAAATTTTCAAAAATCCAGAAAATTGGCTGAAAACGACTAAATAGCAAGGACTCATTGGGCGAATCGCTCTGTAACTGAAATCAGAACGCTCACTGACATTTCCTCTATCTGAAAGTCTGATAAACGCCGGAAAAATGACTAAGTCCAAAAAAATTTTTTTCAACTTTTTTCAATTTTACCCCCTTGGGATATATATTCTACCCACACACATTTGGAACTCTCCTGGGGTACCCTCACACATATTATTCCCTCATTTAGTGGATATTTTCACAAAAAAGTGAAATTTTCAAAAATCCAGAAAATTGGCTGAAAACGATTAAATATCAAGGACTCATTGGGCGAATAGCTCTGGAACTGAAATCGGAACGCTCACTGACATTTCCCCTATCTGAAAATCTGATGAACGCCAGAAAAATGACTAAGTCGAAAAAAAAATTTTTTTCAACTTTTTTAAATTTTACCCCCGTGGGATATATATTCTACCCACACACATTTGGAACTCTCCTGGGGTACCCTCACACATATTATTCCCTCATTTAGTGGATATTTTCACAAAAAAGTGAAATTTTCAAAAATCCAAAATATTGGCTGAAAACGACTAAGTATCAAGGACTCATTGGGCGAATCGGTCTGTAACTGAAATCGGAACGCTCACTGACATTTCCCCTATCTGAAAGTCTGATAAATGCCGGAAAAATGACTAAGTCCAAAAAAAAATGTTTTTCAACTTTTTTCAATTTTACCCCCGTGGGATATATATTCTACCCACACACATTTGGAACTCTCCTTGGGTACCCTCACACATATTATTCCCTCATTTAGTGGATATTTTCACAAAAAAGTGAAATTTTCAAAAATCCAGAAAATTGGCTGAAAACGACTAAATATCAAGGACGCATTGGGCGAATCGCTCTGGAACTGAAATTGGAACGCTCACTGACATTTCCCCTATCTGAAAATCTGATGAACGCCGGAAAAATGACAGTCCAAAAAAAATTTTTTTTCAACTTTTTTAAATTCTACTCCCGTGGGATATATATTCTACCCACAAACATTTGGAACTCTCCTGGGGTACCCTCACACATATTATTCCCTCATTTAGTGGATATTTTCACAAAAAAGTGAAATTTTCAAAAATCCAAAATATTGGCTGAAAACGACTAAGTATCAAGGACTCATTGGGCGAATCGCTCTGTAACTGAAATCGGAACGCTCACTGACATTTCCTCTATCTGAAAGTCTGATAAACGCCGGAAAGATGACTAAGTCGAAAAAAAATAATTTTTCAACTTTTTTAAATTTTACCCCCGTGGGATATATATTCTACCCACACACATTTGGAACTCTCCTGGGGTACCCTCACACATATTATTCCCTCATTTAATGGATATTTTCATAAAAAAGTGAAATTTTCAAAAATCCAGAAAATTGGCTGAAAACGACTAAATATCAAGGACTCATTGGGCGAATCGCTCTGTAACTGAAATCAGAACGCTCACTGACATTTCCCCTATCTGAAAGTCTGATAAACGCCGGAAAAATGACTAAGTCCCCAAAAAATTTTTTTTCAACTTTTTTCAATTTTACCCCCTTGGGATATATATTCTACGCACACACATTTGGAACTCTCCTGGGGTACCCTCACACATATTTTTCCCTCATTTAGTGGATATTTTCACAAAAAAGTGAAATTTTCAAAAATCCAGAAAATTGGCTGAAAACGACTAAATATCAAGGACTCATTGGGCGAATCGCTCTGTAACTGAAATCGGAACACTCACTGACATTTCCCCTATCTGAAAGTCTGATAAATGCCGGAAAAATTACTAAGTCCAAAAAAAAATGTTTTTCAACTTTTTTCAATTTCACCCCCGTGGGATATATATTCTACCCACACACATTTGGAACTCTCCTGGGGTACCCTCACACATATTATTCCCTCATTTAGTGGATATTTTCACAAAAAAGTGAAATTTTCAAAAATCCAGAAAATTGGCTGAAAACGACTAAATATCAAGAACTCATTGGGCGAATCGCTCTGGAACTGAAATCGGAATGCTCACTGACATTTCCCCTATCTGAAAGTCTGATAAACGCCGGAAACATGACTAAGTCCAAAAAAAAATTTTTTTCAACTTTTTTCAATTTTAGCCCTATGGGATATATATTCTACCCACACACATTTGGAACTCTCCTGGGGTACCCTCACACATATTATTCCCTCATTTATTGGATATTTTCACAAAAAAGTGAAATTTTCAAAAATCCAAAATATCGGCTGAAAAAGACTAAATATCAAGGACTCATTGGGCGAATCGCTCTGTAACTGAAATCAGAACGCTCACTATTTGCCCTATCTGAAAGTCTGATAAATGCCGGAAAAATGACTAAGTCCCAAAAAAAATTTTTTTCAACTTTTTTCAATTTTAGCCCCGTGGGATATATATTCTACCTACACACATTTGGAACTCTCCTGGGGTAACCTCACACATATTATTCCCTCATTTAGTGGATATATTCACAATAAAGTGAAATTTTCAAAAATCCAAAATATTGGCTGAAAACGACTAAATATCAAGGACTCATTGGGCGAATCGCTCTGGAACTGAAATCGGAACTCTCACTGACATTTCCCCTATCTGAAATTCTGATAAACACCGGAAAATGACTAAGTCCAAAAAAAAAATTTTTTCAACTTTTTTCAATTTTGCCCCCGTGGGATATATATTCTACCCACACACATTTGGAACTCTCCTGGGGTACCCTCACACATATTATTCCCTCATTTAGTGGATATTTTCACAAAAAAGTGAAATTTTCAAAAATCCAGAAAATTGGCTGAAAACGACTAAATAGCAAGGACTCATTGGGCGAATCGCTCTGTAACTGAAATCAGAACGCTCACTGACATTTCCTCTATCTGAAAGTCTGATAAACGCCGGAAAAATGACTAAGTCCAAAAAATTTTTTTTCAACTTTTTTCAATTTTACCCCCTTGGGATATATATTCTACCCACACACATTTGGAACTCTCCTGGGGTACCCTCACACATATTATTCCCTCATTTAGTGGATATTTTCACAAAAAAGTGAAATTTTCAAAAATCCAGAAAATTGGCTGAAAACGATTAAATATCAAGGACTCATTGGGCGAATAGCTCTGGAACTGAAATCGGAACGCTCACTGACATTTCCCCTATCTGAAAATCTGATGAACGCCAGAAAAATGACTAAGTCGAAAAAAAAATTTTTTTCAACTTTTTTAAATTTTACCCCCGTGGGATATATATTCTACCCACACACATTTGGAACTCTCCTGGGGTACCCTCACACATATTATTCCCTCATTTAGTGGATATTTTCACAAAAAAGTGAAATTTTCAAAAATCCAAAATATTGGCTGAAAACGACTAAGTATCAAGGACTCATTGGGCGAATCGGTCTGTAACTGAAATCGGAACGCTCACTGACATTTCCCCTATCTGAAAGTCTGATAAATGCCGGAAAAATGACTAAGTCCAAAAAAAAATGTTTTTCAACTTTTTTCAATTTTACCCCCGTGGGATATATATTCTACCCACACACATTTGGAACTCTCCTGGGGTACCCTCACACATATTATTCCCTCATTTAGTGGATATTTTCACAAAAAAGTGAAATTTTCAAAAATCCAGAAAATTGGCTGAAAACGACTAAATATCAAGGACTCATAGGGCGAATCGCTCTGGAACTGAAATTGGAACGCTCACTGACATTTCCCCTATCTGAAAATCTGATGAACGCCGGAAAAATGACAGTCCAAAAAAAATTTTTTTTCAACTTTTTTAAATTCTACTCCCGTGGGATATATATTCTACCCACAAACATTTGGAACTCTCCTGGGGTACCCTCACACATATTATTCCCTCATTTAGTGGATATTTTCACAAAAAAGTGAAATTTTCAAAAATCCAAAATATTGGCTGAAAACGACTAAGTATCAAGGACTCATTGGGCGAATCGCTCTGTAACTGAAATCGGAACGCTCACTGACATTTCCTCTATCTGAAAGTCTGATAAACGCCGGAAAGATGACTAAGTCGAAAAAAAATAATTTTTCAACTTTTTTAAATTTTACCCCCGTGGGATATATATTCTACCCACACACATTTGGAACTCTCCTGGGGTACCCTCACACATATTATTCCCTCATTTAATGGATATTTTCATAAAAAAGTGAAATTTTCAAAAATCCAGAAAATTGGCTGAAAACGACTAAATATCAAGGACTCATTGGGCGAATCGCTCTGTAACTGAAATCAGAACGCTCACTGACATTTCCCCTATCTGAAAGTCTGATAAACGCCGGAAAAATGACTAAGTCCCCAAAAAATTTTTTTTCAACTTTTTTCAATTTTACCTCCTTGGGATATATATTCTACGCACACACATTTGGAACTCTCCTGGGGTACCCTCACACATATTTTTCCCTCATTTAGTGGATATTTTCACAAAAAAGTGAAATTTTCAAAAATCCAGAAAATTGGCTGAAAACGACTAAATATCAAGGACTCATTGGGCGAATCGCTCTGTAACTGAAATCGGAACACTCACTGACATTTCCCCTATCTGAAAGTCTGATAAATGCCGGAAAAATTACTAAGTCCAAAAAAAAATGTTTTTCAACTTTTTTCAATTTCACCCCCGTGGGATATATATTCTACCCACACACATTTGGAACTCTCCTGGGGTACCCTCACACATATTATTCCCTCATTTAGTGGATATTTTCACAAAAAAGTGAAATTTTCAAAAATCCAGAAAATTGGCTGAACACGACTAAATATCAAGGACTCATTGGGCGAATCGCTCTGTAACTGAAATCAGAACGCTCACTGACATTTCCCCTATCTGAAAGTCTGATAAACGCCGGAAAAATGACTAAGTCCCCAAAAAATTTTTTTTCAACTTTTTTCAATTTTACCCCCTTGGGATATATATTCTACCCACACACATTTGGAACTCTCCTGGGGTACCCTCACACATATTATTCCCTCATTTAATGGATATTTTCATAAAAAAGTGAAATTTTCAAAAATCCAGAAAATTGGCTGAAAACGACTAAATATCAAGGACGCATAGGTCGAATCGCTCTGGAACTGAAATTGGAACGCTCACTGACATTTCCCCTATCTGAAAATCTGATGAACGCCGGAAAAATGACTAAGTCCCAAAAAAATTTTTTTTTTACTTTTTTAAATTTTACCCCCGTGGGATATATATTCTACCCACAAACATTTGGAACTCTCCTGGGGTACCCTCACACATATTATTCCCTCATTTAGTGGATATTTTCACAAAAAAGTGAAATTTTAAAAAATCCAAAATATTGGCTGAAAACGACTAAGTATCAAGGACTCATTGGGCGAATCGCTCTGTAACTGAAATCGGAACGCTCACTGACATTTCCCCTATCTGAATGTCTGATAAATGCCGGAAAAATGACTAAGTTCAAAAAAAAATGTTTTTCAACTTTTTTCAATTTTACCCCCGTGGGATATATATTCTACCCACACACATTTGGAACTCTCCTGGGGTACCCTCACACATATTATTCCCTCATTTAGTGGATATTTTCACAAAAAAGTGAAATTTTCAAAAATCCAGAAAATTGGCTGAAAACGACTAAATATCAAGGACTCATTGGGCGAATCGCTCTGGAACTGAAATCGGAACGCTCACTGACATTTCCCCTATCTGAAAATCTGATGAACGCCGGAAAAATGACTAAGTCGAAAAAAAAATTTTTTTCAACTTTTTTCAATTTTAGCCCTATGGGATATATATTCTACCCACACACATTTGGAACTCTCCTGGGGTACCCTCACACATATTATTCCCTCATTTATTGGATATTTTCACAAAAAAGTGAAATTTTCAAAAATCCAAAATATTGGCTGAAAACGACTAAATATCAAGGACTCATTGGGCGAATCGCTCTGTAACTGAAATCAGAACGCTCACTGACATTTCCCCTATCTGAAAGTCTGATAAACGCCGGAAAAATGACAAAGTCCCCAAAAAATTTTTTTTCAACTTTTTTCAATTTTACCCCCTTGGGATATATATTCTACCCACACACATTTGGAACTCTTCTGGGGTACCCTCACACATATTATTCCCTCATTTAGTGGATATTTTCACAAAAAAGTGAAATTTTCAAAAATCCAGAAAATTGGCTGAAAACGACTAAATATCAAGGACTCATTGGGCGAATCGCTCTGGAACTGAAATCGGAACGCTCACTGACATTTCCCCTATCTGAAAATCTGATGAACGCCGGAAAAATGACTAAGTCGAAAAAAAATTTTTTTTCAACTTTTTTCAATTTTAGCCCTATGGGATATATATTCTACCCACACACATTTGGAACTCTCCTGGGGTACCCTCACACATATTATTCCCTCATTTATTGGATATTTTCACAAAAAAGTGAAATTTTCAAAAATCCAAAATATTGGCTGAAAACGACTAAATATCAAGGACTCATTGGGCGAATCGCTCTGTAACTGAAATCAGAATGCTCACTGACATTTGCCCTATCTGAAAGTCTGATAAACGCCGGAAAAATGACTAAGTCCAAAAAATTTTTTTTAAAACTTTTTTCAATTTTAGCCCCATGGGATAAGTATTCTACCCACACACATTTGGAACTCTCCTGGGGTACGCTCAGACATATTATTCCCTCATTTAGTGGATATTTCACAAAAAAGTGAAGTTTTCAAAAATCCAGAAAATTGGCTGAAAACTACTAAATATCAAGGACGGATTGGGCGAATCGCTCGGGAACTGAAATCGGAATGCTCATTGACATTTGCCCTATCTGAAAGTCTGATAAACGCTTTTTAAATGACTAAGTCCAAAAAAAAATTTTTTTCAACTTTTTTCAATTTTAGCCCCGTGGGATATATATTCTACCCACACACATTTGGAACTCTCCTGGGGTACCCTCACACATATTATTACATCATTTAGTGGATATTTTCACAAAAAAGTGAAATTTTCAAAAATCTATAAAATTGGCTGAAAACGACTAAATATCAAGGACTCATTTGGGCGAATCGCTCTGTAACTGAAATCAGAACTCTCACTGACATTTCCCCTATCTGAAAGTCTGATAAACACCGGAAAAATGACTAAGTCCAAAAAAAAAAATTTTTCAACTTTTTTCAATTTTACCCCCGTGGGATATATATTCTACCTACACACATTTGGAACTCTCCTGGGGTAACCTCACACATATTATTCCCTCATTTAGTGGATATATTCACAAAAAAGTGAAATTTTCAAAAATCCAGAAAATTGGCTGAAAACGACTAAATATCAAGGACTCATTGGGCGAATCGCTCTGTAACTGAAATCAGAACGCTCACTGACATTTCCCCTATCTGAAAGTCTGATAAACGCCGGAAAAATGACTAAGTCCAAAATTAATTTTTTTTCAACTTTTTTCAATTTTACCCCCGTGGGATATATATTCTACCCACACACATTTGGAACTCTCCTGGGGTACCCTCACACATATTATTCCCTCATTTAGAGGATATTTTCACAAAAAAGTGAAATTTTAAAAAATCCAGAAAATTGGCTGAAAACGACTAAATATCAAGGACTCATTGGGCGAATCGCTCTGTAACTGAAATCAGAACGCTCACTGACATTTCCCCTATCTGAAAGTCTGATAAACGCCGGAAAAATGACTAAGTCCAAAAAAAAATGTTTTTCAACTTTTTTCAATTTTACCCCGTGGGATATATATTCTACACACACACATTTGGAATTCTCCTGGGGTACCCTCACACATATTATTCCCTCATTTAGTGGATATTTTCACAAAAAAGTGAAATTTTCAAAAATCCAGAAAATTGGCTGAAAAAGACTAAATATCAAGGACTCATTGGGCGAATCGCTCTGGAACTGAAATCGGAATGCTTACTGACATTTGCCCTATCTGAAAGTCTGATAAACGCCGGAAAAATGACTAAGTCCAAAATTAATTTTTTTTCAACTTTTTTCAATTTTACCCCCGTGGGATATATATTTTATCCACACACATTTGGAACTCTCCTGGGGTACCCTCACACATATTATTCCCTCATTTAGTGGATATTTTCACAAAAAAGTGAAATTTTCAAAAATCTAGAAAATTGGCTGAAAACGACTAAATATCAAGGACTCATTGGGCGAATCGCTCTGGAACTGAAATCGGAATGCTCACTGACATTTGCCCTATCTGAAAGTCTGATAAACGCTGGAAAAATGACAAAGTCCAAAAAAAAATTGTTTTCAACTTTTTTCAATTTTAGCCCTATGGGATATATATTCTACCCACACACATTTGGAACTCTCCTGGGGTACCCTCACACATATTATTCCCTCATTTAGTGGATATTTTCACAAAAAAGTGAAATTTTCAAAAATCCAGAAAATTGGCTGAAAACGACTAAATATCAAGGACTCATTGGGCGAATCGCTCTGGAACTGAAATCGGAACGCTCACTGACATTTCCCCTATCTGAAAATCTGATGAACGCCGGAAAAATGACTAAGTCGAAAAAAAATTTTTTTTCAACTTTTTTCAATTTTAGCCCTATGGGATATATATTCTACCCACACACATTTGGAACTCTCCTGGGGTACCCTCACACATATTATTCCCTCATTTATTGGATATTTTCACAAAAAAGTGAAATTTTCAAAAATCCAAAATATTGGCTGAAAACGACTAAATATCAAGGACTCATTGGGCGAATCGCTCTGTAACTGAAATCAGAATGCTCACTGACATTTGCCCTATCTGAAAGTCTGATAAACGCCGGAAAAATGACTAAGTCCAAAAAAATTTTTTTAAAACTTTTTTCAATTTTAGCCCCATGGGATAAGTATTCTACCCACACACATTTGGAACTCTCCTGGGGTACGCTCACACATATTATTCCCTCATTTAGTGGATATTTCACAAAAAAGTGAAGTTTTCAAAAATCCAGAAAATTGGCTGAAAACTACTAAATATCAAGGACTGATTGGGCGAATCGCTCTGGAACTGAAATCGGAATGCTCATTGACATTTGCCCTATCTGAAAGTCTGATAAACGCTGTTTAAATGACTAAGTCCAAAAAAAAATTTTTTTCAACTTTTTTCAATTTTAGCCCCGTGGGATATATATTCTACCCACACACATTTGGAACTCTCCTGGGGTACCCTCACACATATTATTACATCATTTAGTGGATATTTTCACAAAAAAGTGAAATTTTCAAAAATCCAGAAAATTGGCTGAAAACGACTAAATATCAAGGACTCATTGGGCGAATCGCTCTGGAACTGAAATCGGAACGCTCACTGACATTTCCCCTATCTGAAAATCTGATGAACGCCGGAAAAATGACTAAGTCGAAAAAAAATTTTTTTTCAACTTTTTTCAATTTTAGCCCTATGGGATATATATTCTACCCACACACATTTGGAACTCTCCTGGGGTACCCTCACACATATTATTCCCTCATTTATTGGATATTTTCACAAAAAAGTGAAATTTTCAAAAATCCAAAATATTGGCTGAAAACGACTAAATATCAAGGACTCATTGGGCGAATCGCTCTGTAACTGAAATCAGAACGCTCACTGACATTTCCCCTATCTGAAAGTCTGATAAACGCCGGAAAAATGACTAAGTCCCCAAAAAATTTTTTTTCAACTTTTTTCAATTTTACCCCCTTGGGATATATATTCTACGCACACACATTTGGAACTCTCCTGGGGTACCCTCACACATATTTTTCCCTCATTTAGTGGATATTTTCACAAAAAAGTGAAATTTTCAAAAATCCAGAAAATTGGCTGAAAACGACTAAATATCAAGGACTCATTGGGCGAATCGCTCTGTAACTGAAATCGGAACACTCACTGACATTTCCCCTATCTGAAAGTCTGATAAATGCCGGAAAAATTACTAAGTCCAAAAAAAAATGTTTTTCAACTTTTTTCAATTTCACCCCCGTGGGATATATATTCTACCCACACACATTTGGAACTCTCCTGGGGTACCCTCACACATATTATTCCCTCATTTAGTGGATATTTTCACAAAAAAGTGAAATTTTCAAAAATCCAGAAAATTGGCTGAAAACGACTAAATATCAAGAACTCATTGGGCGAATCGCTCTGGAACTGAAATCGGAATGCTCACTGACATTTCCCCTATCTGAAAGTCTGATAAACGCCGGAAACATGACTAAGTCCAAAAAAAAATTTTTTTCAACTTTTTTCAATTTTAGCCCTATGGGATATATATTCTACCCACACACATTTGGAACTCTCCTGGGGTACCCTCACACATATTATTCCCTCATTTATTGGATATTTTCACAAAAAAGTGAAATTTTCAAAAATCCAAAATATCGGCTGAAAAAGACTAAATATCAAGGACTCATTGGGCGAATCGCTCTGTAACTGAAATCAGAACGCTCACTATTTGCCCTATCTGAAAGTCTGATAAATGCCGGAAAAATGACTAAGTCCCAAAAAAAATTTTTTTCAACTTTTTTCAATTTTAGCCCCGTGGGATATATATTCTACCTACACACATTTGGAACTCTCCTGGGGTAACCTCACACATATTATTCCCTCATTTAGTGGATATATTCACAATAAAGTGAAATTTTCAAAAATCCAAAATATTGGCTGAAAACGACTAAATATCAAGGACTCATTGGGCGAATCGCTCTGGAACTGAAATCGGAACTCTCACTGACATTTCCCCTATCTGAAATTCTGATAAACACCGGAAAATGACTAAGTCCAAAAAAAAAATTTTTTCAACTTTTTTCAATTTTGCCCCCGTGGGATATATATTCTACCCACACACATTTGGAACTCTCCTGGGGTACCCTCACACATATTATTCCCTCATTTAGTGGATATTTTCACAAAAAAGTGAAATTTTCAAAAATCCAGAAAATTGGCTGAAAACGACTAAATAGCAAGGACTCATTGGGCGAATCGCTCTGTAACTGAAATCAGAACGCTCACTGACATTTCCTCTATCTGAAAGTCTGATAAACGCCGGAAAAATGACTAAGTCCAAAAAATTTTTTTTCAACTTTTTTCAATTTTACCCCCTTGGGATATATATTCTACCCACACACATTTGGAACTCTCCTGGGGTACCCTCACACATATTATTCCCTCATTTAGTGGATATTTTCACAAAAAAGTGAAATTTTCAAAAATCCAGAAAATTGGCTGAAAACGATTAAATATCAAGGACTCATTGGGCGAATCGGTCTGTAACTGAAATCGGAACGCTCACTGACATTTCCCCTATCTGAAAGTCTGATAAATGCCGGAAAAATGACTAAGTCCAAAAAAAAATGTTTTTCAACTTTTTTCAATTTTACCCCCGTGGGATATATATTCTACCCACACACATTTGGAACTCTCCTGGGGTACCCTCACACATATTATTCCCTCATTTAGTGGATATTTTCACAAAAAAGTGAAATTTTCAAAAATCCAGAAAATTGGCTGAAAACGACTAAATATCAAGGACTCATAGGGCGAATCGCTCTGGAACTGAAATTGGAACGCTCACTGACATTTCCCCTATCTGAAAATCTGATGAACGCCGGAAAAATGACAGTCCAAAAAAAATTTTTTTTCAACTTTTTTAAATTCTACTCCCGTGGGATATATATTCTACCCACAAACATTTGGAACTCTCCTGGGGTACCCTCACACATATTATTCCCTCATTTAGTGGATATTTTCACAAAAAAGTGAAATTTTCAAAAATCCAAAATATTGGCTGAAAACGACTAAGTATCAAGGACTCATTGGGCGAATCGCTCTGTAACTGAAATCGGAACGCTCACTGACATTTCCTCTATCTGAAAGTCTGATAAACGCCGGAAAGATGACTAAGTCGAAAAAAAATAATTTTTCAACTTTTTTAAATTTTACCCCCGTGGGATATATATTCTACCCACACACATTTGGAACTCTCCTGGGGTACCCTCACACATATTATTCCCTCATTTAATGGATATTTTCATAAAAAAGTGAAATTTTCAAAAATCCAGAAAATTGGCTGAAAACGACTAAATATCAAGGACTCATTGGGCGAATCGCTCTGTAACTGAAATCAGAACGCTCACTGACATTTCCCCTATCTGAAAGTCTGATAAACGCCGGAAAAATGACTAAGTCCCCAAAAAATTTTTTTTCAACTTTTTTCAATTTTACCTCCTTGGGATATATATTCTACGCACACACATTTGGAACTCTCCTGGGGTACCCTCACACATATTTTTCCCTCATTTAGTGGATATTTTCACAAAAAAGTGAAATTTTCAAAAATCCAGAAAATTGGCTGAAAACGACTAAATATCAAGGACTCATTGGGCGAATCGCTCTGTAACTGAAATCGGAACACTCACTGACATTTCCCCTATCTGAAAGTCTGATAAATGCCGGAAAAATTACTAAGTCCAAAAAAAAATGTTTTTCAACTTTTTTCAATTTCACCCCCGTGGGATATATATTCTACCCACACACATTTGGAACTCTCCTGGGGTACCCTCACACATATTATTCCCTCATTTAGTGGATATTTTCACAAAAAAGTGAAATTTTCAAAAATCCAGAAAATTGGCTGAACACGACTAAATATCAAGGACTCATTGGGCGAATCGCTCTGTAACTGAAATCAGAACGCTCACTGACATTTCCCCTATCTGAAAGTCTGATAAACGCCGGAAAAATGACTAAGTCCCCAAAAAATTTTTTTTCAACTTTTTTCAATTTTACCCCCTTGGGATATATATTCTACCCACACACATTTGGAACTCTCCTGGGGTACCCTCACACATATTATTCCCTCATTTAATGGATATTTTCATAAAAAAGTGAAATTTTCAAAAATCCAGAAAATTGGCTGAAAACGACTAAATATCAAGGACGCATAGGTCGAATCGCTCTGGAACTGAAATTGGAACGCTCACTGACATTTCCCCTATCTGAAAATCTGATGAACGCCGGAAAAATGACTAAGTCCCAAAAAAATTTTTTTTTTACTTTTTTAAATTTTACCCCCGTGGGATATATATTCTACCCACAAACATTTGGAACTCTCCTGGGGTACCCTCACACATATTATTCCCTCATTTAGTGGATATTTTCACAAAAAAGTGAAATTTTAAAAAATCCAAAATATTGGCTGAAAACGACTAAGTATCAAGGACTCATTGGGCGAATCGCTCTGTAACTGAAATCGGAACGCTCACTGACATTTCCCCTATCTGAATGTCTGATAAATGCCGGAAAAATGACTAAGTTCAAAAAAAAATGTTTTTCAACTTTTTTCAATTTTACCCCCGTGGGATATATATTCTACCCACACACATTTGGAACTCTCCTGGGGTACCCTCACACATATTATTCCCTCATTTAGTGGATATTTTCACAAAAAAGTGAAATTTTCAAAAATCCAGAAAATTGGCTGAAAACGACTAAATATCAAGGACTCATTGGGCGAATCGCTCTGGAACTGAAATCGGAACGCTCACTGACATTTCCCCTATCTGAAAATCTGATGAACGCCGGAAAAATGACTAAGTCGAAAAAAAAATTTTTTTCAACTTTTTTCAATTTTAGCCCTATGGGATATATATTCTACCCACACACATTTGGAACTCTCCTGGGGTACCCTCACACATATTATTCCCTCATTTATTGGATATTTTCACAAAAAAGTGAAATTTTCAAAAATCCAAAATATTGGCTGAAAACGACTAAATATCAAGGACTCATTGGGCGAATCGCTCTGTAACTGAAATCAGAACGCTCACTGACATTTCCCCTATCTGAAAGTCTGATAAACGCCGGAAAAATGACAAAGTCCCCAAAAAATTTTTTTTCAACTTTTTTCAATTTTACCCCCTTGGGATATATATTCTACCCACACACATTTGGAACTCTTCTGGGGTACCCTCACACATATTATTCCCTCATTTAGTGGATATTTTCACAAAAAAGTGAAATTTTCAAAAATCCAGAAAATTGGCTGAAAACGACTAAATATCAAGGACTCATTGGGCGAATCGCTCTGGAACTGAAATCGGAACGCTCACTGACATTTCCCCTATCTGAAAATCTGATGAACGCCGGAAAAATGACTAAGTCGAAAAAAAATTTTTTTTCAACTTTTTTCAATTTTAGCCCTATGGGATATATATTCTACCCACACACATTTGGAACTCTCCTGGGGTACCCTCACACATATTATTCCCTCATTTATTGGATATTTTCACAAAAAAGTGAAATTTTCAAAAATCCAAAATATTGGCTGAAAACGACTAAATATCAAGGACTCATTGGGCGAATCGCTCTGTAACTGAAATCAGAATGCTCACTGACATTTGCCCTATCTGAAAGTCTGATAAACGCCGGAAAAATGACTAAGTCCAAAAAATTTTTTTTAAAACTTTTTTCAATTTTAGCCCCATGGGATAAGTATTCTACCCACACACATTTGGAACTCTCCTGGGGTACGCTCAGACATATTATTCCCTCATTTAGTGGATATTTCACAAAAAAGTGAAGTTTTCAAAAATCCAGAAAATTGGCTGAAAACTACTAAATATCAAGGACGGATTGGGCGAATCGCTCGGGAACTGAAATCGGAATGCTCATTGACATTTGCCCTATCTGAAAGTCTGATAAACGCTTTTTAAATGACTAAGTCCAAAAAAAAATTTTTTTCAACTTTTTTCAATTTTAGCCCCGTGGGATATATATTCTACCCACACACATTTGGAACTCTCCTGGGGTACCCTCACACATATTATTACATCATTTAGTGGATATTTTCACAAAAAAGTGAAATTTTCAAAAATCTATAAAATTGGCTGAAAACGACTAAATATCAAGGACTCATTTGGGCGAATCGCTCTGTAACTGAAATCAGAACTCTCACTGACATTTCCCCTATCTGAAAGTCTGATAAACACCGGAAAAATGACTAAGTCCAAAAAAAAAAATTTTTCAACTTTTTTCAATTTTACCCCCGTGGGATATATATTCTACCTACACACATTTGGAACTCTCCTGGGGTAACCTCACACATATTATTCCCTCATTTAGTGGATATATTCACAAAAAAGTGAAATTTTCAAAAATCCAGAAAATTGGCTGAAAACGACTAAATATCAAGGACTCATTGGGCGAATCGCTCTGTAACTGAAATCAGAACGCTCACTGACATTTCCCCTATCTGAAAGTCTGATAAACGCCGGAAAAATGACTAAGTCCAAAATTAATTTTTTTTCAACTTTTTTCAATTTTACCCCCGTGGGATATATATTCTACCCACACACATTTGGAACTCTCCTGGGGTACCCTCACACATATTATTCCCTCATTTAGAGGATATTTTCACAAAAAAGTGAAATTTTAAAAAATCCAGAAAATTGGCTGAAAACGACTAAATATCAAGGACTCATTGGGCGAATCGCTCTGTAACTGAAATCAGAACGCTCACTGACATTTCCCCTATCTGAAAGTCTGATAAACGCCGGAAAAATGACTAAGTCCAAAAAAAAATGTTTTTCAACTTTTTTCAATTTTACCCCGTGGGATATATATTCTACACACACACATTTGGAATTCTCCTGGGGTACCCTCACACATATTATTCCCTCATTTAGTGGATATTTTCACAAAAAAGTGAAATTTTCAAAAATCCAGAAAATTGGCTGAAAAAGACTAAATATCAAGGACTCATTGGGCGAATCGCTCTGGAACTGAAATCGGAATGCTTACTGACATTTGCCCTATCTGAAAGTCTGATAAACGCCGGAAAAATGACTAAGTCCAAAATTAATTTTTTTTCAACTTTTTTCAATTTTACCCCCGTGGGATATATATTTTATCCACACACATTTGGAACTCTCCTGGGGTACCCTCACACATATTATTCCCTCATTTAGTGGATATTTTCACAAAAAAGTGAAATTTTCAAAAATCTAGAAAATTGGCTGAAAACGACTAAATATCAAGGACTCATTGGGCGAATCGCTCTGGAACTGAAATCGGAATGCTCACTGACATTTGCCCTATCTGAAAGTCTGATAAACGCTGGAAAAATGACAAAGTCCAAAAAAAAATTGTTTTCAACTTTTTTCAATTTTAGCCCTATGGGATATATATTCTACCCACACACATTTGGAACTCTCCTGGGGTACCCTCACACATATTATTCCCTCATTTAGTGGATATTTTCACAAAAAAGTGAAATTTTCAAAAATCCAGAAAATTGGCTGAAAACGACTAAATATCAAGGACTCATTGGGCGAATCGCTCTGGAACTGAAATCGGAACGCTCACTGACATTTCCCCTATCTGAAAATCTGATGAACGCCGGAAAAATGACTAAGTCGAAAAAAAATTTTTTTTCAACTTTTTTCAATTTTAGCCCTATGGGATATATATTCTACCCACACACATTTGGAACTCTCCTGGGGTACCCTCACACATATTATTCCCTCATTTATTGGATATTTTCACAAAAAAGTGAAATTTTCAAAAATCCAAAATATTGGCTGAAAACGACTAAATATCAAGGACTCATTGGGCGAATCGCTCTGTAACTGAAATCAGAATGCTCACTGACATTTGCCCTATCTGAAAGTCTGATAAACGCCGGAAAAATGACTAAGTCCAAAAAAATTTTTTTAAAACTTTTTTCAATTTTAGCCCCATGGGATAAGTATTCTACCCACACACATTTGGAACTCTCCTGGGGTACGCTCACACATATTATTCCCTCATTTAGTGGATATTTCACAAAAAAGTGAAGTTTTCAAAAATCCAGAAAATTGGCTGAAAACTACTAAATATCAAGGACTGATTGGGCGAATCGCTCTGGAACTGAAATCGGAATGCTCATTGACATTTGCCCTATCTGAAAGTCTGATAAACGCTGTTTAAATGACTAAGTCCCAAAAAAAATTTTTTTCAACTTTTTTCAATTTTAGCCCCGTGGGATATATATTCTACCCACACACATTTGGAACTCTCCTGGGGTACCCTCACACATATTATTACATCATTTAGTGGATATTTTCACAAAAAAGTGAAATTTTCAAAAATCCAGAAAATTGGCTGAAAACGACTAAATATCAAGGACTCATTGGGCGAATCGCTCTGGAACTGAAATCGGAACGCTCACTGACATTTCCCCTATCTGAAAATCTGATGAACGCCGGAAAAATGACTAAGTCGAAAAAAAATTTTTTTTCAACTTTTTTCAATTTTAGCCCTATGGGATATATATTCTACCCACACACATTTGGAACTCTCCTGGGGTACCCTCACACATATTATTCCCTCATTTATTGGATATTTTCACAAAAAAGTGAAATTTTCAAAAATCCAAAATATTGGCTGAAAACGACTAAATATCAAGGACTCATTGGGCGAATCGCTCTGTAACTGAAATCAGAATGCTCACTGACATTTGCCCTATCTGAAAGTCTGATAAACGCCGGAAAAATGACTAAGTCCAAAAAAATTTTTTTAAAACTTTTTTCAATTTTAGCCCCATGGGATAAGTATTCTACCCACACACATTTGGAACTCTCCTGGGGTACGCTCACACATATTATTCCCTCATTTAGTGGATATTTCACAAAAAAGTGAAGTTTTCAAAAATCCAGAAAATTGGCTGAAAACTACTAAATATCAAGGACTGATTGGGCGAATCGCTCTGGAACTGAAATCGGAATGCTCATTGACATTTGCCCTATCTGAAAGTCTGATAAACGCTGTTTAAATGACTAAGTCCAAAAAAAAATTTTTTTCAACTTTTTTCAATTTTAGCCCCGTGGGATATATATTCTACCCACACACATTTGGAACTCTCCTGGGGTACCCTCACACATATTATTACATCATTTAGTGGATATTTTCACAAAAAAGTGAAATTTTCAAAAATCCAGAAAATTGGCTGAAAACGACTAAATATCAAGGACTCATTGGGCGAATCGCTCTGTAACTGAAATCAGAACGCTCACTGACATTTCCCCTATCTGAAAGTCTGATAAACGCCGGAAAAATGACTAAGTCCAAAATTAATTTTTTTTCAACTTTTTTCAATTTTACCCCCGTGGGATATATATTCTACCCACACACATTTGGAACTCTCCTGGGGTACCCTCACACATATTATTCCCTCATTTAGAGGATATTTTCACAAAAAAGTGAAATTTTAAAAAATCCAGAAAATTGGCTGAAAACGACTAAATATCAAGGACTCATTGGGCGAATCGCTCTGTAACTGAAATCAGAACGCTCACTGACATTTCCCCTATCTGAAAGTCTGATAAACGCCGGAAAAATGACTAAGTCCAAAAAAAAATGTTTTTCAACTTTTTTCAATTTTACCCCGTGGGATATATATTCTACACACACACATTTGGAATTCTCCTGGGGTACCCTCACACATATTATTCCCTCATTTAGTGGATATTTTCACAAAAAAGTGAAATTTTCAAAAATCCAGAAAATTGGCTGAAAACGACTAAATATCAAGGACTCATTGGGCGAATCGCTCTGGAACTGAAATCGGAACGCTCACTGACATTTCCCCTATCTGAAAATCTGATGAACGCCGGAAAAATGACTAAGTCGAAAAAAAAATTTTTTTCAACTTTTTTCAATTTTAGCCCTATGGGATATATATTCTACCCACACACATTTGGAACTCTCCTGGGGTACCCTCACACATATTATTCCCTCATTTATTGGATATTTTCACAAAAAAGTGAAATTTTCAAAAATCCAAAATATTGGCTGAAAACGACTAAATATCAAGAACTCATTGGGCGAATCGCTCTGTAACTGAAATCAGAATGCTCACTGACATTTGCCCTATCTGAAAGTCTGATAAACGCCGGAAAAATGACTAAGTCCAAAAAAATTTTTTTAAAACTTTTTTCAATTTTAGCCCCATGGGATAAGTATTCTACCCACACACATTTGGAACTCTCCTGGGGTACGCTCACACATATTATTCCCTCATTTAGTGGATATTTCACAAAAAAGTGAAGTTTTCAAAAATCCAGAAAATTGGCTGAAAACTACTAAATATCAAGGACTGATTGGGCGAATCGCTCTGGAACTGAAATCGGAATGCTCATTGACATTTGCCCTATCTGAAAGTCTGATAAACGCTGTTTAAATGACTAAGTCCAAAAAAAAATTTTTTTCAACTTTTTTCAATTTTAGCCCCGTGGGATATATATTCTACCCACACACATTTGGAACTCTCCTGGGGTACCCTCACACATATTATTACATCATTTAGTGGATATTTTCACAAAAAAGTGAAATTTTCAAAAATCCAGAAAATTGGCTGAAAACGACTAAATATCAAGGACTCATTGGGCGAATCGCTCTGTAACTGAAATCAGAACTCTCACTGACATTTCCCCTATCTGAAAGTCTGATAAACACCGGAAAAATGACTAAGTCCAAAAAAAAAAATTTTTCAACTTTTTTCAATTTTACCCCCGTGGGATATATATTCTACCTACACACATTTGGAACTCTCCTGGGGTAACCTCACACATATTATTCCCTCATTTAGTGGATATATTCACAAAAAAGTGAAATTTTCAAAAATCCAGAAAATTGGCTGAAAACGACTAAATATCAAGGACTCATTGGGCGAATCGCTCTGTAACTGAAATCAGAACGCTCACTGACATTTCCCCTATCTGAAAGTCTGATAAACGCCGGAAAAATGACTAAGTCCAAAATTAATTTTTTTTCAACTTTTTTCAATTTTACCCCCGTGGGATATATATTCTACCCACACACATTTGGAACTCTCCTGGGGTACCCTCACACATATTATTCCCTCATTTATTGGATATTTTCACAAAAAAGTGAAATTTTCAAAAATCCAAAATATTGGCTGAAAACGACTAAATATCAAGGACTCATTGGGCGAATCGCTCTGTAACTGAAATCAGAATGCTCACTGACATTTGCCCTATCTGAAAGTCTGAT
Organism: Phyllobates terribilis; assembly: GCF_046119375.1. Classification (NCBI taxonomy): domain Eukaryota; kingdom Metazoa; phylum Chordata; class Amphibia; order Anura; family Dendrobatidae; genus Phyllobates; species Phyllobates terribilis. The sequence continues at coordinate 364,875,376 of NW_027362764.1, read as the reverse complement.
AAACGCCGGAAAAATGACTAAGTCCAAAAAAATTTTTTTAAAACTTTTTTCAATTTTAGCCCCATGGGATATATATTCTACCAACACACATTTGGAACTCTCCTGGGGTACCCTCACACATATTATTCCCTCATTTAGTGGATATTTCACAAAAAAGTGAAGTTTTCAAAAATCCAGAAAATTGGCTGAAAACGACTAAATATCAAGGACTCATTGGGCGAATCGCTCTGTAACTGAAATCAGAACTCTCACTGACATTTCCCCTATCTGAAAGTCTGATAAACACCGGAAAAATGACTAAGTCCAAAAAAAAAAAATTTTCAACTTTTTTCAATTTTACCCCCGTGGGATATATATTCTACCTACACACATTTGGAACTCTCCTGGGGTAACCTCACACATATTATTCCCTCATTTAGTGGATATATTCACAAAAAAGTGAAGTTTTCAAAAATCCAGAAAATTGGCTGAAAACGACTAAATATCAAGGACTCATTGGGCGAATCGCTCTGGAACTGAAATCGGAACGCTCACTGACATTTCCCCTATCTGAAAATCTGATGAACGCCGGAAAAATGACTAAGTGGAAAAAAAAATTTTTTTCAACTTTTTTCAATTTTACCCCCGTGGGATATATATTCTACCCACACACATTTGGAACTCTCCTGGGGTAACCTCACACATATTATTCCCTCATTTAGTGGATATATTCACAAAAAAGTGAAATTTTCAAAAATCCAGAAAATTGGCTGAAAACGACTAAATATCAAGGACTCATTGGGCGAATCGCTCTGTAACTGAAATCAGAACGCTCACTGACATTTCCCCTATCTGAAAGTCTGATAAACGCCGGAAAAATGACTAAGTCCAAAATTAATTTTTTTTCAACTTTTTTCAATTTTACCCCCGTGGGATATATATTCTACCCACACACATTTGGAACTCTCCTGGGGTACCCTCACACATATTTTTCCCTCATTTAGAGGATATTTTCACAAAAAAGTAAAATTTTAAAAAATCCAGAAAATTGGCTGAAAACGACTAAATATCAAGGACTCATTGGGCGAATCGCTCTGTAACTGAAATCAGAACGCTCACTGACATTTCCCCTATCTGAAAGTCTGATAAACGCCGGAAAAATGACTAAGTCCAAAAAAAAATGTTTTTCAACTTTTTTCAATTTTACCCCGTGGGATATATATTCTACACACACACATTTGGAATTCTCCTCCGGTACCCTCACACATATTATTCCCTCATTTAGTGGATATTTTCACAAAAAAGTGAAATTTTCAAAAATCCAGAAAATTGGCTGAAAAAGACTAAATATCAAGGACTCATTGGGCGAATCGCTCTGGAACTGAAATCGGAATGCTTACTGACATTTGCACTATCTGAAAGTCTGATAAACGCCAGAAAAATGACTAAGTCCAAAATTAATTTTTTTTCAACTTTTTTCAATTTTACCCCCGTGGGATATATATTTTATCCACACACATTTGGAACTCTCCTGGGGTACCCTCACACATATTATTCCCTCATTTAGTGGATATTTTCACAAAAAAGTGAAATTTTCAAAAATCTAGAAAATTGGCTGAAAACGACTAAATATCAAGGACTCATTGGGCGAATCGCTCTGGAACTGAAATCGGAATGCTCACTGACATTTGCCCTATCTGAAAGTCTGATAAACGCTGGAAAAATGACAAAGTCCAAAAAAAAATTGTTTTCAACTTTTTTCAATTTTAGCCCTATGGGATATATATTCTACCCACACACATTTGGAACTCTCCTGGGGTACCCTCACACATATTATTCCCTCATTTATTGGATATTTTCACAAAAAAGTGAAATTTTCAAAAATCCAAAATATTGGCTGAAAACGACTAAATATCAAGGACTCATTGGGCGAATCGCTCTGTAACTGAAATCAGAATGCTCACTGACATTTGCCCTATCTGAAAGTCTGATAAACGCCGGAAAAATGACTAAGTCCAAAAAAATTTTTTTAAAACTTTTTTCAATTTTAGCCCCATGGGATATATATTCTACCAACACACATTTGGAACTCTCCTGGGGTACCCTCACACATATTATTCCCTCATTTAGTGGATATTTCACAAAAAAGTGAAGTTTTCAAAAATCCAGAAAATTGGCTGAAAACGACTAAATATCAAGGACTCATTGGGCGAATCGCTCTGTAACTGAAATCAGAACTCTCACTGACATTTCCCCTATCTGAAAGTCTGATAAACACCGGAAAAATGACTAAGTCCAAAAAAAAAAAATTTTCAACTTTTTTCAATTTTACCCCCGTGGGATATATATTCTACCTACACACATTTGGAACTCTCCTGGGGTAACCTCACACATATTATTCCCTCATTTAGTGGATATATTCACAAAAAAGTGAAGTTTTCAAAAATCCAGAAAATTGGCTGAAAACGACTAAATATCAAGGACTCATTGGGCGAATCGCTCTGGAACTGAAATCGGAACGCTCACTGACATTTCCCCTATCTGAAAGTCTGATAAACGCCGGAAAAATGACTAAGTCCAAAAAAAAATGTTTTTCAACTTTTTTCAATTTTACCCCGTGGGATATATATTCTACACACACACATTTGGAATTCTCCTGGGGTACCCTCACACATATTATTCCCTCATTTAGTGGATATTTTCACAAAAAAGTGAAATTTTCAAAAATCTAGAAAATTGGCTGAAAACGACTAAATATCAAGGACTCATTGGGCGAATCGCTCTGGAACTGAAATCGGAATGCTCACTGACATTTGCCCTATCTGAAAGTCTGATAAACGCTGGAAAAATGACAAAGTCCAAAAAAAAATTGTTTTCAACTTTTTTCAATTTTAGCCCTATGGGATATATATTCTACCCACACACATTTGGAACTCTCCTGGGGTACCCTCACACATATTATTCCCTCATTTATTGGATATTTTCACAAAAAAGTGAAATTTTCAAAAATCCAAAATATTGGCTGAAAACGACTAAATATCAAGGACTCATTGGGCGAATCGCTCTGTAACTGAAATCAGAATGCTCACTGACATTTGCCCTATCTGAAAGTCTGATAAACGCCGGAAAAATGACTAAGTCCAAAAAAATTTTTTTAAAACTTTTTTCAATTTTAGCCCCATGGGATATATATTCTACCAACACACATTTGGAACTCTCCTGGGGTACCCTCACACATATTATTCCCTCATTTAGTGGATATTTCACAAAAAAGTGAAGTTTTCAAAAATCCAGAAAATTGGCTGAAAACGACTAAATATCAAGGACTCATTGGGCGAATCGCTCTGTAACTGAAATCAGAACTCTCACTGACATTTCCCCTATCTGAAAGTCTGATAAACACCGGAAAAATGACTAAGTCCAAAAAAAAAAAATTTTCAACTTTTTTCAATTTTACCCCCGTGGGATATATATTCTACCTACACACATTTGGAACTCTCCTGGGGTAACCTCACACATATTATTCCCTCATTTAGTGGATATATTCACAAAAAAGTGAAGTTTTCAAAAATCCAGAAAATTGGCTGAAAACGACTAAATATCAAGGACTCATTGGGCGAATCGCTCTGGAACTGAAATCGGAACGCTCACTGACATTTCCCCTATCTGAAAATCTGATGAACGCCGGAAAAATGACTAAGTGGAAAAAAAAATTTTTTTCAACTTTTTTCAATTTTACCCCCGTGGGATATATATTCTACCCACACACATTTGGAACTCTCCTGGGGTACCCTCACACATATTATTCCCTCATTTAGTGGATATTTTCACAAAAAAGTGAAATTTTCAAAAATCCAGAAAATTGGCTGAAAATGACTAAATATCAAGGACTCATTTGGGCGAATCGCTCTGTAACTGAAATCAGAACTCTCACTGACATTTCCCCTATCTGAAAGTCTGATAAACACCGGAAAAATGACTAAGTCCAAAAAAAAAAAATTTTCAACTTTTTTCAATTTTACCCCCGTGGGATATATATTCTACCTACACACATTTGGAACTCTCCTGGGGTAACCTCACACATATTATTCCCTCATTTAGTGGATATATTCACAAAAAAGTGAAATTTTCAAAAATCCAGAAAATTGGCTGAAAACGACTAAATATCAAGGACTCATTGGGCGAATCGCTCTGTAACTGAAATCAGAACGCTCACTGACATTTCCCCTATCTGAAAGTCTGATAATCGCCGGAAAAATGACTAAGTCCAAAATTAATTTTTTTTCAACTTTTTTCAATTTTACCCCCGTGGGATATATATTCTACCCACACACATTTGGAACTCTCCTGGGGTACCCTCACACATATTATTCCCTCATTTAGTGGATATTTTCACAAAAAAGTGAAGTTTTCAAAAATCCAGAAAATTGGCTGAAAACGACTAAATATCAAGGACTCATTGGGCGAATCGCTCTGGAACTGAAATCGGAACGCTCACTGACATTTCCCCTATCTGAAAGTCTGATAAACGCCGGAAAAATGACTAAGTCCAAAAAAAAATGTTTTTCAACTTTTTTCAATTTTACCCCGTGGGATATATATTCTACACACACATATTTGGAATTCTCCTGGGGTACCCTCACACATATTATTCCCTCATTTAGTGGATATTTTCACAAAAAAGTGAAATTTTCAAAAATCCAGAAAATTGGCTGAAAAAGACTAAATATCAAGGACTCATTGGGCGAATCGCTCTGGAACTGAAATCGGAATGCTTACTGACATTTGCCCTATCTGAAAGTCTGATAAACGCCGGAAAAATGACTAAGTCCAAAATTAATTTTTTTTCAACTTTTTTCAATTTTACCCCCGTGGGATATATATTTTATCCACACACATTTGGAACTCTCCTGGGGTACCCTCACACATATTATTCCCTCATTTAGTGGATATTTTCACAAAAAAGTGAAATTTTCAAAAATCTAGAAAATTGGCTGAAAACGACTAAATATCAAGGACTCATTGGGCGAATCGCTCTGGAACTGAAATCGGAATGCTCACTGACATTTGCCCTATCTGAAAGTCTGATAAACGCTGGAAAAATGACAAAGTCCAAAAAAAAATTGTTTTCAACTTTTTTCAATTTTAGCCCTATGGGATATATATTCTACCCACACACATTTGGAACTCTCCTGGGGTACCCTCACACATATTATTCCCTCATTTATTGGATATTTTCACAAAAAAGTGAAATTTTCAAAAATCCAAAATATTGGCTGAAAACGACTAAATATCAAGGACTCATTGGGCGAATCGCTCTGTAACTGAAATCAGAATGCTCACTGACATTTGCCCTATCTGAAAGTCTGATAAACGCCGGAAAAATGACTAAGTCCAAAAAAATTTTTTTAAAACTTTTTTCAATTTTAGCCCCATGGGATATATATTCTACCAACACACATTTGGAACTCTCCTGGGGTACCCTCACACATATTATTCCCTCATTTAGTGGATATTTCACAAAAAAGTGAAGTTTTCAAAAATCCAGAAAATTGGCTGAAAACGACTAAATATCAAGGACTCATTGGGCGAATCGCTCTGTAACTGAAATCAGAACTCTCACTGACATTTCCCCTATCTGAAAGTCTGATAAACACCGGAAAAATGACTAAGTCCAAAAAAAAAAAATTTTCAACTTTTTTCAATTTTACCCCCGTGGGATATATATTCTACCTACACACATTTGGAACTCTCCTGGGGTAACCTCACACATATTATTCCCTCATTTAGTGGATATATTCACAAAAAAGTGAAGTTTTCAAAAATCCAGAAAATTGGCTGAAAACGACTAAATATCAAGGACTCATTGGGCGAATCGCTCTGGAACTGAAATCGGAACGCTCACTGACATTTCCCCTATCTGAAAATCTGATGAACGCCGGAAAAATGACTAAGTGGAAAAAAAAATTTTTTTCTACTTTTTTCAATTTTACCCCCGTGGGATATATATTCTACCCACACACATTTGGAACTCTCCTGGGGTACCCTCACACATATTATTCCCTCATTTAGTGGATATTTTCACAAAAAAGTGAAATTTTCAAAAATCCAGAAAATTGGCTGAAAACGACTAAATATCAAGGACTCATTTGGGCGAATCGCTCTGTAACTGAAATCAGAACTCTCACTGACATTTCCCCTATCTGAAAGTCTGATAAACACCGGAAAAATGACTAAGTCCAAAAAAAAAAAATTTTCAACTTTTTTCAATTTTACCCCCGTGGGATATATATTCTACCTACACACATTTGGAACTCTCCTGGGGTAACCTCACACATATTATTCCCTCATTTAGTGGATATATTCACAAAAAAGTGAAATTTTCAAAAATCCAGAAAATTGGCTGAAAACGACTAAATATCAAGGACTCATTGGGCGAATCGCTCTGTAACTGAAATCAGAACTCTCACTGACATTTCCCCTATCTGAAAGTCTGATAAACGCCGGAAAAATGACTAAGTCCAAAAAAAAATGTTTTTCAACTTTTTTCAATTTTACCCCCGTGGGATATATATTCTACACAAACACATTTGGAAATCTCCTGGGGTACCCTCACACATATTATTCCCTCATTTAGTGGATATTTTCACAAAAAAGTGAAATTTTCAAAAATCCAGAAAATTGGCTGAAAAGGACTAAATATCGAGGACTGATTGGGCGAATCGCTCTGTAACTAAAATCAGAACGCTCACTGACATTTCCCCTATCTGAAAGTCTGATAAATGCCGGAAAAATGACTAAGTCCAAAAAAAAATTTTTTTCAACTTTTTTCAATTTTACCCCCTTGGGATATATATTCTACCTACACACATTTGGAACTCTCCTGGGGTAACCTCACACATATTATTCCCTCATTTAGTGGATATATTTACAAAAAAAGTGAAATTTTCAAAAATCCAAAATATTGGCTGAAAACGACTAAATCTCAAGGACTCATTGGGCGGAACGCTCTGGAACTGAAATCTGAATGCTCACTGACATTTGCCCTATCTGAAAGTCTGATAAACGCCGGAAAAATGACTAAGTCCAAAATTAATTTTTTTTCAACTTTTTTCAATTTTAGCCCCGTGGGATATATATTCTACCTACACACATTTGGAACTCTCCTGGGGTACCCTCACACATATTATTCCCTCATTTAGTGGATATTTTCACAAAAAAGTGAAATTTTCAAAAATCCAAAATATTGGCTGAAAACGACTAAGTATCAAGGACACATTGGGCGAATCGATCTGGAACTGAAATCGGAACGCTCACTGACATTTCCCCTATCTGAAAGTCTGATAAACGCCCGAAAAATGACTAAGTCCCCCAAAAAGATTTTTTTCAACTTTTTTCAATTTTACCCCCGTGGGATATATATCCTACCTACACACATTTGGAACTCTCCTGGGGTACCCTCACACAAATTATTCCCTCATTTAGTTTATATTTTCACAAAAAAGTGAAATTTTCAAAAATCCAGAAAATTGGCTGAAAACGACTTAATATCAAGGACTCATTGGGCGAATCGCTCTGGAACTGAAATCGGAACGCTCACTGACATTTCCCCTATCTGAAAGTCTGATAAACGCCGGAAAAATGACTAAGTCCAAAAAAAAATGTTTTTCAACTTTTTTCAATTTTACCCCGTGGGATATATATTCTACACACACACATTTGGAATTCTCCTGGGGTACCCTCACACATATTATTCCCTCATTTAGTGGATATTTTCACAAAAAAGTGAAATTTTCAAAAATCCAGAAAATTGGCTGAAAAAGACTAAATATCAAGGACTCATTGGGCGAATCGCTCTGGAACTGAAATCGGAATGCTTACTGACATTTGCCCTATCTGAAAGTCTGATAAACGCCGGAAAAATGACTAAGTCCAAAATTAATTTTTTTTCAACTTTTTTCAATTTTACCCCCGTGGGATATATATTTTATCCACACACATTTGGAACTCTCCTGGGGTACCCTCACACATATTATTCCCTCATTTAGTGGATATTTTCACAAAAAAGTGAAATTTTCAAAAATCTAGAAAATTGGCTGAAAACGACTAAATATCAAGGACTCATTGGGCGAATCGCTCTGGAACTGAAATCGGAATGCTCACTGACATTTGCCCTATCTGAAAGTCTGATAAACGCTGGAAAAATGACTAAGTCCAAAAAAAAATGTTTTTCAACTTTTTTCAATTTTACCCCGTGGGATATATATTCTACACACACACATTTGGAATTCTCCTGGGGTACCCTCACACATATTATTCCCTCATTTAGTGGATATTTTCACAAAAAAGTGAAATTTTCAAAAATCCAGAAAATTGGCTGAAAAAGACTAAATATCAAGGACTCATTGGGCGAATCGCTCTGGAACTGAAATCGGAATGCTTACTGACATTTGCCCTATCTGAAAGTCTGATAAACGCCGGAAAAATGACTAAGTCCAAAATTAATTTTTTTTCAACTTTTTTCAATTTTACCCCCGTGGGATATATATTTTATCCACACACATTTGGAACTCTCCTGGGGTACCCTCACACATATTATTCCCTCATTTAGTGGATATTTTCACAAAAAAGTGAAATTTTCAAAAATCTAGAAAATTGGCTGAAAACAACTAAATATCAAGGACTCATTGGGCGAATCGCTCTGGTACTGAAATCGGAATGCTCACTGACATTTGCCCTATCTGAAAGTCTGATAAACGCTGGAAAAATGACAAAGTCCAAAAAAAAATTGTTTTCAACTTTTTTCAATTTTAGCCCTATGGGATATATATTCTACCCACACACATTTGGAACTCTCCTGGGGTACCCTCACACATATTATTCCCTCATTTATTGGATATTTTCACAAAAAAGTGAAATTTTCAAAAATCCAAAATATTGGCTGAAAACGACTAAATATCAAGGACTCATTGGGCGAATCGCTCTGTAACTGAAATCAGAATGCTCACTGACATTTGCCCTATCTGAAAGTCTGATAAACGCCGGAAAAATGACTAAGTCCAAAAAAATTTTTTTAAAACTTTTTTCAATTTTAGCCCCATGGGATATATATTCTACCAACACACATTTGGAACTCTCCTGGGGTACCCTCACACATATTATTCCCTCATTTAGTGGATATTTCACAAAAAAGTGAAGTTTTCAAAAATCCAGAAAATTGGCTGAAAACGACTAAATATCAAGGACTCATTGGGCGAATCGCTCTGTAACTGAAATCAGAACTCTCACTGACATTTCCCCTATCTGAAAGTCTGATAAACACCGGAAAAATGACTAAGTCCAAAAAAAAAAAATTTTCAACTTTTTTCAATTTTACCCCCGTGGGATATATATTCTACCTACACACATTTGGAACTCTCCTGGGGTAACCTCACACATATTATTCCCTCATTTAGTGGATATATTCACAAAAAAGTGAAGTTTTCAAAAATCCAGAAAATTGGCTGAAAACGACTAAATATCAAGGACTCATTGGGCGAATCGCTCTGGAACTGAAATCGGAACGCTCACTGACATTTCCCCTATCTGAAAATCTGATGAACGCCGGAAAAATGACTAAGTGGAAAAAAAAATTTTTTTCAACTTTTTTCAATTTTACCCCCGTGGGATATATATTCTACCCACACACATTTGGAACTCTCCTGGGGTAACCTCACACATATTATTCCCTCATTTAGTGGATATATTCACAAAAAAGTGAAATTTTCAAAAATCCAGAAAATTGGCTGAAAACGACTAAATATCAAGGACTCATTGGGCGAATCGCTCTGTAACTGAAATCAGAACGCTCACTGACATTTCCCCTATCTGAAAGTCTGATAAACGCCGGAAAAATGACTAAGTCCAAAATTAATTTTTTTTCAACTTTTTTCAATTTTACCCCCGTGGGATATATATTCTACACAAACACATTTGGAAATCTCCTGGGGTACCCTCACACATATTATTCCCTCATTTAGTGGATATTTTCACAAAAAAGTGAAATTTTCAAAAATCCAGAAAATTGGCTGAAAAGGACTAAATATCGAGGACTGATTGGGCGAATCGCTCTGTAACTAAAATCAGAACGCTCACTGACATTTCCCCTATCTGAAAGTCTGACAAATGCCGGAAAAATGACTAAGTCCAAAAAAAAATTTTTTTCAACTTTTTTCAATTTTACCCCCTTGGGATATATATTCTACCTACACACATTTGGAACTCTCCTGTGGTAACCTCACACATATTATTCCCTCATTTAGTGGATATATTTACAAAAAAAGTGAAATTTTCAAAAATCCAAAATATTGGCTGAAAACGACTAAATCTCAAGGACTCATTGGGCGGAACGCTCTGGAACTGAAATCTGAATGCTCACTGACATTTGCCCTATCTGAAAGTCTGATAAACGCCGGAAAAATGACTAAGTCCAAAATTAATTTTTTTTCAACTTTTTTCAATTTTAGCCCCGTGGGATATATATTCTACCTACACACATTTGGAACTCTCCTGGGGTACCCTCACACATATTATTCCCTCATTTAGTGGATATTTTCACAAAAAAGTGAAATTTTCAAAAATCCAAAATATTGGCTGAAAACGACTAAGTATCAAGGACACATTGGGCGAATCGATCTGGAACTGAAATCGGAACGCTCACTGACATTTCCCCTATCTGAAAGTCTGATAAACGCCCGAAAAATGACTAAGTCCCCCAAAAAGATTTTTTTCAACTTTTTTCAATTTTACCCCCGTGGGATATATATCCTACCTACACACATTTGGAACTCTCCTGGGGTACCCTCACACAAATTATTCCCTCATTTAGTTTATATTTTCACAAAAAAGTGAAATTTTCAAAAATCCAGAAAATTGGCTGAAAACGACTTAATATCAAGGACTCATTGGGCGAATCGCTCTGGAACTGAAATCGGAACGCTCACTGACATTTCCCCTATCTGAAAATCTGATAAACGCCGGAAAAATGACTAAGTCCCCCAAAAAATTTTTTTCAGCTTTTTTCAATTTTACCCCCGTGGGATATATATTCTACACACACACATTTGGAACTCTCCTGGGGTACCCTCACACATATTATTCCCTCATTTAGTGGATATTTTCACAAAAAAGTGAAATTTTCAAAAATCCAAAATATTGGTTGAAAACGACTAAATATCAAGGACTCATTGTGCGAATCGCTCTGGAACTGAAATCGGAATGCTCACTGACATTTGCCCTATCTGAAAGTCTGATAAACGCTGGAAAAATGACTAAGTCCAAAAAAAAATTTTTTTAAACTTTTTTAAATTTTACCCCCGTGGGATATATATTCTACCCACACACATTTGGAACTCTCCTGGGGTACCCTCACACATATTATTCCCTCATTTAGTGGATATTTTCACAAAAAAGTGAAATTTTCAAAAATCCAAAATATTGGCTGAAAACGACTAAGTATCAAGGACACATTGGGCGAATCGATCTGGAACTGAAATCGGAACGCTCACTGACATTTCCCCTATCTGAAAGTCTGATAAACGCCCGAAAAATGACTAAGTCCAAAAAAAAATTTTTTTCAACTTTTTTCAATTTTACCCCCTTGGGATATATATTCTACCTACACACATTTGGAACTCTCCTGGGGTAACCTCACACATATTATTCCCTCATTTAGTGGATATATTTACAAAAAAAGTGAAATTTTCAAAAATCCAAAATATTGGCTGAAAACGACTAAATCTCAAGGACTCATTGGGCGGAACGCTCTGGAACTGAAATCTGAATGCTCACTGACATTTGCCCTATCTGAAAGTCTGATAAACGCCGGAAAAATGACTAAGTCCAAAATTAATTTTTTTTCAACTTTTTTCAATTTTAGCCCCGTGGGATATATATTCTACCTACACACATTTGGAACTCTCCTGGGGTACCCTCACACATATTATTCCCTCATTTAGTGGATATTTTCACAAAAAAGTGAAATTTTCAAAAATCCAAAATATTGGCTGAAAACGACTAAGTATCAAGGACACATTGGGCGAATCGATCTGGAACTGAAATCGGAACGCTCACTGACATTTCCCCTATCTGAAAGTCTGATAAACGCCCGAAAAATGACTAAGTCCCCCAAAAAGATTTTTTTCAACTTTTTTCAATTTTACCCCCGTGGGATATATATCCTACCTACACACATTTGGAACTCTCCTGGGGTACCCTCACACAAATTATTCCCTCATTTAGTTTATATTTTCACAAAAAAGTGAAATTTTCAAAAATCCAGAAAATTGGCTGAAAACGACTTAATATCAAGGACTCATTGGGCGAATCGCTCTGGAACTGAAATCGGAACGCTCACTGACATTTCCCCTATCTGAAAATCTGATAAACGCCGGAAAAATGACTAAGTCCCCCAAAAAATTTTTTTCAGCTTTTTTCAATTTTACCCCCGTGGGATATATATTCTACCCACACACATTTGGAACTCTCCTGGGGTACCCTCACACATATTATTCCCTCATTTAGTGGATATTTTCACAAAAAAGTGAAATTTTCAAAAATCCAAAATATTGGCTGAAAACGACTTAATATCAAGAACTCATTGGGCGAATCGTTCTGGAACTGAAATCGGAACGCTCACTGACATTTCCCCTATCTGAAAATCTGATAAACGCCGGAAAAATGACTAAGTCCCCCAAAAAATTTTTTTCAGCTTTTTTCAATTTTACCCCCGTGGGATATATATTCTACCCACACACATTTGGAACTCTCCTGGGGTACCCTCACACATATTATTCCCTCATTTAGTGGATATTTTCACAAAAAAGTGAAATTTTCAAAAATCCAAAATATTGGCTGAAACGACTAAATATCAAGGACTCATTGTGCGAATCGCTCTGGAACTGAAATCGGAATGCTCACTGACATTTGCCCTATCTGAAAGTCTGATAAACGCTGGAAAAATGACTAAGTCCAAAAAAAAATTTTTTTAAACTTTTTTCAATTTTAGCCCCGTGGGATATATATTCTACCCACACACATTTGGAACTCTCCTGGGGTACCCTCACACATATTATTCCCTCATTTAGTGGATATTTTCACAAAAAAGTGAAATTTTCAAAAATCCAGAAAATTGGCTGAAAACGACTAAATATCTGTTAGAACCTTGCTCTTAGGTTTTTTCCTTTGCTGGTCACATGACCTTGTTGGCCTATTTAATCCTGCTCCGCCCTTCTGGCTTTGCTGGACTTCATTGTATAACTACTTTCTAGCTAGCCTGTGCTCTGTATCTAACTCTGTTAGTTTGCTTGGTCTGCGGACCTCTATGTTCTATATATTTTGTTTGTTCGTCTGTCTGCTACTATTTCTGTTAGGAGGTGTCCAATTTTCCTCCCAGTCCTTAGTACTTGTAGGGATTCCTTCCCCACATCTATAGGTCTCCGTACAGACTAGCTTAGGACTTTAGCAGGTCTGATCGCAGGATCAGGTTCCCTGTTACATCGTAGGGATTCAGCTGAGTTCTATCGTAGGGACAGATCTCCTCTCTTTCCTTAGCTCTGGTAGCAGAACATAACAGTAAGTCCAGCCTGCAAATTCTCTAAGGAAAGATTTTTCTGTTCCATCATGGTGTCGGTTCAGGATTTGGCTCATCGCCTGCAGGGACTCTCTCTGGAGGTGGCCGAGCTCCGTCAGCACGTGAGTAACTGTCCTGGAGCACATTTCTTGGAGCCTAAGGTATGTTTGCCGGATTTATTTTTTGGTGAACACCGAGAATTTTTTTCATTTAAAAATGCTTGCTTATTGTATTTTCGTTTGAGACCCAAGTCCTCTGGGGATGAATCCCAGCGCATATGGTTCATAATGTCACTTTTGCTTAAAGAGCCTCAGGAGTGGGCCTTTTCTTTGCAACCTAGTGATACATGCTTCAGATCAGTGGATAGTTTTTTTTCTGCTTTGGGACTATTATATGATGATCCTGACCGTGTCGCATCAGCTGAGACTGAGTTGAGACGTTTGAAACAGGGATCAGGTAATGTGGAAAAATATTGTACTCATTTCCGTCGATGGTCTACTCAAACAGGGTGGAACGATTCTGCTCTGAAAAGTCTATTTCTTGCTGGGCTCAATGAAACGGTTAAAGACCTGCTATTTGCTTATCCTACACCTGAAGATTTGCAACAGGCTATGCAATTAGCTATACGGGTGGATAGGAGACTGCGTGCAAGGGTTAATGAGAGCAAATCCTCTGCTATGTCAGTTTCTGGTTATGAGAATGTGTGTACTAACAGTTGTGAACCGATGGAGATTGGATCGGTGGCACCTCGCTCTCAAGAAAAAGACCGTAGATTTTCTGAAGGCTTGTGTTTCTATTGCGGAAAATCTGGTCATTTGATTAAAGGCTGTGAGCTTCGTATGAAGAAAGAAAAAAAAATGGTCAGTCATGCCCGTATTGCCTGTTTAAATTCCAAGGGTGTATTTTTAGCTGCTTCCACGATTGCTCAGGAAATATTAATGGAATTTCGGGTGTTTGTTGATTGTGGGTCTACTCTGAATGTAATTGATGGGGGATTCTTAGAAAGACTCAATTTAAAACCCGAACCTTTATCATCCCCCATTGCTGTGGTTTCTGTGGATGTTTCCCCTTTGAAGAATATTACTCTCAAGGTCTGTGAATTTCCTCTCACTATTAACGGTGTTCACCATGAGAAATTGGATTTGGTAGTTTTGAATAACTTGCCTTCTCCAGTAATATTGGGATTGCCCTGGTTAAAATTTCACAATCCTGTACTGGATTGGTCTACCAGTGAAATTAAATCTTGGAGCCATAAATGTTATGACAAGTGTTGTAACGGGCGTATTGCAGCTTTGGATAGGGGAGAATTGCCTGTTCCTATTCAGGATTTTGGAGAGTTTTTTCTGAGAAGGAATCGCAGGTTTTGCCTCCCCATAGAGACTATGATTGTTCTATTGAATTTGTCCCTGGAGCGACTCTTCCTAAAAGTCGTTTATTAACCTTACTATTCCTGAGAGGAAGGCTTTGGAGGAATACATACAGACAAGTTTGACCGCCGGTCACATTAGGCCCTCTAAGTCTCCTGTGGCGGTTGGATTTTTTTTTGTAAAAAAAAAGGACGGCGGTTTACGTCCTTGTCTGGATTTTCGTGAGATTAACAAAATTACTGTACGCAATCCTTACCCACTGCCATTGATTCCTGATCTGTTTAACCAGTTAATGGGGGCCAAGTGGTTCTCTAAAATTGACCTTAAGGGGGCATACAATCTGTTGCGCATGAAGGAGGGTGACAAATGGAAGACTGCTTTTAACACTCCTGTGGGTCATTTTGAGAACCTGGTTATGCCTTTTGGTCTTACTAATGCTCCTGCATTTTTTCAGAATCTTATTAGTGACATCCTTAGACCTTTGATCGGCAAAAATGTGGTTGTGTATTTGGATGACATTTTGATTTATTCGCCGGATCTAGAGTATCATTGGCGGAGCGTACGTGAGGTATTACAGTTATTAATGGACAATTCGCTTTTTGCTAAGCTGGATAAATGTGCGTTCGCTGTACAGAGAATTAGTTTTTTGGGTTACATTATCTCCAGCGAAGGTTTTGAGATGGACCCGGTTAAAGTTCAAGCTGTACAGGAATGGCCTAGGCCTATTGGTTTGAAATCGATACAGAGGTTTTTGGGTTTCGCCAATTATTACAGAAAATTCATAAAAATTTTTTCTAGTATTGTCAAACCACTGACCGATCTCACCAGGAAAGGTGCTGATGCGGTTCAGTGGTCTTCTGAGGCCATTGAAGCTTTTGTGTATCTCAAGGAGAGGTTCACCTCTGCTCCCATCCTTATGCAGCCTGATGTGACTAAGCCGTTTTTGGTTGAGGTTGATGCTTCCTCTGTGGGGTTTGGCGCAGTATTGTCTCAGGATAACGGGGATGGATTACATCCCTGTGCCTTTTTTTCAAAAAAAATTTCGGAGACTGAACTGAATTACGATATTGGTAATCGGGAATTATTGGCTATTAAACTCGCATTTGAACACTGGCGCCACTTCTTGGAAGGTGCGGAATTTCCCGTTCAGGTTCTTACGGATCATAAAAATCTGATATATCTTGATGCTGCCAAGCGCCTGAATGCCCGTCAGGCTAGGTGGGCACTGTTTTTCTCGCGGTTTAATTTCTCCGTTACTTACATCCCTGGTACTAAGAATGTTAAGGCGGATGCCTTGTCTCGCAGTTTTTCTCCCATAGTCGGTGCTGAGAAAGAGGAGAACATTTTACAAGAAGGTGTTGTGATAGCTGCTTTGGACTCCGTTTTGGAAGATGAGATTCTTAAAGCACAGGAGAATGCCCCATCTAACACTCCTCATGGGAGGTTGTTTGTGCCTGGGACCTTTAGGAGAGATTTGTTTGTTGAGTGTCACGAATCTCGGTTGGCAGGTCATCCCGGAATCTCTGAGACCAAGAGACTGGTGGGTCGCAGTTTTTGGTGGCCTGGATGGCAGAAGGAAGTCATTAAGTGGGTGCGTCAATGTATTATATGTGCTAGATCTAAGTCCTCACATACTCCTGCTGCGGGGTTGCTTTGTCCTTTGGAGGTTCCCAGTGCTCCTTGGACACATTTGGCTATGGACTTTATAACTGACCTTCCACCCTCTGAGGGTTTTACTGTCATCTGGGTGGTCGTGGACCGTTTTAGCAAGATGTGTCACTTGGTTCCCTTCGTCAAACTGCCCTGCGTTAAAACTCTCGCTAAGGCCTTTGTCAAGGAAATTGTCAGACTTCATGGCGTTCCTACTGACATTGTTTCTGATAGGGGTCCTCAGTTCGTGGCTCGTTTTTGGCGTGCCTTTTGTGACAGGTTGGGAGTTCATTTGTCGTTCTCGTCCGGATATCATCCTGAATCTAATGGCCAGACAGAAAGGAAAAACCAGGATGTTGAGCAGTTCTTGCGTTGTTTTGTGGCAGACAATCAAGAGGGGTGGTCTGAGTTTCTGCCACTTGCTGAATTTGCTCTGAACAATCATACATCTTCTTCTGCTGGTTGTTCGCCTTTTTTTTTGTTGTTCTGGGAGACATCCGTCGTTTGGGTCGTTCTCCAAGTTGGGATCTGCCGTGCCTGAGGAGGAGAATTTTTCCGGTGATTTGGAGAGAGTTTGGACGGATGTGCGTGGTAATCTTCAGGAGGCCAACAGAAAATCTAAAGACTACTTTGATAGGAAACGACAGGAGGTTTTGTTCGCTGTTGGTGACATGGTTTGGTTGTCCTCTAGGAATCTGCGGTTGAGGATTCCTTCTAAGAAATTGGGTCCCAAGTTTGTAGGGCCCTTTAAGGTGCTTCAGGTTGTCAACCAATCTGCTGTTAGGTTGGAGGTTCCTACCTCCTGGAGAATTAATCCGGTATTTCATGTCTCTCTGTTAAAAAAAGCTGTTGTGTCGGAAGGTGACGCCTCTGCCTCTGTTCCTCCGGTGGTGGAGGACGGGGAATATGAAATTTCTCGCATCCTTAACTCTAGACGGTATAGAGGTAGTTTGCAGTATCTTGTGGCCTGGAAAGGTTTCGGACCCGAGGATAACTCTTGGGTGAGGTCAGATGATGTTTCCGCGTCCAGACTTATCAGAGCGTTTCACAGGAGATTTCCTGATAAGCCTGGTCTTAGGGTATCCGGAGGATCCTCTTAGAAGGGGGGGTACTGTTAGAACCTTGCTCTTAGGTTTTTTCCTTTGCTGGTCACATGACCTTGTTGGCCTATTTAATCCTGCTCCGCCCTTCTGGCTTTGCTGGACTTCATTGTATAACTACTTTCTAGCTAGCCTGTGCTCTGTATCTAACTCTGTTAGTTTGCTTGGTCTATGGACCTCTATGTTCTATATATTTTGTTTGTTCGTCTGTCTGCTACTATTTCTGTTAGGAGGTGTCCCATTTTCCTCCCAGTCCTTAGTACTTGTAGGGATTCCTTCCCCACATCTATAGGTCTCCGTACAGACTAGCTTAGGACTTTAGCAGGTCTGATCGCAGGATCAGGTTCCCTGTTACATCGTAGGGATTCAGCTGAGTTCTATCGTAGGGACAGATCTCCTCTCTTTCCTTAGCTATGGTAGCAGAACATAACAATATAAAGGACTCATTGGGCGAATCGCTCTGTAACTGAAATCAGAACGCTCACTGACATTTCCCCTATCTGAAAGTCTGATAAAAGCCGGAAAAATGACTAAGTCCAAAAAAAAATGTTTTTCAACTTTTTTCAATTTTACCCCCGTGGGATATATATTCTACCCACAGACATTTGGAACTCTCCTGGGGTACCCTCAAACATATTATTCCGTCATTTAGTGGATATTTTCACAAAAAAGTGAAATTTTCAAAAATCCTAAATATTGGCTGAAAACGACTAAATATCAAGGACTCATTGGGCGAATTGCTCTGGAATTGAAATCGGAACGCTCACTGACATTTCCCCTATCTGAAAGTCTGATAAACGCCGGAAAAATTACTAAGTCCAAAAAAAAATGTTTTTCAACTTTTTTCAATTTTACCCCTGTGGGATATATATTCTACCTACACACATTTGGAACTCTCCTGGGGTACCCTCACACATATTATTCCCTCATTTTGTGGATATTTTCACAAAAAAGTGAAATTTTCAAAAATCCAGAAAATTGTCTAAAAACGACTAAATATCAAGGACTCATTGGGCGAATCGCTCTGGAAATGAAATTGGAATGCTCACTGACATTTCCCCTATCTGAAAGTCTGATAAACGCCGGAAAAATGACTAAGTCCAAAAAAAATTTTTTTTAAACTTTTTTCAATTTACCTCCGTGGGATATATATTCTACCCACACACATTTGGAACTCTCCTTTGGTACCCTCACACATATTATTCCCTCATTTAGTGGATATTTTCACAAAAAAAGTGACATTTTCAAAAATCCAGAAAATTGGCTGAAAACGACTAAATATCAAGGACTCATTGGGCGAATCGCTCTGGAACTGAAATCGGAACGCTCACTGACATTTCCCCTATCTGAAAATCTGATGAACGCCAGAAAAATGACTAAGTCGAAAAAAAAATTTTTTTCAACTTTTTTAAATTTTACCCCCGTGGGATATATATTCTACCCACACACATTTGGAACTCTCCTGGGGTACCCTCACACATATTATTCCCTCATTTAGTGGATATTTTCACAAAAAAGTGAAATTTTCAAAAATCCAAAATATTGGCTGAAAACGACTAAGTATCAAGGACTCATTGGGCGAATCGGTCTGTAACTGAAATCGGAACGCTCACTGACATTTCCCCTATCTGAAAGTC
This sequence comes from Phyllobates terribilis, assembly GCF_046119375.1. Lineage (NCBI taxonomy): Eukaryota > Metazoa > Chordata > Amphibia > Anura > Dendrobatidae > Phyllobates > Phyllobates terribilis. The sequence continues at coordinate 364,856,034 of NW_027362764.1, read as the reverse complement.
TGATAAATGCCGGAAAAATTACTAAGTCCAAAAAAAAATGTTTTTCAACTTTTTTCAATTTTACCCCCGTGGGATATATATTCTACCCACACACATTTGGAACTCTCCTGGGGTACCCTCACACATATTATTCCCTCATTTAGTGGATATTTTCACAAAAAAGTGAAATTTTCAAAAATCCAGAAAATTGGCTGAAAACGACTAAATATCAAGGACTCATAGGGCGAATCGCTCTGGAACTGAAATTGGAACGCTCACTGACATTTCCCCTATCTGAAAATCTGATGAACGCCGGAAAAATGACAGTCCAAAAAAAATTTTTTTTCAACTTTTTTAAATTCTACTCCCGTGGGATATATATTCTACCCACAAACATTTGGAACTCTCCTGGGGTACCCTCACACATATTATTCCCTCATTTAATGGATATTTTCATAAAAAAGTGAAATTTTCAAAAATCCAGAAAATTGGCTGAAAACGACTAAATATCAAGGACTCATTGGGCGAATCGCTCTGTAACTGAAATCAGAACGCTCACTGACATTTCCCCTATCTGAAAGTCTGATAAACGCCGGAAAAATGACTAAGTCCCCAAAAAATTTTTTTTCAACTTTTTTCAATTTTACCCCCTTGGGATAAATATTCTACGCACACACATTTGGAACTCTCCTGGGGTACCCTCACACATATTTTTCCCTCATTTAGTGGATATTTTCACAAAAAAGTGAAATTTTCAAAAATCCAGAAAATTGGCTGAAAACGACTAAATATCAAGGACTCATTGGGCGAATCGCTCTGGAACTGAAATCGGAACGCTCACTGACATTTCCCCTATCTGAAAATCTGATGAACGCCGGAAAAATGACTAAGTCGAAAAAAAAAATTTTTTCAACTTTTTTAAATTTTACCCCCGTGGGATATATATTCTACCCACACACATTTGGAACTCTCCTGGGGTACCCTCACACATATTATTCCCTCATTTAGTGGATATTTTCACAAAAAAGTGAAATTTTCAAAAATCCAAAATATTGGCTGAAAACGACTAAGTATCAAGGATTCATTGGGCGAATAGTTCTGTAACTGAAATCGGAACACTCACTGACATTTCCCCTATCTGAAAGTCTGATAAATGCCGGAAAAATTACTAAGTCCAAAAAAAAATGTTTTTCAACTTTTTTCAATTTCACCCCCGTGGGATATATATTCTACCCACACACATTTGGAACTCTCCTGGGGTACCCTCACACATATTATTCCCTCATTTAGTGGATATTTTCACAAAAAAGTGAAATTTTCAAAAATCCAGAAAATTGGCTGAACACGACTAAATATCAAGGACTCATTGGGCGAATCGCTCTGTAACTGAAATCAGAACGCTCACTGACATTTCCCCTATCTGAAAGTCTGATAAACGCCGGAAAAATGACTAAGTCCCCAAAAAATTTTTTTTCAACTTTTTTCAATTTTACCCCCTTGAGATATATATTCTACCCACACACATTTGGAACTCTCCTGGGGTACCCTCACACATATTATTCCCTCATTTAATGGATATTTTCATAAAAAAGTGAAATTTTCAAAAATCCAGAAAATTGGCTGAAAACGACTAAATATCAAGGACGCATAGGTCGAATCGCTCTGGAACTGAAATTGGAACGCTCACTGACATTTCCCCTATCTGAAAATCTGATGAACGCCGGAAAAATGACTAAGTCCCAAAAAAATTTTTTTTTTACTTTTTTAAATTTTACCCCCGTGGGATATATATTCTACCCACAAACATTTGGAACTCTCCTGGGGTACCCTCACACATATTATTCCCTCATTTAGTGGATATTTTCACAAAAAAGTGAAATTTTAAAAAATCCAAAATATTGGCTGAAAACGACTAAGTATCAAGGACTCATTGGGCGAATCGCTCTGTAACTGAAATCGGAACGCTCACTGACATTTCCCCTATCTGAATGTCTGATAAATGCCGGAAAAATGACTAAGTCCAAAAAAAAATGTTTTTCAACTTTTTTCAATTTTACCCCCGTGGGATATATATTCTACCCACACACATTTGGAACTCTCCTGGGGTACCCTCACACATATTATTCCCTCATTTAGTGGATATTTTCACAAAAAAGTGAAATTTTCAAAAATCCAGAAAATTGGCTGAAAACGACTAAATATCAAGGACTCATTGGGCGAATCGCTCTGGAACTGAAATCGGAACGCTCACTGACATTTCCCCTATCTGAAAATCTGATGAACGCCGGAAAAATGACTAAGTCGAAAATAAAATTTTTTTCAACTTTTTTCAATTTTAGCCCTATGGGATATATATTCTACCCACACACATTTGGAACTCTCCTGGGGTACCCTCACACATATTATTCCCTCATTTATTGGATATTTTCACAAAAAAGTGAAATTTTCAAAAATCCAAAATATTGGCTGAAAACGACTAAATATCAAGGACTCATTGGGCGAATCGCTCTGTAACTGAAATCAGAACGCTCACTGACATTTCCCCTATCTGAAAGTCTGATAAACGCCGGAAAAATGACTAAGTCCCCAAAAAATTTTTTTTCAACTTTTTTCAATTTTACCCCCTTGGGATATATATTCTACCCACACACATTTGGAACTCTCCTGGGGTACCCTCACACATATTATTCCCTCATTTAGTGGATATTTTCACAAAAAAGTGAAATTTTCAAAAATCCAGAAAATTGGCTGAAAACGACTAATTATCAAGGACTGATTGGGCGAATCGCTCTGGAACTGAAATCGGAATGCTCATTGACATTTGCCCTATCTGAAAGTCTGATAAACGCTGTTTAAATGACTAAGTCCAAAAAAAAATTTTTTTCAACTTTTTTCAATTTTAGCCCCGTGGGATATATATTCTACCCACACACATTTGGAACTCTCCTGGGGTACCCTCACACATATTATTACATCATTTAGTGGATATTTTCACAAAAAAGTGAAATTTTCAAAAATCTATAAAATTGGCTGAAAACGACTAAATATCAAGGACTCATTGGGCGAATCGCTCTGTAACTGAAATCGGAACCCTCACTGACATTTCCCCTATCTGAAAGTCTGATAAACGCCGGAAAAATGACTAAGTCCAAAAAAAAATGTTTTTCAACTTTTTTCAATTTTACCCCGTGGGATATATATTCTACACACACACATTTGGAATTCTCCTGGGGTGCCCTCACACATATTATTCCCTCATTTAGTGGATATTTTCACAAAAAAGTGAAATTTTCAAAAATCCAAAATATTGGCTGAAAACGACTAAATATCAAGGACTCATTGGGCGAATCGCTCTGGAACTGAAATCGTAACGCTCACTGACAGTTCCCCTATCTGAAAGTCTGATAAACGCCGGAAAAATGAGTAAGTCCAAAAAAATATTTTTTTCAACTTTTTTCAATTTTAGCCCCATGGGATATATATTCTACCCACACACATTTGGAACTCTCCTGGGGTACCCTCACACATATTATTCCCTCATTTAGTGGATATTTTCACAAAAAAGTGAAATTTTCAAAAATCCAGAAAATTGGCTGAAAACGACTAAATATCAAGGACTCATTGGGCGAATCGCTCTGTAACTGAAATCAGAACTCTCACTGACATTTCCCCTATCTGAAAGTCTGATAAACGCCGGAAAAATGACTAAGTCCAAAAAAAAATGTTTTTCAACTTTTTTCAATTTTACCCCCGTGGGATATATATTCTACACACACACATTTGGAAATCTCCTGGGGTACCCTCACACATATTATTCCCTCATTTAGTGGATATTTTCACAAAAAAGTGAAATTTTCAAAAATCCAGAAAATTGGCTGAAAAGGACTAAATATCGAGGACTGATTGGGCGAATCGCTCTGTAACTAAAATCAGAACGCTCACTGACATTTCCCCTATCTGAAAGTCTGATAAATGCCGGAAAAATGACTAAGTCCAAAATTAATTTTTTTTCAACTTTTTTCAATTTTACCCCGTGGGATATATATTCTACACACACACATTGGGAATTCTCCTGGGGTACCCTCACACATATTATTCCCTCATTTAGTGGATATTTTCACAAAAAAGTGAAATTTTCAAAAATCCAGAAAATTGGCTGAAAAAGACTAAATATCAAGGACTCATTGGGCGAATCGCTCTGGAACTGAAATCGGAATACTTACTGACATTTGCCCTTTCTGAAAGTCTGATAAACGCCGGAAAAATGACTAAGTCCAAAATTAATTTTTTTTCAACTTTTTTCAATTTTACCCCCGTGGGATATATATTTTATCCACACACATTTGGAACTCTCCTGGGGTACCCTCATACATATTATTCCCTCATTTAGTGGATATTTTCACAAAAAAGTGAAATTTTCAAAAATCTAGAAAATTGGCTGAAAACGACTAAATATCAAGGACTCATTGGGCGAATCGCTCTGGAACTGAAATCGGAATGCTCACTGACATTTGCCCTATCTGAAAGTCTGATAAACGCTGGAAAAATGACAAAGTCCAAAAAAAAATTTTTTTCAACTTTTTTCAATTTTAGCCCTATGGGATATATGTTCTACCCACACACATTTGGAACTCTCCTGGGGTACCCTCACACATATTATTCCCTCATTTATTGGATATTTTCACAAAAAAGTGAAATTTTCAAAAATCCAAAATATTGGCTGAAAACGACTAAATATCAAGGACTCATTGGTCGAATCGCTCTGTAACTGAAATCAGAATGCTCACTGACATTTGCCCTATCTGAAAGACTGATAAACGCCGGAAAAATGACTAAGTCCAAAAAAATTTTTTTAAAACTTTTTTCAATTTTAGCCCCATGGGATATATATTCTACCAACACACATTTGGAACTCTCCTGGGGTACCCTCACACATATTATTCCCTCATTTAGTGGATATTTCACAAAAAAGTGAAGTTTTCAAAAATCCAGAAAATTGGCTGAAAACGACTAAATATCAAGGACTCATTGGGCGAATCGCTCTGTAACTGAAATCAGAACTCTCACTGACATTTCCCCTATCTGAAAGTCTGATAAACACCGGAAAAATGACTAAGTCCAAAAAAAAAAAATTTTCAACTTTTTTCAATTTTACCCCCGTGGGATATATATTCTACCTACACACATTTGGAACTCTCCTGGGGTAACCTCACACATATTATTCCCTCATTTAGTGGATATATTCACAAAAAAGTGAAATTTTCAAAAATCCAGAAAATTGGCTGAAAACGACTAAATATCAAGGACTCATTGGGCGAATCGCTCTGGAACTGAAATCGGAATGCTCACTGACATTTCCCCTATCTGAAAATCTGATGAACGCCGGAAAAATGACTAAGTGGAAAAAAAATTTTTTTTCAACTTTTTTCAATTTTACCCCCGTGGGATATATATTCTACCCACACACATTTGGAACTCTCCTGGGGTACCCTCACACATATTATTCCCTCATTTAGTGGATATTTTCACAAAAAAGTGAAATTTTCAAAAATCCAGAAAATTGGCTGAAAACGACTAAATATCAAGGACTCATTGGGCGAATCGCTCTGGAACTGAAATCGGAACGCTCACTGACATTTCCCCTATCTGAAAATCTGATGAACGCCGGAAAAATGACTAAGTCGAAAAAAAAAATTTTTTCAACTTTTTTCAATTTTACCCCCTTGGGATATATATTCTACCCACACACATTTGGAACTCTCCTGGGGTACCCTCACACATATTATTCCCTCATTTAGTGGATATTTTCACAAAAAAGTGAAATTTTCAAAAATCCAAAATATTGGCTGAAAACGACTAAATATCAAGGACTCATTGGGCGAATCGCTCTGTAACTGAAATCAGAATGCTCACTGACATTTGCCCTATCTGAAAGTCTGATAAACGCCGGAAAAATGACTAAGTCCAAAAAAATTTTTTTAAAACTTTTTTAAATTTTAGCCCCATGGGATAAATATTCTACCCACACACATTTGGAACTCTCCTGGGGTACCCTCACACATATTATTCCCTCATTTAGTGGATATTTCACAAAAAAGTGAAGTTTTCAAAAATCCAGAAAATTGGCTGAAAACTACTAAATATCAAGGACTGATTGGGCGAATCGCTCTGGAACTGAAATCGGAATGCTCACTGACATTTGCCCTATCTGAAAGTCTGATAAACGCTGGAAAAATGACAAAGTCCAAAAAAAATTTTTTTTCAATTTTACCCCCGTGGGATATATATTCTACCCACACACATTTGGAAATCTCCTGGGGTACCCTCACACATATTATTACCTCATTTAGTGGATATTTTCACAAAAAAGTGAAATTTTCAAAAATCCAGAAAATTGGCTGAAAACGACTAAATCTCAAGGACTCATTGGGCGGATCGCTCTGGAACTGAAATCTGAATGCTCACTGACATTTGCCTTATCTGAAAGTCTGATAAAAGCCGGAAAAATGACTAAGTCCAAAAAAAAATTTTTTTCAACTTTTTTCAATTTTACCCCCGTGGGATATATATTCTACACACACACATTTGGAAATCTCCTGGGGTACCCTCACACATATTATTCCCTCATTTAGTGGATATTTTCACAAAAAAGTGAAATTTTCAAAAATCCAGAAAATTGGCTGAAAAGGACTAAATATCGAGGACTGATTGGGCGAATCGCTCTGTAACTAAAATCAGAACGCTCACTGACATTTCCCCTATCTGAAAGTCTGATAAATGCCGGAAAAATGACTAAGTCCAAAATTAATTTTTTTTCAACTTTTTTCAATTTTACCCCGTGGGATATATATTCTACACACACACATTGGGAATTCTCCTGGGGTACCCTCACACATATTATTCCCTCATTTAGTGGATATTTTCACAAAAAAGTGAAATTTTCAAAAATCCAGAAAATTGGCTGAAAAAGACTAAATATCAAGGACTCATTGGGCGAATCGCTCTGGAACTGAAATCGGAATACTTACTGACATTTGCCCTTTCTGAAAGTCTGATAAACGCCGGAAAAATGACTAAGTCCAAAATTAATTTTTTTTCAACTTTTTTCAATTTTACCCCCGTGGGATATATATTTTATCCACACACATTTGGAACTCTCCTGGGGTACCCTCATACATATTATTCCCTCATTTAGTGGATATTTTCACAAAAAAGTGAAATTTTCAAAAATCTAGAAAATTGGCTGAAAACGACTAAATATCAAGGACTCATTGGGCGAATCGCTCTGGAACTGAAATCGGAATGCTCACTGACATTTGCCCTATCTGAAAGTCTGATAAACGCTGGAAAAATGACAAAGTCCAAAAAAAAATTTTTTTCAACTTTTTTCAATTTTAGCCCTATGGGATATATGTTCTACCCACACACATTTGGAACTCTCCTGGGGTACCCTCACACATATTATTCCCTCATTTAGTGGATATTTTCACAAAAAAGTGAAATTTTCAAAAATCCAAAATATTGGCTGAAAACGACTAAATATCAAGGACTCATTGGTCGAATCGCTCTGTAACTGAAATCAGAATGCTCACTGACATTTGCCCTATCTGAAAGACTGATAAACGCCGGAAAAATGACTAAGTCCAAAAAAATTTTTTTAAAACTTTTTTCAATTTTAGCCCCATGGGATATATATTCTACCAACACACATTTGGAACTCTCCTGGGGTACCCTCACACATATTATTCCCTCATTTAGTGGATATTTCACAAAAAAGTGAAGTTTTCAAAAATCCAGAAAATTGGCTGAAAACGACTAAATATCAAGGACTCATTGGGCGAATCGCTCTGTAACTGAAATCAGAACTCTCACTGACATTTCCCCTATCTGAAAGTCTGATAAACACCGGAAAAATGACTAAGTCCAAAAAAAAAAAATTTTCAACTTTTTTCAATTTTACCCCCGTGGGATATATATTCTACCTACACACATTTGGAACTCTCCTGGGGTAACCTCACACATATTATTCCCTCATTTAGTGGATATATTCACAAAAAAGTGAAATTTTCAAAAATCCAGAAAATTGGCTGAAAACGACTAAATATCAAGGACTCATTGGGCGAATCGCTCTGGAACTGAAATCGGAACGCTCACTGACATTTCCCCTATCTGAAAATCTGATGAACGCCGGAAAAATGACTAAGTGGAAAAAAAATTTTTTTTCAACTTTTTTCAATTTTACCCCCGTGGGATATATATTCTACCCACACACATTTGGAACTCTCCTGGGGTACCCTCACACATATTATTCCCTCATTTAGTGGATATTTTCACAAAAAAGTGAAATTTTCAAAAATCCAGAAAATTGGCTGAAAACGACTAAATATCAAGGACTCATTGGGCGAATCGCTCTGGAACTGAAATCGGAACGCTCACTGACATTTCCCCTATCTGAAAATCTGATGAACGCCGGAAAAATGACTAAGTCGAAAAAAAAAATTTTTTCAACTTTTTTCAATTTTACCCCCTTGGGATATATATTCTACCCACACACATTTGGAACTCTCCTGGGGTACCCTCACACATATTATTCCCTCATTTAGTGGATATTTTCACAAAAAAGTGAAATTTTCAAAAATCCAAAATATTGGCTGAAAACGACTAAATATCAAGGACTCATTGGGCGAATCGCTCTGTAACTGAAATCAGAATGCTCACTGACATTTGCCCTATCTGAAAGTCTGATAAACGCCGGAAAAATGACTAAGTCCAAAAAAATTTTTTTAAAACTTTTTTAAATTTTAGCCCCATGGGTTAAATATTCTACCCACACACATTTGGAACTCTCCTGGGGTACCCTCACACATATTATTCCCTCATTTAGTGGATATTTCACAAAAAAGTGAAGTTTTCAAAAATCCAGAAAATTGGCTGAAAACTACTAAATATCAAGGACTGATTGGGCGAATCGCTCTGGAACTGAAATCGGAATGCTCACTGACATTTGCCCTATCTGAAAGTCTGATAAACGCTGGAAAAATGACAAAGTCCAAAAAAAATTTTTTTTCAATTTTACCCCCGTGGGATATATATTCTACCCACACACATTTGGAAATCTCCTGGGGTACCCTCACACATATTATTACCTCATTTAGTGGATATTTTCACAAAAAAGTGAAATTTTCAAAAATCCAGAAAATTGGCTGAAAACGACTAAATCTCAAGGACTCATTGGGCGGATCGCTCTGGAACTGAAATCTGAATGCTCACTGACATTTGCCTTATCTGAAAGTCTGATAAAAGCCGGAAAAATGACTAAGTCCAAAAAAAAAATTTTTTCAACTTTTTTCAATTTTACCCCCTTGGGATATATATTCTACCTACACACATTTGGAACTCTCCTGGGGTAACCTCACACATATTATTCCCTCATTTTGTGGATATTTTCACAAAAAAGTGAAATTTTCAAATATCCAGAAAATTGGCTGAAAACGACAAAATATCAAGGACTCATTGGGCGAATCGCTCTGGAACTGAAATCGGAACACTCACTGACATTTCCCCTATCTCAAAATCTGATGAACGCCGGAAAAATGACTAAGTCCAAAAAAAATTTTTTTTCAACTTTTTTAAATTTTACCCCCGTGGGATATATATTCTATCTACTCACATTTGGAACTCTCCTGGGGTAACCTCACACATATTATTCCCTCATTTAGTGGATATTTTCACAAAAAAGTGAAATTTTCAAAAATCCAAAATATTGGCTGAAAACGACTAAATATGAAGGACTCATTGGGCGAATCGCTCTGGAACTGAAATCGTAACGCTCACTGACAGTTCCCCTATCTGAAAGTCTGATAAACGCCGGAAAAATGAGTAAGTCCAAAAAAATATTTTTTTCAACTTTTTTCAATTTTAGCCCCATGGGATATATATTCTACCCACACACATTTGGAACTCTCCTGGGGTACCCTCACACATATTATTCCCTCATTTAGTGGATATTTTCACAAAAAAGTGAAATTTTCAAAAATCCAGAAAATTGGCTGAAAACGACTAAATATCAAGGACTCATTGGGCGAATCGCTCTGTAACTGAAATCAGAACTCTCACTGACATTTCCCCTATCTGAAAGTCTGATAAACGCCGGAAAAATGACTAAGTCCAAAAAAAAATGTTTTTCAACTTTTTTCAATTTTACCCCCTTGGGATATATATTCTACCCACACACATTTGGAACTCTCCTGGGGTACCCTCACACATATTATTCCCTCATTTAGTGGATATTTTCACAAAAAAGTGAAATTTTCAAAAATCCAAAATATTGGCTGAAAACGACTAAATATCAAGGACTCATTGGGCGAATCGCTCTGTAACTGAAATCAGAATGCTCACTGACATTTGCCCTATCTGAAAGTCTGATAAACGCCGGAAAAATGACTAAGTCCAAAAAAATTTTTTTAAAACTTTTTTAAATTTTAGCCCCATGGGATAAATATTCTACCCACACACATTTGGAACTCTCCTGGGGTACCCTCACACATATTATTCCCTCATTTAGTGGATATTTCACAAAAAAGTGAAGTTTTCAAAAATCCAGAAAATTGGCTGAAAACTACTAAATATCAAGGACTGATTGGGCGAATCGCTCTGGAACTGAAATCGGAATGCTCACTGACATTTGCCCTATCTGAAAGTCTGATAAACGCTGGAAAAATGACAAAGTCCAAAAAAAATTTTTTTTCAATTTTACCCCCGTGGGATATATATTCTACCCACACACATTTGGAAATCTCCTGGGGTACCCTCACACATATTATTACCTCATTTAGTGGATATTTTCACAAAAAAGTGAAATTTTCAAAAATCCAGAAAATTGGCTGAAAACGACTAAATCTCAAGGACTCATTGGGCGGATCGCTCTGGAACTGAAATCTGAATGCTCACTGACATTTGCCTTATCTGAAAGTCTGATAAAAGCCGGAAAAATGACTAAGTCCAAAAAAAAAATTTTTTCAACTTTTTTCAATTTTACCCCCTTGGGATATATATTCTACCTACACACATTTGGAACTCTCCTGGGGTAACCTCACACATATTATTCCCTCATTTTGTGGATATTTTCACAAAAAAGTGAAATTTTCAAATATCCAGAAAATTGGCTGAAAACGACAAAATATCAAGGACTCATTGGGCGAATCGCTCTGGAACTGAAATCGGAACACTCACTGACATTTCCCCTATCTCAAAATCTGATGAACGCCGGAAAAATGACTAAGTCCAAAAAAAATTTTTTTTCAACTTTTTTAAATTTTACCCCCGTGGGATATATATTCTATCTACTCACATTTGGAACTCTCCTGGGGTAACCTCACACATATTATTCCCTCATTTAGTGGATATTTTCACAAAAAAGTGAAATTTTCAAAAATCCAAAATATTGGCTGAAAACGACTAAATATCAAGGACTCATTGGGCGAATCGCTCTGGAACTGAAATCGTAACGCTCACTGACAGTTCCCCTATCTGAAAGTCTGATAAACGCCGGAAAAATGAGTAAGTCCAAAAAAATATTTTTTTCAACTTTTTTCAATTTTAGCCCCATGGGATATATATTCTACCCACACACATTTGGAACTCTCCTGGGGTACCCTCACACATATTATTCCCTCATTTAGTGGATATTTTCACAAAAAAGTGAAATTTTCAAAAATCCAGAAAATTGGCTGAAAACGACTAAATATCAAGGACTCATTGGGCGAATCGCTCTGTAACTGAAATCAGAACTCTCACTGACATTTCCCCTATCTGAAAGTCTGATAAACGCCGGAAAAATGACTAAGTCCAAAAAAAAATGTTTTTCAACTTTTTTCAATTTTACCCCCGTGGGATATATATTCTACACACACACATTTGGAAATCTCCTGGGGTACCCTCACACATATTATTCCCTCATTTAGTGGATATTTTCACAAAAAAGTGAAATTTTCAAAAATCCAGAAAATTGGCTGAAAAGGACTAAATATCGAGGACTGATTGGGCGAATCGCACTGTAACTAAAATCAGAACGCTCACTGACATTTCCCCTATCTGAAAGTCTGATAAATGCCGGAAAAATGACTAAGTCCAAAATTAATTTTTTTTCAACTTTTTTCAATTTTACCCCCGTGGGATATATATTCTACCCACACACATTTGGAACTCTCCTGGGGTACCCTCACACAAATTATTCCCTCATTTAGAGGATATTTTCACAAAAAAGTGAAATTTTAAAAAATCCAGAAAATTGGCTGAAAACGACTAAATATCAAGGACTCATTGGGCGAATCGCTCTGTAACTGAAATCAGAACGCTCACTGACATTTCCCCTATCTGAAAGTCTGATAAACGCCGGAAAAATGACTAAGTCCAAAAAAAAATGTTTTTCAACTTTTTTCAATTTTACCCCGTGGGATATATATTCTACACACACACATTTGGAATTCTCCTGGGGTACCCTCACACATATTATTCCCTCATTTAGTGGATATTTTCACAAAAAAGTGAAATTTTCAAAAATCCAGAAAATTGGCTGAAAAAGACTAAATATCGAGGACTGATTGGGCGAATCGCTCTGTAACTAAAATCAGAACGCTCACTGACATTTCCCCTATCTGAAAGTCTGATAAATGCCGGAAAAATGACTAAGTCCAAAATTAATTTTTTTTCAACTTTTTTCAATTTTACCCCCGTGGGATATATATTCTACCCACACACATTTGGAACTCTCCTGGGGTACCCTCACACAAATTATTCCCTCATTTAGAGGATATTTTCACAAAAAAGTGAAATTTTAAAAAATCCAGAAAATTGGCTGAAAACGACTAAATATCAAGGACTCATTGGGCGAATCGCTCTGTAACTGAAATCAGAACGCTCACTGACATTTCCCCTATCTGAAAGTCTGATAAACGCCGGAAAAATGACTAAGTCCAAAAAAAAATTTTTTTCAACTTTTTTCAATTTTACCCCGTGGGATATATATTCTACACACACACATTTGGAATTCTCCTGGGGTACCCTCACACATATTATTCCCTCATTTAGTGGATATTTTCACAAAAAAGTAAAATTTTCAAAAATCCAGAAAATTGGCTGAAAAAGACTAAATATCAAGGACTCATTGGGCGAATCGCTCTGGAACTGAAATCGGAATGCTTACTGACATTTGCCCTATCTGAAAGTCTGATAAACGCCGGAAAAATGACTAAGTCCAAAATTAATTTTTTTTCAACTTTTTTCAATTTTACCCCCGTGGGATATATATTTTATCCACACACATTTGGAACTCTCCTGGGGTACCCTCACACATATTATTCCCTCATTTAGTGGATATTTTCACAAAAAAGTGAAATTTTCAAAAATCTAGAAAATTGGCTGAAAACGACTAAATATCAAGGACTCATTGGGCGAATCGCTCTGGAACTGAAATCGGAATGCTCACTGACATTTGCCCTATCTGAAAGTCTGATAAACGCTGGAAAAATGACAAAGTCCAAAAAAAAATTTTTTTCAACTTTTTTCAATTTTAGCCCTATGGGATATATGTTCTACCCACACACATTTGGAACTCTCCTGGGGTACCCTCACACATATTATTCCCTCATTTATTGGATATTTTCACAAAAAAGTGAAATTTTCAAAAATCCAAAATATTGGCTGAAAACGACTAAATATCAAGGACTCATTGGTCGAATCGCTCTGTAACTGAAATCAGAATGCTCACTGACATTTGCCCTATCTGAAAGTCTGATAAACGCCGGAAAAATGACTAAGTCTAAAAAAATTTTTTTAAAACTTTTTTCAATTTTAGCCCCATGGGATATATATTCTACCCACACACATTTGGAACTCTCCTGGGGTACCCTCACACATATTATTCCCTCATTTAGTGGATATTTTCACAAAAAAGTGAAATTTTCAAAAATCCAGAAAATTGGCTGAAAACGACTAAATATCAAGGACTCATTGGGCGAATCGCTCTTTAACTGAAATCAGAACTCTCACTGACATTTCCCCTATCTGAAAGTCTGATAAACGCCGGAAAAATGACTAAGTCCAAAAAAAAATTTTTTTCAACTTTTTTCAATTTTACCCCCTTGGGATATATATTCTACCTACACACATTTGGAACTCTCCTGGGGTAACCTCACACATATTATTCCCTCATTTAGTGGATATATTTACAAAAAAAGTGAAATTTTCAAAAATCCAAAATATTGGCTGAAAACGACTAAATCTCAAGGACTCATTGGGCGGAACGCTCTGGAACTGAAATCTGAATGCTCACTGACATTTGCCCTATCTGAAAGTCTGATAAACGCCGGAAAAATGACTAAGTCCAAAATTAATTTTTTTTCAACTTTTTTCAATTTTACCCCCGTGGGATATATATTCTACCCACACACATCTGGAACTCTCCTGGGGTACCCTCACACATATTATTCCCTCATTTAGTGGATATTTTCACAAAAAAGTGAAATTTTCAAAAATCCAAAATATTGGCTGAAAACGACTAAGTATCAAGGACTCATTGGGCGAATCGCTCTGGAACTGAAATCGGAACGCTCACTGACATTTCCCCTATCTGAAAGTCTGATAAACGCCGGAAAAATGACTAAGTCCAAAAAAAAATTTTTTTCAACTTTTTTCAATTTTAGCCCCATGGGATATATATTCTACCCACACACATTTGGAACTCTCCTGGGGTACCCTCACACATATTATTCCCTCATTTAGTGGATATTTTCACAAAAAAGTGACATTTTCAAAAATCCAGAAAATTGGCTGAAAACGACTAAATATCAAGGACTCATTGGGCGAATCGCTCTGGAACTGAAATCGGAATGCTCACTGACATTTGCCCTATCTGAAAGTCTGATAAACGCTGGAAAAATGACAAAGTCCAAAATAAAATTTTTTTCAACTTTTTTCAATTTTAGCCCCGTGGGATATATATTCTACCCACACACATTTGGAACTCTCCTGGGGTACCCTCACACATATTATTCCCTCATTTAGTGGATATTTTCACAAAAAAGTGAAATTTTCAAAAATCCAGAAAATTGGCTGAAAACGACTAAATATCAAGGACTCATTGGACGAATCGCTCTGTAACTGAAATGAGAACTCTCACTGACATTTCCCCTATCTGAAAGTCTGATAAACGCCGGAAAAATGACTAAGTCCAAAAAAAAATGTTTTTCAACTTTTTTCAATTTTACCCCCGTGGGATATATATTCTACACACACACATTTGGAAATCTCCTGGGGTACCCTCACACATATTATTCCCTCATTTAGTGGATATTTTCACAAAAAAGTGAAATTTTCAAAAATCCAGAAAATTGGCTGAAAACGACTAAATATCAAGGACTCATTGGGCGGATCGCTCTGGAACTGAAATCGGAATGCTCACTGACAATTGCCCTATCTGAAAGTCTGATAAACGCCGGAAAAATGACTAAGTCCAAAATAAATTTTTTTTCAACTTTTTTCAATTTTACCCGCGTGGGATATATATTCTACCCACACACATTTGGAACTCTCCTTGGGTACCCTCACACATATTATTCCCTCATTTAGAGGATATTTTCACAAAAAAGTGAAATTTTAAAAAATCCAGAAAATTGGCTGAAAACGACTAAATATCAAGGACTCATTGGGTGGATCGCTCTGGAACTGAAATCGGAATGCTCACTGACATTTGCCCTATCTGAAAGTCTGATAAACGCTGGAAAAATGACTAAGTCGAAAAAAAAAATTTTTTCAACTTTTTTCAATTTTAGCCCCGTGGGATATATATTCTACCCACACACATTTGGAACTCTCCTGGGGTACCCTCACACATATTATTCCCTCATTTAGTGGATATTTTCACAAAAAAGTGAAATTTTCAAAAATCCAGAAAATTGGCTGAAAACGACTAAATATCAAGGACTCATTGGGTGAATTGCTCTGGAACTGAAATCGGAATGCTCACTGACATTTGCCCTATCTGAAAGTCTGATAAACGCCGGAAAAATGACTAAGTCCCCAAAAAGATTTTTTTCAACTTTTTTCAATTTTACCCCCGTGGGATATATATTCTACCTACACACATTTGGAACTCTCCTGGGGTACCCTCACACATATTATTCCCTCATTTAGTGGATATTTTCACAAAAAAGTGAAATTTTCAAAAATCCAGAAAATTGGCTGAAAACGACTTAATATCAAGGACTCATTGGGCGAATCGCTCTGGAACTGAAATCGGAACGCTCACTGACTTTTCCCCTATCTGAAAATCTGATGAACGCCGGAAAAATGACTAAGTCCAAAAAAAAATTTTTTTAAATTTTTTTAAATTTTACCCCCGTGGGATATATATTCTACCCACACACATTTGGAACTCTCCTGGGGTACCCTCACACATATTATTCCCTCATTTAGTGGATATTTTCACAAAAAAGTGAAATTTTCAAAAATCCAAAATATTGGCTGAAAACGACTAAGTATCAAGGACACATTGGGCGAATCGATCTGGAACTGAAATCGGAACGCTCACTGACATTTCCCCTATCTGAAAGTCTGATAAACGCCCGAAAAATGACTAAGTCCCAAAAACAATTTTTTTCAACTTTTTTCAATTTTACCCCCGTGGGATATATATTCTACCCACACACATTTGGAACTCTCCTGGGATAACCTCACACATATTATTCCCTCATTTAGTGGATATTTTCACAAAAACGTGAAATTTTCAAAATCCAAAATATTGGCTGAAAACGACTAAATATCCAGGTCTCATTGGGCGAATTGCTCTGGAACTGAAATCGGAATGCTCACTGACATTTGCCCTATCTGAAAGTCTGATAAACGCTGGAAAAATGACTAAGTCGAAAAAAAAATTTTTTTCAACTTTTTTCAATTTTAGCCCCGTGGGATATATATTCTACCCACACACATTTGGAACTCTCCTGGGGTACCCTCACACATATTATTCCCTCATTTAGTGGATATTTTCACAAAAAAGTGAAATTTTCAAAAATCCAGAAAATTGGCTGAAAACGACTAAATATCAAGGACTCATTGGGCGAATTGCTCTGGAACTGAAATCGGAATGCTCACTGACATTTGCCCTATCTGAAAGTCTGATAAACGCCGGAAAAATGACTAAGTCCCCAAAAAGATTTTTTTCAACTTTTTTCAATTTTACCCCCGTGGGATATATATTCTACCTACACACATTTGGAACTCTCCTGGGGTACACTCACACATATTATTCCCTCATTTAGTGGATATTTTCACAAAAAAGTGAAATTTTCAAAAATCCAGAAAATTGGCTGAAAACGACTTAATATCAAGGACTCATTGGGCGAATCGCTCTGGAACTGAAATCGGAACGCTCACTGACTTTTCCCCTATCTGAAAATCTGATGAACGCCGGAAAAATGACTAAGTCCAAAAAAAAATTTTTTTAAACTTTTTTAAATTTTACCCCCGTGGGATATATATTCTACCCACACACATTTGGAACTCTCCTGGGGTACCCTCACACATATTATTCCCTCATTTAGTGGATATTTTCACAAAAAAGTGAAATTTTCAAAAATCCAAAATATTGGCTGAAAACGACTAAGTATCAAGGACACATTGGGCGAATCGATCTGGAACTGAAATCGGAACGCTCACTGACATTTGCCCTATCTGAAAGTCTGATAAACGCCGGAAAAATGACTAAGTCCCCCAAAAAGATTTTTTTCAACTTTTTTCAATTTTACCCCCGTGGGATATATATCCTACCTACACACATTTGGAACTCTCCTGGGGTACCCTCACACAAATTATTCCCTCATTTAGTTTATATTTTCACAAAAAAGTGAAATTTTCAAAAATCCAGAAAATTGGCTGAAAACGACTAAATATCAAGGACTCATTGGGCGAATCGCTCTGGAACTGAAATCGGAACGCTCACTGACATTTCCCCTATCTGAAAATCTGATAAACGCCGGAAAAATGACTAAGTCCCCCAAAAAATTTTTTTCAGCTTTTTTCAATTTTACCCCCGTGGGATATATATTCTACCCACACACATTTGGAACTCTCCTGGGGTACCCTCACACATATTATTCCCTCATTTAGTGGATATTTTCACAAAAAAGTGAAATTTTCAAAAATCCAAAATATTGGCTGAAAACGACTAAGTATCAAGGACTCATTGGGCGAATCGCTCTGGAACTGAAATCGGAACGCTCACTGACATTTCCCCTATCTGAAAGTCTGGTAAACGCCGGAAAAATGACTAAGTCCAAAAAAAAATGTTTTTCAACTTTTTTCAATTTTACCCCCGTGGGATATATATTCTACACACACACATTTGGAACTCTCCTGGGGTACCCTCACACATATTATTCCCTCATTTAGTGGATATTTTCACAAAAAAGTGAAATTTTCAAAAATCCAAAGTATTGGCTGAAAACGACTAAATATCAAGGACTCATTGTGCGAATCGCTCTGGAACTGAAATCGGAATGCTCACTGACATTTGCCCTATCTGAAAGTCTGATAAACGCTGGAAAAATGACTAAGTCCAAAAAAAAATTTTTTTAAACTTTTTTCAATTTTAGCCCCGTGGGATATATATTCTACCCACACACATTTGGAACTCTCCTGGGGTACCCTCACACATATTATTCCCTCATTTAGTGGATATTTTCACAAAAAAGTGAAATTTTCAAAAATCCAGAAAATTGGCTGAAAACGACTAAATATCTGTTAGAACCTTGCTCTTAGGTTTTTTCCTTTGCTGGTCACATGACCTTGTTGGCCTATTTAATCCTGCTCCACCCTTCTGGCTTTGCTGGACTTCATTGTATAACTACTTTCTAGCTAGCCTGTGCTCTGTATCTAACTCTGTTAGTTTGCTTGGTCTGCGGACCTCTATGTTCTATATATTTTGTTTGTTCGTCTGTCTGCTACTATTTCTGTTAGGAGGTGTCCAATTTTCCTCCCAGTCCTTAGTACTTGTAGGGATTCCTTCCCCACATCTATAGGTCTCCGTACAGACTAGCTTAGGACTTTAGCAGGTCTGATCGCAGGATCAGGTTCCCTGTTACATCGTAGGGATTCAGCTGAGTTCTATCGTAGGGACAGATCTCCTCTCTTTCCTTAGCTCTGGTAGCAGAACATAACAGTAAGTCCAGCCTGCAAATTCTCTAAGGAAAGATTTTTCTGTTCCATCATGGTGTCGGTTCAGGATTTGGCTCATCGCCTGCAGGGACTCTCTCTGGAGGTGGCCGAGCTCCGTCAGCACGTGAGTAACTGTCCTGGAGCACATTTCTTGGAGCCTAAGGTATGTTTGCCGGATTTATTTTTTGGTGAACACCGAGAATTTTTTTCATTTAAAAATGCTTGCTTATTGTATTTTCGTTTGAGACCCAAGTCCTCTGGGGATGAATCCCAGCGCATATGGTTCATAATGTCACTTTTGCTTAAAGAGCCTCAGGAGTGGGCCTTTTCTTTGCAACCTAGTGATACATGCTTCAGATCAGTGGATAGTTTTTTTTCTGCTTTGGGACTATTATATGATGATCCTGACCGTGTCGCATCAGCTGAGACTGAGTTGAGACGTTTGAAACAGGGATCAGGTAATGTGGAAAAATATTGTACTCATTTCCGTCGATGGTCTACTCAAACAGGGTGGAACGATTCTGCTCTGAAAAGTCTATTTCTTGCTGGGCTC
Organism: Phyllobates terribilis; assembly: GCF_046119375.1. Classification (NCBI taxonomy): domain Eukaryota; kingdom Metazoa; phylum Chordata; class Amphibia; order Anura; family Dendrobatidae; genus Phyllobates; species Phyllobates terribilis. The sequence continues at coordinate 364,836,290 of NW_027362764.1, read as the reverse complement.
AATGAAAGGGTTAAAGACCTGCTATTTGCTTATCCTACACCTGAAGATTTGCAACAGGCTATGCAATTAGCTATACGGGTGGATAGGAGACTGCGTGCAAGGGTTAATGAGAGCAAATCCTCTGCTATGTCAGTTTCTGGTTATGAGAATGTGTGTACTAACAGTTGTGAACCGATGGTGATTGGATCGCTGGCACCTCGCTCTCAAGAAAAAGACCGTAGATTTTCTGAAGGCTTGTGTTTCTATTGCGGAAAATCTGGTCATTTGATTAAAGGCTGTGAGCTTCGTATGAAGAAAGAAAAAAAAATGGTCAGTCATGCCCGTATTGCCTGTTTAAATTCCAAGGGTGTATTTTTAGCTGCTTCCACGATTGCTCAGGAAAAATTAATGGAATTTCGGGTGTTTGTTGATTGTGGGTCTACTCTGAATGTAATTGATGGGGGATTCTTAGAAAGACTCAATTTAAAACCCGAACCTTTATCATCCCCCATTGCTGTGGTTTCTGTGGATGTTTCCCCTTTGAAGAATATTACTCTCAAGGTCTGTGAATTTCCTCTCACTATTAATGGTGTTCACCATGAGAAATTGGATTTGGTAGTTTTGAATAACTTGCCTTCTCCAGTAATATTGGGATTGCCCTGGTTAAAATTTCACAATCCTGTACTGGATTGGTCTACCAGTGAAATTAAATCCTGGAGCCATAAATGTTATGACAAGTGTTGTAACGGGCGTATTGCAGCTTTGGATAGGGGAGAATTGCCTGTTCCTATTCAGGATTTTGGAGAGTTTTTTCTGAGAAGGAATCGCAGGTTTTGCCTCCCCATAGAGACTATGATTGTTCTATTGAATTTGTCCCTGGAGCGACTCTTCCTAAAAGTCGTTTATTAACCTTACTATTCCTGAGAGGAAGGCTTTGGAGGAATACATACAGACAAGTTTGACCGCCGGTCACATTAGGCCCTCTAAGTCTCCTGTGGCGGTTGGATTTTTTTTTGTAAAAAAAAAGGACGGCGGTTTACGTCCTTGTCTGGATTTTCGTGAGATTAACAAAATTACTGTACGCAATCCTTACCCACTGCCATTGATTCCTGATCTGTTTAACCAGTTAATGGGGGCCAAGTGGTTCTCTAAAATTGACCTTAAGGGGGCATACAATCTGTTGCGCATGAAGGAGGGTGACAAATGGAAGACTGCTTTTAACACTCCTGTGGGTCATTTTGAGAACCTGGTTATGCCTTTTGGTCTTACTAATGCTCCTGCATTTTTTCAGAATCTTATTAGTGACATCCTTAGACCTTTGATCGGCAAAAATGTGGTTGTGTATTTGGATGACATTTTGATTTATTCGCCGGATCTAGAGTATCATTGGCGGAGCGTACGTGAGGTATTACAGTTATTAATGGACAATTCGCTTTTTGCTAAGCTGGATAAATGTGCGTTCGCTGTACAGAGAATTAGTTTTTTGGGTTACATTATCTCCAGCGAAGGTTTTGAGATGGACCCGGTTAAAGTTCAAGCTGTACAGGAATGGCCTAGGCCTATTGGTTTGAAATCGATACAGAGGTTTTTGGGTTTCGCCAATTATTACAGAAAATTCATAAAAAATTTTTCTAGTATTGTCAAACCACTGACCGATCTCACCAGGAAAGGTGCTGATGCGGTTCAGTGGTCTTCTGAGGCCATTGAAGCTTTTGTGTATCTCAAGGAGAGGTTCACCTCTGCTCCCATCCTTATGCAGCCTGATGTGACTAAGCCGTTTTTGGTTGAGGTTGATGCTTCCTCTGTGGGGTTTGGCGCAGTATTGTCTCAGGATAACGGGGATGGATTACATCCCTGTGCCTTTTTTTCAAAAAAAATTTCGGAGACTGAACTGAATTACGATATTGGTAATCGGGAATTATTGGCTATTAAACTCGCATTTGAACACTGGCGCCACTTCTTGGAAGGTGCGGAATTTCCCGTTCAGGTTCTTACGGATCATAAAAATCTGATATATCTTGATGCTGCCAAGCGCCTGAATGCCCGTCTGTCTAGGTGGGCACTGTTTTTCTCGCGGTTTAATTTCTCCGTTACTTACATCCCTGGTACTAAGAATGTTAAGGCGGATGCCTTGTCTCGCAGTTTTTCTCCCATAGTCGGTGCTGAGAAAGAGGAGAACATTTTACAAGAAGGTGTTGTGATAGCTGCTTTGGACTCCGTTTTGGAAGATGAGATTCTTAAAGCACAGGAGAATGCCCCATCTAACACTCCTCATGGGAGGTTGTTTGTGCCTGGGACCTTTAGGAGAGATTTGTTTGTTGAGTGTCACGAATCTCGGTTGGCAGGTCATCCCGGAATCTCTGAGACCAAGAGACTGGTGGGTCGCAGTTTTTGGTGGCCTGGATGGCAGAAGGAAGTCATTAAGTGGGTGCGTCAATGTACTATATGTGCTAGATCTAAGTCCTCACATACTCCTGCTGCGGGGTTGCTTTGTCCTTTGGAGGTTCCCAGTGCTCCTTGGACACATTTGGCTATGGACTTTATAACTGACCTTCCACCCTCTGAGGGTTTTACTGTCATCTGGGTGGTCGTGGACCGTTTTAGCAAGATGTGTCACTTGGTTCCCTTCGTCAAACTGCCCTGCGTTAAAACTCTCGCTAAGGCCTTTGTCAAGGAAATTGTCAGACTTCATGGCGTTCCTACTGACATTGTTTCTGATAGGGGTCCTCAGTTCGTGGCTCGTTTTTGGCGTGCCTTTTGTGACAGGTTGGGAGTTCATTTGTCGTTCTCGTCCGGATATCATCCTGAATCTAATGGCCAGACAGAAAGGAAAAACCAGGATGTTGAGCAGTTCTTGCGTTGTTTTGTGGCAGACAATCAAGAGGGGTGGTCTGAGTTTCTGCCACTTGCTGAATTTGCTCTGAACAATCATACATCTTCTTCTGCTGGTTGTTCGCCTTTTTTTTTGTTGTTCTGGGAGACATCCGTCGTTTGGGTCGTTCTCCAAGTTGGGATCTGCCGTGCCTGAGGAGGAGAATTTTTCCGGTGATTTGGAGAGAGTTTGGACGGATGTGCGTGGTAATCTTCAGGAGGCCAACAGAAAATCTAAAGACTACTTTGATAGGAAACGACAGGAGGTTTTGTTCGCTGTTGGTGACATGGTTTGGTTGTCCTCTAGGAATCTGCGGTTGAGGATTCCTTCTAAGAAATTGGGTCCCAAGTTTGTAGGGCCCTTTAAGGTGCTTCAGGTTGTCAACCAATCTGCTGTTAGGTTGGAGGTTCCTACCTCCTGGAGAATTAATCCGGTATTTCATGTCTCTCTGTTAAAAAAAGCTGTTGTGTCGGAAGGTGACGCCTCTGCCTCTGTTCCTCCGGTGGTGGAGGACGGGGAATATGAAATTTCTCGCATCCTTAACTCTAGACGGTATAGAGGTAGTTTGCAGTATCTTGTGGCCTGGAAAGGTTTCGGACCCGAGGATAACTCTTGGGTGAGGTCAGATGATGTTTCCGCGTCCAGACTTATCAGAGCGTTTCACAGGAGATTTCCTGATAAGCCTGGTCTTAGGGTATCCGGAGGATCCTCTTAGAAGGGGGGGTACTGTTAGAACCTTGCTCTTAGGTTTTTTCCTTTGCTGGTCACATGACCTTGTTGGCCTATTTAATCCTGCTCCGCCCTTCTGGCTTTGCTGGACTTCATTGTATAACTACTTTCTAGCTAGCCTGTGCTCTGTATCTAACTCTGTTAGTTTGCTTGGTCTACGGACCTCTATGTTCTATATATTTTGTTTGTTCGTCTGTCTGCTACTATTTCTGTTAGGAGGTGTCCCATTTTCCTCCCAGTCCTTAGTACTTGTAGGGATTCCTTCCCCACATCTATAGGTCTCCGTACAGACTAGCTTAGGACTTTAGCAGGTCTGATCGCAGGATCAGGTTCCCTGTTACATCGTAGGGATTCAGCTGAGTTCTATCGTAGGGACAGATCTCCTCTCTTTCCTTAGCTATGGTAGCAGAACATAACAATATAAAGGACTCATTGGGCGAATCGCTCTGTAACTGAAATCAGAACGCTCACTGACATTTCCCCTATCTGAAAGTCTGATAAAAGCCGGAAAAATGACTAAGTCCAAAAAAAAATGTTTTTCAACTTTTTTCAATTTTACCCCCGTGGGATATATATTCTACCCACAGACATTTGGAACTCTCCTGGGGTACCCTCAAACATATTATTCCGTCATTTAGTGGATATTTTCACAAAAAAGTGAAATTTTCAAAAATCCTAAATATTGGCTGAAAACGACTAAGTATCAAGGACTCATTGGGCGAATCGCTCTGGAACTGAAATCAGAACGCTCACTGACATTTCCCCTATCTGAAAGTCTGATAAACTCCGGAAAAATGACTAAGTCCAAAAAAAATTTTTTTTAAACTTTTTTAAATTTTATCCCCGTGGGATATATCTTCTACCCACACACATTTGGAATTCTCCTGGGGTACCCTCAAACATATTATTCCCTCATTTAATGGATATATTCATAAAAAAGTGAAATTTTCAAAAATCCAGAAAATTGGCTGACAACGACTAAATATCAAGGACTCATTCGGCGAATCGCTCTGGAACTGAAATTGGTATGCTCACTGACATTTCCCCTATCTGAAAGTCTGATAAACGCCGGAAAAATGACTAAGTCCAAAAAAAATTTTTTTTAAACTTTTTTCAATTTACCTCCGTGGGATATATATTCTACCCACACACATTTGGAACTCTCCTGTGGTACCCTCACACATATTATTCCCTCATTTAGTGGATATTTTCACAAAAAAGTGAAATTTTCAAAAATCCAGAAAATTGGCTGAAAACGACTAAATATCAAGGACTCATTGGGCGAATTGCTCTGGAATTGAAATCGGAACGCTCACTGACATTTCCCCTATCTGAAAGTCTGATAAACGCCGGAAAAATTACTAAGTCCAAAAAAAAATGTTTTTCAACTTTTTTCAATTTTACCCCTGTGGGATATATATTCTACCTACACACATTTGGAATTCTCCTGGGGTACCCTCACACATATTTTTCCCTCATTTAGTGGATATTTTCACAAAAAAGTGAAATTTTCAAAAATCCAGAAAATTGGCTGAAAACGACTAAATATCAAGGACTCATTGGGCGAATCGCTCTGGAACTGAAATTGGTATGCTCACTGACATTTCCCATATCTGATAAACGTCGGAAAAATGACTAAGTCCCCAAAAAAATTTTTTTAAAACTTTTTTCAATTTACCCCCGTGGGATATATATTCTACCCACACACATTTGGAACTCTCCTGTGGTACCCTCACACATATTTTTCCCTCATTTAGTGGATATTTTCACAAAAAAGTGAAATTTTCAAAAATCCAAAATATTGGCTGAAAACGACTAAATATCAAGGACTCATTGGGCGAGTCGCTCTGGAACTGAAATTGGAATGCTCACTGACATTTCCCCTATCTGAAAGTCTGATAAACGCCGGAAAAATGACTAACTCCAAAAAAAAATTTTTTCAACTTTTTTCTATTTTACCCCCGTGGGATATGTATTCTACCTACACACATTTGGAACTCTCCTGGGGTACCCTCACACATATTATTCCCTCATTTTGTGGATATTTTCACAAAAAAGTGAAATTTTCAAAAATCCAGAAAATTGGCTAAAAACGACTAAATATCAAGGACTCATTGGGCGAATCGCTCTGGAACTGAAATTGGAATGCTCACTGACATTTCCCCTATCTGAAAGTCTGATAAACGCCGGAAAAATGACTAAGTCCAAAAAAAATTTTTTTTAAACTTTTTTCAATTTACCTCCGTGGGATATATATTCTACCCACACACATTTGGAACTCTCCTGTGGTACCCTCACACATATTATTCCCTCATTTAGTGGATATTTTCACAAAAAAGTGAAATTTTCAAAAATCCAGAAAATTGGCTGAAAACGACTAAATATCAAGGACTCATTGGGCGAATTGCTCTGGAATTGAAATCGGAACGCTCACTGACATTTCCCCTATCTGAAAGTCTGATAAACGCCGGAAAAATTACTAAGTCCAAAAAAAAATGTTTTTCAACTTTTTTCAATTTTACCCCTGTGGGATATATATTCTACCTACACACATTTGGAATTCTCCTGGGGTACCCTCACACATATTTTTCCCTCATTTAGTGGATATTTTCACAAAAAAGTGAAATTTTCAAAAATCCAGAAAATTGGCTGAAAACGACTAAATATCAAGGACTCATTGGGCGAATCGCTCTGGAACTGAAATTGGTATGCTCACTGACATTTCCCATATCTGATAAACGTCGGAAAAATGACTAAGTCCCCAAAAAATTTTTTTTAAAACTTTTTTCAATTTACCCCCGTGGGATATATATTCTACCCACACACATTTGGAACTCTCCTGTGGTACCCTCACACATATTTTTCCCTCATTTAGTGGATATTTTCACAAAAAAGTGAAATTTTCAAAAATCCAAAATATTGGCTGAAAACGACTAAATATCAAGGACTCATTGGGCGAATCGCTCTGGAACTGAAATTGGAATGCTCACTGACATTTCCCCTATCTGAAAGTCTGATAAACGCCGGAAAAATGACTAACTCCAAAAAAAAATTTTTTCAACTTTTTTCTATTTTACCCCCGTGGGATATGTATTCTACCTACACACATTTGGAACTCTCCTGGGGTACCCTCACACATATTATTCCCTCATTTTGTGGATATTTTCACAAAAAAGTGAAATTTTCAAAAATCCAGAAAATTGGCTAAAAACGACTAAATATCAAGGACTCATTGGGCGAATCGCTCTGGAACTGAAATTGGAATGCTCACTGACATTTCCCCTATCTGAAAGTCTGATAAACGCCGGAAAAATGACTAAGTCCAAAAAAAATTTTTTTTAAACTTTTTTCAATTTACCTCCGTGGGATATATATTCTACCCACACACATTTGGAACTCTCCTTTGGTACCCTCACACATATTATTCCCTCATTTAGTGGATGTTTTCACAAAAAAAGTGAAATTTTCAAAAATCCAGAAAATTGGCTGAAAACGACTAAATATCAAGGACTCATTGGGCGAAATTCTCTGGAACTGAAATTGGTATGCTCACTGACATTTCCCCTATCTGAAACTCTGATAAACGCCGGAAAAATTACTAAGTCCAAAAAAAAATTTTTTAAAACTTTTTTCAATTTACCCCCGTGGGATATATATTCTACCCACACACATTTGGAACTCTCCTGTGGTACCCTCACACATATTATTCCCTCATTTAGTGGATATTTTCACAAAAAAGTGAAATTTTCAAAAATCCAGAAAATTGGCTGAAAACGACTAAATATCAAGGACTCATAGGGCGAATTGCTCTGGAATTGAAATCGGAACGCTCACTGACATTTCCCCTATCTGAAAGTCTGATAAACGCCGGAAAAATTACTAAGTCCAAAAAAAAATGTTTTTCAACTTTTTTCAATTTTACCCCTGTGGGATATATATTCTACCTACACACATTTGGAATTCTCCTGGGGTACCCTCACACATATTTTTCCCTCATTTAGTGGATATTTTCACAAAAAAGTGAAATTTTCAAAAATCCAGAAAATTGGCTGAAAACGACTAAATATCAAGGACTCATTGGGCGAATCGCTCTGGAACTGAAATTGGTATGCTCACTGACATTTCCCATATCTGAAAGTCTGATAAACGTCGGAAAAATGACTAAGTCCCCAAAAAAATTTTTTTAAAACTTTTTTCAATTTACCCCCGTGGGATATATATTCTACCCACACACATTTGGAACTCTCCTGTGGTACCCTCACACATATTTTTCCCTCATTTAGTGGATATTTTCACAAAAAAGTGAAATTTTCAAAAATCCAAAATATTGGCTGAAAACGACTAAATATCAAGGACTCATTGGGCGAATCGCTCTGGAACTGAAATTGGAATGCTCACTGACATTTCCCCTATCTGAAAGTCTGATAAACGCCGGAAAAATGACTAACTCCAAAAAAAAATTTTTTCAACTTTTTTCTATTTTACCCCCGTGGGATATGTATTCTACCTACACACATTTGGAACTCTCCTGGGGTACCCTCACACATATTATTCCCTCATTTTGTGGATATTTTCACAAAAAAGTGAAATTTTCAAAAATCCAGAAAATTGGCTAAAAACGACTAAATATCAAGGACTCATTGGGCGAATCGCTCTGGAACTGAAATTGGAATGCTCACTGACATTTCCCCTATCTGAAAGTCTGATAAACGCCGGAAAAATGAGTAAGTCCAAAAAAAAAATTTTTTCAACTTTTTTCTATTTTACCCCCGTGGGATATGTATTCTACCTACACACATTTGGAACTCTCCTGGGGTACCCTCACACATATTATTCCCTCATTTTGTGGATATTTTCACAAAAAAGTGAAATTTTCAAAAATCCAGAAAATTGGCTAAAAACGACTAAATATCAAGGACTCATTGGGCGAATCGCTCTGGAACTGAAATTGGAATGCTCACTGACATTTCCCCTATCTGAAAGTCTGATAAACGCCGGAAAAATGACTAAGTCCAAAAAAAATTTTTTTTAAACTTTTTTCAATTTACCTCCGTGGGATATATATTCTACCCACACACATTTGGAACTCTCCTTTGGTACCCTCACACATATTATTCCCTCATTTAGTGGATGTTTTCACAAAAAAAGTGAAATTTTCAAAAATCCAGAAAATTGGCTGAAAACGACTAAATATCAAGGACTCATTGGGCGAAATTCTCTGGAACTGAAATTGGTATGCTCACTGACATTTCCCCTATCTGAAACTCTGATAAACGCCGGAAAAATTACTAAGTCCAAAAAAAAATTTTTTAAAACTTTTTTCAATTTACCCCCGTGGGATATATATTCTACCCACACACATTTGGAACTCTCCTGTGGTACCCTCACACATATTATTCCCTCATTTAGTGGATATTTTCACAAAAAAGTGAAATTTTCAAAAATCCAGAAAATTGGCTGAAAACGACTAAATATCAAGGACTCATTGGGCGAATTGCTCTGGAATTGAAATCGGAACGCTCACTGACATTTCCCCTATCTGAAAGTCTGATAAACGCCGGAAAAATTACTAAGTCCAAAAAAAAATGTTTTTCAACTTTTTTCAATTTTACCCCTGTGGGATATATATTCTACCTACACACATTTGGAATTCTCCTGGGGTACCCTCACACATATTTTTCCCTCATTTAGTGGATATTTTCACAAAAAAGTGAAATTTTCAAAAATCCAGAAAATTGGCTGAAAACGACTAAATATCAAGGACTCATTGGGCGAATCGCTCTGGAACTGAAATTGGTATGCTCACTGACATTTCCCATATCTGAAAGTCTGATAAACGTCGGAAAAATGACTAAGTCCCCAAAAAAATTTTTTTAAAACTTTTTTTAATTTACCCCCGTGGGATATATATTCTACCCACACACATTTGGAACTCTCCTGTGGTACCCTCACACATATTTTTCCCTCATTTAGTGGATATTTTCACAAAAAAGTGAAATTTTCAAAAATCCAAAATATTGGCTGAAAACGACTAAATATCAAGGACTCATTGGGCGAATCGCTCTGGAACTGAAATTGGAATGCTCACTGACATTTCCCCTATCTGAAAGTCTGATAAACGCCGGAAAAATGACTAACTCCAAAAAAAAATTTTTTCAACTTTTTTCTATTTTACCCCCGTGGGATATGTATTCTACCTACACACATTTGGAACTCTCCTGGGGTACCCTCACACATATTATTCCCTCATTTTGTGGATATTTTCACAAAAAAGTGAAATTTTCAAAAATCCAGAAAATTGGCTAAAAACGACTAAATATCAAGGACTCATTGGGCGAATCGCTCTGGAACTGAAATTGGAATGCTCACTGACATTTCCCCTATCTGAAAGTCTGATAAACGCCGGAAAAATGAGTAAGTCCAAAAAAAAAATTTTTTCAACTTTTTTCTATTTTACCCCCGTGGGATATGTATTCTACCTACACACATTTGGAACTCTCCTGGGGTACCCTCACACATATTATTCCCTCATTTAGTGGATATTTTCACAAAAAAGTGAAAATTTCAAAAATCCAAAAAATTGGCTGAAAACGACTAAATATCAAGGACTCATTGGGCGAATCGCTCTGGAACTGAAATTGGTATGCTCACTGACATTTCCCCTATCTGAAAGTCTGATAAACGCCGGAAAAATGACTAAGTCAAAAAAAAATTTTTTTTAAACTTTTTTCAATTTACCTCCGTGGGATATATATTCTACCCACACACATTTGGAACTCTCCTTTGGTACCCTCACACATATTATTCCCTCATTTAGTGGATATTTTCACAAAAAAAGTGAAATTTTCAAAAATCCAGAAAATTGGCTGAAAACGACTAAATATCAAGGACTCATTGGGCGAAATGCTCTGGAACTGAAATTGGTTTGCTCACTGACATTTCCCCTATCTGAAACTCTGATAAACGCCGGAAAAATTACTAAGTCCAAAAAAAAATTTTTTAAAACTTTTTTCAATTTACCCCCGTGGGATATATATTCTACCCACACACATTTGGAACTCTCCTGTGGTACCCTCACACATATTATTCCCTCATTTAGTGGATATTTTCACAAAAAAGTGAAATTTTCAAAAATCCAGAAAATTGGCTGAAAACGACTAAATATCAAGGACTCATTGGGCGAATTGCTCTGGAATTGAAATCGGAACGCTCACTGACATTTCCCCTATCTGAAAGTCTGATAAACGCCGGAAAAATTACTAAGTCCAAAAAAAAATGTTTTTCAACTTTTTTCAATTTTACCCCTGTGGGATATATATTCTACCTACACACATTTGGAATTCTCCTGGGGTACCCTCACACATATTTTTCCCTCATTTAGTGGATATTTTCACAAAAAAGTGAAATTTTCAAAAATCCAGAAAATTGGCTGAAAACGACTAAATATCAAGGACTCATTGGGCGAATCGCTCTGGAACTGAAATTGGTATGCTCACTGACATTTCCCATATCTGAAAGTCTGATAAACATCGGAAAAATGACTAAGTCCCCAAAAAAATTTTTTTAAAACTTTTTTCAATTTACCCCCGTGGGATATATATTCTACCCACACACATTTGGAACTCTCCTGTGGTACCCTCACACATATTTTTCCCTCATTTAGTGGATATTTTCACAAAAAAGTGAAATTTTCAAAAATCCAAAATATTGGCTGAAAACGACTAAATATCAAGGACTCATTGGGCGAATCGCTCTGGAACTGAAATTGGAATGCTCACTGACATTTCCCCTATCTGAAAGTCTGATAAACGCCGGAAAAATGACTAACTCCAAAAAAAAATTTTTTCAACTTTTTTCTATTTTACCCCCGTGGGATATGTATTCTACCTACACACATTTGGAACTCTCCTGGGGTATCCTCACACATATTATTCCCTCATTTAGTGGATATTTTCACAAAAAAGTGAAAATTTCAAAAATCCAAAAAATTGGCTGAAAACGACTAAATATCAAGGACTCATTGGGCGAATCGCTCTGGAACTGAAATCGGAATGCTCACTGACATTTGCCCTATCTGAAAGTCTGATAAACGCTGGAAAAATGACTAATTCCCAAAAAAAATGTTTTTCAACTTTTTTCAATTTTACCCCTGTGGGATATATATTCTACCTAAACACATTTGGAACTCTCCTGGGGTACCCTCACACATACTATTCCCTCATTTAGTGGATATTTTCACAAAAAAGTGAAATTTTCAAAAATCCAGAAAATTGGCTGAAAACGACTAAATATCAAGGACTCATAGGGCGAATCGCTCTGGAACTGAAATCAGAACACTCACTGACATTTCCCTTATCTGAAAGTCTGATAAATGGCGAAAAAATGAGTAAGTCCAAAAAAAAATTTTTTTCAACTCTTTTCAATTTTAGCCCCGTGGGATATATATTCTATCCACACACATTTGGAACTCTCCTGGGGTACCCTCACACATATTATTCCCTCATTTAGTGGATATTTTCATAAAAAAGTGAAATTTTCAAAAATCCAGAAAATTGGCTGAAAACGACTAAATATCAAGGACTCATTGGGCGAAATGCTCTGGAACTGAAATTGGTATGCTCACTGACATTTCCCCTATCTGAAACTCTGATGAACGCCGGAAAAATTACTAAGTCCAAAAAAAATTTTTTTAAAACTTTTTTCAATTTACCCCCGTGGGATATATATTCTACCCACACACATTTGGAACTCTCCTGTGGTACCCTCACACATATTATTCCCTCATTTAGTGGATATTTTCACAAAAAAGTGAAATTTTCAAAAATCCAGAAAATTGGCTGAAAACGACTAAATATCAAGGACTCATTGGGCGAATTGCTCTGGAATTGAAATCGGAACGCTCACTGACATTTCCCCTATCTGAAAGTCTGATAAACGCCGGAAAAATTACTAAGTCCAAAAAAAAATGTTTTTCAACTTTTTTCAATTTTACCCCTGTGGGATATATATTCTACCTACACACATTTGGAATTCTCCTGGGGTACCCTCACACATATTTTTCCCTCATTTAGTGGATATTTTCACAAAAAAGTGAAATTTTCAAAAATCCAGAAAATTGGCTGAAAACGACTAAATATCAAGGACTCATTGGGCGAATCGCTCTGGAACTGAAATTGGTATGCTCACTGACATTTCCCATATCTGAAAGTCTGATAAACGTCGGAAAAATGACTAAGTCCCCAAAAAAAATTTTTTTAAAACTTTTTTCAATTTACCCCCGTGGGATATATATTCTACCCACACACATTTGGAACTCTCCTGTGGTACCCTCACACATATTTTTCCCTCATTTAGTGGATATTTTCACAAAAAAGTGAAATTTTCAAAAATCCAAAATATTGGCTGAAAACGACTAAATATCAAGGACTCATTGGGCGAATCGCTCTGGAACTGAAATTGGAATGCTCACTGACATTTCCCCTATCTGAAAGTCTGATAAACGCCGGAAAAATGACTAACTCCAAAAAAAAATTTTTTCAACTTTTTTCTATTTTACCCCCGTGGGATATGTATTCTACCTACACACATTTGGAACTCTCCTGGGGTACCCTCACACATATTATTCCCTCATTTAGTGGATATTTTCACAAAAAAGTGAAAATTTCAAAAATCCAAAAAATTGGCTGAAAACGACTAAATATCAAGGACTCATTGGGCGAATCGCTCTGGAACTGAAATCGGAATGCTAACTGACATTTGCCCTATCTGAAAGTCTGATAAACGCTGGAAAAATGACTAATTCCCAAAAAAAATGTTTTTCAACTTTTTTCAATTTTACCCCTGTGGGATATATATTCTACCTACACACATTTGGAACTCTCCTGGGGTACCCTCACACATACTATTCCCTCATTTAGTGGATATTTTCACAAAAAAGTGAAATTTTGAAAAATCCAGAAAATTGGCTGAAAACGACTAAATATCAAGGACTCATAGGGCGAATCGCTCTGGAACTGAAATCAGAACACTCACTGACATTTCCCTTATCTGAAAGTCTGATAAATGGCGAAAAAATGAGTAAGTCCAAAAAAAAATTTTTTTCAACTCTTTTCAATTTTAGCCCCGTGGGATATATATTCTATCCACACACATTTGGAACTCTCCTGGGGTACCCTCACACATATTATTCCCTCATTTAGTGGATATTTTCATAAAAAAGTGAAATTTTCAAAAATCCAGAAAATTGGCTGAAAACGACTAAATATCAAGGACTCATTGGGCGAAATGCTCTGGAACTGAAATTGGTATGCTCACTGACATTTCCCCTATCTGAAACTCTGATGAACGCCGGAAAAATTACTAAGTCCAAAAAAAATTTTTTTAAAACTTTTTTCAATTTACCCCCGTGGGATATATATTCTACCCACACACATTTGGAACTCTCCTGTGGTACCCTCACACATATTATTCCCTCATTTAGTGGATATTTTCACAAAAAAGTGAAATTTTCAAAAATCCAGAAAATTGGCTGAAAACGACTAAATATCAAGGACTCATTGGGCGAATTGCTCTGGAATTGAAATCGGAACGCTCACTGACATTTCCCCTATCTGAAAGTCTGATAAACGCCGGAAAAATTACTAAGTCCAAAAAAAAATGTTTTTCAACTTTTTTCAATTTTACCCCTGTGGGATATATATTCTACCTACACACATTTATAATTCTCCTGGGGTACCCTCACACATATTTTTCCCTCATTTAGTGGATATTTTCACAAAAAAGTGAAATTTTCAAAAATCCAGAAAATTGGCTGAAAACGACTAAATATCAAGGACTCATTGGGCGAATCGCTCTGGAACTGAAATTGGTATGCTCACTGACATTTCCCATATCTGAAAGTCTGATAAACGTCGGAAAAATGACTAAGTCCCCAAAAAAATTTTTTTAAAACTTTTTTCAATTTACCCCCGTGGGATATATATTCTACCCACACACATTTGGAACTCTCCTGTGGTACCCTCACACATATTTTTCCCTCATTTAGTGGATATTTTCACAAAAAAGTGAAATTTTCAAAAATCCAAAATATTGGCTGAAAACGACTAAATATCAAGGACTCATTGGGCGAATCGCTATGGAACTGAAATTGGAATGCTCACTGACATTTCCCCTATCTGAAAGTCTGATAAACGCCGGAAAAATGACTAACTCCAAAAAAAAATTTTTTCAACTTTTTTCTATTTTACCCCCGTGGGATATGTATTCTACCTACACACATTTGGAACTCTCCTGGGGTACCCTCACACATATTATTCCCTCATTTAGTGGATATTTTCACAAAAAAGTGAAAATTTCAAAAATCCAAAAAATTGGCTGAAAACGACTAAATATCAAGGACTCATTGGGCGAATCGCTCTGGAACTGAAATCGGAATGCTAACTGACATTTGCCCTATCTGAAAGTCTGATAAACGCTGGAAAAATGACTAATTCCCAAAAAAAATGTTTTTCAACTTTTTTCAATTTTACCCCTGTGGGATATATATTCTACCTACACACATTTGGAACTCTCCTGGGGTACCCTCACACATACTATTCCCTCATTTAGTGGATATTTTCACAAAAAAGTGAAATTTTGAAAAATCCAGAAAATTGGCTGAAAACGACTAAATATCAAGGACTCATAGGGCGAATCGCTCTGGAACTGAAATCAGAACACTCACTGACATTTCCCTTATCTGAAAGTCTGATAAATGGCGAAAAAATGAGTAAGTCCAAAAAAAAATTTTTTTCAACTCTTTTCAATTTTAGCCCCGTGGGATATATATTCTATCCACACACATTTGGAACTCTCCTGGGGTACCCTCACACATATTATTCCCTCATTTAGTGGATATTTTCATAAAAAAGTGAAATTTTCAAAAATCCAGAAAATTGGCTGAAAACGACTAAATATCAAGGACTCATTGGGCGAAATGCTCTGGAACTGAAATTGGTATGCTCACTGACATTTCCCCTATCTGAAACTCTGATGAACGCCGGAAAAATTACTAAGTCCAAAAAAAATTTTTTTAAAACTTTTTTCAATTTACCCCCGTGGGATATATATTCTACCCACACACATTTGGAACTCTCCTGTGGTACCCTCACACATATTATTCCCTCATTTAGTGGATATTTTCACAAAAAAGTGAAATTTTCAAAAATCCAGAAAATTGGCTGAAAACGACTAAATATCAAGGACTCATTGGGCGAATTGCTCTGGAATTGAAATCGGAACGCTCACTGACATTTCCCCTATCTGAAAGTCTGATAAACGCCGGAAAAATTACTAAGTCCAAAAAAAAATGTTTTTCAACTTTTTTCAATTTTACCCCTGTGGGATATATATTCTACCTACACACATTTATAATTCTCCTGGGGTACCCTCACACATATTTTTCCCTCATTTAGTGGATATTTTCACAAAAAAGTGAAATTTTCAAAAATCCAGAAAATTGGCTGAAAACGACTAAATATCAAGGACTCATTGGGCGAATCGCTCTGGAACTGAAATTGGTATGCTCACTGACATTTCCCATATCTGAAAGTCTGATAAACGTCGGAAAAATGACTAAGTCCCCAAAAAAATTTTTTTAAAACTTTTTTCAATTTACCCCCGTGGGATATATATTCTACCCACACACATTTGGAACTCTCCTGTGGTACCCTCACACATATTTTTCCCTCATTTAGTGGATATTTTCACAAAAAAGTGAAATTTTCAAAAATCCAAAATATTGGCTGAAAACGACTAAATATCAAGGACTCATTGGGCGAATCGCTATGGAACTGAAATTGGAATGCTCACTGACATTTCCCCTATCTGAAAGTCTGATAAACGCCGGAAAAATGACTAACTCCAAAAAAAAATTTTTTCAACTTTTTTCTATTTTACCCCCGTGGGATATGTATTCTACCTACACACATTTGGAACTCTCCTGGGGTACCCTCACACATATTATTCCCTCATTTAGTGGATATTTTCACAAAAAAGTGAAAATTTCAAAAATCCAAAAAATTGGCTGAAAACGACTAAATATCAAGGACTCATTGGGCGAATCGCTCTGGAACTGAAATCGGAATGCTAACTGACATTTGCCCTATCTGAAAGTCTGATAAACGCTGGAAAAATGACTAATTCCCAAAAAAAATGTTTTTCAACTTTTTTCAATTTTACCCCTGTGGGATATATATTCTACCTACACACATTTGGAACTCTCCTGGGGTACCCTCACACATACTATTCCCTCATTTAGTGGATATTTTCACAAAAAAGTGAAATTTTGAAAAATCCAGAAAATTGGCTGAAAACGACTAAATATCAAGGACTCATAGGGCGAATCGCTCTGGAACTGAAATCAGAACACTCACTGACATTTCCCTTATCTGAAAGTCTGATAAATGGCGAAAAAAAGAGTAAGTCCAAAAAAAAATTTTTTTCAACTCTTTTCAATTTTAGCCCCGTGGGATATATATTCTATCCACACACATTTGGAACTCTCCTGGGGTACCCTCACACATATTATTCCCTCATTTAGTGGATATTTTCATAAAAAAGTGAAATTTTCAAAAATCCAGAAAATTGGCTGAAAACGACTAAATATCAAGGACTCATTGGGCGAAATGCTCTGGAACTGAAATTGGTATGCTCACTGACATTTCCCCTATCTGAAACTCTGATAAACGCCGGAAAAATTACTAAGTCCAAAAAAAATTTTTTAAAACTTTTTTCAATTTACCCCCGTGGGATATATATTCTACCCACACACATTTGGAACTCTCCTGTGGTACCCTCACACATATTATTCCCTCATTTAGTGGATATTTTCACAAAAAAGTGAAATTTTCAAAAATCCAGAAAATTGGCTGAAAACGACTAAATATCAAGGACTCATTGGGCGAATTGCTCTGGAATTGAAATCGGAACGCTCACTGACATTTCCCCTATCTGAAAGTCTGATAAACGCCGGAAAAATTACTAAGTCCAAAAAAAAATGTTTTTCAACTTTTTTCAATTTTACCCCTGTGGGATATATATTCTACCTACACACATTTGGAATTCTCCTGGGGTACCCTCACACATATTATTCCCTCATTTAGTGGATATTTTCATAAAAAAGTGAAATTTTCAAAAATCCAGAAAATTGGCTGAAAACGACTAAATATCAAGGACTCATTGGACGAATTGCTCTGGAACTGAAATCGGAATGCTCACTGACATTTCCCCTATCTGAAAGTCTGATAAATGCCGGAAAAATGACTAAGTCCAAAAAAAATAATTTTTCAACTTTTTTCAATTTTACCCCTGTGGGATATATATTCTACCCACACACATTTGGAACTCTCCTGGGGTACCCTCACACATATTATTCCCTCATTTAGTGGATATTTTCACAATAAAGTGAAATTTTCAAAAATCCAGAAAATTGGCTGAAAACGACTAAATATCAAGGACTCATTGTGCGAAATGCTCTGGAACTGAAATTGGTATGCTCACTGACATTTCCCCTATCTGAAACTCTGATAAACGCCGGAAAAATTACTAAGTCCAAAAAAAAATTTTTTAAAACTTTTTTCAATTTTACCCCCGTGGGATATATATTCTACCCACACACATTTGGAACTCTCCTGTGGTACCCTCACACATATTATTCCCTCATTTAGTGGATATTTTCCCAAAAAAGTGAAATTTTCAAAAATCCAGAAAATTGGCTGAAAACGACTAAATGTCAAGGACTCATTGGGCGAATTGCTCTGGAATTGAAATGGGAACGCTCACTGACATTTCCCCTATCTGAAAGTCTGATAAACGCCGGAAAAATTACTAAGTCCAAAAAAAAATGTTTTTCAACTTTTTTCAATTTTACCCCTGTGGGATATATATTCTACCTACACACATTTGGAATTCTCCTGGGGTACCCTCACACATATTTTTCCCTCATTTAGTGGATATTTTCACAAAAAAGTGAAATTTTCAAAAATCCAGAAAATTGGCTGAAAACGACTAAATATCAAGGACTCATTGGGCGAATCGCTCTGGAACTGAAATTGGTATGCTCACTGACATTTCCCATATCTGAAAGTCTGATAAACGTCGGAAAAATGACTAAGTCCCCAAAAAAATTTTTTTAAAACTTTTTTCAATTTACCCCCGTGGGATATATATTCTACCCACACACATTTGGAACTCTCCTGTGGTACCCTCACACATATTTTTCCCTCATTTAGTGGATATTTTCACAAAAAAGTGAAATTTTCAAAAATCCAAAATATTGGCTGAAAACGACTAAATATCAAGGACTCATTGGGCGAATCGCTCTGGAACTGAAATTGGAATGCTCACTGACATTTCCCCTATCTGAAAGTCTGATAAACGCCGGAAAAATGACTAACTCCAAAAAAAAATTTTTTCAACTTTTTTCTATTTTACCCCCGTGGGATATGTATTCTACCTACACACATTTGGAACTCTCCTGGGGTACCCTCACACATATTATTCCCTCATTTTGTGGATATTTTCACAAAAAAGTGAAATTTTCAAAAATCCAGAAAATTGGCTAAAAACGACTAAATATCAAGGACTCATTGGGCGAATCGCTCTGGAACTGAAATTGGAATGCTCACTGACATTTCCCCTATCTGAAAGTCTGATAAACGCCGGAAAAATGAGTAAGTCCAAAAAAAAAATTTTTTCAACTTTTTTCTATTTTACCCCCGTGGGATATGTATTCTACCTACACACATTTGGAACTCTCCTGGGGTACCCTCACACATATTATTCCCTCATTTAGTGGATATTTTCACAAAAAAGTGAAAATTTCAAAAATCCAAAAAATTGGCTGAAAACGACTAAATATCAAGGACTCATTGGGCGAATCGCTCTGGAACTGAAATTGGTATGCTCACTGACATTTCCCCTATCTGAAAGTCTGATAAACGCCGGAAAAATGACTAAGTCAAAAAAAAATTTTTTTTAAACTTTTTTCAATTTACCTCCGTGGGATATATATTCTACCCACACACATTTGGAACTCTCCTTTGGTACCCTCACACATATTATTCCCTCATTTAGTGGATATTTTCACAAAAAAAGTGAAATTTTCAAAAATCCAGAAAATTGGCTGAAAACGACTAAATATCAAGGACTCATTGGGCGAAATGCTCTGGAACTGAAATTGGTTTGCTCACTGACATTTCCCCTATCTGAAACTCTGATAAACGCCGGAAAAATTACTAAGTCCAAAAAAAAATTTTTTAAAACTTTTTTCAATTTACCCCCGTGGGATATATATTCTACCCACACACATTTGGAACTCTCCTGTGGTACCCTCACACATATTATTCCCTCATTTAGTGGATATTTTCACAAAAAAGTGAAATTTTCAAAAATCCAGAAAATTGGCTGAAAACGACTAAATATCAAGGACTCATTGGGAGAATCGCTCTGGAACTGAAATTGGTATGCTCACTGACATTTCCCATATCTGAAAGTCTGATAAACATCGGAAAAATGACTAAGTCCCCAAAAAAATTTTTTTAAAACTTTTTTCAATTTACCCCCGTGGGATATATATTCTACCCACACACATTTGGAACTCTCCTGTGGTACCCTCACACATATTTTTCCCTCATTTAGTGGATATTTTCACAAAAAAGTGAAATTTTCAAAAATCCAAAATATTGGCTGAAAACGACTAAATATCAAGGACTCATTGGGCGAATCGCTCTGGAACTGAAATTGGAATGCTCACTGACATTTCCCCTATCTGAAAGTCTGATAAACGCCGGAAAAATGACTAACTCCAAAAAAAAATTTTTTCAACTTTTTTCTATTTTACCCCCGTGGGATATGTATTCTACCTACACACATTTGGAACTCTCCTGGGGTATCCTCACACATATTATTCCCTCATTTAGTGGATATTTTCACAAAAAAGTGAAAATTTCAAAAATCCAAAAAATTGGCTGAAAACGACTAAATATCAAGGACTCATTGGGCGAATCGCTCTGGAACTGAAATCGGAATGCTCACTGACATTTGCCCTATCTGAAAGTCTGATAAACGCTGGAAAAATGACTAATTCCCAAAAAAAATGTTTTTCAACTTTTTTCAATTTTACCCCTGTGGGATATATATTCTACCTACACACATTTGGAACTCTCCTGGGGTACCCTCACACATACTATTCCCTCATTTAGTGGATATTTTCACAAAAAAGTGAAATTTTGAAAAATCCAGAAAATTGGCTGAAAACGACTAAATATCAAGGACTCATAGGGCGAATAGCTCTGGAACTGAAATCAGAACACTCACTGACATTTCCCTTATCTGAAAGTCTGATAAATGGCGAAAAAATGAGTAAGTCCAAAAAAAAATTTTTTTCAACTCTTTTCAATTTTAGCCCCGTGGGATATATATTCTATCCACACACATTTGGAACTCTCCTGGGGTACCCTCACACATATTATTCCCTCATTTAGTGGATATTTTCATAAAAAAGTGAAATTTTCAAAAATCCAGAAAATTGGCTGAAAACGACTAAATATCAAGGACTCATTGGGCGAAATGCTCTGGAACTGAAATTGGTATGCTCACTGACATTTCCCCTATCTGAAACTCTGATGAACGCCGGAAAAATTACTAAGTCCAAAAAAAATTTTTTTAAAACTTTTTTCAATTTACCCCCGTGGGATATATATTCTACCCACACACATTTGGAACTCTCCTGTGGTACCCTCACACATATTATTCCCTCATTTAGTGGATATTTTCACAAAAAAGTGAAATTTTCAAAAATCCAGAAAATTGGCTGAAAACGACTAAATATCAAGGACTCATTGGGCGAATTGCTCTGGAATTGAAATCGGAACGCTCACTGACATTTCCCCTATCTGAAAGTCTGATAAACGCCGGAAAAATTACTAAGTCCAAAAAAAAATGTTTTTCAACTTTTTTCAATTTTACCCCTGTGGGATATATATTCTACCTACACACATTTGGAATTCTCCTGGGGTACCCTCACACATATTTTTCCCTCATTTAGTGGATATTTTCACAAAAAAGTGAAATTTTCAAAAATCCAGAAAATTGGCTGAAAACGACTAAATATCAAGGACTCATTGGGCGAATCGCTCTGGAACTGAAATTGGTATGCTCACTGACATTTCCCCTATCTGAAAGTCTGATAAACGTCGGAAAAATGACTAATTCCCAAAAAAAATGTTTTTCAACTTTTTTCAATTTTACCCCTGTGGGATATATATTCTACCTACACACATTTGGAACTCTCCTGGGGTACCCTCACACATACTATTCCCTCATTTAGTGGATATTTTCACAAAAAAGTGAAATTTTCAAAAATCCAGAAAATTGGCTGAAAACAACTAAATATCAAGGACTCATAGGGCGAATCGCTCTGGAACTGAAATCAGAACACTCACTGACATTTCCCTTTTCTGAAAGTCTGATAAATGGCGAAAAAATGAGTAAGTCCAAAAAAAACTTTTTTTCAACTCTTTTCAATTTTAGCCCCGTGGGATATATATTCTATCCACACACATTTGGAACTCTCCTCGGGTACCCTCACACATATTATTCCCTCATTTAGTGGATATTTTCATAAAAAAGTGAAATTTTCAAAAATTCAGAAAATTGGCTGAAAACGACTAAATATCAAGGACTCATTGGACGAATTGCTCTGGAACTGAAATCGGAATGCTCACTGACATTTCCCCTATCTGAAAGTCTGATAAACGCCGGAAAAATGACTAAGTCCAAAAAAAATAATTTTTCAACTTTTTTCAATTTTACCCCCGTGGGATATATATTCTACCCAAACACATTTGGAACTCTCCTGGGGTACCCTCACACATATTATTCCCTCATTTAGTGGATATTTTCACAATAAAGTGAAATTTTCAAAAATCCAGAAAATTGGCTGAAAACGACTAAATATCAAGGACTCATTGGGCGAAATGCTCTGGAACTGAAATTGGTATGCTCACTGACATTTCCCCTATCTGAAACTCTGATAAACGCCGGAAAAATTACTAAGTCCAAAAAAAAATTTTTTAAAACTTTTTTCAATTTACCCCCGTGGGATATATATTCTACCCACACACATTTGGAACTCTCCTGTGGTACCCTCACACATATTATTCCCTCATTTAGTGGATATTTTCACAAAAAAGTGAAATTTTCAAAAATCCATAAAATTGGCTGAAAACGACTAAATATCAAGGACTCATTGGGCGAATTGCTCTGGAATTGAAATCGGAACGCTCACTGACATTTCCCCTATCTGAAAGTCTGATAAACGCCGGAAAAATGACTAACTGCAAAAAATTTTTTTAAAAACTTTTTTCAATTTTACCCCCGTGGTATATATATTCTACCTACACATATTTGGAACTCTCCTGGGGTAACCTCACACATATTATTCCCTCATTTAGTGGATATTTTCACAAAAAAGTGAAATTTTCAAAAATCCAGAAAATTGGCTGAAAACGACTAAATATCAAGGACTCATTGGGCGAATCGCTCTGGAACTGAAATTGGTATACTCACTGACATTTCCCTTATCTGCAAGTCTGATAAACGCCGAAAAAATGACTAAGTCCCAAAAAAAATTTTTTTCAACTCTTTTCAATTTTAGCCCCGTGGGATATATATTCTATCCCCACACATTTGGAACTCTCCTGGGGTACCCTCACACATATTATTCCCTCATTTAGTGGATATTTTCACAAAAAAGTGAAATTTTCAAAAATCCAGAAAATTGGCTGAAAACGACTAAATATCAAGGACTCATTGGACGAATCGCTCTGGCACTGAAATCGGAACGCTCACTGACATTTGCCCTATCTGAAAGTCTGAAAAACGCCGGAAAAATGACTAAGTCCAAAAAAAAATTTTTTAAACTTTTTTCAATTTTAACCCCGTGGGATATATATTCTACCCACACACATTTGGAACTCTCCTGTGGTACCCTCACACATATTTTTCCCTCATTTAGTGGATATTTTCACAAAAAAGTGAAATTTTCAAAAATCCAAAATATTGGCTGAAAAAGACTAAATATCAAGGACTCATTGGGCGAATCGCTCTGGAACTGAAATCGGAACGCTCACTGACATTTCCCCTATCTGAAAGTCTGATAAATGCTGGAAAAATGACTAAGTCCAAAAAAAAAATTTTTTTAAACTTTTTTCAATTTTACCCCGTGGGATATATATTCTACCTATACATATTTGGAACTCTCCTGGGGTAACCTCACACATATTATTCCCTCATTTAGTGGATATGTTCACAAAAAAGTGAAATTTTCAAAAATCCAGAAAATTGGCTGAAAACGACTAAATATCAAGGACTCATTGGGCAAATCGCTCTGGAACTGAAATCGGAACGCTCACTGACATTTCCCTTATCTGAAAGTCTGATAAATGGCGAAAAAATGAGTAAGTCCAAAAAAAAATTTTTTTCAACTCTTTTCAATTTTAGCCCCGTGGGATATATATTCTATCCACACACATTTGGAACTCTCCTGGGGTACCCTCACATATATTATTCCCTCATTTAGTGGATATTTTCACAATAAAGTGAAATTTTCAAAAATCCAGAAAATTGGCTGAAAACGACTAAATATCAAGGACTCATTGGGCGAAATGCTCTGGAACTGAAATTGGTATGCTCACTGACATTTCCCCTATCTGAAACTCTGATAAACGCCGGAAAAATTACTAAGTCCAAAAAAAAATTTTTTAAAACTTTTTTCAATTTACCCCCGTGGGATATATATTCTACCAACACACATTTGGAACTCTCCTGTGGTACCTTCACACATATTATTCCCTCATTTAGTGGATATTTTCACAAAAAAGTGAAATTTTCAAAAATCCAGAAAATTGGCTGAAAACGACTAAATATCAAGGACTCATTGGGCGAATTGCTCTGGAATTGAAATCGGAACGCTCACTGACATTTCCCCTATCTGAAAGTCTGATAAACGCCGGAAAAATGACTAAGCCCCAAAAAAAATTTTTTTCAACTTTTTTCAATTTTACCCCCGTGGGATATATATTCTACCCACACACATTTGGGACTCTCCTGGGGTACCCTCACACATATTATTCCCTCATTTAGTGGATATTTTCACAAAAAAGTAAAACTTTCAAAAATCCAGAAAATTGGCTGAAAACGACTAAATATCAAGGACTCATTGGGCAAATCGCTCTGGAACTGAAATCAGAACGCTCACTGACATTTCCCCTATCTGAAAGTCTGATAAACGCCGGAAAAATGACTAAGTCCAAAAAAAAAAATTTTTTCAACTTTTTTCAATTTTACCCCCGTGGGATATATATTCTACCCACACACATTTGGAACTCTCCTGTGGTACCCTCACACATATTATTCCCTCATTTAGTGGATATTTTCACAAAAAAGTGAAATTTTCAAAAATCCAGAAAATTGGCTGAAAACGACTAAATATCAAGGACTCATTGGGCGAATCGCTCTGGAACTGAAATCGGAACGCTCACTGACATTTCAACTATCTGAAAGTCTGATAAACGCCGGAAAAATGACTAAGCCCAAAAAAAAATTTTTTTCAACTTTTTTCAATTTTACCCCCGTGGGATATATATTCTACCCACACACATTTGGGACTCTCCTGGGGTACCCTCACACATATTATTCCCTCATTTAGTGGATATTTTCACAAAAAAGTAAAACTTTCAAAAATCCAGAAAATTGGCTGAAAACGACTAAATATCAAGGACTCATTGGGCAAATCGCTCTGGAACTGAAATCAGAACGCTCACTGACATTTCCCCTATCTGAAAGTCTGATAAACGCCGGAAAAATGACTAAGTCCAAAAAAAAAAAATTTTTCAACTTTTTTCAATTTTACCCCCGTGGGATATATATTCTACCCACACACATTTGGAACTCTCCTGTGGTACCCTCACACATATTATTCCCTCATTTAGTGGATATTTTCACAAAAAAGTGAAATTTTCAAAAATCCAGAAAATTGGCTGAAAACGACTAAATATCAAGGACTCATTGGGCGAATCGCTCTGGAACTGAAATCGGAACGCTCACTGACATTTCAACTATCTGAAAGTCTGATAAACGCCGGAAAAATAACTAAGCCCAAAAAAAAATTTTTTTCAACTTTTTTCAATTTTACCCCCGTGGGATATATATTCTACCCACACACATTTGGGACTCTCCTGGGGTACCCTCACACATATTATTCCCTCATTTAGTGGATATTTTCACAAAAAAGTAAAACTTTCAAAAATCCAGAAAATTGGCTGAAAACGACTAAATATCAAGGACTCATTGGGCAAATCGCTCTGGAACTGAAATCAGAACGCTCACTGACATTTCCCCTATCTGAAAGTCTGATAAACGCCGGAAAAATGACTAAGTCCAAAAAAAAAAATTTTTCAACTTTTTTCAATTTTACCCCCGTGGGATATATATTCTACCCACACACATTTGGAACTCTCCTGTGGTACCCTCACACATATTATTCCCTCATTTAGTGGATATTTTCACAAAAAAGTGAAATTTTCAAAAATCCAGAAAATTGGCTGAAAACGACTAAATATCAAGGACTCATTGGGCGAATCGCTCTGGAACGGAAATCGGAACGCTCACTGACATTTCAACTATCTGAAAGTCTGATAAACGCCGGAAAAATGACTAAGCCCCAAAAAAAATTTTTTTCAACTTTTTTCAATTTTACCCCCGTGGGATATATATTCTACCCACACACATTTGGGACTCTCCTGGGGTACCCTCACACATATTATTCCCTCATTTAGTGGATATTTTCACAAAAAAGTAAAACTTTCAAAAATCCAGAAAATTGGCTGAAAACGACTAAATATCAAGGACTCATTGGGCAAATCGCTCTGGAACTGAAATCAGAACGCTCACTGACATTTCCCCTATCTGAAAGTCTGATAAACGCCGGAAAAATGACTAAGTCCAAAAAAAAAAAATTTTTCAACTTTTTTCAATTTTACCCCCGTGGGATATATATTCTACCCACACACATTTGGAACTCTCCTGTGGTACCCTCACACATATTATTCCCTCATTTAGTGGATATTTTCACAAAAAAGTGAAATTTTCAAAAATCCAGAAAATTGGCTGAAAACGACTAAATATCAAGGACTCATTGGGCGAATCGCTCTGGAACTGAAATCGGAACGCTCACTGACATTTCAACTATCTGAAAGTCTGATAAACGCCGGAAAAATGACTAAGCCCAAAAAAAAATTTTTTTCAACTTTTTTCAATTTTACCCCCGTGGGATATATATTCTACCCACACACATTTGGGACTCTCCTGGGGTACCCTCACACATATTATTCCCTCATTTAGTGGATTTTTTCACAAAAAAGTAAAATTTTCAAAAATCCAGAAAATTGGCTGAAAACGACTAAATATCAAGGACTCATTGGGCAAATCGCTCTGGAACTGAAATCAGAACGCTCACTGACATTTCCCCTATCTGAAAGTCTGATAAACGCCGGAAAAATGACTAAGTCCAAAAAAAAAAATTTTTTCAACTTTTTTCAATTTTACCCCCGTGGGATATATATTTTACCCACACACGTTTGGAACTCTCCTGTGGTACCCTTACACATATTTTTCCCTCATTTAGTGGATATTTTCACAAAAAAGTGAAATTTTCAAAAATCCAAAATATTGGCTGAAAACGACTAAATATCAAGGACTCATTGGGCGAATGGCTCTGGAACTGAAATCAGAACGCTCACTGACATTTCCCCTATCTGAAAGTCTGATAAACGCCGGAAAAATGACTAAGTCCAAAAAAAAATTTTTTAAAACTTTTTTCAATTTTACCCCCGTTGGATATGTATTCTACCTACACATATTTGGTACTCTCCTGGGGTAACCTCACACATATTATTCCCTCATTTAGTGGATATTTTCACAAAAAAGTGAAATTTTCAAAAATCCAGAAAATTGGCTGAAAACGACTAAATATTTAGGACTCATAGGGCGAATCGCTCTGGAACTGAAATCAGAACACTCACTGACATTTCCCCTATCTGAAAGTCTGATAAACGCCGAAAAAATGACTAAGTCCAAAAAAAAAATTTTTTTCAACTTTTTTCTATTTTACCCCCGTGGGATATGTATTCTACGTACACACATTTGGAACTCTGCTGGGGTACCCTCACACATATTATTCCCTCATTTAGTGGATATTTTCACAAAAAAGTGAAATTTTCAAAAATCCAGAAAATTGGCTGAAAACGACTAAATATCAAGGACTCATTGGGCGAATTGCTCTGGAATTGAAATCGGAACGCTCACTGACATTTCCCCTATCTGAAAGTCTGATAAACGCCGGAAAAATGACTAAGTCCAAAAGAAAATGTTTTTCAACTTTTTTCAATTTTACCCCCGTGGGATATATGTTCTACCCACACACATTTGGAACTCTCCTGGGATACCATCAAACATATTATTCCCTCATTTAGTGGATATTTTCATAAAAAAGTGAAATTTTCAAAAATTCTGAAAATTGGCTGAAAACGAATAAATATCAAGGACTCATTGGGCGAATTGCTCTGGAACTGAAATCGGAACGCTCACTGACATTTCCCCTATCTGAAAGTCTGATAAACGCCGGAAAAATGACTAAATCTCCAAAAAAATGTTTTTAAACTTTTTTCAATTTTACCCCCGTGGGATATATATTCTACCCACACACATTTGGAACTCTCCTGGGGTACCCTCACACATATTCTTCCCTCATTTAGTGGATATTTTCACAAAAAAGTGAAACTTTCAAAAATCCAGAAAATTGGCTGAAAACGACTAAATATCAAGGACTCATTGGGCGAATCGCTCTGGAACTGAAATCGGAATGCTCACTGACATTTGCCCTATCTGAAAGTCTGATAAACGCCGGAAAAATGACTAAGTCCAAAAAAAATTTTTTTTAAACTTTTTTCAATTTTACCCCCGTGGGATATATATTCTACCCACACACATTTGGAACTCTCCTGGGGTACCCTCAAACATATTATTCCCTCATTTAGTGGATATTTTCATAAAAAAGTGAAATTTTCAAAAATTCAGAAAATTGGCTGAAAATGACTAAATATCAAGGATTCATTGGGCGAATTGCTCTGGAACAGAAATCAGAACGCTCACTGCCATTTCCCCTATCTGAAAGTCTGATAAACGCCGGAAAAATGACTAAGTCCAAAAAAAAAATTTTTTTTAACTTTTTTCAATTTTACCTTCATGGGATATATATTCTACCCACACACATTTGGAACTCTCCTGTGGTACCCTCACACATATTATTCCCTCATTTAGTGGATATTTTCAAAAAAAGTGAAATTTTCAAAAATCCAGAAAATTGGCTGAAAACGACTAAATATCAAGGACTCATTGGGCGAATCACTCTGTAACTGAAATCAGAATGCTCACTGACATTTCCCCTATCTGAAAGTCTGATAAACGTCGGAAAAATGACTAAGTCCAAAAAAAAAAAATTTTCAACTTTTTTCAATTTTACCCTCGTGGGATATATATTCTACCCACACACATTTGGAACTCTCCTGGGGTACCCTCACACATATTATTCCCTCATTTAGTGGATATTTTCACAAAAAAGTGAAACTTTCAAAAATCCAGAAAATTGGCTGAAAACGACTAAATATCAAGGACTCATTGGGTGAATAGCTCTGGAACTGAAATTGGAATGCTCACTGACATTTCCCCTATCTGAAAGTCTGATAAACGCCGGAAAAATGACAGTCCAAAAAAATTTTTTTTTAAACTTTTTTCAATTTACCCCCGTGGGATATATATTCTACCCACACACATTTGGAACTCTCCTGTGGTACCCTCACACATATTATTCCCTCATTTAGTGGATATTTTCACAAAAAAGTGAAATTTTCAAAAATCCAGAAAATTGGCTGAAAACGACTAAATATCAAGGACTCATTGGGTGAATCGCTCTGGAACTGAAATCGGAACGCTCACTGACATTTCCCCTATCTGAAAGTCTGATAAACGCCGGAAAAATGACTAAGACCAAAAAAAATTTTTTTTCAACTTTTTTCAATTTTACCCCCGTGGGAAATATATTCTACCCACACACATTTGGAAATCTCCTGTGGTACCCTCACACATATTATTCCCTCATTTAGTGGATATTTTCACCACAAAGTGAAATTTTCAAAAATCCAGAAAATTGGCTGAAAACGACTAAATATCAAGGACTCATTGGGCGAATCGCTCTGGAACTGAAATCGTAACGCTCACTGACATTTCAACTATCTGAAAGTCTGATAAACGCCGGAAAAATGACTAAGCCCAAAAAAAAATTTTTTTCAACTTTTTTCAATTTTACCCCCGTGGGATATATATTCTACCCACACACATTTGGGACTCTCCTGGGGTACCCTCACACATATTCCCTCATTTAGTGGATATTTTCACAAAAAAGTAAAACTTTCAAAAATCCAGAAAATTGGCTGAAAATGACTAAATATCAAGGACTCATTGGGCGAATCGCTCTGGAACAGAAATCGGAATGCTCACTGACATTTCCCCTATCTGAAAGTCTGATAAACGCCGGAAAAATGACTAAGTCCAAAAAAAAATTTTTTAAACCTTTTTTCAATTTACCCCCGTGGGATATATATTCTACCCACACACATTTGGAACTCTCCTGTGGTACCCTCACACATATTATTCCCTCATTTAGTGGATATTTTCACAAAAAAGTGAAATTTTCAAAAATTCTGAAAATTGGCTGAAAACGACTAAATATCAAGGACTCATTGGGCGAATCGCTCTGGAACTGAAATCGGAATGCTCACTGACATTTCCCCTATCTAAAAGTCTGATGAACGCCGGAAAAATGACTAAGTCCAAAAAATTTTTTTTTTAAACTTTTTTCAATTTACCCCCGTGGGATATATATTCTACCCACACACATTTGGAACTCTCCTGTGGTACCCTCACACATATTATTCCCTCATTTAGTGGATATTTTCAAAAAAAGTGAAATTTTCAAAAATCCAGAAAATTGGCTGAAAACGACTAAATATCAAGGACTCATTGGGCGAATCGCTCTGGAACTGAAATTGGTATGCTCACTGACATTTCGCCTATCTGAAAGTCTGATAAACGCCGGAAAAATGACTAAGTCCAAAAAATTTTTTTTTAAAACTTTTTTCAATTTACCCCCATGGGATATATATTCTACCCACACACATTTGGAACTCTCCTGTGGTACCCTCACACATATTATTCGCTCATCTAGTGGATAATTTCACAAAAAAGTGAAATTTTCAAAAATCCAGAAAATTGGCTGAAAACGACTAAATATCAAGGACTCATTGGGCGAATCGCTCTGGAACTGAAATCAGAACGCTCACTGACATTTCCCCTATCTGAAAGTCTGATAAACGCCGGAAAAATGACTAAGTCCAAAAAAAAAAAATTTTCAACTTTTTTCAATTTTACCCTCGTGGGATATATATTCTACCCACACACATTTGGAACTCTCCTGGGGTACCCTCACACATATTATTCCCTCATTTAGTGGATATTTTCACAAAAAAGTGAAACTTTCAAAAATCCAGAAAATTGGCTGAAAACGACTAAATATCAAGGACTCATTGGGTGAATCGCTCTGGAACTGAAATTGGAATGCTCACTGACATTTCCCCTATCTGAAAGTCTGATAAACGCCGGAAAAATGACTAAGTCCAAAAAAATTTTTTTTTAAACTTTTTTCAATTTCCCCCGTGGGATATATATTCTACCCACACACATTTGGAACTCTCCTGTGGTACCCTCACACATATTATTCCCTCATTTAGTGGATATTTTCACAAAAAAGTGAAATTTTCAAAAATCCAGAAAATTGGCTGAAAACGACTAAATATCAAGGACTCATTGGGCGAATCGCTCTGGAACTGAAATCGGAATGCTCACTGACATTTCCCCTATCTGAAAGTCTGATAAACGCCGGAAAAATGACTAAGTCCAAAAAAAAAATTTTTTTCAACTTTTTTCAATTTTACCCCCGTGGGATATATATTCTACCCACACACATTTGGAACTCTCCTGGGGTACCCTCACACATATTATTCCCTCATTTAGTGGATATTTTCACAAAAAAGTGACATTTTCAAAAATCCAGAAAATTGGCTGAAAACGACTAAATATCAAGGACTCATTGGGCGAATCGCTCTGGAACTGAAATCGTAACGCTCACTGACATTTCAACTATCTGAAAGTCTGATAAACGCCGGAAAAATGACTAAGCCCAAAAAAAAATTTTTTTCAACTTTTTTCAATTTTACCCCCGTGGGATATATATTCTACCCACACACATTTGGGACTCTCCTGGGGTACCCTCACACATATTCCCTCATTTAGTGGATATTTTCACAAAAAAGTAAAACTTTCAAAAATCCAGAAAATTGGCTGAAAATGACTAAATATCAAGGACTCATTGGGCGAATCGCTCTGGAACAGAAATCGGAATGCTCACTGACATTTCCCCTATCTGAAAGTCTGATAAACGCCGGAAAAATGACTAAGTCCAAAAAAAAATTTTTTAAACCTTTTTTCAATTTACCCCCGTGGGATATATATTCTACCCACACACATTTGGAACTCTCCTGTGGTACCCTCACACATATTATTCCCTCATTTAGTGGATATTTTCACAAAAAAGTGAAATTTTCAAAAATTCTGAAAATTGGCTGAAAACGACTAAATATCAAGGACTCATTGGGCGAATCGCTCTGGAACTGAAATCGGAATGCTCACTGACATTTCCCCTATCTAAAAGTCTGATGAACGCCGGAAAAATGACTAAGTCCAAAAAATTTTTTTTTTAAACTTTTTTCAATTTACCCCCGTGGGATATATATTCTACCCACACACATTTGGAACTCTCCTGTGGTACCCTCACACATATTATTCCCTCATTTAGTGGATATTTTCAAAAAAAGTGAAATTTTCAAAAATCCAGAAAATTGGCTGAAAATGACTAAATATCAAGGATTCATTGGGCGAATTGCTCTGGAACAGAAATCAGAACGCTCACTGCAATTTCCCCTATCTGAAAGTCTGATAAACGCCGGAAAAATGACTAAGTCCAAAAAAAAAATTTTTTTCAACTTTTTTCAATTTTACCCCCGTGGGATATATATTCTACCCACACACATTTGGAACTCTCCTGGGGTACCCTCACACATATTATTCCCTCATTTAGTGGATATTTTCACAAAAAAGTGACATTTTCAAAAATCCAGAAAATTGGCTGAAAACGACTAAATATCAAGGACTCATTGGGCGAATCGCTCTGGAACTGAAATTGGTTTGCTCACTGACATTTCCCCTATCTGAAAGTCTGATAAACGTCGGAAAAATGACTAAGTCCAAAAAAAAAAATTTTTTCAACTTTTTTCAATTTTACCCCCGTGGGATATATATTCTACCAACACACATTTGGAACTCTCCTGGGGTACCCTCACACATATTATTCCCTCATTTAGTGGATATTTTCACAAAAAAGTGAAACTTTCAAAAATCCAGAAAATTGGCTGAAAACGACTAAATATCAAGGACTCATTGGGCGAATCGCTCTGGAACTGAAATTGGTATGCTCACTGACATTTCGCCTATCTGAAAGTCTGATAAACGCCGGAAAAATGACTAAGTCCAAAAAATTTTTTTTTAAAACTTTTTTCAATTTACCCCCATGGGATATATATTCTACCCACACACATTTGGAACTCTCCTGTGGTACCCTCACACATATTATTCCCTCATCTAGTGGATATTTTCACAAAAAAGTGAAATTTTCAAAAATCCAGAAAATTGGCTGAAAACGGCTAAATATCAAGGACTCATTGGGCGAATCGCTCTGGAACTGAAATCAGAACGCTCACTGACATTTCCCCTATCTGAAAGTCTGATAAACACCGGAAAAATGACTAAGTCCAAAAAAAAAAATTTTCAACTTTTTTCAATTTTACCCTCGTGGGATATATATTCTACCCACACACATTTGGAACTCTCCTGGGGTACCCTCACACATATTATTCCCTCATTTAGAGGATATTTTCACAAAAAAGTGACATTTTCAAAAATCCAGAAAATTGGCTGAAAACGACTAAATATCAAGGACTCATTGGGCGAATCGCTCTGGAACTGAAATTGGTATGCTCACTGACATTTCCCCTATCTGAAAGTCTGATAAACGCCGGAAAAATGACTAAGTCCAAAAAATTTTTTTTTAAAAACTTTTTTCAATTTACCCCCATGGGATATATATTTTACCCACACACATTTGGAACTCTCCTGTGGTACCCTCACACATATTATTCGCTCATCTAGTGGATAATTTCACAAAAAAGTGAAATTTTCAAAAATCCCGAAAATTGGCTGAAAACGACTAAATATCAAGGACTCATTGGGCGAATCGCTCTGGAACTGAAATCAGAACGCTCACTGACATTTCCCCTATCTGAAAGTCTGATAAACGCCGGAAAAATGACTAAGTCCAAAAAAAAAAAATTTTCAACTTTTTTGAATTTTACCCTCGTGGGATATATATTCTACCCACACACATTTGGAACTCTCCTGGGGTACCCTCACACATATTATTCCCTCATTTAGTGGATATTTTCACAAAAAAGTGAAACTTTTGAAAAATCCAGAAAATTGGCTGAAAACGACTAAATATCAAGGACTCATTGGGTGAATCGCTCTGGAACTGAAATTGGAATGCTCACTGACATTTCCCCTATCTGAAAGTCTGATAAACGCCGGAAAAATGACAGTCCAAAAAAATTTTTTTTTAAACTTTTTTCAATTTTACCCCCGTGGGATATATATTCTACCCACACACATTTGGGACTCTCCTGGGGTACCCTCACACATATTCCCTCATTTAGTGGATATTTTCACAAAAAAGTAAAACTTTCAAAAATCCAGAAAATTGACTGAAAACGACTAAATATCAAGGACTCATTGGGCTAATTGCTCTGGAACTGAAATCGGAACGCTCACTGACATTTCCCCTATCTGAAAGTCTGATAAACGCCGGAAAAATGACTAAGTCAAAAAAAAAATTTTTTTCAACTTTTTTCAATTTTAGCCCCGTGGGATATATATTCTACCCACACACATTTGGAACTCTCCTGGGGTAACCTCACACATATTATTCCCTCATTTAGTGGATATTTTCACAAAAAATTGAAATTTTCAAAAATCCAGAAAATTGGCTGAAAATGACTAAATATCAAGAACTCATTGGGCGAATCGCTCTGGAACAGAAATCGGAATGCTCACTGACATTTCCCCTATCTGAAAGTCTGATAAACGCCGGAAAAATGACTAAGTCCAAAAAAAAAATTTTTTTCAACTTTTTTCAATTTTACCCCCGTGGGATATATATTCTACCCACACACATTTGGAACTCTCCTGGGGTACCCTCACACATATTATTCCCTCATTTAGTGGATATTTTCACAAAAAAGTGACATTTTCAAAAATCCAGAAAATTGGCTGAAAACGACTAAATATCAAGGACTCATTGGGCGAATCGCTCTGGAACTGAAATCGTAACGCTCACTGACATTTCAACTATCTGAAAGTCTGATAAACGCCGGAAAAATGACTAAGCCCAAAAAAAAATTTTTTTCAACTTTTTTCAATTTTACCCCCGTGGGATATATATTCTACCCACACACATTTGGGACTCTCCTGGGGTACCCTCACACATATTCCCTCATTTAGTGGATATTTTCACAAAAAAGTAAAACTTTCAAAAATCCAGAAAATTGGCTGAAAATGACTAAATATCAAGGACTCATTGGGCGAATCGCTCTGGAACAGAAATCGGAATGCTCACTGACATTTCCCCTATCTGAAAGTCTGATAAACGCCGGAAAAATGACTAAGTCCAAAAAAAAATTTTTTAAACCTTTTTTCAATTTACCCCCGTGGGATATATATTCTACCCACACACATTTGGAACTCTCCTGTGGTACCCTCACACATATTATTCCCTCATTTAGTGGATATTTTCACAAAAAAGTGAAATTTTCAAAAATTCTGAAAATTGGCTGAAAACGACTAAATATCAAGGACTCATTGGGCGAATCGCTCTGGAACTGAAATCGGAATGCTCACTGACATTTCCCCTATCTAAAAGTCTGATGAACGCCGGAAAAATGACTAAGTCCAAAAAATTTTTTTTTTAAACTTTTTTCAATTTACCCCCGTGGGATATATATTCTACCCACACACATTTGGAACTCTCCTGTGGTACCCTCACACATATTATTCCCTCATTTAGTGGATATTTTCAAAAAAAGTGAAATTTTCAAAAATCCAGAAAATTGGCTGAAAACGACTAAATATCAAGGACTCATTGGGCGAATCGCTCTGGAACTGAAATCGGAATGCTCACTGACATTTGCCCTATCTGAAAGTCTGATAAACGCCGGAAAAATGACTAAGTCCAAAAAAAATTTTTTTTTAACTTTTTTCAATTTTACCCCCGTGGGATATATATTCTACCCACACACATTTGGAACTCTCCTGGGGTACCCTCAAACATATTATTCCCTCATTTAGTGGATATTTTCATAAAAAAGTGAAATTTTCAAAAATTCAGAAAATTGGCTGAAAATGACTAAATATCAAGGATTCATTGGGCGAATTGCTCTGGAACAGAAATCAGAACGCTCACTGCCATTTCCCCTATCTGAAAGTCTGATAAACGCCGGAAAAATGACTAAGTCCAAAAAAAAAATTTTTTTCAACTTTTTTCAATTTTACCCCCGTGGGATATATATTCTACCCACACACATTTGGAACTCTCCTGGGGTACCCTCACACATATTATTCCCTCATTTAGTGGATATTTTCACAAAAAAGTGACATTTTCAAAAATCCAGAAAATTGGCTGAAAACGACTAAATATCAAGGACTCATTGGGCGAATCGCTCTGGAACTGAAATTGGTATGCTCACTGACATTTCCCCTATCTGAAAGTCTGATAAACGTCGGAAAAATGACTAAGTCCAAAAAAAAAAATTTTTTCAACTTTTTTCAATTTTACCCCCGTGGGATATATATTCTACCAACACACATTTGGAACTCTCCTGGGGTACCCTAACACATATTATTCCCTCATTTAGTGGATATTTTCACAAAAAAGTGAAACTTTCAAAAATCCAGAAAATTGGCTGAAAACGACTAAATATCAAGGACTCATTGGGCGAATCGCTCTGGAACTGAAATTGGTATGCTCACTGACATTTCGCCTATCTGAAAGTCTGATAAACGCCGGAAAAATGACTAAGTCCAAAAAATTTTTTTTTAAAACTTTTTTCAATTTACCCCCATGGGATATATATTCTACCCACACACATTTGGAACTCTCCTGTGGTACCCTCACACATATTATTCGCTCATCTAGTGGATAATTTCACAAAAAAGTGAAATTTTCAAAAATCCAGAAAATTGGCTGAAAACGACTAAATATCAAGGACTCATTGGGCGAATCGCTCTGGAACTGAAATCAGAACGCTCACTGACATTTCCCCTATCTGAAAGTCTGATAAACGCCGGAAAAATGACTAAGTCCAAAAAAAAAAAATTTTCAACTTTTTTCAATTTTACCCTCGTGGGATATATATTCTACCCACACACATTTGGAACTCTCCTGGGGTACCCTCACACATATTATTCCCTCATTTAGTGGATATTTTCACAAAAAAGTGAAACTTTCAAAAATCCAGAAAATTGGCTGAAAACGACTAAATATCAAGGACTCATTGGGTGAATCGCTCTGGAACTGAAATTGGAATGCTCACTGACATTTCCCCTATCTGAAAGTCTGATAAACGCCGGAAAAATGACTAAGTCCAAAAAAATTTTTTTTTAAACTTTTTTCAATTTACCCCCGTGGGATATATATTCTACCCACACACATTTGGAACTCTCCTGTGGTACCCTCACACATATTATTCCCTCATTTAGTGGATATTTTCACAAAAAAGTGAAATTTTCAAAAATCCAGAAAATTGGCTGAAAACGACTAAATATCAAGGACTCATTGGGCGAATCGCTCTGGAACTGAAATCGGAATGCTCACTGACATTTCCCCTATCTGAAAGTCTGATAAACGCCGGAAAAATGACTAAGTCCAAAAAAAAAATTTTTTTCAACTTTTTTCAATTTTACCCCCGTGGGATATATATTCTACCCACACACATTTGGAACTCTCCTGGGGTACCCTCACACATATTATTCCCTCATTTAGTGGATATT
The DNA here is from genome assembly GCF_046119375.1 of Phyllobates terribilis. Taxonomy (NCBI): domain Eukaryota; kingdom Metazoa; phylum Chordata; class Amphibia; order Anura; family Dendrobatidae; genus Phyllobates; species Phyllobates terribilis. The sequence continues at coordinate 364,798,285 of NW_027362764.1, read as the reverse complement.
TTCACAAAAAAGTGACATTTTCAAAAATCCAGAAAATTGGCTGAAAACGACTAAATATCAAGGACTCATTGGGCGAATCGCTCTGGAACTGAAATCGGAATGCTCACTGACATTTCCCCTATCTGAAAGTCTGATGAACGCCGGAAAAATGACTAAGTCCAAAAAAAAATTTTTTTTAACTTTTTTCAATTTTACCTTCATGGGATATATATTCTACCCACACACATTTGGAACTCTCCTGTGGTACCCTCACACATATTATTCCCTCATCTAGTGGATATTTTCACAAAAAAGTGAAATTTTCAAAAATCCAGAAAATTGGCTGAAAACAGCTAAATATCAAGGACTCATTGGGCGAATCGCTCTGGAACTGAAATCAGAACGCTCACTGACATTTCCCCTATCTGAAAGTCTGATAAACACCGGAAAAATGACTAAGTCCAAAAAAAAAAATTTTCAACTTTTTTCAATTTTACCCTCGTGGGATATATATTCTACCCACACACATTTGGAACTCTCCTGGGGTACCCTCACACATATTATTCCCTCATTTAGTGGATATTTTCACAAAAAAGTGACATTTTCAAAAATCCAGAAAATTGGCTGAAAACGACTAAATATCAAGGACTCATTGGGCGAATCGCTCTGGAACTGAAATTGGTATGCTCACTGACATTTCCCCTATCTGAAAGTCTGATAAACGCCGGAAAAATGACAGTCCAAAAAATTTTTTTTTAAAAACTTTTTTCAATTTACCCCCATGGGATATATATTTTACCCACACACATTTGGAACTCTCCTGTGGTACCCTCATACATATTATTCGCTCATCTAGTGGATAATTTCACAAAAAAGTGAAATTTTCAAAAATCCCGAAAATTGGCTGAAAACGACTAAATATCAAGGACTCATTGGGCGAATCGCTCTGGAACTGAAATCAGAACGCTCACTGACATTTCCCCTATCTGAAAGTCTGATAAACGCCGGAAAAATGACTAAGTCCAAAAAAAAAAAATTTTCAACTTTTTTGAATTTTACCCTCGTGGGATATATATTCTACCCACACACATTTGGAACTCTCCTGGGGTACCCTCACACATATTATTCCCTCATTTAGTGGATATTTTCACAAAAAAGTGAAACTTTTGAAAAATCCAGAAAATTGGCTGAAAACGACTAAATATCAAGGACTCATTGGGTGAATCGCTCTGGAACTGAAATTGGAATGCTCACTGACATTTCCCCTATCTGAAAGTCTGATAAACGCCGGAAAAATGACAGTCCAAAAAAATTTTTTTTTAAACTTTTTTCAATTTTACCCCTGTGGGATATATATTCTACCCACACACATTTGGGACTCTCCTGGGGTACCCTCACACATATTCCCTCATTTAGTGGATATTTTCACAAAAAAGTAAAACTTTCAAAAATCCAGAAAATTGACTGAAAACGACTAAATATCAAGGACTCATTGGGCTAATTGCTCTGGAACTGAAATCGGAACGCTCACTGACATTTCCCCTATCTGAAAGTCTGATAAACGCCGGAAAAATGACTAAGTCCAAAAAAAAATTTTTTAAACCTTTTTTCAATTTACCCCCGTGGGATATATATTCTACCCACACACATTTGGAACTCTCCTGTGGTACCCTCACACATATTATTCCCTCATTTAGTGGATATTTTCACAAAAAAGTGAAATTTTCAAAAATTCTGAAAATTGGCTGAAAACGACTAAATATCAATGACTCATTGGGCGAATCGCTCTGGAACTGAAATCGGAATGCTCACTGACATTTGCCCTATCTGAAAGTCTGATGAACGCCGGAAAAATGACTAAGTCCAAAAAATTTTTTTTTTAAACTTTTTTCAATTTACCCCCGTGGGATATATATTCTACCCACACACATTTGGAACTCTCCTGTGGTACCCTCACACATATTATTCCCTCATTTAGTGGATATTTTCAAAAAAAGTGAAATTTTCAAAAATCCAGAAAATTGGCTGAAAACGACTAAATATCAAGGACTCATTGGGCGAATCACTCTGGAACTGAAATCAGAACGCTCACTGACATTTCCCCTATCTGAAAGTCTGATAAATGCTGGAAAAATGACTAAGTCCAAAAAAAAATTTTTTTTCAACTTTTTTCAATTTTACCCCCGTGGGATATATATTCTACCCACACACATTTGGAACTCTCCTGGGGTACCCTCACACATATTATTCCCTCATCTAGTGGATATTTTCACAAAAAAGTGAAATTTTCAAAAATCCAGAAAATTGGCTGAAAACGACTAAATATCAAGGACTCATTGGGCGAATCGCTCTGGAACTGAAATCAGAACGCTCACTGACATTTCCCCTATCTGAAAGTCTGATAAACGCCGGAAAAATGACTAAGTCCAAAAAAAAAAATTTTTTCAACTATTTTCAATTTTACCCCCGTGGGATATATATTCTACCAACACACATTTGGAACTCTCCTGGGGTACCCTCACACATATTACTCCCTCATTTAGTGGATATTTTCACAAAAAAGTGAAATTTTCAAAAATCCAGAAAATTGGCTGAAAACGACTAAATATCAAGGACTCATTGGGCGAATTGCTCTGGAACTGAAATCAGAGCGCTCACTGACATTTCCCCTATCTGAAAGTCTGATAAATGCCGGAAAAATGACTAAGTCCAAAAAAAAAAATTTTCAACTTTTTTCAATTTTACCCCCGTGGGATATATATTCTACCCACACACATTTGGAACTCTCCTGGTGTACTCTCACACATATTATTCCCTCATTTAGTGGATATTTTCACAAAAAAGTGACATTTTCAAAAATCCAGAAAATTGGCTGAAAACGACTAAATATCAAGGACTCATTGGGCGAATCGCTCTGGAACTGAAATCGGAATGCTCACTGACATTTCCCCTATCTGAAAGTCTGATGAACGCCGGAAAAATGACTAAGTCCAAAAAAAATTTTTTTTCAACTTTTTTCAATTTTAGCCCCGTGGGATATATATTCTACCCACACACATTTGGAACTCTCCTGGGGTACCCTCACACATATTACTCCCTCATTTAGTGGATATTTTCACAAAAAAGTGAAATTTTCAAAAATCCAGAAAATTGGCTGAAAACGACTAAATATCAAGGACTCATTGGGCGAATTGCTCTGGAACTGAAATCAGAGCGCTCACTGACATTTCCCCTATCTGAAAGTCTGATAAATGCCGGAAAAATGACTAAGTCCAAAAAAAAAAATTTTCAACTTTTTTCAATTTTACCCCCGTGGGATATATATTCTACCCACACACATTTGGAACTCTCCTGGTGTACTCTCACACATATTATTCCCTCATTTAGTGGATATTTTCACAAAAAAGTGACATTTTCAAAAATCCAGAAAATTGGCTGAAAACGACTAAATATCAAGGACTCATTGGGCGAATCGCTCTGGAACTGAAATCGGAATGCTCACTGACATTTCCCCTATCTGAAAGTCTGATGAACGCCGGAAAAATGACTAAGTCCAAAAAAAATTTTTTTTCAACTTTTTTCAATTTTAGCCCCGTGGGATATATATTCTACCCACACACATTTGGAACTCTCCTGGGGTACCCTCACACATATTATTCCCTCATCTAGTGGATATTTTCACAAAAAAGTGAAATTTTCAAAAATCCAGAAAATTGGCTGAAAACGACTAAATATCAAGGACTCATTGGGCGAATCGCTCTGGAACTGAAATCAGAACGCTCACTGACATTTCCCCTATCTGAAAGTCTGATAAACGCCGGTAAAATGACTAAGTCCAAAAAAAAAAATTTTTTTCAATTTTACCCCCGTGGGATATATATTCTACCAACACACATTTGGAACTCTCCTGGGGTACCCTCACACATATTATTCCCTCATTTAGTGGATATTTTCACAAAAAAGTGACATTTTCAAAAATCCAGAAAATTGGCTGAAAACGACTAAATATCAAGGACTCATTGGGCGAATCGCTCTGGAACTGAAATCGGAATGCTCACTGACATTTCCCCTATCTGAAAGTCTGATGAACGCCGGAAAAATGACTAATTCCAAAAAAATTTTTTTTTAAACTTTTTTCAATTTACCCCCGTGGGATATATATTCTACCCACACACATTTGGAACTCTCCTGTGGTAACCTCACACATATTATTCCCTCATTTAGTGGATATTTTCAAAAAAAGTGAAATTTTCAAAAATCCAGAAAATTGGCTGAAAACGACTAAATATCAAGGACTCATTGGGCGAATCGCTCTGTAACTGAAATCAGAACGCTCACTGACATTTCCCCTATCTGAAAGTCTGATAAACGCCGGAAAAATGACCAAGTCCAAAAAAAAATTTTTTTTCAACTTTTTTCAATTTTAGCCCCGTGGGATATATATTCTACCCACACACATTTGGAACTCTCCTGGGGTACCCTCACACATATTATTCCCTCATTTAGTAGATATTTTCAAAAAAAAGTGAAACTTTCAAAAATCCAGAAAATTGGCTGAAAACGACTAAATATCAAGGACTCATTGGGCGAATCGCTCTGGAACTGAAACCAGAACGCTCACTGACATTTCCCCTATCTCAAAGTCTGATAAACGCCGGAAAAATGACTAAGTCCAAAAAAAAAAAATTTTCAACTTTTTTCAATTTTACCCCCGTGGGATATATATTCTACCCACACACATTTGGAACTCTCCTGTGGTACCCTCACACATATTATTCCCTCATTTAGTGGATATTTTCAAAAAAAGTGAAATTTTCAAAAATCCAGAAAATTGGCTGAAAACGACTAAATATCAAGGACTCATTGGGCGAATCGCTCTGTAACTGAAATCAGAATGCTCACTGACATTTCCCCTATCTGAAAGTTTGATAAACGCCGGAAAAATGACTAAGTCCAAAAAAAATTTTTTTTCAACTTTTTTCAATTTTAGCCCCGTGGGATATATATTCTACCCACACACATTTGGAACACTCCTGGGGTACCCTCACACATATTATTCCCTCATTTAGTAGATATTTTCACAAAAAAGTGAAACTTTCAAAAATCCAGAAAATTGGCTGAAAACGACTAAATATCAAGGACTCATTGGGCGAATCGCTCTGGAACTGAAATCAGAACGCTCACTGACATTTCCCCTATCTGAAAGTCTGATAAATGCCGGAAAAATGACTATGTCCAAAAAAAAATTTTTTTTCAACTTTTTTCAATTTTACCCCCGTGGGATATGTATTCTACCCACACACATTTGGAACTCTCCTGGGGTACCCTCACACATATTATTCCCTCATCTAGTGGATATTTTCACAAAAAAGTGAAATTTTCAAAAATCCAGAAAATTGGCTGAAAATGACTAAATATCAAGGACTCATTGGGCGAATCGCTCTGGAACTGAAATTGGTATGCTCACTGACATTTCCCCTATCTGAAAGTCTGATAAACGCCGGAAAAATGACTAAGTCCAAAAAAATTTTTTTTTAAACTTTTTTCAATTTACCCCCGTGGGATATATATTCTACCCACACACATTTGGAACTCTCCTGGGGTACCCTCACACATATTATTCCTTCATTTAGTGGATATTTTCACAAAAAAGTGAACTTTAAAAAATCCAGAAAATTGGCTGAAAACGACTAAATATCAAGGACTCATTGGGTGAATCGCTCTGGAACTGAAATTGGAATGCTCACTGACATTTCCCCTATCTGAAAGTCTGATAAACGCCGGAAAAATGACTAAGTCCAAAAAAAAAAAATTTTCAACTTTTTTCAATTTTACCCCCGTGGGATATATATTCTACCCACACACATTTGGAACTCTACTGGGGTACCCTCACACATATTATTCCCTCATTTAGTGGATATTTTCACAAAAAAGTGAAACTTTCAAACATCCAGAAAATTGGCTGAAAACGACTAAATATCAAGGACTCATTGGGTGAATCGCTCTGGAACTGAAATTCGAATGCTCACTGACATTTCCCCTATCTGAAAGTCTGATAAACGCCGGAAAAATGACTAAGTCCAAAAAAATTTTTTTTTTAACTTTTTTCAATTTACCCCCGTGGGATATATATTCTACCCACACACATTTGGAACTCTCCTGGGGTACCCTCACACATATTATTCCCTCATCTAGTGGATATTTTCACAAAAAAGTGAAATTTTCAAAAATCCAGAAAATTGGCTGAAAACGACTAAATATCAAGGACTCATTGGGCGAATCGCTCTGGAACTGAAATCAGAACGCTGACTGACATTTCCCCTATCTGAAAGTCTGATAAACGCCGGAAAAATGACTAAGTCCAAAAAAAAAAATTTTCAACTTTTTTCAATTTTACCCCCGTGGGATATATATTCTACCCACACACATTTGGAACTCTCCTGGGGTACCCTCACACATATTATTCCCTCATTTAGTGGATATTTTCACAAAAAAGTGAAACTTTCAAAAATTCAGAAAATTGGCTGAAAACGACTAAATATCAAGGACTCATTTGGGTGAATCGCTCTGGAACTGAAATTGGAATGCTCACTGACATTTCCCCTATCTGAAAGTTTGATAAACGCCGGAAAAATGACTAAGTCCAAAAAAAAATTTTTTTTAACTTTTTTCAATTTTACCCCCGTGGGATATATATTCTACCCACACACATTTGGAACTCTCCTGGGGTACCCACACACATATTATTCCCTCATTTAGTGGATATTTTCACAAAAAAGTGAAACTTTCAAAAATCCAGAAAATTGTCTGAAAACGACTAAATATCAAGGACTCATTGGGTGAATCGCTCTGGAACTGAAATTGGAATGCTCACTGACATTTCCCCTATCTGAAAGTCTGATAAACGCCGGAAAAATGACTAAGTCCAAAAAAATAAATTTTTTCAACTTTTTTCAATTTTACCCCTGTGGGATATATATTCTACCAACACACATTTGGAACTCTCCTGGGGTACCCTCACACATATTATTCCCTCGTTTAGTGGATATTTTCACAAAAAAGTGACATTTTCAAAAATCCAGAAAATTGGCTGAAAACGACTAAATATCAAGGACTCATTGGGCGAATCGCTCTGGAACTGAAATCGGAATACTCACTGACATTTCCCCTATCTGAAAGTCTGATGAACGCCGGAAAAATGACTAAGTCCAAAAAAAATTTTTTTTCAACTTTTTTCAATTTTAGCCCCGTGGGATATATATTCTACCCACACACATTTGGAACTCTCCTGGGGTACCCTCACACATATTATTCCCTCATCTAGTGGATATTTTCACAAAAAAGTGAAATTTTCAAAAATCCAGAAAATTGGCTGAAAACGACTAAATATCAAGGACTCATTGGGCGAATCGCTCTGGAACTGAAATCAGAACGCTCACTGACATTTCCCCTATCTGAAAGTCTGATAAACGCCGGTAAAATGACTAAGTCCAAAAAAAAAAATTTTTTTCAATTTTACCCCCGTGGGATATATATTCTACCAACACACATTTGGAACTCTCCTGGGGTACCCTCACACATATTATTCCCTCATTTAGTGGATATTTTCACAAAAAAGTGACATTTTCAAAAATCCAGAAAATTGGCTGAAAACGACTAAATATCAAGGACTCATTGGGCGAATCGCTCTGGAACTGAAATCGGAATGCTCACTGACATTTCCCCTATCTGAAAGTCTGATGAACGCCGGAAAAATGACTAATTCCAAAAAAATTTTTTTTTAAACTTTTTTCAATTTACCCCCGTGGGATATATATTCTACCCACACACATTTGGAACTCTCCTGTGGTAACCTCACACATATTATTCCCTCATTTAGTGGATATTTTCAAAAAAAGTGAAATTTTCAAAAATCCAGAAAATTGGCTGAAAACGACTAAATATCAAGGACTCATTGGGCGAATCGCTCTGTAACTGAAATCAGAACGCTCACTGACATTTCCCCTATCTGAAAGTCTGATAAACGCCGGAAAAATGACCAAGTCCAAAAAAAAATTTTTTTTCAACTTTTTTCAATTTTACCCCCGTGGGATATATATTCTACCCACACACATTTGGAACTCTACTGGGTTACCCTCACACATATTATTCCCTCATTTAGTGGATATTTTCACAAAAAAGTGAAACTTTCAAACATCCAGAAAATTGGCTGAAAACGACTAAATATCAAGGACTCATTGGGTGAATCGCTCTGGAACTGAAATTCGAATGCTCACTGACATTTCCCCTATCTGAAAGTCTGATAAACGCCGGAAAAATGACTAAGTCCAAAAAAAATTTTTTTTAAACTTTTTTCAATTTACCCCCGTGGGATATATATTCTACCCACACACATTTGGAACTCTCCTGGGGTACCCTCAACACATATTATTCCCTCATCTAGTGGATATTTTCACAAAAAAGTGAAATTTTCAAAAATCCAGAAAATTGGCTGAAAACGACTAAATATCAAGGACTCATTGGGCGAATCGCTCTGGAACTGAAATCAGAACGCTGACTGACATTTCCCCTATCTGAAAGTCTGATAAACGCCGGAAAAATGACTAAGTCAAAAAAAAAAAATTTTCAACTTTTTTCAATTTTACCCCCGTGGGATATATATTCTACCCACACACATTTGGAACTCTCCTGGGTACCCTCACACATATTATTCCCTCATTTAGTGGATATTTTCACAAAAAAGTGAAACTTTCAAAAATTCAGAAAATTGGCTGAAAACGACTAAATATCAAGGACTCATTGGGTGAATCGCTCTGGAACTGAAATTGGAATGCTCACTGACATTTCCCCTATCTGAAAGTCTGATAAACGCCGGAAAAATGACTAAGTCCAAAAAAAAATTTTTTTTAACTTTTTTCAATTTTACCCCCGTGGGATATATATTCTACCCACACACATTTGGAACTCTCCTGGGGTACCCACACACATATTATTCCCTCATTTAGTGGATATTTTCACAAAAAAGTGAAACTTTCAAAAATCCAGAAAATTGTCTGAAAACGACTAAATATCAAGGACTCATTGGGTGAATCGCTCTGGAACTGAAAGTGGAATGCTCACTGACATTTCCCCTATCTGAAAGTCTGATAAACGCCGGAAAAATGACTAAGTCCAAAAAAATAAATTTTTTCAACTTTTTTCAATTTTACCCCTGTGGGATATATATTCTACCAACACACATTTGGAACTCTCCTGGGGTACCCTCACACATATTATTCCCTCGTTTAGTGGATATTTTCACAAAAAAGTGACATTTTCAAAAATCCAGAAAATTGGCTGAAAACGACTAAATATCAAGGACTCATTGGGCGAATCGCTCTGGAACTGAAATCAGAATGCTCACTGACATTTCCCCTATCTGAAAGTCTGATGAACGCCGGAAAAATGACTAAATCCAAAAAAAATTTTTTTTCAACTTTTTTCAATTTTAGCCCCGTGGGATATATATTCTACCCACACACATTTGGAACTCTCCTGGGGTACCCTCACACATATTATTCCCTCATTTAGTAGATATTTTCACAAAAAAGTGAAACTTTCAAAAATCCAGAAAATTGGCTGAAAACGACTAAATATCAAGGACTCATTGGGCGAATCGCTCTGGAACTGAAATCAGAACGCTCACTGACATTTCCCCTATCTGAAAGTCTGATAAATGCCGGAAAAATGACTAAGTCCAAAAAAAAATTTTTTTTCAACTTTTTTCAATTTTACCCCCGTGGGATATATATTCTACCCACACACATTTGGAACTCTCCTGGGGTACCCTCACACATATTATTCCCTCATCTAGTGGATATTTTCACAAAAAAGTGAAATTTTCAAAAATCCAGAAAATTGGCTGAAAACGACTAAATATCAAGGACTCATTGGGCGAATCGCTCTGGAACTGAAATCAGAACGCTCACTGACATTTCCCCTATCTGAAAGTCTGATAAACGCCGGTAAAATGACTAAGTCCAAAAAAAAAATTTTTTTCAATTTTACCCCCGTGGGATATATATTCTACCAACACACATTTGGAACTCTCCTGGGGTACCCTCACACATATTATTCCCTCATTTAGTGGATATTTTCACAAAAAAGTGACATTTTCAAAAATCCAGAAAATTGGCTGAAAACGACTAAATATCAAGGACTCATTGGGCGAATCGCTCTGGAACTGAAATCGGAATGCTCACTGACATTTCCCCTATCTGAAAGTCTGATGAACGCCGGAAAAATGACTAAGTCCAAAAAAATTTTTTTTTAAACTTTTTTCAATTTACCCCCGTGGGATATATATTCTACCCACACACATTTGGAACTCTCCTGTGGTACCCTCACACATATTATTCCCTCATTTAGTGGATATTTTCAAAAAAAGTGAAATTTTCAAAAATCCAGAAAATTGGCTGAAAACGACTAAATATCAAGGACTCATTGGGCGAATCGCTCTGTAACTGAAATCAGAACGCTCACTGACATTTCCCCTATCTGAAAGTCTGATAAACGCCGGAAAAATGACTAAGTCCAAAAAAAAATTTTTTTTCAACTTTTTTCAATTTTAGCCCCGTGGGATATATATTCTACCCACACACATTTGGAACTCTCCTGGGGTACCCTCACACATATTATTCCCTCATTTAGTAGATATTTTCACAAAAAAGTGAAACTTTCAAAAATCCAGAAAATTGGCTGAAAACGACTAAATATCAAGGACTCATTGGGCGAATCGCTCTGGAACTGAAATCAGAACGCTCACTGACATTTCCGCTATCTGAAAGTCTGATAAATGCCGGAAAAATGACTAAGTCCAAAAAAAAATTTTTTTTCAACTTTTTTCAATTTTACCCCCGTGGGATATGTATTCTACCCACACACATTTGGAACTCTCCTGGGGTACCCTCACACATATTATTCCCTCATCTAGTGGATATTTTCACAAAAAAGTGAAATTTTCAAAAATCCAGAAAATTGGCTGAAAATGACTAAATATCAAGGACTCATTGGGCGAATCGCTCTGGAACTGAAATTGGTATGCTCACTGACATTTCCCCTATCTGAAAGTCTGATCAACGCCGGAAAAATGACTAAGTCCAAAAAAATTTTTTTTTAAACTTTTTTCAATTTACCCCCGTGGGATATATATTCTACCCACACACATTTGGAACTCTCCTGGGGTACCCTCACACATATTATTCCTTCATTTAGTGGATATTTTCACAAAAAAGTGAAACTTTAAAAAATCCAGAAAATTGGCTGAAAACGACTAAATATCAAGGACTCATTGGGTGAATCGCTCTGGAACTGAAATTGGAATGCTCACTGACATTTCCCCTATCTGAAAGTCTGATAAACGCCGGAAAAATGACTAAGTCCAAAAAAAAAAAATTTTCAACTTTTTTCAATTTTACCCCCGTGGGATATATATTCTACCCACACACATTTGGAACTCTACTGGGGTACCCTCACACATATTATTCCCTCATTTAGTGGATATTTTCACAAAAAAGTGAAACTTTCAAACATCCAGAAAATTGGCTGAAAACGACTAAATATCAAGGACTCATTGGGTGAATCGCTCTGGAACTGAAATTCGAATGCTCACTGACATTTCCCCTATCTGAAAGTCTGATAAACGCCGGAAAAATGACTAAGTCCAAAAAAAATTTTTTTTAAACTTTTTTCAATTTACCCCCGTGGGATATATATTCTACCCACACACATTTGGAACTCTCCTGGGGTACCCTCAACACATATTATTCCCTCATCTAGTGGATATTTTCACAAAAAAGTGAAATTTTCAAAAATCCAGAAAATTGGCTGAAAACGACTAAATATCAAGGACTCATTGGGCGAATCGCTCTGGAACTGAAATCAGAACGCTGACTGACATTTCCCCTATCTGAAAGTCTGATAAACGCCGGAAAAATGACTTAGTCAAAAAAAAAAAATTTTCAACTTTTTTCAATTTTACCCCCGTGGGATATATATTCTACCCACACACATTTGGAACTCTCCTGTGGTACCCTCACACATATTATTCCCTCATTTAGTGGATATTTTCAAAAAAAGTGAAATTTTCAAAAATCCAGAAAATTGGCTGAAAACGACTAAATATCAAGGACTCATTGGGCGAATCGCTCTGTAACTGAAATCAGAATGCTCACTGACATTTCCCCTATCTGAAAGTTTGATAAACGCCGGAAAAATGACTAAGTCCAAAAAAAATTTTTTTTCAACTTTTTTCAATTTTAGCCCCGTGGGATATATATTCTACCCACACACATTTGGAACACTCCTGGGGTACCCTCACACATATTATTCCCTCATTTAGTAGATATTTTCACAAAAAAGTGAAACTTTCAAAAATCCAGAAAATTGGCTGAAAACGACTAAATATCAAGGACTCATTGGGCGAATCGCTCTGGAACTGAAATCAGAACGCTCACTGACATTTCCCCTATCTGAAAGTCTGATAAATGCCGGAAAAATGACTAAGTCCAAAAAAAAATTTTTTTTCAACTTTTTTCAATTTTACCCTTGTGGGATATGTATTCTACCCACACACATTTGGAACTCTCCTGGGGTACCCTCACACATATTATTCCCTCATCTAGTGGATATTTTCACAAAAAAGTGAAATTTTCAAAAATCCAGAAAATTGGCTGAAAATGACTAAATATCAAGGACTCATTGGGCGAATCGCTCTGGAACTGAAATTGGTATGCTCACTGACATTTCCCCTATCTGAAAGTCTGATAAACGCCGGAAAAATGACTAAGTCCAAAAAAATTTTTTTTTAAACTTTTTTCAATTTACCCCCGTGGGATATATATTCTACCCACACACATTTGGAACTCTCCTGGGGTACCCTCACACATATTATTCCTTCATTTAGTGGATATTTTCACAAAAAAGTGAAACTTTAAAAAATCCAGAAAATTGGCTGAAAACGACTAAATATCAAGGACTCATTGGGTGAATCGCTCTGGAACTGAAATTGGAATGCTCACTGACATTTCCCCTATCTGAAAGTCTGATAAACGCCGGAAAAATGACTAAGTCCAAAAAAAAAAAATTTTCAACTTTTTTCAATTTTACCCCCGTGGGATATATATTCTACCCACACACATTTGGAACTCTACTGGGGTACCCTCACACATATTATTCCCTCATTTAGTGGATATTTTCACAAAAAAGTGAAACTTTCAAACATCCAGAAAATTGGCTGAAAACGACTAAATATCAAGGACTCATTGGGTGAATCGCTCTGGAACTGAAATTCGAATGCTCACTGACATTTCCCCTATCTGAAAGTCTGATAAACGCCGGAAAAATGACTAAGTCCAAAAAAAATTTTTTTTAAACTTTTTTCAATTTACCCCCGTGGGATATATATTCTACCCACACGCATTTGGAACTCTCCTGGGGTACCCTCAACACATATTATTCCCTCATCTAGTGGATATTTTCACAAAAAAGTGAAATTTTCAAAAATCCAGAAAATTGGCTGAAAACGACTAAATATCAAGGACTCATTGGGCGAATCGCTCTGGAACTGAAATCAGAACGCTGACTGACATTTCCCCTATCTGAAAGTCTGATAAACGCCGGAAAAATGACTAAGTCAAAAAAAAAAAATTTTCAACTTTTTTCAATTTTACCCCCGTGGGATATATATTCTACCCACACACATTTGGAACTCTCCTGTGGTACCCTCACACATATTATTCCCTCATTTAGTGGATATTTTCAAAAAAAGTGAAATTTTCAAAAATCCAGAGAATTGGCTGAAAACGACTAAATATCAAGGACTCATTGGGCGAATCGCTCTGTAACTGAAATCAGAATGCTCACTGACATTTCCCCTATCTGAAAGTTTGATAAACGCCGGAAAAATGACTAAGTCCAAAAAAAATTTTTTTTCAACTTTTTTCAATTTTAGCCCCGTGGGATATATATTCTACCCACACACATTTGGAACACTCCTGGGGTACCCTCACACATATTATTCCCTCATTTAGTAGATATTTTCACAAAAAAGTGAAACTTTCAAAAATCCAGAAAATTGGCTGAAAACGACTAAATATCAAGGACTCATTGGGCGAATCGCTCTGGAACTGAAATCAGAACGCTCACTGACATTTCCCCTATCTGAAAGTCTGATAAATGCCGGAAAAATGACTAAGTCCAAAAAAAAATTTTTTTTCAACTTTTTTCAATTTTACCCCCGTGGGATATGTATTCTACCCACACACATTTGGAACTCTCCTGGGGTACCCTCACACATATTATTCCCTCATCTAGTGGATATTTTCACAAAAAAGTGAAATTTTCAAAAATCCAGAAAATTGGCTGAAAATGACTAAATATCAAGGACTCATTGGGCGAATCGCTCTGGAACTGAAATTGGTATGCTCACTGACATTTCCCCTATCTGAAAGTCTGATAAACGCCGGAAAAATGACTAAGTCCAAAAAAATTTTTTTTTTAACTTTTTTCAATTTACCCCCGTGGGATATATATTCTACCCACACACATTTGGAACTCTCCTGGGGTACCCTCACACATATTATTCCTTCATTTAGTGGATATTTTCACAAAAAAGTGAAACTTTAAAAAATCCAGAAAATTGGCTGAAAACGACTAAATATCAAGGACTCATTGGGTGAATCGCTCTGGAACTGAAATTGGAATGCTCACTGACATTTCCCCTATCTGAAAGTCTGATAAACGCCGGAAAAATGACTAAGTCCAAAAAAAAAAAATTTTCAACTTTTTTCAATTTTACCCCCGTGGGATATATATTCTACCCACACACATTTGGAACTCTACTGGGGTACCCTCACACATATTATTCCCTCATTTAGTGGATATTTTCACAAAAAAGTGAAACTTTCAAACATCCAGAAAATTGGCTGAAAACGACTAAATATCAAGGACTCATTGGGTGAATCGCTCTGGAACTGAAATTCGAATGCTCACTGACATTTCCCCTATCTGAAAGTCTGATAAACGCCGGAAAAATGACTAAGTCCAAAAAAAATTTTTTTTAAACTTTTTTCAATTTACCCCCGTGGGATATATATTCTACCCACACACATTTGGAACTCTCCTGGGGTACCCTCAACACATATTATTCCCTCATCTAGTGGATATTTTCACAAAAAAGTGAAATTTTCAAAAATCCAGAAAATTGGCTGAAAACGACTAAATATCAAGGACTCATTGGGCGAATCGCTCTGGAACTGAAATCAGAACGCTGACTGACATTTCCCCTATCTGAAAGTCTGATAAACGCCGGAAAAATGACTAAGTCAAAAAAAAAAAATTTTCAACTTTTTTCAATTTTACCCCCGTGGGATATATATTCTACCCACACACATTTGGAACTCTCCTGTGGTACCCTCACACATATTATTCCCTCATTTAGTGGATATTTTCAAAAAAAGTGAAATTTTCAAAAATCCAGAAAATTGGCTGAAAACGACTAAATATCAAGGACTCATTGGGCGAATCGCTCTGTAACTGAAATCAGAATGCTCACTGACATTTCCCCTATCTGAAAGTTTGATAAACGCCGGAAAAATGACTAAGTCCAAAAAAAATTGTTTTTCAACTTTTTTCAATTTTAGCCCCCGTGGGATATATATTCTACCCACACACATTTGGAACACTCCTGGGGTACCCTCACACATATTATTCCCTCATTTAGTAGATATTTTCACAAAAAAGTGAAACTTTCAAAAATCCAGAAAATTGGCTGAAAACGACTAAATATCAAGGACTCATTGGGCGAATCGCTCTGGAACTGAAATCAGAACGCTCACTGACATTTCCCCTATCTGAAAGTCTGATAAATGCCGGAAAAATGACTAAGTCCAAAAAAAAATTTTTTTTCAACTTTTTTCAATTTTACCCCCGTGGGATATGTATTCTACCCACACACATTTGGAACTCTCCTGGGGTACCCTCACACATATTATTCCCTCATCTAGTGGATATTTTCACAAAAAAGTGAAATTTTCAAAAATCCAGAAAATTGGCTGAAAATGACTAAATATCAAGGACTCATTGGGCGAATCGCTCTGGAACTGAAATTGGTATGCTCACTGACATTTCCCCTATCTGAAAGTCTGATAAACGCCGGAAAAATGACTAAGTCCAAAAAAAAAAAATTTTCAACTTTTTTCAATTTTACCCCCGTGGGATATATATTCTACCCACACACATTTGGAACTCTACTGGGGTACCCTCACACATATTATTCCCTCATTTAGTGGATATTTTCACAAAAAAGTGAAACTTTCAAACATCCAGAAAATTGGCTGAAAACGACTAAATATCAAGGACTCATTGGGTGAATCGCTCTGGAACTGAAATTCGAATGCTCACTGACATTTCCCCTATCTGAAAGTCTGATAAACGCCGGAAAAATGACTAAGTCCAAAAAAAATTTTTTTTAAACTTTTTTCAATTTACCCCCGTGGGATATATATTCTACCCACACACATTTGGAACTCTCCTGGGGTACCCTCACACATATTATTCCCTCATCTAGTGGATATTTTCACAAAAAAGTGAAATTTTCAAAAATCCAGAAAATTGGCTGAAAACGACTAAATATCAAGGACTCATTGGGCGAATCGCTCTGGAACTGAAATCAGAACGCTGACTGACATTTCCCCTATCTGAAAGTCTGATAAACGCCGGAAAAATGACTAAGTCAAAAAAAAAAAATTTTCAACTTTTTTCAATTTTACCCCAGTGGGATATATAGTCTACCCACACACATTTGGAACTCTCCTGGGTACCCTCACACATATTATTCCCTCATTTAGTGGATATTTTCACAAAAAAGTGAAACTTTCAAAAATTCAGAAAATTGGCTGAAAACGACTAAATATCAAGGACTCATTGGGTGAATCGCTCTGGAACTGAAATTGGAATGCTCACTGACATTTCCCCTATCTGAAAGTCTGATAAACGCCGGAAAAATGACTAAGTCCAAAAAAAAATTTTTTTTAACTTTTTTCAATTTTACCCCCGTGGGATATATATTCTACCCACACACATTTGGAACTCTCCTGGGGTACCCACACACATATTATTCCCTCATTTAGTGGTTATTTTCACAAAAAAGTGAAACTTTCAAAAATCCAGAAAATTGTCTGAAAACGACTAAATATCAAGGACTCATTGGGTGAATCGCTCTGGAACTGAAAGTGGAATGCTCACTGACATTTCCCCTATCTGAAAGTCTGATAAACGCCGGAAAAATGACTAAATCCAAAAAAAATTTTTTTTCAACTTTTTTCAATTTTAGCCCCGTGGGATATATATTCTACCCACACACATTTGGAACTCTCCTGGGGTACCCTCACACATATTATTCCCTCATTTAGTAGATATTTTCACAAAAAAGTGAAATTTTCAAAAATCCAGAAAATTGGCTGAAAACGACTAAATATCAAGGACTCATTGGGCGAATCGCTCTGGAACTGAAATCAGAACGCTCACTGACATTTCCCCTATCTGAAAGTCTGATAAACGCCGGTAAAATGACTAAGTCCAAAAAAAAAATTTTTTTCAATTTTACCCCCGTGGGATATATATTCTACCAACACACATTTGGAACTCTCCTGGGGTACCCTCACACATATTATTCCCTCATTTAGTGGATATTTTCACAAAAAAGTGACATTTTCAAAAATCCAGAAAATTGGCTGAAAACGACTAAATATCAAGGACTCATTGGGCGAATCGCTCTGGAACTGAAATCGGAATGCTCACTGACATTTCCCCTATCTGAAAGTCTGATGAACGCCGGAAAAATGACTAAGTCCAAAACAATTTTTTTTTAAACTTTTTTCAATTTACCCCCGTGGGATATATATTCTACCCACACACATTTGGAACTCTCCTGGGGTACCCACACACATATTATTCCCTCATTTAGTGGATATTTTCAAAAAAAGTGAAATTTTCAAAAATCCAGAAAATTGGCTGAAAACGACTAAATATCAAGGACTCATTGGGCGAATCGCTCTGTAACTGAAATCAGAACGCTCACTGACATTTCCCCTATCTGAAAGTCTGATAAACGCCGGAAAAATGACTAAGTCCAAAAAAAAATTTTTTTTCAACTTTTTTCAATTTTAGCCCCGTGGGATATATATTCTACCCACACACATTTGGAACTCTCCTGGGGTACCCTCACACATATTATTCCCTCATTTAGTAGATATTTTCAAAAAAAAGTGAAACTTTCAAAAATCCAGAAAATTGGCTGAAAACGACTAAATATCAAGGACTCATTGGGCGAATCGCTCTGGAACTGAAACCAGAACGCTCACTGACATTTCCCCTATCTGAAAGTCTGATAAACGCCGGAAAAATGACTAAGTCCAAAAAAAAAAAATTTCAACTTTTTTCAATTTTACCCCCGTGGGATATATATTCTACCCACACACATTTGGAACTCTCCTGGTGTACTCTCACACATATTATTCCCTCATTTAGTGGATATTTTCACAAAAAAGTGAAACTTTCAAAAATCCAGAAAATTGGCTGAAAACGACTAAATATCAAGGACTCATTGGGTGAATCGCTCTGGAACTGAAATTGGAATGCTCACTGACATTTCCCCTATCTGAAAGTCTGATAAACGCCGGAAAAATGACGAAGTCCGAAAAAAAAAAATTTTTTCAACTTTTTTCAATTTTACCCCCGTGGGATATATATTCTACCCACACACATTTGGAACTCTCCTGGGGTACCCTCACACATATTATTCCCTCATCTAGTGGATATTTTCACAAAAAAGTGAAATTTTCAAAAATCCAGAAAATTGGCTGAAAACGACAAAATATCAAGGACTCATTGGGCGAATCGCTCTGGAACTGAAATCAGAACGCTCACTGACATTTCCCCTATCTGAAAGTCTGATAAACGCCGGAAAAATGACTAAGTCCAAAAAAAAAAATTTTCAACTTTTTTCAATTTTACCCCCGTGGGATATATATTCTACCCACACACATTTGGAACTCTCCTGGGGTACCCTCACACATATTATTGCCTCATTTAGTGGATATTTTCACAAAAAAGTGAAACTTTCAAAAATCCAGAAAATTGGCTGAAAACGACTAAATATCAAGGACTCATTGGGTGAATCGCTCTGGAACTGAAATTGGAATGCTCACTGACATTTCCCCTATCTGAAAGTCTGATAAACGCCGGAAAAATGATTAAGTCCAAAAAAAAAATTTTTTTCAACTTTTTTCAATTTTACCCCCGTGGGATATATATTCTACCAACACACATTTGGAACTCTCCTGGGGTACCCTCACACATATTATTCCCTCATTTAGTGGATATTTTCACAAAAAAGTGAAATTTTCAAAAATCCAGAAAATTGGCTGAAAACGACTAAATATCAAGGACTCATTGGGCGAATTGCTCTGGAACAGAAATCAGAACGCTCACTGCCATTTCCCCTATCTGAAAGTCTGATAAACGCCGAAAAATGACTAAGTCCAAAAAAAATTTTTTTTAAACTTTTTTCAATTTACCCCCGTGGGATATATATTCTACCCACACACATTTGGAACTCTCCTGGGGTCCCCTCACACATATTATTCCCTCATTTAGTGGATATTTTCACAAAAAAGTGAAATTTTCAAAAATCCAGAAAATTGGCTGAAAACGACTAAATATCAAGGACTCATTGGGCGAATTGCTCTGGAACAGAAATCAGAACGCTCACTGCAATTTCCCCTATCTGAAAGTCTGATAAACGCCGAAAAATGACTAAGTCCAAAAAAATTTTTTTTTAAACTTTTTTCAATTTACCCCCGTGGGATATATATTCTACCCACACACATTTGGAACTCTCCTGTGGTACCCTCACACATATTATTCCCTCATTTAGTGGATATTTTCAAAAAAAGTGAAATTTTCAAAAATCCAGAAAATTGGCTGAAAACGACTAAATATCAAGGACTCATTGGGCGATTCGCTCTGTAACTGAAATCAGAACGCTCACTGACATTTCCCCTATCTGAAAGTCTGATAAACGCCGAAAAATGACTAAGTCCAAAAAAAATTTTTTTTAAACTTTTTTCAATTTACCCCCGTGGGATATATATTCTACCCACACACATTTGGAACTCTCCTGTGGTACCCTCACACATATTATTCCCTCATTTAGTGGATATTTTCAAAAAAAGTGAAATTTTCAAAAATCCAGAAAATTGGCAGAAAACGACTAAATATCAAGGACTCATTGGGCGAATCGCTCTGTAACTGAAATCAGAACGCTCACTGACATTTCCCCTATCTGAAAGTCTGATAAACGCCGGAAAAATGACTAAGTCCCAAAAAAATTTTTTTTCAACTTTTTTCAATTTTAGCCCCGTGGGATATATATTCTACCCACACACATTTGGAACTCTCCTGGGGTACCCTCACACATATTATTCCCTCATTTAGTAGATATTTTCACAAAAAAGTGAAACTTTCAAAAATCCAGAAAATTGGCTGAAAACGACTAAATATCAAGGACTCATTGGGCGAATCGCTCTGGAACTGAAATCAGAACGCTCACTGACATTTCCCCTATCTGAAAGTCTGATAAACGCCGGAAAAATGACTAAGTCCAAAAAAAAAAAATTTCAACTTTTTTCAATTTTACCCCCGTGGGATATATATTCTACCCACACACATTTGGAACTCTCCTGGTGTACTCTCACACATATTATTCCCTCATTTAGTGGATATTTTCACAAAAAAGTGAAACTTTCAAAAATCCAGAAAATTGGCTGAAAACGACTAAATATCAAGGACTCATTGGGTGAATCGCTCTGGAACTGAAATTGGAATGCTCACTGACATTTCCCCTATCTGAAAGTCTGATAAACGCCGGAAAAATGACGAAGTCCAAAAAAAAAAATTTTTTCAACTTTTTTCAATTTTACCCCCGTGGGATATATATTCTACCCACACACATTTGGAACTCTCCTGGGGTACCCTCACACATATTATTGCCTCATTTAGTGGATATTTTCACAAAAAAGTGAAACTTTCAAAAATCCAGAAAATTGGCTGAAAACGACTAAATATCAAGGACTCATTGGGCGAATCGCTCTGGAACTGAAATCAGAACGCTCACTGACATTTCCCCTATCTGAAAGTCTGATAAACGCCGGAAAAATGACTAAGTCCAAAAAAAAAAATTTTCAACTTTTTTCAATTTTACCCCCGTGGGATATATATTCTACCCACACACATTTGGAACTCTCCTGGGGTACCCTCACACATATTATTGCCTCATTTAGTGGATATTTTCACAAAAAAGTGAAACTTTCAAAAATCCAGAAAATTGGCTGAAAACGACTAAATATCAAGGACTCATTGGGTGAATCGCTCTGGAACTGAAATTGGAATGCTCACTGACATTTCCCCTATCTGAAAGTCTGATAAACGCCGGAAAAATGATTAAGTCCAAAAAAAAAATTTTTTTCAACTTTTTTCAATTTTACCCCCGTGGGATATATATTCTACCAACACACATTTGGAACTCTCCTGGGGTACCCTCACACATATTATTCCCTCATTTAGTGGATATTTTCACAAAAAAGTGAAATTTTCAAAAATCCAGAAAATTGGCTGAAAACGACTAAATATCAAGGACTCATTGGGCGAATTGCTCTGGAACAGAAATCAGAACGCTCACTGCCATTTCCCCTATCTGAAAGTCTGATAAAAGCCGAAAAATGACTAAGTCCAAAAAAAATTTTTTTTAAACTTTTTTCAATTTACCCCCGTGGGATATATATTCTACCCACACACATTTGGAACTCTCCTGGGGTCCCCTCACACATATTATTCCCTCATTTAGTGGATATTTTCACAAAAAAGTGAAATTTTCAAAAATCCAGAAAATTGGCTGAAAACGACTAAATATCAAGGACTCATTGGGCGAATTGCTCTGGAACAGAAATCAGAACGCTCACTGCAATTTCCCCTATCTGAAAGTCTGATAAACGCCGAAAAATGACTAAGTCCAAAAAAATTTTTTTTTAAACTTTTTTCAATTTACCCCCGTGGGATATATATTCTACCCACACACATTTGGAACTCTCCTGTGGTACCCTCACACATATTATTCCCTCATTTAGTGGATATTTTCAAAAAAAGTGAAATTTTCAAAAATCCAGAAAATTGGCTGAAAACGACTAAATATCAAGGACTCATTGGGCGATTCGCTCTGTAACTGAAATCAGAACGCTCACTGACATTTCCCCTATCTGAAAGTCTGATAAACGCCGAAAAATGACTAAGTCCAAAAAAAATTTTTTTTAAACTTTTTTCAATTTACCCCCGTGGGATATATATTCTACCCACACACATTTGGAACTCTCCTGTGGTACCCTCACACATATTATTCCCTCATTTAGTGGATATTTTCAAAAAAAGTGAAATTTTCAAAAATCCAGAAAATTGGCAGAAAACGACTAAATATCAAGGACTCATTGGGCGAATCGCTCTGTAACTGAAATCAGAACGCTCACTGACATTTCCCCTATCTGAAAGTCTGATAAACGCCGGAAAAATGACTAAGTCCCAAAAAAATTTTTTTTCAACTTTTTTCAATTTTAGCCCCGTGGGATATATATTCTACCCACACACATTTGGAACTCTCCTGGGGTACCCTCACACATATTATTCCCTCATTTAGTAGATATTTTCACAAAAAAGTGAAACTTTAAAAAATCCAGAAAATTGGCTGAAAACGACTAAATATCAAGGACTCATTGGGCGAATCGCTCTGGAACTGAAATCAGAACGCTCACTGACATTTCCCCTATCTGAAAGTCTGATAAACGCCGGAAAAATGACTAAGTCCAAAAAAAAAAAATTTTCAACTTTTTTCAATTTTACCCCCGTGGGATATGTATTCTACCCACACACATTTGGAACTCTCCTGGGGTACCCTCACACATATTATTGCCTCATTTAGTGGATATTTTCACAAAAAAGTGAAACTTTCAAAAATCGAGAAAATTGGCTGAAAACGACTAAATATCAAGGACTCATTGGGCGAATCGCTCTGGAACTGAAATCAGAACGCTCACTGACATTTCCCCTATCTGAAAGTCTGATAAACGCCGGAAAAATGACTAAGTCCAAAAAAATTTTTTTTAACACTTTTTTCAATTTACCCCCG
Organism: Phyllobates terribilis; assembly: GCF_046119375.1. NCBI lineage: Eukaryota > Metazoa > Chordata > Amphibia > Anura > Dendrobatidae > Phyllobates > Phyllobates terribilis. The sequence goes on along the minus strand of NW_027362764.1, from coordinate 364,775,034 downwards.
TGGGATATATATTCTACCCACACACATTTGGAACTCTCCTGTGGTACCCTCACACATATTATTCCCTCATTTAGTGGATATTTTCACAAAAAAGTGAAATTTTCAAAAATCCCGAAAATTGGCTGAAAACGACTAAATATCAAGGACTCATTGGGCGAATTGCTGTGGAACTGAAATCGGAATGCTCACTTTCATTTCCCCTATCTGAAAGTCTGATAAACGCCGGAAAAATGACTAAGTCCAAAAAATTTTTTTTTTCAACTTTTTTCAATTTTAGCCCCGTGGGATATATTTTCTACCCACACACATTTGGAACTCTAATGTGGTACCCTCACACATATTATTCCCTCATTTAGTAGATATTTTCACAAAAAAGTGAAATTTTCAAAAATCCAGAAAATTGGCTGAAAACGACTAAATATCAAGGACTCATTGGGCGAATCGCTCTGGAACTGAAATCAGAACGCTCACTGACATTTCCCCTATCTGAAAGTCTGATAAACGCCGGAAAAATGACTAAGTCCAAAAAAAAAAATTTTCAACTTTTTTCAATTTTACCCCCGTGGGATATATATTCTACCCACACACATTTGGAACTCTCCTGGGGTACCCTCACACATATTATTGCCTCATTTAGTGGATATTTTCACAAAAAAGTGAAACTTTCAAAAATCCAGAAAATTGGCTGAAAACGACTAAATATCAAGGACTCATTGGGTGAATCGCTCTGGAACTGAAATTGGAATGCTCACTGACATTTCCCCTATCTGAAAGTCTGATAAACGCCGGAAAAATGATTAAGTCCAAAAAAAAAATTTTTTTCAACTTTTTTCAATTTTACCCCCGTGGGATATATATTCTACCAACACACATTTGGAACTCTCCTGGGGTACCCTCACACATATTATTCCCTCATTTAGTGGATATTTTCACAAAAAAGTGAAATTTTCAAAAATCCAGAAAATTGGCTGAAAACGACTAAATATCAAGGACTCATTGGGCGATTCGCTCTGTAACTGAAATCAGAACGCTCACTGACATTTCCCCTATCTGAAAGTCTGATAAACGCCGAAAAATGACTAAGTCCAAAAAAAATTTTTTTTAAACTTTTTTCAATTTACCCCCGTGGGATATATATTCTACCCACACACATTTGGAACTCTCCTGTGGTACCCTCACACATATTATTCCCTCATTTAGTGGATATTTTCAAAAAAAGTGAAATTTTCAAAAATCCAGAAAATTGGCAGAAAACGACTAAATATCAAGGACTCATTGGGCGAATCGCTCTGTAACTGAAATCAGAACGCTCACTGACATTTCCCCTATCTGAAAGTCTGATAAACGCCGGAAAAATGACTAAGTCCCAAAAAAATTTTTTTTCAACTTTTTTCAATTTTAGCCCCGTGGGATATATATTCTACCCACACACATTTGGAACTCTCCTGGGGTACCCTCACACATATTATTCCCTCATTTAGTAGATATTTTCACAAAAAAGTGAAACTTTCAAAAATCCAGAAAATTGGCTGAAAACGACTAAATATCAAGGACTCATTGGGCGAATCGCTCTGGAACTGAAATCAGAACGCTCACTGACATTTCCCCTATCTGAAAGTCTGATAAACGCCGGAAAAATGACTAAGTCCAAAAAAAAAAAATTTTCAACTTTTTTCAATTTTACCCCCGTGGGATATGTATTCTACCCACACACATTTGGAACTCTCCTGGGGTACCCTCACACATATTATTGCCTCATTTAGTGGATATTTTCACAAAAAAGTGAAACTTTCAAAAATCCAGAAAATTGGCTGAAAACGACTAAATATCAAGGACTCATTGGGCGAATCGCTCTGGAACTGAAATCAGAACGCTCACTGCCATTTCCCCTATCTGAAAGTCTGATAAACGCCGAAAAATGACTAAGTCCAAAAAAAATTTTTTTTAAACTTTTTTCAATTTACCCCCGTGGGATATATATTCTACCCACACACATTTGGAACTCTCCTGGGGTCCCCTCACACATATTATTCCCTCATTTAGTGGATATTTTCACAAAAAAGTGAAATTTTCAAAAATCCAGAAAATTGGCTGAAAACGAATAAATATCAAGGACTCATTGGGCGAATCGCTCTGTAACTGAAATCAGAACGCTCACTGACATTTCCCCTATCTGAAAGTCTGATAAACGCCGGAAAAATGACTAAGTCCAAAAAAAATTTTTTTTCAACTTTTTTCAATTTTAGCCCGTGGGATATATATTCTACCAACACACATTTGGAACTCTCCTGGGGTACCCTCACACATATTATTCCCTCATTTAGTAGATATTTTCACAAAAAAGTGAAACTTTCAAAAATCCAGAAAAATTGGCTGAAAACGACTAAATATCAAGGACTCATTGGGCGAATCGCTCTGGAACTGAAATCAGAACGCTCACTGACATTTCCCCTATCTGAAAGTCTGATAAACGCCGGAAAAATGACTAAGTCCAAAAAAATTTTTTTTAAAACTTTTTTCAATTTACCCCCGTGGGATATATATTCTACCCACACACATTTGGAACTCTCCTGTGGTACCCTCACACATATTATTCCCTCATTTAGTGGATATTTTCACAAAAAAGTGAAATTTTCAAAAATCCCGAAAATTGGCTGAAAACGACTAAATATCAAGGACTCATTGGGCGAATTGCTGTGGAACTGAAATCGGAATGCTCACTTTCATTTCCCCTATCTGAAAGTCTGATAAACGCCGGAAAAATGACTAAGTCCAAAAAATTTTTTTTTTCAACTTTTTTCAATTTTAGCCCCGTGGGATATATTTTCTACCCACACACATTTGGAACTCTAATGTGGTACCCTCACACATATTATTCCCTCATTTAGTGGATATTTTCACAAAAAAGTGACATTTTCAAAAATCCAGAAAATTGGCTGAAAACGACTAAATATCAAGGACTCATTGGGCGAATCGCTCTGGAACTGAAATCGGAATGCTCACTGACATTTCCCCTATCTGAAAGTCTGATGAACGCCGGAAAAATGACTAAGTCCAAAAAAAAATTTTTTTAAACTTTTTTCAATTTACCCCTGTGGGATATATATTCTACCCACACACATTTGGAACTCTCCTGTGGTACCCTCACACATATTATTCCCTCATTTAGTGGATATTTTCAAAAAAAGTGAAATTTTCAAAAATCCAGAAAATTGGCTGAAAACGACTAAATATCAAGGACTCATTGGGCAAATCGCTCTGTAACTGAAATCAGAACGCTCACTGACATTTCCCCTATCTGAAAGTCTGATAAACGCCGGAAAAATGACTAAGTCCAAAAAAAAAAATTTTCAACTTTTTTCAATTTTACCCCCGTGGGATATATATTCTACCCACACACATTTGGAACTCTCCTGGTGTACTCTCACACATATTATTCCCTCATTTAGTGGATATTTTCACAAAAAAGTGAAACTTTCAAAAATCCAGAAAATTGGCTGAAAACGACTAAATATCAAGGACTCATTGGGTGAATCGCTCTGGAACTGAAATTGGAATGCTCACTGACATTTCCCCTATCTGAAAGTCTGATAAACGCCGGAAAAATGACGAAGTCCAAAAAAAAAAATTTTTTCAACTTTTTTCAATTTTACCCCCGTGGGATATATATTCTACCCACACACATTTGGAACTCTCCTGGGGTACCCTCACACATATTATTGCCTCATTTAGTGGATATTTTCACAAAAAAGTGAAACTTTCAAAAATCCAGAAAATTGGCTGAAAACGACTAAATATCAAGGACTCATTGGGTGAATCGCTCTGGAACTGAAATTGGAATGCTCACTGACATTTCCCCTATCTGAAAGTCTGATAAACGCCGGAAAAATGACTAAGTCCAAAAAAAATTTTTTTTAAACTTTTTTCAATTTACCCCCGTGGGATATATATTCTACCCACACACATTTGGAACTCTCCTGGGGTCCCCTCACACATATTATTCCCTCATTTAGTGGATATTTTCACAAAAAAGTGAAATTTTCAAAAATCCAGAAAATTGGCTGAAAACGACTAAATATCAAGGACTCATTGGGCGAATTGCTCTGGAACAGAAATCAGAACGCTCACTGCAATTTCCCCTATCTGAAAGTCTGATAAACGCCGAAAAATGACTAAGTCCAAAAAAAATTTTTTTTAAACTTTTTTCAATTTACCCCCGTGGGATATATATTCTACCCACACACATTTGGAACTCTCCTGTGGTACCCTCACACATATTATTCCCTCATTTAGTGGATATTTTCAAAAAAAGTGAAATTTTCAAAAATCCAGAAAATTGGCAGAAAACGACTAAATATCAAGGACTCATTGGGCGAATCGCTCTGTAACTGAAATCAGAACGCTCACTGACATTTCCCCTATCTGAAAGTCTGATAAACGCCGGAAAAATGACTAAGTCCCAAAAAAATTTTTTTTCAACTTTTTTCAATTTTAGCCCCGTGGGATATATATTCTACCCACACACATTTGGAACTCTCCTGGGGTACCCTCACACATATTATTCCCTCATTTAGTAGATATTTTCACAAAAAAGTGAAACTTTCAAAAATCCAGAAAATTGGCTGAAAACGACTAAATATCAAGGACTCATTGGGCGAATCGCTCTGGAACTGAAATCAGAACGCTCACTGACATTTCCCCTATCTGAAAGTCTGATAAACGCCGGAAAAATGACTAAGTCCAAAAAAAAAAAATTTTCAACTTTTTTCAATTTTACCCCCGTGGGATATGTATTCTACCCACACACATTTGGAACTCTCCTGGGGTACCCTCACACATATTATTGCCTCATTTAGTGGATATTTTCACAAAAAAGTGAAACTTTCAAAAATCCAGAAAATTGGCTGAAAACGACTAAATATCAAGGACTCATTGGGCGAATCGCTCTGGAACTGAAATCAGAACGCTCACTGACATTTCCCCTATCTGAAAGTCTGATAAATGCCGGAAAAATGACTAAGTCCAAAAAAATTTTTTTTAAAACTTTTTTCAATTTACCCCCGTGGGATATATATTCTACCCACACACATTTGGAACTCTCCTGGGGTACCCTCACACATATTATTCCCTCATTTAGTGGATATTTTCACAAAAAAGTGAAATTTTCAAAAATCCCGAAAATTGGCTGAAAACGACTAAATATCAAGGACTCATTGGGCGAATTGCTGTGGAACTGAAATCGGAATGCTCACTTTCATTTCCCCTATCTGAAAGTCTGATAAACGCCGGAAAAATGACTAAGTCCAAAAAATTTTTTTTTTCAACTTTTTTCAATTTTAGCCCCGTGGGATATATTTTCTACCCACACACATTTGGAACTCTAATGTGGTACCCTCACACATATTATTCCCTCATTTAGTAGATATTTTCACAAAAAAGTGAAATTTTCAAAAATCCAGAAAATTGGCTGAAAACGACTAAATATCAAGGACTCATTGGGCGAATCGCTCTGGAACTGAAATCAGAACGCTCACTGACATTTCCCCTATCTGAAAGTCTGATAAACGCCGGAAAAATGACTAAGTCCAAAAAAAAATAAATTTTCAACTTTTTTCAATTTTACCCCCGTGGGATATATATTCTACCCACACACATTTGGAACTCTCCTGGGGTACCCTCACACATATTATTGCCTCATTTAGTGGATATTTTCACAAAAAAGTGAAACTTTCAAAAATCCAGAAAATTGGCTGAAAACTACTAAATATCAAGGACTCATTGGGTGAATCGCTCTGGAACTGAAATTGGAATGCTCACTGACATTTCCCCTATCTGAAAGTCTGATAAACGCCGGAAAAATGACTAAGTCCAAAAAAAAAATTTTTTTCAACTTTTTTCAATTTTACCCCCGTGGGATATATATTCTACCAACACACATTTGGAACTCTCCTGGGGTACCCTCACACATATTATTCCCTCATTTAGTGGATATTTTCACAAAAAAGTGACATTTTCAAAAATCCAGAAAATTGGCTGAAAATGACTAAATATCAAGGACTCATTGGGCGAATCGCTGTGGAACTGAAATCGGAATGCTCACTGACATTTCCCCTATCTGAAAGTCTGATGAACGCCGGAAAAATGACTAAGTCCAAAAAAATTTTTTTTTAAACTTTTTTCAATTTACCCCCGTGGGATATATATTCTACCCACACACATTTGGAACTCTCCTGTGGTACCCTCACACATATTATTCCCTCATTTAGTGGATATTTTCAAAAAAAGTGAAATTTTCAAAAATCCAGAAAATTGGCTGAAAACGACTAAATATCAAGGACTCATTGGGCGAATCGCTTTGTAACTGAAATCAGAACGCTCACTGACATTTCCCCTATCTGAAAGTCTGATGAACGCCGGAAAAATGACTAAGTCCAAAAAAATTTTTTTTTAAACTTTTTTCAATTTACCCCCGTGGGATATATATTCTACCCACACACATTTGGAACTCTCCTGTGGTACCCTCACACATATTATTCCCTCATTTAGTGGATATTTTCAAAAAAAGTGAAATTTTCACAAATCCAGAAAATTGGCTGAAAACGAATAAATATCAAGGACTCATTGGGCGAATCGCTCTGTAACTGAAATCAGAACGCTCACTGACATTTCCCCTATCTGAAAGTCTGATAAACGCCGGAAAAATGACTAAGTCCAAAAAAAATTTTTTTTCAACTTTTTTCAATTTTAGCCCGTGGGATATATATTCTACCAACACACATTTGGAACTCTCCTGGGGTACCCTCACACATATTATTCCCTCATTTAGTAGATATTTTCACAAAAAAGTGAAACTTTCAAAAATCCAGAAAAATTGGCTGAAAACGACTAAATATCAAGGACTCATTGGGCGAATCGCTCTGGAACTGAAATCAGAACGCTCACTGACATTTCCCCTATCTGAAAGTCTGATAAACGCCGGAAAAATGACTAAGTCCAAAAAAATTTTTTTTAAAACTTTTTTCAATTTACCCCCGTGGGATATATATTCTACCCACACACATTTGGAACTCTCCTGTGGTACCCTCACACATATTATTCCCTCATTTAGTGGATATTTTCACAAAAAAGTGAAATTTTCAAAAATCCCGAAAATTGGCTGAAAACGACTAAATATCAAGGACTCATTGGGCGAATTGCTGTGGAACTGAAATCGGAATGCTCACTTTCATTTCCCCTATCTGAAAGTCTGATAAACGCCGGAAAAATGACTAAGTCCAAAAAATTTTTTTTTTCAACTTTTTTCAATTTTAGCCCCGTGGGATATATTTTCTACCCACACACATTTGGAACTCTAATGTGGTACCCTCACACATATTATTCCCTCATTTAGTGGATATTTTCATAAAAAAGTGAAATTTTCAAAAATCCAGAAAATTGGCTGAAAACGACTAAATATCAAGGACTCATTGGGCGAATTGCTCTGGAATTGAAATCGGAACCCTCACTGACATTTCCCCTATCTGAAAGTCTGATAAACGCCGAAAAATGACTAAGTCCAAAAAAATTTTTTTTTAAACTTTTTTCAATTTACCCCCATGGGATATATATTCTACCCACACACATTTGGAACTCTCCTGTGGTACCCTCACACATATTATTCCCTCATTTAGTGGATATTTTCAAAAAAAGTGAAATTTTCAAAAATCCAGAAAATTGGCTGAAAACGACTAAATATCAAGGACTCATTGGGCGAATCGCTCTGTAACTGAAATCAGAACGCTCACTGACATTTCCCCTATCTGAAAGTCTGATGAACGCCGGAAAAATGACTAAGTCCAAAAAAATTTTTTTTTAAACTTTTTTCAATTTACCCCCGTGGGATATATATTCTACCCACACACATTTGGAACTCTCCTGTGGTACCCTCACACATATTATTCCCTCATTTAGTGGATATTTTCAAAAAAAGTGAAATTTTCAAAAATCCAGAAAATTGGCTGAAAACGACTAAATATCAAGGACTCATTGGGCGAATCGCTCTGTAACTGAAATCAGAACGCTCACTGACATTTCCCCTATCTGAAAGTCTGATAAACGCCGGAAAAATGACTAAGTCCAAAAAAAATTTTTTTTCAACTTTTTTCAATTTTAGCCCCGTGGGATATATATTCTACCCACACACATTTGGAACTCTCCTGGGGTCCCCTCACACATATTATTCCCTCATTTAGTAGATATTTTCACAAAAAAGTGAAACTTTCAAAAATCCAGAAAATTGGCTGAAAACGACTAAATATCAAGGACTCATTGGGCGAATTGCTCTGGAATTGAAATCGGAACCCTCACTGACATTTCCCCTATCTGAAAGTCTGATAAACGCCGGAAAAATGACTAAGTCCAAAAAAATTTTTTTTAAAACTTTTTTCAATTTACCCCCGTGGGATATATATTCTACCCACACACATTTGGAACTCTAATGTGGTACCCTCACACATATTATTCCCTCATTTAGTGGATATTTTCATAAAAAAGTGAAATTTTCAAAAATCCAGAAAATTGGCTGAAAACGACTAAATATCAAGGACTCATTGGGCGAATTGCTCTGGAATTGAAATCGGAACCCTCACTGACATTTCCCCTATCTGAAAGTCTGATACACGCCGGAAAAATGACTAAGTCCAAAAAAAAATTTTTTTCAACTTTTTTCAATTTTACCCCCGTGGGATATATATTCTACCTAAACACATTTGGAACTCTCCTGGGGTACCCTCACACATATTATTCCCTCATTTAGTGGATATTTTCAAAAAAAGTGAAATTTTCAAAAATCCAGAAAATTGGCTGAAAATGACTAAATATCAAGGACTCATTGGGCGAATCGCTCTGTAACTGAAATCAGAACGCTCACTGACATTTCCCCTATCTGAAAGTCTGATAAACGCCGGAAAAATGACTAAGTCCAAAAAAAAAAATTTTTTTAAACTTTTTTCAATTTTAGCCCCGTGGGATATATATTCTACCCACACACATTTGGAACTCTCCTGGGGTACCCTCACACATATTATTCCCTCAGTTAGTGGATATTTTCACAAAAAAGTGAAATTTTCAAAAATCCAGAAAATTGGCTGAAAACGACTAAATATCAAGGACTCATTGGGCGAATCGCTCTGGAACTGAAATCAGAACGCTCACTGACATTTCCCCTATCTGAAAGTCTGTTAAACGGCGGAAAAATGACGAAGTCCAAAAAAAAATTTTTTTTCAACTTTTTTCAATTTTACCCCCGTGGGATATATATTCTACCCACACACATTTGGAACTCTCTTGGGGTACCCTCACACATATTATTCCCTCATTTAGTGGATATTTTCACAAAAAAGTGAAATTTTCAAAAATCCAGAAAATTGGCTGAAAACGACTAAATATCAAGGACTCATTGGGCGAATCACTCTGTAACTGAAATCAGAACGCTCACTGACATTTCCCCTATCTGAAAGTCTGATAAACGCCGGAAAAATGACTAAGTCCAAAAAAAAAAAATTTTTTAAACTTTTTTCAATTTTAGCCCCGTGGGATATATATTCTACCCACACACATTTGGAACTCTCCTGGGGTACCCTCACACATATTATTCCCTCAGTTAGTGGATATTTTCACAAAAAAGTGAAATTTTCAAAAATCCAGAAAATTGGCTGAAAACGACTAAATATCAAGGACTCATTGGGCGAATCGCTCTGGAACTGAAATCAGAACGCTCACTGACATTTCCCCTATCTGAAAGTCTGATAAACGCCGGAAAAATGACGAAGTCCAAAAAAAAAATTTTTTTCAACTTTTTTCAATTTTACCCCCGTGGGATATATATTCTACCCACACACATTTGGAACTCTCTTGGGGTACCCTCACACATATTATTCCCTCATTTAGTGGATATTTTCACAAAAAAGTGAAATTTTCAAAAATCCAGAAAATTGGCTGAAAACGACTAAATATCAAGGACTCATTGGGCGAATTGCTCTGGAACAGAAATCAGAACGCTCACTGCCATTTCCCCTATCTGAAAGTCTGATAAACGCCGAAAAATGACTAAGTCCAAAAAAAATTTTTTTTAAACTTTTTTCAATTTACCCCCGTGGGATATATATTCTACCCACACACATTTGGAACTCTCCTGGGGTCCCCTCACACATATTATTCCCTCATTTAGTAGATATTTTCACAAAAAAGTGAAACTTTCAAAAATCCAGAAAATTGGCTGAAAACGACTAAATTTCAAGGACTCATTGGGAGAATCGCTCTGGAACAGAAATCAGAACGCTCACTGACATTTCCCCTATCTGAAAGTCTGATAAACGCCGGAAAAATGGCTAAGTCCAAAAAAAAATTTTTTTCAAATTTTTTCAATTTTACCCCCGTGGGATATATATTCTACCAACACACATTTGGAACTCTCCTGGGGTACCCTCACACATATTATTCCCTCATTTAGTAGATATTTTCACAAAAAAGTGAAACTTTCAAAAATCCAGAAAAATTGGCTGAAAACGACTAAATATCAAGGACTCATTGGGCGAATCGCTCTGGAACTGAAATCAGAACGCTCACTGACATTTCCCCTATCTGAAAGTCTGATAAACGCCGGAAAAATGACTAAGTCCAAAAAAATTTTTTTTTAAATTTTTTTCAATTTACCCCCGTGGGATATATATTCTACCCACACACATTTGGAACTCTCCTGTGGTACCCTCACACATATTATTCCCTCATTTAGTGGATATTTTCACAAAAAAGTGAAATTTTCAAAAATCCCGAAAATTGGCTGAAAACGACTAAATATCAAGGACTCATTGGGCGAATTGCTGTGGAACTGAAATCGGAATGCTCACTTTCATTTCCCCTATCTGAAAGTCTGATAAACGCCGGAAAAATGACTAAGTCCAAAAAATTTTTTTTTTCAACTTTTTTCAATTTTAGCCCCGTGGGATATATTTTCTACCCACACACATTTGGAACTCTAATGTGGTACCCTCACACATATTATTCCCTCATTTAGTGGATATTTTCATAAAAAAGTGAAATTTTCAAAAATCCAGAAAATTGGCTGAAAACGACTAAATATCAAGGACTCATTGGGCGAATTGCTCTGGAATTGAAATCGGAACCCTCACTGACATTTCCCCTATCTGAAAGTCTGATAAACGCCGGAAAAATGACTAAGTCCAAAAAAAAATTTTTTTCAACTTTTTTCAATTTTACCCCCGTGGGATATATATTCTACCCACACACATTTGTAACTCTCCTGTGGTACCCTCACACATATTATTCCCTCATTTAGTGGATATTTTCAAAAAAAGTGAAATTTTCAAAAATCCAGAAAATTGGCTGAAAACGACTAAATATCAAGGACTCATTGGGCGAATCGCTCTGTAACTGAAATCAGAACGCTCACTGACATTTCCCCTATCTGAAAGTCTGATAAACGCCGAAAAATGACTAAGTCCAAAAAAATTTTTTTTTAAACTTTTTTCAATTTACCCCCGTGGGATATATATTCTACCCACACACATTTGGAACTCTCCTGTGGTACCCTCACACATATTATTCCCTCATTTAGTGGATATTTTCAAAAAAAGTGAAATTTTCAAAAATCCAGAAAATTGGCAGAAAACGACTAAATATCAAGGACTCATTGGGCGAATCGCTCCTTAACTGAAATCAGAACGCTCACTGACATTTCCCCTATCTGAAAGTCTGATAAACGCCGGAAAAATGACTAAGTCCCAAAAAAATTTTTTTTCAACTTTTTTCAATTTTAGCCCCGTGGGATATATATTCTACCCACACACATTTGGAACTCTCCTGGGGTACCCTCACACATATTATTCCCTCATTTAGTAGATATTTTCACAAAAAAGTGAAACTTTCAAAAATCTAGAAAATTGGCTGAAAACGACTAAATATCAAGGACTCATTGGGCGAATCGCTCTGGAACTGAAATCAGAACGCTCACTGACATTTCCCCTATCTGAAAGTCTGATAAACGCCGGAAAAATGACTAAGTCCAAAAAAAAAAAAATTTTCAACTTTTTTCAATTTTACCCCCGTGGGATATATATTCTACCCACACACATTTGGAACTCTCCTGGGGTACCCTCACACATATTATTGCCTCATTTAGTGGATATTTTCACAAAAAAGTGACATTTTCAAAAATCCAGAAAATTGGCTGAAAATGACTAAATATCAAGGACTCATTGGGCGAATCGCTGTGGAACTGAAATCGGAATGCTCACTGACATTTCCCCTATCTGAAAGTCTGATGAACGCCGGAAAAATGACTAAGTCCAAAAAAATTTTTTTTTAAACTTTTTTCAATTTACCCCCGTGGGATATATATTCTACCCACACACATTTGGAACTCTCCTGTGGTACCCTCACACATATTATTCCCTCATTTAGTGGATATTTTCAAAAAAAGTGAAATTTTCAAAAATCCAGAAAATTGGCTGAAAACGACTAAATATCAAGGACTCATTGGGCGAATCGCTCTGTAACTGAAATCAGAACGCTCACTGACATTTCCCCTATCTGAAAGTCTGATAAACGCCGGAAAAATGACTAAGTCCAAAAAAAATTTTTTTTCAACTTTTTTCAATTTTAGCCCCGTGGGATATATATTCTACCCACACACACTTGGAACTCTCCTGGGGTCCCCTCACACATATTATTCCCTCATTTAGTAGATATTTTCACAAAAAAGTGAAACTTTCAAAAATCCAGAAAATTGGCTGAAAACGACTAAATTTCAAGGACTCATTGGGCGAATCGCTCTGGAACTGAAATCAGAACGCTCACTGACATTTCCCCTATCTGAAAGTCTGATAAACGCCGGAAAAATGGCTAAGTCCAAAAAAAAAAATTTTTTCAACTTTTTTCAATTTTACCCCCGTGGGATATATATTCTACCAACACACATTTGGAACTCTCCTGGCGTACCCTCACACATGTTATTCCCTCATTTAGTGGATATTTTCAAAAAAAGTGAAATTTTCAAAAATCCAGAAAATTGGCTGAAAACGACTAAATATCAAGGACTCATTGGGCGAATCGCTCTGTAACTGAAATCAGAACGCTCACTGCAATTTCCCCTATCTGAAAGTCTGATGAATGCCGGAAAAATAACTAAGACCAAAAAAATTTTTTTTTAAACTTTTTTCAATTTACCCCCGTGGGATATATATTCTACCCACACACATTTGGAACTCTCCTGTGGTACCCTCACACATATTATTCCCTCATTTAGTGGATATTTTCAAAAAAAGTGAAATTTTCAAAAATCCAGAAAATTGGCTGAAAACGACTAAATATCAAGGACTCATTGGGCGAATCGCTCTGGAACTGAAATCAGAACGCTCACTGACATTTCCCCTATCTGAAAGTCTGATAAACGCCGAAAAATGACTAAGTCCAAAAAAATTTTTTTTAAAACTTTTTTCAATTTACCCCCGTGGGATATATATTCTACCCACACACATTTGGAACTCTCCTGTGGTACCCTCACACATATTATTCCCTCATTTAGTGGATATTTTCACAAAAAAGTGAAATTTTCAAAAATCCCGAAAATTGGCTGAAAACGACTAAATATCAAGGACTCATTGGGCGAATTGCTGTGGAACTGAAATCGGAATGCTCACTTTCATTTCCCCTATCTGAAAGTCTGATAAACGCCGGAAAAATGACTAAGTCCAAAAAATTTTTTTTTTCAACTTTTTTCAATTTTAGCCCCGTGGGATATATTTTCTACCCACACACATTTGGAACTCTAATGTGGTACCCTCACACATATTATTCCCTCATTTAGTGGATATTTTCATAAAAAAGTGAAATTTTCAAAAATCCAGAAAATTGGCTGAAAACGACTAAATATCAAGGACTCATTGGGCGAATTTCTCTGGAATTGAAATCGGAACCCTCACTGACATTTCCCCTATCTGAAAGTCTGATAAACGCCGGAAAAATGACTTAGTCCAAAAAAAAATTTTTTTCAACTTTTTTCAATTTTACCCCCTTGGGATATATATTCTACCTACACACATTTGGAACTCTCCTGGGGTACCCTCACACATATTATTCCCTCATTTAGTGGATATTTTCAAAAAAAGTGAAATTTTCAAAAATCCAGAAAATTGGCTGAAAACGACTAAATATCAAGGACTCATTGGGCGAATCGCTCTGTAACTGAAATCAGAACGCTCACTGCAATTTCCCCTATCTGAAAGTCTGATGAATGCCGGAAAAATGACTAAGTCCAAAAAAATTTTTTTTTAAACTTTTTTCAATTTACCCCCGTGGGATATATATTCTACCCACACACATTTGGAACTCTCCTGTGGTACCCTCACACATATTATTCCCTCATTTAGTGGATATTTTCAAAAAAAGTGAAATTTTCAAAAATCCAGAAAATTGGCTGAAAACGACTAAATATCAAGGACTCATTGGGCGAATCGCTCTGTAACTGAAATCAGAACGCTCACTGACATTTCCCCTATCTGAAAGTCTGATAAACGCCGGAAAAATGACTAAGTCCAAAAAAAATTTTTTTTCAACTTTTTTCAATTTTAGCCCCGTGGGATATATATTCTACCCACACACACTTGGAACTCTCCTGGGGTCCCCTCACACATATTATTCCCTCATTTAGTAGATATTTTCACAAAAAAGTGAAACTTTCAAAAATCCAGAAAATTGGCTGAAAACGACTAAATTTCAAGGACTCATTGGGCGAATCGCTCTGGAACTGAAATCAGAACGCTCACTGACATTTCCCCTATCTGAAAGTCTGATAAACGCCGGAAAAATGGCTAAGTCCAAAAAAAAAAATTTTTTCAACTTTTTTCAATTTTACCCCCGTGGGATATATATTCAACCAACACACATTTGGAACTCTCCTGGGGTACCCTCACACATATTATTCCCTCATTTAGTAGATATTTTCACAAAAAAGTGAAACTTTCAAAAATCCAGAAAAATTGGCTGAAAACGACTAAATATCAAGGACTCATTGGGCGAATCGCTCTGGAACTGAAATCAGAACGCTCACTGACATTTCCCCTATCTGAAAGTCTGATAAACGCCGGAAAAATGACTAAGTCCAAAAAAATTTTTTTTAAAACTTTTTTCAATTTACCCCCGTGGGATATATATTCTACCCACACACATTTGGAACTCTCCTGTGGTACCCTCACACATATTATTCCCTCATTTAGTGGATATTTTCACAAAAAAGTGAAATTTTCAAAAATCCCGAAAATTGGCTGAAAACGACTAAATATCAAGGACTCATTGGGCGAATTGCTGTGGAACTGAAATCGGAATGCTCACTTTCATTTCCCCTATCTGAAAGTCTGATAAACGCCGGAAAAATGACTAAGTCCAAAAAATTTTTTTTTTCAACTTTTTTCAATTTTAGCCCCGTGGGATATATTTTCTACCCACACACATTTGGAACTCTAATGTGGTACCCTCACACATATTATTCCCTCATTTAGTGGATATTTTCATAAAAAAGTGAAATTTTCAAAAATCCAGAAAATTGGCTGAAAACGACTAAATATCAAGGACTCATTGGGCGAATTGCTCTGGAATTGAAATCGGAACCCTCACTGACATTTCCCCTATCTGAAAGTCTGATAAACGCCGGAAAAATGACTTAGTCCAAAAAAAAATTTTTTTCAACTTTTTTCAATTTTACCCCCTTGGGATATATATTCTACCTACACACATTTGGAACTCTCCTGGGGTACCCTCACACATATTATTCCCTCATTTAGTGGATATTTTCAAAAAAAGTGAAATTTTCAAAAATCCAGAAAATTGGCTGAAAACGACTAAATATCAAGGACTCATTGGGCGAATCGCTCTGTAACTGAAATCAGAACGCTCACTGCAATTTCCCCTATCTGAAAGTCTGATGAATGCCGGAAAAATGACTAAGTCCAAAAAAATTTTTTTTTAAACTTTTTTCAATTTACCCCCGTGGGATATATATTCTACCCACACACATTTGGAACTCTCCTGTGGTACCCTCACACATATTATTCCCTCATTTAGTGGATATTTTCAAAAAAAGTGAAATTTTCAAAAATCCAGAAAATTGGCTGAAAACGACTAAATATCAAGGACTCATTGGGCGAATCGCTCTGTAACTGAAATCAGAACGCTCACTGACATTTCCCCTATCTGAAAGTCTGATAAACGCCGGAAAAATGACTAAGTCCAAAAAAAATTTTTTTTCAACTTTTTTCAATTTTAGCCCCGTGGGATATATATTCTACCCACACACATTTGGAACTCTCCTGGGGTCCCCTCACACATATTATTCCCTCATTTAGTAGATATTTTCACAAAAAAGTGAAACTTTCAAAAATCCAGAAAATTGGCTGAAAACGACTAAATTTCAAGGACTCATTGGGCGAATCGCTCTGGAACTGAAATCAGAACGCTCACTGACATTTCCCCTATCTGAAAGTCTGATAAACGCCGGAAAAATGGCTAAGTCCAAAAAAAAAAATTTTTTCAACTTTTTTCAATTTTACCCCCGTGGGATATATATTCTACCAACACACATTTGGAACTCTCCTGGGGTACCCTCACACATATTATTCCCTCATTTAGTAGATATTTTCACAAAAAAGTGAAACTTTCAAAAATCCAGAAAAATTGGCTGAAAACGACTAAATATCAAGGACTCATTGGGCGAATCGCTCTGGAACTGAAATCAGAACGCTCACTGACATTTCCCCTATCTGAAAGTCTGATAAACGCCGGAAAAATGACTAAGTCCAAAAAAATTTTTTTTAAAACTTTTTTCAATTTACCCCCGTGGGATATATATTCTACCCACACACATTTGGAACTCTCCTGTGGTACCCTCACACATATTATTCCCTCATTTAGTGGATATTTTCAAAAAAAGTGAAATTTTCAAAAATCCAGAAAATTGGCTGAAAACGACTAAATATCAAGGACTCATTGGGCGAAGCGCTCTGGAACTGAAATCAGAACGCTCACTGACATTTCCCCTATCTGAAAGTCTGATAAACGCCGAAAAATGACTAAGTCCAAAAAAATTTTTTTTAAACTTTTTTCAATTTACCCCCGTGGGATATATATTCTACCCACACACATTTGGAACTCTCCTGGGGTACCCTCACACATATTATTCCCTCATTTAGTGGATATTTTCACAAAAAAGTGAAATTTTCAAAAATCCAGAAAATTGGCTGAAAATGACTAAATATCAAGGACTCATTGGGCGAATCGCTCTGGAACTGAAATCAGAACGCTCACTGACATTTCCCCTATCTGAAAGTCTGATAAACTCCGGAAAAATGACTAAGTCCAAAAAAAAAATTTTTTAAACTTTTTTCAATTTTAGCCCCGTGGGATATATATTCTACCCACACACATTTGGAACTCTCCTGGGGTACCCTCACACATATTATTCCCTCATTTAGTAGATATTTTCACAAAAAAGTGAAATTTTCAAAAATCCAGAAAATTGGCTGAAAACGACTAAATATCAAGGACTCATTGGGTGAATCGCTCTGGAACTGAAATCAGAATGCTCACTGACATTTCCCCTATCTGAAAGTCTGATAAACGCCGGAAAAATGACTAAGTCCAAAAAAATTTTTTTTTAAACTTTTTTCAATTTTACCCCCGTGGGATATATATTCTACCTACACACATTTGGAACTCTCCTGGGGTACCCTCACACATATTATTCCCTCATTTAGTGGATATTTTCACAAAAAAGTGAAATTTTCAAAAATCCAGAAAATTGGCTGAAAACGACTAAATATCAAGGACTCATTGGGCGAATTGCTCTGGAACAGAAATCAGAACGCTCACTGCCATTTCCCCTATCTGAAAGTCTGATAAACGCCGAAAAATGACTAAGTCCAAAAAAATTTTTTTTAAAACTTTTTTCAATTTACCCCCGTGGGATATATATTCTACCCACACACATTTGGAACTCTCCTGTGGTACCTTCACACATATTATTCCCTCATTTAGTGGATATTTTCACAAAAAAGTGAAACTTTCAAAAATCCAGAAAATTGGCTGAAAACGACTAAATATCAAGGACTCATTGGGTGAATCGCTCTGTAACTGAAATCAGAACGCTCACTGACATTTCCCCTATCTGAAAGTCTGATAAACGCCGGAAAAATGACTAAGTCCAAAAAAAATTTTTTTTCAACTTTTTTCAATTTTAGCCCCGTGGGATATATATTCTACCCACACACATTTGGAACTCTCCTGGGGTCCCCTCACACATATTATTCCCTCATTTAGTAGATATTTTCACAAAAAAGTGAAACTTTCAAAAATCCAGAAAATTGGCTGAAAACGACTAAATATCAAGGACTCATTGGGCGAATCGCTCTGGAACTGAAATCAGAACGCTCACTGACATTTCCACTATCTGAAAGTCTGATAAACGCCGGAAAAATGACTAAGTCCAAAAAAATTTTTTTTAAAACTTTTTTCAATTTACCCCCATGGGATATATATTCTACCCACACACATTTGGAACTCTCCTGTGGTACCCTCACACATATTATTCCCTCATTTAGTGGATATTTTCACAAAAAAGTGAAATTTTCAAAAATCCAGAAAATTGGCTGAAAACGACTAAATATCAAGGACTCATTGGGCGAATTGCTGTGGAACTGAAATCGGAATGCTCACTGACATTTCTCCTATCTGAAAGTCTGATAAACGCCGGAAAAATGACTAAGTCCAAAAAAAATTTTTTTTAAACTTTTTTCAATTTTAGCCCCGTGGGATATATATTCTACCCACACACATTTGGAACTCTAATGTGGTACCCTCACACATATTATTCCCTCATTTAGTGGATATTTTCATAAAAAAGTGAAATTTTCAAAAATCCAGAAAATTGGCTGAAAACGACTAAATATCAAGGACTCATTGGGCGAATTGCTCTGGAATTGAAATCGGAACCCTCACTGACATTTCCCCTATCTGAAAGTCTGATAAACGCCGGAAAAATGACTAAGTCCAAAAAAAATTTTTTTTCAACTTTTTTCAATTTTACCCCCGTGGGATATATATTCTACCTACACACATTTGGAACTCTCCTGGGGTACCCTCACACATATTATTCCCTCATTTAGTGGATATTTTCACAAAAAAGTGAAATTTTCAAAAATCCAGAAAATTGGCTGAAATAGACTAAATATCAAGGACTCATTGGGCGAATCGCTCTGTAACTGAAATCAGAACGCTCACTGACATTTCCCCTATCTGAAAGTCTGATAAACGCCGGAAAAATGACTAAGTCCAAAAAAAAAATTTTTTTCAACTTTTTTCAATTTTACCCCCGTGGGATATATATTCTACCCACACACATTTGGAACTCTCCTGCGGTACCCTCACACATATTATTCCCTCATTTAGTGGATATTTTCATAAAAAAGTGAAATTTTCAAAAATCCAGAAAATTGGCTGAAAACGACTAAATATCAAGGACTCATTGGGCGAATTGCTCTGGAATTGAAATCGGAACCCTCACTGACATTTCCCCTATCTGAAAGTCTGATAAACGCCGGAAAAATGACTAAGTCCAAAAAAAAAATTTTTTCAACTTTTTTCAATTTTACCCCCGTGGGATATATATTCTACCTACACACATTTGGAACTCTCCTGGGGTACCCTCACACATATTATTCCCTCATTTAGTGGATATTTTCACAAAAAAGTGAAATTTTCAAAAATCCAGAAAATTGGCTGAAAACGACTAAATATCAAGGATTCATTGGGCGAATTGCTCTGGAACAGAAATCAGAACGCTCACTGCCATTTCCCCTATCTGAAAGTCTGATAAACGCCGAAAAATGACTAAGTCCAAAAAAATTTTTTTTAAACTTTTTTCAATTTACCCCCGTGGGATATATATTCTACCCACACACATTTGGAACTCTCCTGTGGTACCCTCACACATATTATTCCCTCATTTAGTGGATATTTTCAAAAAAAGTGAAATTTTCAAAAATCCAGAAAATTGGCTGAAAACGACTAAATATCAAGGACTCATTGGGCGAATCGCTCTGTAACTGAAATCAGAACGCTCACTGACATTTCCCCTATCTGAAAGTCTGATGAACGCCGGAAAAATGACTATGTCCAAAAAAATTTTTTTTGAAACTTTTTTCAATTTACCCCCGTGGGATATATATTCTACCCACACACATTTGGAACTCTCCTGTGGTACCCTCACACACATTATTCCCTCATTTAGTAGATATTTTCACAAAAAAGTGAAACTTTCAAAAATCCAGAAAATTGGCTGAAAACGACTAAATATCAAGGACTCATTGGGCGAATCGCTCTGGAACTGAAATCAGAACGCTCACTGACATTTCCCCTATCTGAAAGTCTGATAAACGCTGAAAAATGACTAAGTCCAAAAAAATTTTTTTAAAACTTTTTTCAATTTACCCCCGTGGGATATATATTCTACCCACACACATTTGGAAATCTCCTGTGGTACCCTCACACATATTATTCCCTCAATAAGTGGATATTTTCAAAAAAAGTGAAATTTTCAAAAATCCAGTAAATTGGCTGAAAATGACTAAATATCAAGGACTCATTGGGCGAATCACTCTGTAACTGAAATCAGAACGCTCACTGACATTTCCCCTATCTGAAAGTCTGATAAACGCCGGAAAAATGACTAAGTCCAAAAAAAAAATTTTTTCAACTTTTTTCAATTTTACCCCCGTGGGATATATATTCTACCTACACACATTTGGAACTCTCCTGGGGTACCCTCACACATATTATTCCCTCATTTAGTGGATATTTTCACAAAAAAAGTGAAATTTTCAAAAATCCAGAAAATTGGCTGAAAACGACTAAATATCAAGGACTCATTGGGCGAATTGCTCTGGAACAGAAATCAGAACGCTCACTGCCATTTCCCCTATCTGAAAGTCTGATAAATGCCGAAAAATGACTAAATCCAAAAAAAATTTTTTTTAATCTTTTTTCAATTTACCCCCGTGGGATATATATTCTACCCACACACATTTGGAACTCTCCTGTGGTACCCTCACACATATTATTCCCTCATTTAGTGGATATTTTCAAAAAAAGTGAAATTTTCAAAAATCCAGAAAATTGGCTGAAAACGACTAATTATCAAGGACTCATTGGGCGAATCGCTCTGTAACTGAAATCAGAACGCTCACTGACATTTCCCCTATCTGAAAGTCTGATGAACGCCGGAAAAATGACTATGTCCAAAAAAATTTTTTTTTAAACTTTTTTCAATTTACCCCCGTGGGATAGATATTCTACCCACACACATTTGGAACTCTCCTGTGGTACCCTCACACATATTATTCCCTCATTTAGTGGATATTTTCAAAAAAAGTGAAATTTTCAAAAATCCAGAAAATTGGCTGAAAACGACTAAATATCAAGGACTCATTGGGCGAATCGCTCTGGAACTGAAATCAGAACGCTCACTGACATTTCCCCTATCTGAAAGTCTGATAAACGCCGGAAAAATGACTAAGTCCAAAAAAATTTTTTTTTAAACTTTTTTCAATTTTAGCCCCGTGGGATATATATTCTACCCACACACATTTGGAACTCTAATGTGGTACCCTCACACATATTATTCCCTCATTTAGTGGATATTTTCATAAAAAAGTGAAATTTTCAAAAATCCAGAAAATTGGCTGAAAACGACTAAATATCAAGGACTCATTGGGCGAATTGCTCTGGAATTGAAATCGGAACCCTCACTGACATTTCCCCTATCTGAAAGTCTGATAAACGCCGGAAAAATGACTAAGTCCAAAAAAAAAATTTTTTCAACTTTTTTCAATTTTACCCCCGTGGGATATATATTCTACCTACACACATTTGGAACTCTCCTGGGGTACCCTCACACATATTATTCCCTCATTTAGTGGATATTTTCACAAAAAAGTGAAATTTTCAAAAATCCAGAAAATTGGCTGAAAACGACTAAATATCAAGGATTCATTGGGCGAATTGCTCTGGAACAGAAATCAGAACGCTCACTGCCATTTCCCCTATCTGAAAGTCTGATAAACGCCGAAAAATGACTAAGTCCAAAAAAATTTTTTTTAAACTTTTTTCAATTTACCCCCGTGGGATATATATTCTACCCACACACATTTGGAACTCTCCTGTGGTACCCTCACACATATTATTCCCTCATTTAGTGGATATTTTCAAAAAAAGTGAAATTTTCAAAAATCCAGAAAATTGGCTGAAAACGACTAAATATCAAGGACTCATTGGGCGAATCGCTCTGTAACTGAAATCAGAACGCTCACTGACATTTCCCCTATCTGAAAGTCTGATGAACGCCGGAAAAATGACTATGTCCAAAAAAATTTTTTTTGAAACTTTTTTCAATTTACCCCCGTGGGATATATATTCTACCCACACACATTTGGAACTCTCCTGTGGTACCCTCACACACATTATTCCCTCATTTAGTAGATATTTTCACAAAAAAGTGAAACTTTCAAAAATCCAGAAAATTGGCTGAAAACGACTAAATATCAAGGACTCATTGGGCGAATCGCTCTGGAACTGAAATCAGAACGCTCACTGACATTTCCCCTATCTGAAAGTCTGATAAACGCTGAAAAATGACTAAGTCCAAAAAAATTTTTTTAAAACTTTTTTCAATTTACCCCCGTGGGATATATATTCTACCCACACACATTTGGAAATCTCCTGTGGTACCCTCACACATATTATTCCCTCAATAAGTGGATATTTTCAAAAAAAGTGAAATTTTCAAAAATCCAGTAAATTGGCTGAAAATGACTAAATATCAAGGACTCATTAGGCGAATCACTCTGTAACTGAAATCAGAACGCTCACTGACATTTCCCCTATCTGAAAGTCTGATAAACGCCGGAAAAATGACTAAGTCCAAAAAAAAAATTTTTTCAACTTTTTTCAATTTTACCCCCGTGGGATATATATTCTACCTACACACATTTGGAACTCTCCTGGGGTACCCTCACACATATTATTCCCTCATTTAGTGGATATTTTCACAAAAAAAGTGAAATTTTCAAAAATCCAGAAAATTGGCTGAAAACGACTAAATATCAAGGACTCATTGGGCGAATTGCTCTGGAACAGAAATCAGAACGCTCACTGCCATTTCCCCTATCTGAAAGTCTGATAAATGCCGAAAAATGACTAAGTCCAAAAAAAATTTTTTTTAAACTTTTTTCAATTTACCCCCGTGGGATATATATTCTACCCACACACATTTGGAACTCTCCTGTGGTACCCTCACACATATTATTCCCTCATTTAGTGGATATTTTCAAAAAAAGTGAAATTTTCAAAAATCCAGAAAATTGGCTGAAAACGACTAAATATCAAGGACTCATTGGGCGAATCGCTCTGTAACTGAAATCAGAACGCTCACTGACATTTCCCCTATCTGAAAGTCTGATGAACGCCGGAAAAATGACTATGTCCAAAAAAATTTTTTTTTAAACTTTTTTCAATTTACCCCCGTGGGATAGATATTCTACCCACACACATTTGGAACTCTCCTGTGGTACCCTCACACATATTATTCCCTCATTTAGTGGATATTTTCAAAAAAAGTGAAATTTTCAAAAATCCAGAAAATTGGCTGAAAACGACTAAATATCAAGGACTCATTGGGCGAATCGCTCTGGAACTGAAATCAGAACGCTCACTGACATTTCCCCTATCTGAAAGTCTGATAAACGCCGGAAAAATGACTAAGTCCAAAAAAATTTTTTTTAAAACTTTTTTCAATTTACCCCCGTGGGATATATATTCTACCCACACACATTTGGAACTCTCCTGTGGTACCCTCACACATATTATTCCCTCATTTAGTGGATATTTTCACAAAAAAGTGAAATTTTCAAAAATCCCGAAAATTGGCTGAAAACGACTAAATATCAAGGACTCATTGGGCGAATTGCTGTGGAACTGAAATCGGAATGCTCACTTTCATTTCCCCTATCTGAAAGTCTGATAAACGCCGGAAAAATGACTAAGTCCAAAAAAATTTTTTTTTCAACTTTTTTCAATTTTAGCCCCGTGGGATATATTTTCTACCCACACACATTTGGAACTCTAATGTGGTACTCTCACACATATTATTCCCTCATTTAGTGGATATTTTCATAAAAAAGTGAAATTTTCAAAAATCCAGAAAATTGGCTGAAAACGACTAAATATCAAGGACTCATTGGGCGAATTGCTCTGGAATTGAAATCGGAACCCTCACTGACATTTCCCCTATCTGAAAGTCTGATAAACGCCGGAAAAATGACTTAGTCCAAAAAAAATTTTTTTTCAACTTTTTTCAATTTTACCCCCTTGGGATATATATTCTACCTACACACATTTGGAACTCTCCTGGGGTACCCTCACACATATTATTCCCTCATTTAGTGGATATTTTCAAAAAAAGTGAAATTTTCAAAAATCCAGAAAATTGGCTGAAAACGACTAAATATCAAGGACTCATTGGGCGAATCGCTCTGTAACTGAAATCAGAACGCTCACTGCAATTTCCCCTATCTGAAAGTCTGATGAATGCCGGAAAAATGACTAAGTCCAAAAAAATTTTTTTTTAAACTTTTTTCAATTTACCCCCGTGGGATATATATTCTACCCACACACATTTGGAACTCTCCTGTGGTACCCTCACACATATTATTCCCTCATTTAGTGGATATTTTCAAAAAAAGTGAAATTTTCAAAAATCCAGAAAATTGGCTGAAAACTACTAAATATCAAGGACTCATTGGGCGAATTGCTCTGGAACAGAAATCAGAACGCTCACTGCCATTTCCCCTATCTGAAAGTCTGATAAACGCCGAAAAATGACTAAGTCCAAAAAAATTTTTTTTAAAACTTTTTTCAATTTACCCTCGTGGGATATATATTCTACCCACACACATTTGGAACTCTCCTGTGGTACCCTCACACATATTATTCCCTCATTTAGTGGATATTTTCACAAAAAAGTGAAACTTTCAAAAATCCAGAAAATTGGCTGAAAATGACTAAATATCAAGGACTCATTGGGTGAATCGCTCTGGAACTGAAATTGGAATGCTCACTGACATTTCCCCTATCTGAAAGTCTGTTAAACGCCGGAAAAATGACTAAGTCCAAAAAAAAAATTTTTTTCAACTTTTTTCAATTTTACCCCCGTGGGATATATATTCTACCAACACACATTTGGAACTCTCCTGGGGTACCCGCACACATATTATTCCCTCATTTAGTGGATATTTTCACAAAAAAGTGACATTTTCAAAAATCCAGAAAATTGGCTGAAAACGACTAAATATCAAGGACTAATTGGGCGAATCGCTCTGTAACTGAAATCAGAACGCTCACTGACATTTCCCCTATCTGAAAGTCTGATGAACGCCGGAAAAATGACTAAGTCCAAAAAAATTTTTTTTTAAACTTTTTTCAATTTACCCCCGTGGGATATATATTCTACCCACACACATTTGGAACTCTCCTGTGGTACCCTCACACATATTATTCCCTCATTTAGTGGATATTTTCAAAAAAAGTGAAATTTTCAAAAATCCAGAAAATTGGCTGAAAACGACTAAATATCAAGGACTCATTGGGCGAATCGCTCTGTAACTGAAATCAGAACGCTCACTGACATTTCCCCTATCTGAAAGTCTGATAAACGCCGGAAAAATACTAAGTCCAAAAAAAATTTTTTTTCAACTTTTTTCAATTTTAGCCCCGTGGGATATATATTCTACCCACACACATTTGGAACTCTCCTGGGGTCCCCTCACACATATTATTCCCTCATTTAGTAGATATTTTCACAAAAAAGTGAAACTTTCAAAAATCCAGAAAATTGGCTGAAAACGACTAAATATCAAGGACTCATTGGGCGAATCGCTCTGGAACTGAAATCAGAACGCTCACTGACATTTCCACTATCTGAAAGTCTGATAAACGCCGGAAAAATGACTAAGTCCAAAAAATTTTTTTTTAAAACTTTTTTCAATTTACCCCCGTGGGATATATATTCTACCCACACACATTTGGAACTCTCCTGTGGTACCCTCACCCATATTATTCCCTCATTTAGTGGATATTTTCACAAAAAAGTGAAATTTTCAAAAATCCAGAAAATTGGCTGAAAACGACTAAATATCAAGGACTCATTGGGCGAATTGCTGTGGAACTGAAATCGGAATGCTCACTGACATTTCTCCTATCTGAAAGTCTGATAAACGCCGGAAAAATGACTAAGTCCAAAAAAATTTTTTTTTAAACTTTTTTCAATTTTAGCCCCGTGGGATATATATTCTACCCACACACATTTGGAACTCTAATGTGGTACCCTCACACATATTATTCCCTCATTTAGTGGATATTTTCATAAAAAAGTGAAATTTTCAAAAATCCAGAAAATTGGCTGAAAACGACTAAATATCAAGGACTCATTGGGCGAATTGCTCTGGAATTGAAATCGGAACCCTCACTGACATTTCCCCTATCTGAAAGTCTGATAAACGCCGGAAAAATGACTAAGTCCAAAAAAAATTTTTTTTCAACTTTTTTCAATTTGACCCCCGTGGGATATATATTCTACCTACACACATTTGGAACTCTCCTGGGGTACCCTCACACATATTATTCCCTCATTTAGTGGATATTTTCACAAAAAAGTGAAATTTTCAAAAATCCAGAAAATTGGCTGAAATAGACTAAATATCAAGGACTCATTGGGCGAATCGCTCTGTAACTGAAATCAGAACGCTCACTGACATTTCCCCTATCTGAAAGTCTGATAAACGCCGGAAAAATGACTAAGTCCAAAAAAAAAATTTTTTTCAACTTTTTTCAATTTTACCCCCGTGGGATATATATTCTACCCACACACATTTGGAACTCTCCTGCGGTACCCTCACACATATTATTCCCTCATTTAGTGGATATTTTCATAAAAAAGTGAAATTTTCAAAAATCCAGAAAATTGGCTGAAAATGACTAAATATCAAGGACTCATTGGGCGAATTGCTCTGGAATTGAAATCGGAACCCTCACTGACATTTCCCCTATCTGAAAGTCTGATAAACGCCGGAAAAATGACTAAGTCCAAAAAAAAAATTTTTTCAACTTTTTTCAATTTTACCCCCGTGGGATATATATTCTACCTACACACATTTGGAACTCTCCTGGGGTACCCTCACACATATTATTCCCTCATTTAGTGGATATTTTCACAAAAAAGTGAAATTTTCAAAAATCCAGAAAATTGGCTGAAAACGACTAAATATCAAGGACTCATTGGGCGAATTGCTCTGGAACAGAAATCAGAACGCTCACTGCCATTTCCCCTATCTGAAAGTCTGATAAACGCCGAAAAATGACTAAGTCCAAAAAAATTTTTTTTAAACTTTTTTCAATTTACCCCCGTGGGATATATATTCTACCCACACACATTTGGAACTCTCCTGTGGTACCCTCACACATATTATTCCCTCATTTAGTGGATATTTTCAAAAAAAAGTGAAATTTTCAAAAATCCAGAAAATTGGCTGAAAACGACTAAATATCAAGGACTCATTGGGCGAATCGCTCTGTAACTGAAATCAGAACGCTCACTGACATTTCCCCTATCTGAAAGTCTGATGAACGCCGGAAAAATGACTATGTCCAAAAAAATTTTTTTTGAAACTTTTTTCAATTTACCCCCGTGGGATATATATTCTACCCACACACATTTGGAACTCTCCTGTGGTACCCTCACACATATTATTCCCTCATTTAGTAGATATTTTCACAAAAAAGTGAAACTTTCAAAAATCCAGAAAATTGGCTGAAAACGACTAAATATCAAGGACTCATTGGGCGAATCGCTCTGGAACTGAAATCAGAACGCTCACTGACATTTCCCCTATCTGAAAGTCTGATAAACGCTGAAAAATGACTAAGCCCAAAAAAATTTTTTTAAAACTTTTTTCAATTTACCCCCGTGGGATATATATTCTACCCACACACATTTGGAACTCTCCTGTGGTACCCTCACACATATTATTCCCTCAATAAGTGGATATTTTCAAAAAAAGTGAAAATTTCAAAAATCCAGTAAATTGGCTGAAAATGACTAAATATCAAGGACTCATTGGGCGAATCACTCTGTAACTGAAATCAGAACGCTCACTGACATTTCCCCTATCTGAAAGTCTGATAAACGCCGGAAAAATGACTAAGTCCAAAAAAAAAATTTTTTCAACTTTTTTCAATTTTACCCCCGTGGGATATATATTCTACCTACACACATTTGGAACTCTCCTGGGGTACCCTCACACATATTATTCCCTCATTTAGTGGATATTTTCACAAAAAAAGTGAAATTTTCAAAAATCCAGAAAATTGGCTGAAAACGACTAAATATCAAGGACTCATTGGGCGAATTGCTCTGGAACAGAAATCAGAACGCTCACTGCCATTTCCCCTATCTGAAAGTCTGATAAACGCCGAAAAATGACTAAGTCCAAAAAAAATTTTTTTTAAACTTATTTCAATTTACCCCCGTGGGATATATATTCTACCCACACACATTTGGAACTCTCCTGTGGTACCCTCACACATATTATTCCCTCATTTAGTGGATATTTTCAAAAAAAGTGAAATTTTCAAAAATCCAGAAAATTGGCTGAAAACGACTAAATATCAAGGACTCATTGGGCGAATCGCTCTGTAACTGAAATCAGAACGCTCACTGACATTTCCCCTATCTGAAAGTCTGATAAACGCCGGAAAAATGACTAAGTCCAAAAAAAATTTTTTTTCAACTTTTTTCAATTTTAGCCCCGTGGGATATATATTCTACCCACACACATTTGGAACTCTCCTGGGGTCCCCTCACACATATTATTCCCTCATTTAGTAGATATTTTCACAAAAAAGTGAAACTTTCAAAAATCCAGAAAATTGGCTGAAAACGACTAAATATCAAGGACTCATTGGGCGAATCGCTCTGGAACTGAAATCAGAACGCTCACTGACATTTCCCCTATCTGAAAGTCTGATAAACGCTGAAAAATGACTAAGTCCAAAAAAATTTTTTTAAAACTTTTTTCAATTTACCCCCGTGGGATATATATTCTACCCACACACATTTGGAACTCTCCTGTGGTACCCTCACACATATTATTCCCTCAATAAGTGGATATTTTCAAAAAAAGTGAAATTTTCAAAAATCCAGTAAATTGGCTGAAAATGACTAAATATCAAGGACTCATTGGGCGAATCACTCTGTAACTGAAATCAGAACGCTCACTGACATTTCCCCTATCTGAAAGTCTGATAAACGCCGGAAAAATGACTAAGTCCAAAAAAAAAATTTTTTCAACTTTTTTCAATTTTACCCCCGTGGGATATATATTCTACCTACACACATTTGGAACTCTCCTGGGGTACCCTCACACATATTATTCCCTCATTTAGTGGATATTTTCACAAAAAAAGTGAAATTTTCAAAAATCCAGAAAATTGGCTGAAAACGACTAAATATCAAGGACTCATTGGGCGAATTGCTCTGGAACAGAAATCAGAACGCTCACTGCCATTTCCCATATCTGAAAGTCTGATAAACGCCGAAAAATGACTAAGTCCAAAAAAAATTTTTTTTAAACTTTTTTCAATTTACCCCCGTGGGATATATATTCTACCCACACACATTTGGAACTCTCCTGTGGTACCCTCACACATATTATTCCCTCATTTAGTGGATATTTTCAAAAAAAGTGAAATTTTCAAAAATCCAGAAAATTGGCTGAAAACGACTAAATATCAAGGACTCATTGGGCGAATCGCTCTGTAACTGAAATCAGAACGCTCACTGACATTTCCCCTATCTGAAAGTCTGATGAACGCCGGAAAAATGACTATGTCCAAAAAAATTTTTTTTAAACTTTTTTCAATTTACCCCCGTGGGATAGATATTCTACCCACACACATTTGGAACTCTCCTGTGGTACCCTCACACATATTATTCCCTCATTTAGTGGATATTTTCAAAAAAAGTGAAATTTTCAAAAATCCAGAAAATTGGCTGAAAACGACTAAATATCAAGGACTCATTGGGCGAATCGCTCTGTAACTGAAATCAGAACGCTCACTGACATTTCCCCTATCTGAAAGTCTGATAAACGCCGGAAAAATGACTAAGTCCAAAAAAAATTTTTTTTCAACTTTTTTCAATTTTAGCCCCGTGGGATATATATTCTACCCACACACATTTGGAACTCTCCTGGGGTCCCCTCACACATATTATTCCCTCATTTAGTAGATATTTTCACAAAAAAGTGAAACTTTCAAAAATCCAGAAAATTGGCTGAAAACGACTAAATATCAAGGACTCATTGGGCGAATCGCTCTGGAACTGAAATCAGAACGCTCACTGACATTTCCCCTATCTGAAAGTCTGATAAACGCTGAAAAATGACTAAGTCCAAAAAAAATTTTTTTAAACTTTTTTCAATTTACCCCCGTGGGATATATATTCTACCCACACACATTTGGAACTCTCCTGTGGTACCCTCACACATATTATTCCCTCAATAAGTGGATATTTTCAAAAAAAGTGAAATTTTCAAAAATCCAGAAAATTGGCTGAAAACTAAATATCAAGGACTCATTGGGCGAATTGCTCTGGAACTGAAATCAGAACGCTCACTGACATTTCCCCTATCTGAAAGTCTGATAAACGCCGGAAAAATGACTAAGTCCAAAAAAAAAAATTTTTTAACTTTTTTCAATTTTACCCCCGTGGGATATATATTCTACCCACACACATTTGGAACTCTCCTGGGGTACCCTCACACATATTATTCCCTCATTTAGTGGATATTTTCACAAAAAAGTGAAACTTTCAAAAATCCAGAAAATTGGCTGAAAATGACTAAATATCAAGGACTCATTGGTGAATCGCTCTGGAACTGAAATTGGAATGCTCACTGACATTTCCCCTATCTGAAAGTCTGTTAAACGCCGGAAAAATGACTAAGTCCAAAAAAAAAAATTTTTTCAACTTTTTTCAATTTTACCCCCGTGGTATATATATGCTACCCACACACATTTGGAAGTCTCCTGGGGTACCCTCACACATATTATTCCCTCATTTAGTAGATATTTTCACAAAAAAGTGAAACTTTCAAAAATCCAGAAAAATTGGCTGAAAAGGACTAAATATCAAGGACTCATTGGGCGAATCGCTCTGGAACTGAAATCAGAACGCTCACTGACATTTCCCCTATCTGAAAGTCTGATAAACGCCGGAAAAATGACTAAGTCCAAAAAAAATTTTTTTTAAACTTTTTTCAATTTTACCCCCGTGGGATATATATTCTACCTACGCACATTTGGAACTCTCCTGGGGTACCCTCACACATATTATTCCCTCATTTAGTGGATATTTTCACAAAAAAGTGAAATTTTCAAAAATCCAGAAAATTGGCTGAAAACGACTAAATATCAAGGACTCATTGGGCGAATTGCTCTGGAACAGAAATCAGAACGCTCACTGCCATTTCCCCTATCTGAAAGTCTGATAAACGCCGAAAAATGACTAAGTCCAAAAAAATTTTTTTAAAACTTTTTTCAATTTACCCCCGTGGGATATATATTCTACCCACACACATTTGGAACTCTCCTGTGGTACCCTCACACATATTATTCCCTCATTTAGTGAATATTTTCAAAAAAAGTGAAATTTTCAAAAATCCAGAAAATTGGCTGAAAATGACTAAATATCAAGGACTCATTGGGCGAATCGCTCTGTAACTGAAATCAGAATGCTCACTGACATTTCCCCTATCTGAAAGTCTGATAAACTCCGGAAAAATGACTAAGTCCAAAAAAAATTTTTTTTAAACTTTTTTCAATTTTAGCCCCGTGGGATATATATTCTACCCACACACATTTGGAACTCTCCTGGGGTACCCTCACACATATTATTCCCTCATTTAGTAGATATTTTCACAAAAAAGTGAAACTTTCAAAAATCCAGAAAATTGGCTGAAAACGACTAAATATCAAGGACTCATTGGGCGAATCGCTCTGGAACTGAAATCGGAACGCTCACTGACATTTCCCCTATCTGAAAGTCTGATAAACGCCGGAAAAATGACTAAGTCCAAAAAAAATTTTTTTTTAACTTTTTTCAATTTTACCCCCGTGGGATATATATTCTACCCACACACATTTGGAACTCTCCTGTGGTACCCTCACACATATTATTCCCTCATCTAGTGGATATTTTCACAAAAAAGTGAAATTTTCAAAAATCCAGAAAATTGGCTGAAAACTAAATATCAAGGACTCATTGGGCGAATTGCTCTGGAACTGAAATCAGAACGCTCACTGACATTTCCCCTATCTGAAAGTCTGATAAATGCCGGAAAAATGACTAAGTCCAAAAAAAAAAAATTTTCAACTTTTTTCAATTTTACCCCCGTGGGATATATATTCTACCCACACACATTTGGAACTCTCCTGGGGTACCCTCACACATATTATTCCCTCATTTAGTGGATATTTTCACAAAAAAGTGAAACTTTCAAAAATCCAGAAAATTGGCTGAAAATGACTAAATATCAAGGACTCATTGGGTGAATCGCTCTGGAACTGAAATTGGAATGCTCACTGACATTTCCCCTATCTGAAAGTCTGTTAAACGCCGGAAAAATGACTAAGTCCAAAAAAAAAAATTTTTTCAACTTTTTTCAATTTTACCCCCGTGGGATATATATTCTACCAACACACATTTGGAACTCTCCTGGGGTACCCTCACACATATTATTCCCTCATTTATTGGATATTTTCACAAAAAAGTGACATTTTCAAAAATCCAGAAAATTGGCTGAAAACGACTAAATATCATGGACTCATTGGGCGAATCGCTCTGGAACTGAAATCGGAATGCTCACTGACATTTCCCCTATCTGAAAGTCTGATGAACGCCGGAAAAATGACTAAGTTCAAAAAAATTTTTTTTTAAACTTTTTTCAATTTACCCCCGTGGGATATATATTCTACGCACACACATTTGGAACTCTCCGGTGCTACCCTCACACATATTATTCCCTCATTTAGTGGATATTTTCAAAAGAAGTGAAATTTTCAAAAATCCAGAAAATTGGCTGAAAACGACTAAATATCAAGGACTCATTGGGCGAATCGCTCTGGAACTGAAATCGGAATGCTCACTGACATTTCCCCTATCTGAAAGTCTGATAAACGCCGGAAAAATGACTAAGTCCAAAAAAAAATGTTTTTTAACTTTTTTCAATTTTACCCCCGTGGGATATATATGTTACCCACACACATTTGGAACTCTCCTGGGGTACCCTCACACATATTATTCCCTCATTTAGTGGATATTTTCACAAAAAAGTGAAACATTCAAAAATATAGAAAATTGGCTGAAAACGACTAAATATCAAGGACTCATTGGGCGAATCGCTCTGGAACTGAAATCGGAATGCTCACTGACATTTCCCCTATCTGAAAGTCTGATAAACGCCGGAAAAATGACTAAGTCCAAAAAAATTTTTTTTAAAACTTTTTTCAATTTACCCCCATGGGATATATATTCTACCCACACACATTTGGAACTCTCCTGTGGTACCCTCACACATATTATTCCCTCATCTAGTGGATATTTTCACAAAAAAGTGAAATTTTCAAAAATCAAGAAAATTGGCTGAAAACGACTAAATATCAAGGACTCATTGGGCGAATCGCTCTGGAACTGAAATCGGAACGCTCACTGCCATTCCCCCTATCTGAAAGTCTGATAAACGTCGGAAAAATGACTAAGTCCAAAAAAATTTTTTTTTTAACTTTTTTCAATTTTACCCCTGTGGGATATATATTCTACCCACACACATTTGGAACTCTCCTGTGTTACCCTCACACATATTATTCCCTCATTTAGTGGATATTTTCATAAAAAAGAGAAATTTTCAAAAATCCAGAAAATTGGCTGAAAACGCCTAAATATCAAGGACTCATTGGGCGAATCGCTCTGGAACTGAAATCAGAACGCTCACTGACATTTCCCCTATCTGAAAATCTGATAAACGCCGGAAAAATGACTAAGTCCAAAAAAAAAAATTTTTTCAACTTTTTTCAATTTTACCCCCGTGGGATATATATTCTACCCACACACATTTGGAACTCTCCTGGGGTACCCTCACACATATTATTCCCTCATTTAGTGGATATTTTCACAAAAAAGTGACATTTTCAAAAATCCAGAAAATTGGCTGAAAACGACTAAATATCAAGGACTCATTGGGCGAATCGCTCTGGAACTGAAATCGGAACGCTCACTGACATTTCCACTATCTGAAAGTCTGATAAACGCCGGAAAAATGACTAAGTCCAAAAAAAAAATTTATTCAACTTTTTTCAATTTTACCCCCGTGGGATATATATTCTACCCACACACATTTGGAACTCTCCTGGGGTACCCTCACACATATTATTCCCTCATTTAGTGGATATTGTCACAAAAAAGTGAAACTTTCAAAAATCCAGAAAATTGGCTGAAAACGACTAAATATCAAGGACTCATTGGGCGAATCGATCTGGAACTGAAATCGGAATGCTCATTGACATTTCCCCTATCTGAAAGTCTGATAAACGCCGGAAAAATGACTAAGTCCAAAAAAAAAAATTTTTTCAACTTTTTTCAATTTTACCCCCGTGGGATATATATTCTACCAACACACATTTGGAACTCTCCTGTGGTACCCTCACACATATTATTCCCTCATTTAGTGGATATTTTCAAAAAAAGTGAAATTTTCAAAAATCCAGAAAATTGGCTGAAAACGACTAAATATCAAGGACTCATTGGGCGAATCGCTCTGGAACTGAAATCGGAACGCTCACTGACATTTCCCCTATCTGAAAGTCTGATAAACGCCGGAAAAATGACTAAGTCCAAAAAAAAATGTTTTTTAACTTTTTTCAATTTTACCCCCGTGGGATATATATGCTACCCACACACATTTGGAACTCTCCTGGGGTACCCTCACACATATTATTCCCTCATTTAGTGGATATTTTCAAAAAAAGTGACATTTTCAAAAATCCAGAAAATTGGCTGAAAACGACTAAATATCAAGGACTCATTGGGCGAATCGCTCTGGAACTGAAATCGGAACGCTCACTGACATTTCCCCTATCTGAAAGTCTGATAAACGCCGGAAAAATGACTAAGTCCAAAAAAAAATGTTTTTTAACTTTTTTCAATTTTACCCCCGTGGGATATATATGTTACCCACAAACATTTGGAACTCTCCTGGGGTACCCTCACACATATTATTCCCTCATTTAGTGGATATTTTCACAAAAAAGTGACATTTTCAAAAATCCAGAAAATTGGCTGAAAACGACTAAATATCAAGGACTCATTGGGCGAATCGCTCTGGAACTGAAATCGGAACGCTCACTGACATTTCCCCTATCTGAAAGTCTGATAAACGCCGGAAAAATGACTAAGTCCAAAAAAAAATGTTTTTTAACTTTTTTCAATTTTACCCCCGTGGGATATATATGCTACCCACACACATTTGGAACTCTCCTGGGGTACCCTCACACATATTATTCCCTCATTTAGTGGATATTTTCACAAAAAAGTGACATTTTCAAAAATCCAGAAAATTGGCTGAAAACGACTAAATATCAAGGACTCATTGGGCGAATCGCTCTGGAACTGAAATCGGAATGCTCACTGACATTTCCCCTATCTGAAAGTCTGATGAACGCCGGAAAAATGACTAAGTCCAAAAAAATTTTTTTTTAAACTTTTTTCAATTTACCCCCGTGGGATATATATTCTACCCACACACATTTGGAACTCTCCGGTGGTACCCTCACACATATTATTCCCTCATTTAGTGGATATTTTCACAAAAAAGTGAAATTTTCAAAAATCAAGAAAATTGGCTGAAAAGGACTAAATATCAAGGACTCATTGGGTGAATCGCTCTGGAATTGAAATTGGAATGCTCACTGACATTTCCCCTATCTGAAAGTCTGTTAAACGCCGGAAAAATGACTAAGTCCAAAAAAAAAATTTTTTTCAACTTTTTTCAATTTTACCCCCGTGGGATATATATTCTACCAACACACATTTGGAACTCTCCTGGGGTACCCTCACACATATTATTCCCTCATTTATTGGATATTTTCACAAAAAAGTGACATTTTCAAAAATCCAGAAAATTGGCTGAAAACGACTAAATATCAAGGACTCATTGGGCGAATCGCTCTGGAACTGAAATCGGAATGCTCACTGACATTTCCCCTATCTGAAAGTCTGATGAACGCCGGAAAAATGACTAAGTCCAAAAAAATTTTTTTTTAAACTTTTTTCAATTTACCTCCGTGGGATATATATTCTACCCACACACATTTGGAACTCTCCGGTGGTACCCTCACACATATTATTCCCTCATTTAGTGGATATTTTCAAAAGAAGTGAAATTTTCAAAAATCCAGAAAATTGGCTGAAAACGACTAAATATCAAGGACTCATTGGGCGAATCGCTCTGGAACTGAAATCGGAATGCTCACTGACATTTCCCCTATCTGAAAGTCTGATAAACGCCGGAAAAATGACTAAGTCCAAAAAAATTTTTTTTAAAACTTTTTTCAATTTACCCCCATGGGATATATATTCTACCCACACACATTTGGAACTCTCCTGTGGTACCCTCACACATATTATTTCCTCATCTAGTGGATATTTTCACAAAAAAGTGAAATTTTCAAAAATCAAGAAAATTGGCTGAAAACGACTAAATATCAAGGACTCATTGGGCGAATCGCTCTGGAACTGAAATCGGAACGCTCACTGCCATTTCCCCTATCTGAAAGTCTGATAAACGTCGGAAAAATGACTAAGTCCAAAAAAATTTTTTTTTTTAACTTTTTTCAATTTTACCCCTGTGGGATATATATTCTACCCACACACATTTGGAACTCTCCTGTGTTACCCTCACACATATTATTCCCTCATTTAGTGGATATTTTCATAAAAAAGAGAAATTTTCAAAAATCCAGAAAATTGGCTGAAAACGCCTAAATATCAAGGACTCATTGGGCGAATCGCTCTGGAACTGAAATCAGAACGCTCACTGACATTTCCCCTATCTGAAAATCTGATAAACGCCGGAAAAATGACTAAGTCCAAAAAAAAAAATTTTTTCAACTTTTTTCAATTTTACCCCCGTGGGATATATATTCTACCCACACACATTTGGAACTCTCCTGGGGTACCCTCACACATATTATTCCCTCATTTAGTGGATATTTTCACAAAAAAGTGACATTTTCAAAAATCCAGAAAATTGGCTGAAAACGACTAAATATCAAGGACTCATTGGGCGAATCGCTCTGGAACTGAAATCGGAATGCTCACTGACATTTCCACTATCTGAAAGTCTGATAAACGCCGGAAAAATGACTAAGTCCAAAAAAAAATGTTTTTTAACTTTTTTCAATTTTACCCCCGTGGGATATATATGCTACCCACACACATTTGGAACTCTCCTGGGGTACCCTCACACATATTATTCCCTCATTTAGTGGATATTTTCACAAAAAAGTGACATTTTCAAAAATCCAGAAAATTGGCTGAAAACGACTAAATATCAAGGACTCATTGGGCGAATCGCTCTGGAACTGAAATCGGAATGCTCACTGACATTTCCCCTATCTGAAAGTCTGATGAACGCCGGAAAAATGACTAAGTCCAAAAAAATTTTTTTTTAAACTTTTTTCAATTTACCCCCGTGGGATATATATTCTACCCACACACATTTGGAACTCTCCGGTGGTACCCTCACACATACCATTCCCTCATTTAGTGGATATTTTCAAAAAAAGTGAAATTTTCAAAAATCCAGAAAATTGGCTGAAAACGACTAAATATCAAGGACTCATTGGGCGAATCGCTCTGGAACTGAAATCGGAACGCTCACTGACATTTCCCCTATCTGAAAGTCTGATAAACGCCGGAAAAATGACTAAGTCCAAAAAAAAATGTTTTTTAACTTTTTTCAATTTTACCCCCGTGGGATATATATGCTACCCACACACATTTGGAACTCTCCTGGGGTACCCTCACACATATTATTCCCTCATTTAGTGGATATTTTCACAAAAAAGTGACATTTTCAAAAATCCAGAAAATTGGCTGAAAACGACTAAATATCAAGGACTCATTGGGCGAATCGCTCTGGAACTGAAATCGGAACGCTCACTGACATTTCCCCTATCTGAAAGTCTGATAAACGCCGGAAAAATGACTAAGTCCAAAAAAAAATGTTTTTTAACTTTTTTCAATTTTACCCCCGTGGGATATATATGTTACCCACACACATTTGGAACTCTCCTGGGGTACCCTCACACATATTATTCCCTCATTTAGTGGATATTTTCACAAAAAAGTGACATTTTCAAAAATCCAGAAAATTGGCTGAAAACGACTAAATATCAAGGACTCATTGGGCGAATCGCTCTGGAACTGAAATCGGAACGCTCACTGACATTTCCCCTATCTGAAAGTCTGATAAACGCCGGAAAAATGACTAAGTCCAAAAAAAAATGTTTTTTAACTTTTTTCAATTTTACCCCCGTGGGATATATATGCTACCCACACACATTTGGAACTCTCCTGGGGTACCCTCACACATATTATTCCCTCATTTAGTGGATATTTTCACAAAAAAGTGACATTTTCAAAAATCCAGAAAATTGGCTGAAAACGACTAAATATCAAGGACTCATTGGGCGAATCGCTCTGGAACTGAAATCGGAATGCTCACTGACATTTCCCCTATCTGAAAGTCTGATGAACGCCGGAAAAATGACTAAGTCCAAAAAAATTTTTTTTTAAACTTTTTTCAATTTACCCCCGTGGGATATATATTCTACCCACACACATTTGGAACTCTCCGGTGGTACCCTCACACATATTATTCCCTCATTTAGTGGATATTTTCACAAAAAAGTGAAATTTTCAAAAATCAAGAAAATTGGCTGAAAAGGACTAAATATCAAGGACTCATTGGGCGAATCGCTCTGGAACTGAAATCGGAACGCTCACTGCCATTTCCCCTATCTGAAAGTCAGATAAACGTCGGAAAAATGACTAAGTCCAAAAAAATTTTTTTTTTTACTTGTTTCAATTTTACCCCTGTGGGATATATATTCTACCCACACACATTTGGAACTCTCCTGTGTTACCCTCACACATATTATTCCCTCATTTAGTGGATATTTTCATAAAAAAGAGAAATTTTCAAAAATCCAGAAAATTGGCTGAAAACGACTAAATATCAAGGACTCATTGGGCGAATCGCTCTGGAACTGAAATCGGAATGCTCACTGACATTTCCCCTATCTGAAAATCTGATAAACGTCGGAAAAATTACTAAGTCCAAAAAATTTTTTTTTAAAACTTTTTTCAATTTACCCCCATGGGATATATATTCTACCCACACACATTTGGAACTCTCCTGTGGTACCCTCACACATATTATTCCCTCATTTAGTGGATATTTTCACAAAAAAGTGAAATTTTCAAAAATCCAGAAAATTGGCTGAAAATGACTAAATATCAAGGACTCATTGGGTGAATCGCTCTGGAACTGAAATTGGAATGCTCACTGACATTTCCCCTATCTGAAAGTCTGTTAAACGCCGGAAAAATGACTAAGTCCAAAAAAAAAATTTTTTTCAACTTTTTTCAATTTTACCCCCGTGGGATATATATTCTACCAACACACATTTGGAACTCTCCTGGGGTACCCTCACACATATTATTCCCTCATTTATTGGATATTTTCACAAAAAAGTGACATTTTCAAAAATCCAGAAAATTGGCTGAAAACGACTAAATATCAAGGACTCATTGGGCGAATCGCTCTGGAACTGAAATCGGAATGCTCACTGACATTTCCCCTATCTGAAAGTCTGATGAACGCCGGAAAAATGACTAAGTCCAAAAAAATTTTTTTTTAAACTTTTTTCAATTTACCTCCGTGGGATATATATTCTACCCACACACATTTGGAACTCTCCGGTGGTACCCTCACACATATTATTCCCTCATTTAGTGGATATTTTCAAAAAAAGTGAAATTTTCAAAAATCCAGAAAATTGGCTGAAAACGACTAAATATCAAGGACTCATTGGGCGAATCGCTCTGTAACTGAAATCAGAACGCTCACTGACTTTTCCCCTATCTGAAAGTCTGATAAACGCCGGAAAAATGACTAAGTCCAAAAAAAAAAAATTTTTCAACTTTTTTAAATTTTACCCCCGTGGGATATATATTCTACCCACACACATTTGGAACTCTCCTGGGGTACCCTCACACATATTATTCCCTCATTTAGTGGATATTTTCAAAAAAAGTGAAATTTTCAAAAATCCAGAAAATTGGCTGAAAACGACTAAATATCAAGGACTCATTGGGCGAATCGCTCTGGAACTGAAATCGGAACGCTCACTGACATTTCCCCTATCTGAAAGTCTGATAAACGCCGGAAAAATGACTAAGTCCAAAAAAAAATGTTTTTTAACTTTTTTCAATTTTTTCCCCGTGGGATATATATGTTACCCACACACATTTGGAACTCTCCTGGGGTACCCTCACACATATTATTCCCTCATTTAGTGGATATTTTCACAAAAAAGTGAAACATTCAAAAATATAGAAAATTGGCTGAAAACGACTAAATATCAAGGACTCATTGGGCGAATCGCTCTGGAACTGAAATCGGAATGCTCACTGACATTTCCCCTATCTGAAAGTCTGATAAACGCCGGAAAAATGACTAAGTCCAAAAAAATTTTTTTTTAAACTTTTTTCAATTTACCCCCATGGGATATATATTCTACCCACACACATTTGGAACTCTCCTGTGGTACCCTCACACATATTATTCCCTCATCTAGTGGATATTTTCACAAAAAAGTGAAATTTTCAAAAATCAAGAAAATTGGCTGAAAAGGACTAAATATCAAGGACTCATTGGGCGAATCGCTCTGGAACTGAAATCGGAACGCTCACTGCCATTTCCCCTATCTGAAAGTCAGATAAACGTCGGAAAAATGACTAAGTCCAAAAAAATTTTTTTTTTTACTTTTTTCAATTTTACCCCTGTGGGATATATATTCTACCCACACACATTTGGAACTCTCCTGTGTTACCCTCACACATATTATTCCCTCATTTAGTGGATATTTTCATAAAAAAGAGAAATTTTCAAAAATCCAGAAAATTGGCTGAAAACGACTAAATATCAAGGACTCATTGGGCGAATCGCTCTGGAACTGAAATCGGAATGCTCACTGACATTTCCCCTATCTGAAAATCTGATAAACGTCGGAAAAATTACTAAGTCCAAAAAAAATTTTTTTAAAACTTTTTTCAATTTACCCCCATGGGATATATATTCTACCCACACACATTTGGAACTCTCCTGTGGTACCCTCACACATATTATTCCCTCATTTAGTGGATATTTTCACAAAAAAGTGACATTTTCAAAAATCCAGAAATTTGGATGAAAACGACTAAATATCAAGGACTCATTGGGCGAATCGCTCTGGAACTGAAATCGGAATGCTCACTGACATTTCCCCTATCTGAAAGTCTGATGAACGCCAGAAAAATGACTAAGTCCAAAAAAAAAATTTTTTTCAACTTTTTTCAATTTTACTCCCGTGGGATATATATTCTAACCACACACATTTGGAACTCTCCTGGGGTACCCTCACACATATTATTCCCTCATTTAGTGGATATTTTCACAAAAAAGTGAAACTTTCAAAAATCCAGAAAATTGGCTGAAAATGACTAAATATCAAGGACTCATTGGGCGAATCGCTCTGGAACTGAAATCAGAACGCTCACTGACATTTCCCCTATTTGAAAGTCTGATAAACGCCAGAAAAATAACAAAGTCCAAAAAAATTTTTTTTTCAACTTTTTTCAATTTTAGCCCCGTGGGATATATATTCTACCCACACACATTTGGAACTCCCCTGTGGTACCCTCACACATATTATTCCCTCATTTAGTGGATATTTTCACAAAAAAGTGAAATTTTCAAAAATCCAGAAAATTGGCTGAAAACGACTAAATATCACGGACTCATTGGGCGAATCGCTCTGTAACTGAAATCAGAACGCTCACTGACATTTCCCCTATCTGAAAGTCTTGATAAACGCCGGAAAAATGACTAAGTCCAAAAAAAAAAATTTTTTCAACTTTTTTCAATTTTACCCCCGTGGGATATATATTCTACCCACACACATTTGGAACTCTCCTGGGGTACCCTCACACATATTATTCCCTCATTTAGTGGATATTTTCACAAAAAAAGTGACATTTTCAAAAATCCAGAAAATTGGCTGAAAACGACTAAATATCAAGGACTCATTGGGCGAATCGCTCTGGAACTGAAATCGGAATGCTCACTGACATTTCCCCTATCTGAAAGTCTGATGAACGCCGGAAAAATGACTAAGTCCAAAAAAATTTTTTTTTAAACTTTTTTCAATTTACCCCCGTGGGATATATATTCTACCCACACACATTTGGAACTCTCCGGTGGTACCCTCACACATATTATTCCCAAATTTAGTGGATGTTTTCAAAAAAAGTGAAATTTTCAAAAATCCAGAAAATTGGCTGAAAACGACTAAATATCAAGGACTCATTGGGCGAATCGCTCTGGAACTGAAATC
Organism: Phyllobates terribilis; assembly: GCF_046119375.1. Classification (NCBI taxonomy): domain Eukaryota; kingdom Metazoa; phylum Chordata; class Amphibia; order Anura; family Dendrobatidae; genus Phyllobates; species Phyllobates terribilis. The sequence continues at coordinate 364,732,104 of NW_027362764.1, read as the reverse complement.
GGAACGCTCACTGACATTTCCCCTATCTGAAAGTCTGATAAACGCCGGAAAAATGACTAAGTCCAAAAAAAAATGTTTTTTAACTTTTTTCAATTTTACCCCCGTGGGATATATATGTTACCCACACACATTTGGAACTCTCCTGTGGTACCCTCACACATATTATTCCCTCATCTAGTGGATATTTTCACTAAAAAGTGAAATTTTCAAAAATCAAGAAAATTGGCTGAAAACGACTAATTATCAAGGACTCATTGGGCGAATCGCTCTGGAACTGAAATCGGAATGCTCACTGACATTTCCCCTATCTGAAAGTCTGATAAACGCCGGAAAAATGACTAAGTCCAAAAAAATTTTTTTTAAAACTTTTTTCAATTTACCCCCATGGGATATATATTCTACCCACACACATTTGGAACTCTCCTGTGGTACCCTCACACATATTATTCCCTCATCTAGTGGATATTTTCACTAAAAAGTGAAATTTTCAAAAATCAAGAAAATTGGCTGAAAACGACTAAATATCAAGGACTCATTGGGCGAATCGCTCTGGAACTGAAATCGGAACGCTCACTGCCATTTCCCCTATCTGAAAGTCTGATAAACGTAGGAAAAATGACTAAGTCCAAAAAAAATTTTTTTTTAACTTTTTTCAATTTTACCCCTGTGGGATATATATTCTACCCACACACATTTGGAACTCTCCTGTGTTACCCTCACACATATTATTCCCTCATTTAGTGGATATTTTCATAAAAAAGAGAAATTTTCAAAAATCCAGAAAATTGGCTGAAAACGACTAAATATCAAGGACTCATTGGGCGAATCGCTCTGGAACTGAAATCAGAACGCTCACTGACATTTCCCCTATCTGAAAGTCTGATAAACGCCGGAAAAATGACTAAGTCCAAAAAAAAAATTTTTTTCAACTTTTTTCAATTTTACCCCCGTGGGATATATATTCTACCAACACACATTTGGAACTCTCCTGTGGTACCCTCACACATATTATTCCCTCATTTAGTGGATATTTTCACAAAAAAGTGACATTTTCAAAAACCCAGAAATTTGGATGAAAACGACTAAATATCAAGGACTCATTGGGCGAATCGCTCTGGAACTGAAATCGGAATGCTCACTGACATTTCCCCTATCTGAAAGTCTGATGAACGCCGGAAAAATGACTAAGTCCAAAAAAAAAATTTTTTTCAACTTTTTTCAATTTTACTCCCGTGGGATATATATTCTAACCACACACATTTGGAACTCTCCTGGGGTAACCTCACACATATTATTCCCTCATTTAGTGGATATTTTCACAAAAAAGTGAAATTTTCGAAAATCCAGAAAATTGGCTGAAAACGACTAAATATCACGGACTCATTGGGCGAATCGCTCTGTAACTGAAATCAGAACGCTCACTGACATTTCCCCTATCTCAAAGTCTTGATAAACGCCGGAAAAATGACTAAGTCCAAAAAAAAAAATTTTTTCAACTTTTTTCAATTTTACCCCCGTGGGATATATATTCTACCCACACACATTTGGAACTCTCCTGGGGTACCCTCACACATATTATTCCCTCATTTAGTGGATATTTTCATAAAAAAGAGAAATTTTCAAAAATCCAGAAAATTGGCTGAAAACGACTAAATATGAAGGACTCATTGGGCGAATCGCTCTGGAACTGAAATCGGAATGCTCACTGACATTTCCCCTATCTGAAAGTCTGATGAATGCCGGAAAAATGACTAAGTCCAAAAAAAAATTTTTTTTCAACTTTTTTCAATTTTACTCCCGTGGGATATATATTCTAACCACACACATTTGGAACTCTCCTGGGGTACCCTCACACATATTATTCCCTCATTTAGTAGATATTTTCACAAAAAAGTGAAACTTTCAAAAATCCAGAAAATTGGCTGAAAACGACTAAATATCAAGGACTCATTGGGCGAATCGCTCTGGAACTGAAATCAGAGCGCTCACTGACATTTCCCCTATTTGAAAGTCTGATAAACGCCGGAAAAATAACTAAGTCCAAAAAAAATTTTTTTTCAACTTTTTTCAATTTTAGCCCCGTTGGATATATATTCTACCCACACACATTTGGAACTCTCCTGGGGTACCCTCACACATATTATTCCCTCATTTAGTAGATATTTTCACAAAAAAGTGAAACTTTCAAAAATCCAGAAAATTGGCTGAAAACGACTAAATATCAAGGACTCATTGGGCGAATCGCTCTGGAACTGAAATCAGAACGCTCACTGACATTTCCCCTATCTGAAAGTCTGATAAACGCCGGAAAAATGACTGAGTCCAAAAAAAAAATTTTTTTCAACTTTTTTCAATTTTACCCCCGTGGGATATATATGTTACCCACACACATTTGGAACTCTCCTGGGGTACCCTCACACATATTATTCCCTCATCTAGTGGATATTTTCACAAAAAAGTGAAATTTTCAAAAATCAAGAAAATTGGCTGAAAACGACTAAATATCAAGGACTCATTGGGCGAATCGCTCTGGAACTGAAATCGGAATGCTCACTGACATTTCCCCTATCTGAAAATCTGATAAACGTCGGAAAAATTACTAAGTCCAAAAAAATTTTTTTTAAAACTTTTTTCAATTTACCACCATGGGATATATATTCTACCCACACACATTTGGAACTCTCCTGTGGTACCCTCACACATATTATTCCCTCATTTAGTGGATATTTTCACAAAAAAGTGAAATTTTCAAAAATCCAGAAAATTGGCTGAAAATGACTAAATATCAAGGACTCATTGGGCGAATCACTCTGTAACTGAAATCAGAACGCTCACTGACATTTCCCCTATCTGAAAGTCTGATAAACGCCGGAAAAATGACTAAGTCCAAAAAAAAAATTTTTTTCAACTTTTTTCAATTTTACCCCCGTGGGATATATATTCTACCCACACACATTTGGAACTCTCCTGGGGTACCCTCACACATATTATTCCCTCATTTAGTGGATATTTTCACAAAAAAGTGACATTTTCAAAAATCCAGAAAATTGGCTGAAAACGACTAAATATCAAGGACTCATTGGGCGAATCGCTCTGGAACTGAAATCGGAATGCTCATTGACATTTCCCCTATCTGAAAGTCTGATAAACGCCGGAAAAATGACTAAGTCCAAAAAAAAAATGTATTCAACTTTTTTCAATTTTACCCCCGTGGGATATATATTCTACCCACACACATTTGGAACTCTCCTGGGGTACCCTCACACATATTATTCCCTCATTTAGTGGATATTGTCACAAAAAAGTGAAACTTTCAAAAATCCAGAAAATTGGCTGAAAACGACTAAATATCAAGGACTCATTGGGCGAATCGCTCTGGAACTGAAATCGGAATGCTCATTGACATTTCCCCTATCTGAAAGTCTGATAAACGCCGGAAAAATGACTAAGTCCAAAAAAAAAATTTTTTTCAACTTTTTTCAATTTTACCCCCGTGGGATATATATTCTACCAACACACCTTTGGAACTCTCCTGTGGTACCCTCACACATATTATTCCCTCATTTAGTGGATATTTTCACAAAAAAGTGAAATTTTCAAAAATCCAGAAAATTGGCTGAAAACGACTAAATATCACGGACTCATTGGGCGAATCGCTCTGTAACTGAAATCAGAACGCTCACTGACATTTCCCCTATCTGAAAGTCTTGATAAACGCCGGAAAAATGACTAAGTCCAAAAAAAAAAATTTTTTCAACTTTTTTCAATTTTACCCCCGTGGGATATATATTCTACCCACACACATTTGGAACTCTCCTGGGGTACCCTCACACATATTATTCCCTCATTTAGTGGATATTTTCACAAAAAAGTGACATTTTCAAAAATCCAGAAAATTGGCTGAAAACGACTAAATATCAAGGACTCATTGGGCGAATCGCTCTGGAACTGAAATCGGAACGCTCACTGACATTTCCCCTATCTGAAAGTCTGATAAACGCCGGAAAAATGACTAAGTCCAAAAAAAAATGTTTTTTAACTTTTTTCAATTTTACCCCCGTGGGATATATATGTTACCCACACACATTTGGAACTCTCCTGGGGTACCCTCACACATATTATTCCCTCATCTAGTGGATATTTTCACAAAAAAGTGAAATTTTCAAAAATCAAGAAAATTGGCTGAAAACGACTAAATATCAAGGACTCATTGGGCGAATCGCTCTGGAACTGAAATCGGAACGCTCACTGCCATTTCCCCTATCTGAAAGTCTGATAAACGTCGGAAAAATGACTAAGTCCAAAAAAATTTTTTTTTTAACTTTTTTCAATTTTACCTCTGTGGGATATATATTCTACCCACACACATTTGGAACTCTCCTGTGTTACCCTCACACATATTATTCCCTCATTTAGTGGATATTTTCATAAAAAAGAGAAATTTTCAAAAATCCAGAAAATTGGCTGAAAACGACTAAATATCAAGGACTCATTGGGCGAATCGCTCTGGAACTGAAATCGGAATGCTCACTGACATTTCCCCTATCTGAAAATCTGATAAACGTCGGAAAAATTACTAAGTCCAAAAAAATTTTTTTTAAAACTTTTTTCAATTTACCACCATGGGATATATATTCTACCCACACACATTTGGAACTCTCCTGTGGTACCCTCACACATATTATTCCCTCATTTAGTGGATATTTTCACAAAAAAGTGAAATTTTCAAAAATCCAGAAAATTGGCTGAAAATGACTAAATATCAAGGACTCATTGGGCGAATCACTCTGTAACTGAAATCAGAACGCTCACTGACATTTCACCTATCTGAAAGTCTGATAAACGCCGGAAAAATGACTAAGTCCAAAAAAAAAAAATTTTTCAACTTTTTTCAATTTTACCCCCGTGGGATATATATTCTACCCACACACATTTGGAACTCTCCTGGGGTACCCTCACACATATTATTCCCTCATTTAGTGGATATTGTCACAAAAAAGTGAAACTTTCAAAAATCCAGAAAATTGGCTGAAAACGACTAAATATCAAGGACTCATTGGGCGAATCGCTCTGGAACTGAAATCGGAATGCTCACTGACATTTCCTCTATCTGAAAGTCTGATAAACGCCGGAAAAATGACTAAGTCCAAAAAAAAAAATGTTTTCAACTTTTTTCAATTTTACCCCCGTGGGATATATATTCTACCAACACACATTTGGAACTCTCCTGGGGTACCCTCACACATATTATTCCCTCATTTATTGGATATTTTCACAAAAAAGTGATATTTTCAAAAATCCAGAAATTTGGATGAAAACGACTAAATATCAAGGACTCATTGGACGAATCGCTCTGGAACTGAAATCGGAATGCTCACTGACATTTCCCCTATCTGAAAGTCTGATGAACGCCGGAAAAATGACTAAGTCCAAAAAAAAAATTTTTTTCAACTTTTTTCAATTTTACTCCCGTGGGATATATATTCTACCCACACACATTTGGAATTCTCCTGGGGTACCCTCACACATATTATTCCCTCATTTAATAGATATTTTCACAAAAAAGTGAAACTTTCAAAAATCCAGAAAATTGGCTGAAAACGACTAAATATCAAGGACTCATTGGGCGAATCGCTCGGGAACTGAAATCAGAACGCTCACTGACATTTCCCCTATTTGAAAGTCTGATAAACGCCGGAAAAATAACTAAGTCCAAAAAAAATTTTTTTTCAACTTTTTTCAATTTTAGCCCCGTTGGATATATATTCTACCCACACACATTTGGAACTCTCCTGGGGTACCCTCACACATATTATTCCCTCATTTAGTAGATATTTTCACAAAAAAGTGAAACTTTCAAAAATCCAGAAAATTGGCTGAAAATGACTAAATATCAAGGACTCATTGGGCGAATCGCTCTGGTACTGAAATCAGAACGCTCACTGACATTTCCCCTATCTGAAAGTCTGATAAACGCCGGAAAAATGACTAAGTCCAAAAAAAAAAATTTTTTCAACTTTTTTCAATTTTACCCCCGTGGGATATATATTCTACCCACACACATTTGGAACTCTCCTGGGGTACCCTCACACATATTATTCCCTCATTTAGTGGATATTTTCACAAAAAAGTGACATTTTCAAAAATCCAGAAAATTGGCTGAAAACGACTAAATATCAAGGACTCATTGGGCGAATCGCTCTGGAACTGAAATCGGAACGCTCACTGACATTTCCCCTATCTGAAAGTCTGATAAACGCCGGAAAAATGACTAAGTCCAAAAAAAAATGTTTTTTAACTTTTTTCAATTTTACCCCCGTGGGATATATATGTTACCCACACACATTTGGAACTCTCCTGGGGTACCCTCACACATATTATTCCCTCATCTATTGGATATTTTCACAAAAAAGTGAAATTTTCAAAAATCCAGAAAATTGGCTGAAAACGACTAAATATCAAGGACTCATTGGGCAAATCGCTCTGGAACTGAAATCGGAACGCTCACTGCCATTTCCCCTATCTGAAAGTCTGATAAACGTCGGAAAAATGACTAAGTCCCCAAAAAATTTTTTTTTAACTTTTTTCAATTTTACCCCTGTGGGATATATATTCTACCCACACACATTTGGAACTCTCCTGTGTTACCCTCACACATATTATTCCCTCATTTAGTGGATATTTTCATAAAAAAGAGAAATTTTCAAAAATCCAGAAAATTGGCTGAAAACGACTAAATATCAAGGACTCATTGGGCGAATCGCTCTGGAACTGAAATCGGAATGCTCACTGACATTTCCCCTATCTGAAAATCTGATAAACGTCGGAAAAATTACTAAGTCCAAAAAAATTTTTTTTAAAACTTTTTTCAATTTACCACCATGGGATATATATTCTACCCACACACATTTGGAACTCTCCTGTGGTACCCTCACACATATTATTCCCTCATTTAGTGGATATTTTCACAAAAAAGTGACATTTTCAAAAATCCAGAAAATTGGCTGAAAACGACTAAATATCAAGGACTCATTGGGCGAATCGCTCTGGAACTGAAATCGGAATGCTCATTGACATTTCCCCTATCTGAAAGTCTGATAAACGCCGGAAAAATGACTAAGTCCAAAAAAAAAATGTATTCAACTTTTTTCAATTTTACCCCCGTGGGATATATATTCTACCCACACACATTTGGAACTCTCCTGGGGTACCCTCACACATATTATTCCCTCATTTAGTGGATATTGTCACAAAAAAGTGAAACTTTCAAAAATCCAGAAAATTGGCTGAAAACGACTAAATATCAAGGACTCATTGGGCGAATCGCTCTGGAACTGAAATCGGAATGCTCACTGACATTTCCTCTATCTGAAAGTCTGATAAACGCCGGAAAAATGACTAAGTCCAAAAAAAAAAATGTTTTCAACTTTTTTCAATTTTACCCCCGTGGGATATATATTCTACCAACACACATTTGGAACTCTCCTGGGGTACCCTCACACATATTATTCCCTCATTTATTGGATATTTTCACAAAAAAGTGATATTTTCAAAAATCCAGAAATTTGGATGAAAACGACTAAATATCAAGGACTCATTGGACGAATCGCTCTGGAACTGAAATCGGAATGCTCACTGACATTTCCCCTATCTGAAAGTCTGATGAACGCCGGAAAAATGACTAAGTCCAAAAAAAAAATTTTTTTCAACTTTTTTCAATTTTACTCCCGTGGGATATATATTCTACCCACACACATTTGGAATTCTCCTGGGGTACCCTCACACATATTATTCCCTCATTTAATAGATATTTTCACAAAAAAGTGAAACTTTCAAAAATCCAGAAAATTGGCTGAAAACGACTAAATATCAAGGACTCATTGGGCGAATCGCTCGGGAACTGAAATCAGAACGCTCACTGACATTTCCCCTATTTGAAAGTCTGATAAACGCCGGAAAAATAACTAAGTCCAAAAAAAATTTTTTTTCAACTTTTTTCAATTTTAGCCCCGTTGGATATATATTCTACCCACACACATTTGGAACTCTCCTGGGGTACCCTCACACATATTATTCCCTCATTTAGTAGATATTTTCACAAAAAAGTGAAACTTTCAAAAATCCAGAAAATTGGCTGAAAATGACTAAATATCAAGGACTCATTGGGCGAATCGCTCTGGTACTGAAATCAGAACGCTCACTGACATTTCCCCTATCTGAAAGTCTGATAAACGCCGGAAAAATGACTAAGTCCAAAAAAAAAAATTTTTTCAACTTTTTTCAATTTTACCCCCGTGGGATATATATTCTACCCACACACATTTGGAACTCTCCTGGGGTACCCTCACACATATTATTCCCTCATTTAGTGGATATTTTCACAAAAAAGTGACATTTTCAAAAATCCAGAAAATTGGCTGAAAACGACTAAATATCAAGGACTCATTGGGCGAATCGCTCTGGAACTGAAATCGGAACGCTCACTGCCATTTCCCCTATCTGAAAGTCTGATAAACGTCGGAAAAATGACTAAGTCCCCAAAAAATTTTTTTTTAACTTTTTTCAATTTTACCCCTGTGGGATATATATTCTACCCACACACATTTGGAACTCTCCTGTGTTACCCTCACACATATTATTCCCTCATTTAGTGGATATTTTCATAAAAAAGAGAAATTTTCAAAAATCCAGAAAATTGGCTGAAAACGACTAAATATCAAGGACTCATTGGGCGAATCGCTCTGGAACTGAAATCGGAATGCTCACTGACATTTCCCCTATCTGAAAATCTGATAAACGTCGGAAAAATTACTAAGTCCAAAAAAATTTTTTTTAAAACTTTTTTCAATTTACCACCATGGGATATATATTCTACCCACACACATTTGGAACTCTCCTGTGGTACCCTCACACATATTATTCCCTCATTTAGTGGATATTTTCACAAAAAAGTGACATTTTCAAAAATCCAGAAAATTGGCTGAAAACGACTAAATATCAAGGACTCATTGGGCGAATCGCTCTGGAACTGAAATCGGAATGCTCATTGACATTTCCCCTATCTGAAAGTCTGATAAACGCCGGAAAAATGACTAAGTCCAAAAAAAAAATGTATTCAACTTTTTTCAATTTTACCCCCGTGGGATATATATTCTACCCACACACATTTGGAACTCTCCTGGGGTACCCTCACACATATTATTCCCTCATTTAGTAGATATTTTCACAAAAAAGTGAAACTTTCAAAAATCCAGAAAATTGGCTGAAAACGACTAAATATCAAGGACTCATTGGGCGAATCGCTCTGGAACTGAAATCAGAACGCTCACTGACATTTCCCCTATTTGAAAGTCTGATAAACGCCGGAAAAATAACTAAGTCCAAAAAAAATTTTTTTTCAACTTTTTTCAATTTTAGCCCCGTTGGATATATATTCTACCCACACACATTTGGAACTCTCCTGGGGTACCCTCACACATATTATTCCCTCATTTAGTAGATATTTTCACAAAAAAGTGAAACTTTCAAAAATCCAGAAAATTGGCTGAAAACGACTAAATATCAAGGACTCATTGGGCGAATCGCTCTGGAACTGAAATCAGAACGCTCACTGACATTTCCCCTATCTGAAAGTCTGATAAACGCCGGAAAAATAACTAAGTCCAAAAAAAAAAAATGTTTTCAACTTTTTTCAATTTTAGCCCCCTGGGATATATATTCTACCCACACACATTTGGAACTCTCCTGGGGTACCCTCACACATATTATTCCCTCATTTAGTGGATATTTTCACAAAAAAGTGAAATTTTTAAAAATCCAGAAAATTGGCAGAAAACGACTAAATATCAAGGACTCATTGGGCGAATCGCTCTGGAACTGAAATCAGAACGCTCACTGACATTTCCCCTATCTGAAAGTCTTGATAAACGTTGGGAAAATGACTAAGTCCAAAAAAAAAATTTTTTTCAACTTTTTTCAATTTTACTCCCGTGGGATATATATTCTAACCACACACATTTGGAACTCTCCTGGGGTACCCTCACACATATTATTCCCTCATTTAGTGGATATTTTCACAAAAAAGTGACATTTTCAAAAATCCAGAAATTTGGCTGAAAACGACTAAATATCAAGGACTCATTGGGCGAATCGCTCTGGAACTGAAATCGGAATGCTCACTGACATTTCCCCTATCTGAAAGTCTGATGAACGCCGGAAAAATGACTAAGTCCAAAAAAATTTTTTTTTAAACTTTTTTCAATTTACCCCCGTGGGATATATATTCTACCCACACACATTTGGAACTCCCCTGTGGTACCCTCACACATATTATTGCCTCATTTAGTGGATATTTTCACAAAAAAGTGAAATTTTTAAAAATCCAGAAAATTGGCTGAAAATGACTAAATATCAAGGACTCATTGTGCGAATCGCTCTGGAACTGAAATCAGAAAGCTCACTGACATTTCCCCTATCTGAAAGTCTTGATAAACGTCGGAAAAATGACTAAGTCCAAAAAAAAAATTTTTTTCAACTTTTTTCAATTTTACTCCCGTGGGATATATATTCTAACCACACACATTTGGAACTCTCCTGGGGTACCCTCACACATATTATTCCCTCATCTAGTGGATATTCTCACAAAAAAGTGAAATTTTCAAAAATCAAGAAAATTGGCTGAAAACGACTAAATATCAAGGACTCATTGGGCGAATCGCTCTGGAACTGAAATCGGAATGCTCACTGACATTTCCCCTATCTGAAAATCTGATAAACGTCGGAAAAATGACTAAGTCCAAAAAAATTTTTTTTAAAACTTTTTTCAATTTACCCCCATGGGATATATATTCTACCCACACACATTTGGAACTCTCCTGGGGTACCCTCACACATATTATTCCCTCATTTAGTAGATATTTTCACAAAAAAGTGAAACTTTCAAAAATCCAGAAAATTGGCTGAAAACGACTAAATATCAAGGACTCATTGGGCGAATCGCTCTGGAACTGAAATCAGAACGCTCACTGACATTTCCCCTATCTGAAAGTCTGATGAACGCCGGAAAAATGACTAAGTCCAAAAAAAAAATTTTTTTCAACTTTTTTCAATTTTACTCCCGTGGGATATATATTCTAACCACACACATTTGGAACTCTCCTGGGGTACCCTCACACATATTATTCCCTCATTTAGTAGATATTTTCACAAAAAAGTGAAACTTTCAAAAATCCAGAAAATTGGCTGAAAATGACTAAATATCAAGGACTCATTGGGCGAATCGCTCTGGAACTGAAATCAGAACGCTCACTGACATTTCCCCTATTTGAAAGTCTGATAAACGCCGGAAAAATAACTAAGTCCAAAAAAATTTTTTTTTCAACTTTTTTCAATTTTAGCCCCGTGGGATATATATTCTACCCACACACATTTGGAACTCTCCTGGGGTACCCTCACACATATTATTCCCTCATTTAGTGGATATTTTCACAAAAAAGTGAAATTTTCAAAAATCAAGAAAATTGGCTGAAAACGACTAAATATCAAGGACTCATTGGGCGAATTGCTCTGGAACTGAAATCGGAACGCTCACTGACATTTCCCCTATCTGAAAGTCTGATAAACGTCGGAAAAATGACTAAGTCCAAAAAAAATTTTTTTTTTACTTTTTTCAATTTTACCCCTGTGGGATATATATTCTACCCACACACATTTGGAACTCTCCTGTGTTACCCTCACACATATTATTCCCTCATTTAGTGGATATTTTCATAAAAAAGAGAAATTTTCAAAAATCCAGAAAATTGGCAGAAAACGACTAAATATCAAGGACTCATTGGGCGAATCGCTCTGGAACTGAAATCGGAATGCTCACTGACATTTCCCCTATCTGAAAATCTGATAAACGTCGGAAAAATGACTAAGTCCAAAAAAATTTTTTTTAAAACTTTTTTCAATTTACCCCCATGGGATATATATTCTACCCAAACACATTTGGAACTCTCCTGGGGTACCCTCACACATATTATTCCCTCATTTAGTGGATATTTTCACAAAAAAGTGAAATTTTCAAAAATCAAGAAAATTGGCTGAAAACGACTAAATATCAAGGACTCATTGGGCGAATCGCTCTGGAACTGAAATCGGAACGCTCACTGACATTTCCACTATCTTAAAGTCTGATAAACGCCGGAAAAATGACTAAGTCCAAAAAAAAAATTTTTTCAACTTTTTTCAATTTTACCCCAGGGGGATATATATTCTACCCACACACATTTGGAACTCTCCTGGGGTACCCTCACACATATTATTCCCTCATTTAGTGGATATTGTCACAAAAAAGTGAAACTTTCAAAAATCCAGAAAATTGTCTGAAAACGACTAAATATCAAGGACTCATTGGGCGAATCGCTCTGGAACTGAAATCGGAATGCTCACTGACATTTCCCCTATCTGAAAGTCTGATAAACGTCGGAAAAATGACTAAGTCCAAAAAAAATTTTTTTTTTACTTTTTTCAATTTTACCCCTGTGGGATATATATTCTACCCACACACATTTGGAACTCTCCTGTGTTACCCTCACACATATTATTCCCTCATTTAGTGGATATTTTCATAAAAAAGAGAAATTTTAAAAAATCCAGAAAATTGGCAGAAAACGACTAAATATCAAGGACTCATTGGGCGAATCGCTCTGGAACTGAAATCGGAATGCTCACTGACATTTCCCCTATCTGAAAATCTGATAAACGTCGGAAAAATGACTAAGTCCAAAAAAATTTTTTTTAAAACTTTTTTCAATTTACCCCCATGGGATATATATTCTACCCACACACATTTGGAACTCTCCTGGGGTACCCTCACACATATTATTCCCTCATTTAGTGGATATTTTCACAAAAAAGTGAAATTTTCAAAAATCAAGAAAATTGGCTGAAAACGACTAAATATCAAGGACTCATTGGGCGAATCGCTCTGGAACTGAAATCGGAATGCTCACTGACATTTCCCCTATCTGAAAGTCTGATAAACGCCGGAAAAATGACTAAGTCCAAAAAAAAAAATGTTTTCAACTTTTTTCAATTTTACCCCCGTGGGATATATATTCTACCAACACACATTTGGAACTCTCCTGGGGTACCCTCACACATATTATTCCCTCATTTAGTAGATATTTTCACAAAAAAGTGAAACTTTCAAAAATCCAGAAAATTAGCTGAAAACGACTAAATATCAAGGACTCATTGGGCGAATCGCTCTGGAACTGAAATCAGAACGCTCACTGACATTTCCCCTATTTGAAAGTCTGATAAACGCCGGAAAAATAACTAAGTCCAAAAAAAATTTTTTTTCAACTTTTTTCAATTTTAGCCCCTGTGGGATATATATTCTACCCACACACATTTGGAACTCTCCTGGGGTACCCTCACACATATTATTCCCTCATTTAGTAGATATTTTCACAAAAAAGTGAAACTTTCAAAAATCCAGAAAATTGGCTGAAAACGACTAAATATCAAGGACTCATTGGGGGAATCGCTCTGGAACTGAAATCAGAATGCTTACTGACATTTCCCCTATCTGAAAGTCTGATAAACGCCGGAAAAATAACTAAGTCCAAAAAAAAAATTTTTTCAACTTTTTTCAATTTTAGCCCCGTGGGATATATATTCTACCCACACACATTTGGAACTCTCCTGTGGTACCCTCACACATATTATTCCCTCATCTAGTGGATATTCTCACAAAAAAGTGAAATTTTCAAAAATCAAGAAAATTGGCTGAAAACGACTAAATATCAAGGACTCATTGGGCGAATTGCTCTGAAACTGAAATCGGAACGCTCACTGACATTTCCCCTATCTGAAAGTCTGATAAACGTCGGAAAAATGACTAAGTCCAAAAAAAATTTTTTTTTTACTTTTTTCAATTTTACCCCTGTGGGATATATATTCTACCCACACACATTTGGAACTCTCCTGTGTTACCCTCACACATATTATTCCCTCATTTAGTGGATATTTTCATAAAAAAGAGAAATTTTCAAAAATCCAGAAAATTGGCAGAAAACGACTAAATATCAAGGACTCATTGGGCGAATCGCTCTGGAACTGAAATCGGAATGCTCACTGACATTTCCCCTATCTGAAAATCTGATAAACGTCGGAAAAATGACTAAGTCCAAAAAAATTTTTTTTAAAAATTTTTTAAATTTACCCCCATGGGATATATATTCTACCCACACACCTTTGGAACTCTCCTGGGGTACCCTCACACATATTATTCCCACATTTAGTGGATATTTTCGCAAAAAAGTGACATTTTCAAAAATCCAGAAAATTGGCTGAAAACGACTAAATATCAAGGACTCATTGGGCGAATCGCTCTGGAACTGAAATCGGAACGCTCACTGACATTTCCACTATCTGAAAGTCTGATAAACGCCGGAAAAATGACTAAGTCCAAAAAAAAATTTTTTTCAACTTTTTTCAATTTTACACCAGGGGGATATATATTCTACCCACACACATTTGGAACTCTCCTGGGGTACCCTCACACATATTATTCCCTCATTTAGTAGATATTTTCACAAAAAAGTGAAACTTTCAAAAATCCAGAAAATTGGCTGAAAACGACTAAATATCAAGGACTCATTGGGCGAATCGCTCTGGAACTGAAATCAGAACGCTCACTGACATTTCCCCTATCTGAAAGTCTGATAAACGCCGGAAAAATAACTAAGTCCAAAAAAAAAATTTTTTCAACTTTTTTCAATTTTAGCCCCGTGGGATATATATTCTACCCACACACATTTGGAACTCTCCTGGGGTACCCTCACACATATTATTCCCTCATTTAGTGGATATTTTCACAAAAAAGTGAAATTTTTAAAAATCCAGAAAATTGGCTGAAAACGACTAAATATCAAGGACTCATTGGGCGAATCGCTCTGGAACTGAAATCAGAACGCTCACTGACATTTCCCCTATCTGAAAGTCTTGATAAACGTCGGAAAAATGACTAAGTCCAAAAAAAAAATTTTTTTCAACTTTTTTCAATTTTACTCCCTTGGGATATATATTCTAACCACACACATTTGGAACTCTCCTGGGGTATCCTCACACATATTATTCCCTCATTTAGTAGATATTTTCACAAAAAAGTGAAACTTTCAAAAATCCAGAAAATTGGCTGAAAACGACTAAATATCAAGGACTCATTGGGCGAATCGCTCTGGAACTGAAATCAGAACGCTCACTGACATTTCCCCTATTTGAAAGTCTGATAAACGCTGGAAAAATAACTATGTCCAAAAAAAATTTTTTTTCAACTTTTTTCAATTTTAGCCCCGTGGGATATATATTCTACCCACACACATTTGGAACTCTCCTGGGGTACCCTCACACATATTATTCCCTCATTTAGTAGATATTTTCACAAAAAAGTGAAACTTTCAAAAATCCAGAAAATTGGCTGAAAACGACTAAATATCAAGGACTCATTGGGCGAATCGCTCTGGAACTGAAATCAGAACGCTCACTGACATTTCCCCTATTTGAAAGTCTGATAAACGCCGGAAAAATAACTAAGTCCAAAAAAAATTTTTTTTCAACTTTTTTCAATTTTAGCCCCGTGGGATATATATTCTACCCACACACATTTGGAACTCTCCTGGGGTACCCTCACACATATTATTCCCTCATCTAGTGGATATTCTCACAAAAAAGTGAAATTTTCAAAAATCCAGAAAATTGGCTGAAAACGACTAAATATCAAGGACTCATTGGGCGAATTGCTCTGGAACTGAAATCGGAACGCTCACTGACATTTCCCCTATCTGAAAGTCTGATAAACGTCGGAAAAATGACTAAGTCCAAAAAAAATTTTTTTTTTACTTTTTTCAATTTTACCCCTGTGGGATATATATTCTACCCACACACATTTGGAACTCTCCTGTGTTACCCTCACACATATTATTCCCTCATTTAGTGGATATTTTCATAAAAAAGAGAAATTTTCAAAAATCCAGAAAATTGGCAGAAAACGACTAAATATCAAGGACTCATTGGGCGAATCGCTCTGGAACTGAAATCGGAATGCTCACTGACATTTCCCCTATCTGAAAGTCTGATAAACGCCGGAAAAATGACTAAGTCCAAAAAAAAAATTTTTTTCAACTTTTTTCAATTTTACCCCCGTGGGATATATATTCTACCAACACACATTTGGAACTCTCCTGGGGTACCCTCACACATATTATTCCCTCATTTAGTGGATATTTTCACAAAAAAGTGAAATTTTTAAAAATCCAGAAAATTGGCTGAAAACGACTAAATATCAAGGACTCATTGGGCGAATCGCTCTGGAACTGAAATCAGAATGCTCACTGACATTTCCCCTATCTGAAAGTCTTGATAAACGTCGGAAAAATGACTAAGTCCAAAAAAAAAAATTTTTTCAACTTTTTTAAATTTTACTCCCGTGGGATATATATTCTACCCACACACATTTGGAACTCTCCTGGGGTACCCTCACACATATTATTCCCTCATTTAGTAGATATTTTCACAAAAAAGTGAAACTTTCAAAAATCCAGAAAATTGGCTGAAAACGACTAAATATCAAGGACTCATTGGGCGAATCGCTCTGGAACTGAAATCAGAACGCTCACTGACATTTCCCCTATTTGAAAGTCTGATAAACGCCGGAAAAATAACTAAGTCCAAAAAAAAATTTTTTTCAACTTTTTTCAATTTTAGCCCCGTGGGATATATATTCTACCCACACACATTTGGAACTCTCCTGGGGTACCCTCACACATATTATTCCCTCATCTAGTGGATATTTTCACAAAAAAGTGAAATTTTCAAAAATCAAGAAAATTGGCTGAAAACGACTAAATATCAAGGACTCATTGGGCGAATCGCTCTGGAACTGAAATCGGAACGCTCACTGACATTTCCACTATCTTAAAGTCTGATAAACGCCGGAAAAATGACTAAGTCCAAAAAAAAAATTTTTTCAACTTTTTTCTATTTTACCCCAGGGGGATATATATTCTACCCACACACATTTGGAACTCTCCTGGGGTACCCTCACACATATTATTCCCTCATTTAGTGGATATTGTCACAAAAAAGTGAAACTTTCAAAAATCCAGAAAATTGTCTGAAAACGACTAAATATCAAGGACTCATTGGGCGAATCGCTCTGGAACTGAAATCGGAATGCTCACTGACATTTCCCCTATCTGAAAGTCTGATAAACGTCGGAAAAATGACTAAGTCCAAAAAAAATTTTTTTTTTACTTTTTTCAATTTTACCCCTGTGGGATATATATTCTACCCACACACATTTGGAACTCTCCTGTGTTACCCTCACACATATTATTCCCTCATTTAGTGGATATTTTCATAAAAAAGAGAAATTTTCAAAAATCCAGAAAATTGGCAGAAAACGACTAAATATCAAGGACTCATTGGGCGAATCGCTCTGGAACTGAAATCGGAATGCTCACTGACATTTCCCCTATCTGAAAATCTGATAAACGTCGGAAAAATGACTAAGTCCAAAAAAATTTTTTTTAAAACTTTTTTCAATTTACCCCCATGGGATATATATTCTACCCACACACATTTGGAACTCTCCTGGGGTACCCTCACACATATTATTCCCTCATTTAGTGGATATTTTCACAAAAAAGTGAAATTTTCAAAAATCAAGAAAATTGGCTGAAAACGACTAAATATCAAGGACTCATTGGGCGAATCGCTCTGGAACTGAAATCGGAACGCTCACTGACATTTCCACTATCTGAAAGTCTGATAAACGCCGGAAAAATGACTAAGTCCAAAAAAAAAATTTTTTCAACTTTTTTCAATTTTACCCCCGTGGGATATATATTCTACCCACACACATTTGGAACTCTCCTGGGGTACCCTCACACATATTATTCCCTCATTTAGTGGATATTGTCACAAAAAAGTGAAACTTTCAAAAATCCAGAAAATTGGCTGAAAACGACTAAATATCAAGGACTCATTGGGCGAATCGCTCTGGAACTGAAATCGGAATGCTCACTGACATTTCCCCTATCTGAAAGTCTGATAAACGCCGGAAAAATGACTAAGTCCAAAAAAAAAAATGTTTTCAACTTTTTTCAATTTTACCCCCGTGGGATATATATTCTACCAACACACATTTGGAACTCTCCTGGGGTACCCTCACACATATTATTCCCTCATTTAGTAGATATTTTCACAAAAAAGTGAAACTTTCAAAAATCCAGAAAATTGGCTGAAAACGACTAAATATCAAGGACTCATTGGGCGAATCGCTCTGGAACTGAAATCAGAACGCTCACTGACATTTCCCCTATTTGAAAGTCTGATAAACGCCGGAAAAATAACTAAGTCCAAAACAAATTTTTTTTCAACTTTTTTCAATTTTAGCCCCGTGGGATATATATTCTACCCACACACATTTGGAACTCTCCTGGGGTACCCTCACACATATTATTCCCTCATTTAGTAGATATTTTCACAAAAAAGTGAAACTTTCAAAAATCCAGAAAATTGGCTGAAAACGACTAAATATCAAGGACTCATTGGGGGAATCGCTCTGGAACTGAAATCAGAATGCTTACTGACATTTCCCCTATCTGAAAGTCTGATAAACGCCGGAAAAATAACTAAGTCCAAAAAAAAAATTTTTTCAACTTTTTTCAATTTTAGCCCCGTGGGATATATATTCTACCCACACACATTTGGAACTCTCCTGTGGTACCCTCACACATATTATTCCCTCATCTAGTGGATATTCTCACAAAAAAGTGAAATTTTCAAAAATCAAGAAAATTGGCTGAAAACGACTAAATATCAAGGACTCATTGGGCGAATTGCTCTGAAACTGAAATCGGAACGCTCACTGACATTTCCCCTATCTGAAAGTCTGATAAACGTCGGAAAAATGACTAAGTCCAAAAAAAATTTTTTTTTTACTTTTTTCAATTTTACCCCTGTGGGATATATATTCTACCCACACACATTTGGAACTCTCCTGTGTTACCCTCACACATATTATTCCCTCATTTAGTGGATATTTTCATAAAAAAGAGAAATTTTAAAAAATCCAGAAAATTGGCAGAAAACGACTAAATATCAAGGACTCATTGGGCGAATCGCTCTGGAACTGAAATCGGAATGCTCACTGACATTTCCCCTATCTGAAAATCTGATAAACGTCGGAAAAATGACTAAGTCCAAAAAAATTTTTTTTTAAAATTTTTTCAATTTACCCCCATGGGATATATATTCTACCCACACACCTTTGGAACTCTCCTGGGGTACCCTCACACATATTATTCCCACATTTAGTGGATATTTTCGCAAAAAAGTGACATTTTCAAAAATCCAGAAAATTGGCTGAAAACGACTAAATATCAAGGACTCATTGGGCGAATCGCTCTGGAACTGAAATCAGAACGCTCACTGACATTTCCCCTATCTGAAAGTCTGATAAACGCCGGAAAAATAACTAAGTCCAAAAAAAAAATTTTTTCAACTTTTTTCAATTTTAGCCCCGTGGGATATATATTCTACCCACACACATTTGGAACTCTCCTGGGGTACCCTCACACATATTA
The DNA here is from genome assembly GCF_046119375.1 of Phyllobates terribilis. Taxonomy (NCBI): domain Eukaryota; kingdom Metazoa; phylum Chordata; class Amphibia; order Anura; family Dendrobatidae; genus Phyllobates; species Phyllobates terribilis. The sequence goes on along the minus strand of NW_027362764.1, from coordinate 364,712,461 downwards.
TTCCCTCATTTAGTGGATATTTTCACAAAAAAGTGAAATTTTTAAAAATCCAGAAAATTGGCTGAAAACGACTAAATATCAAGGACTCATTGGGCGAATCGCTCTGGAACTGAAATCAGAACGCTCACTGACATTTCCCCTATCTGAAAGTCTTGATAAACGTCGGAAAAATGACTAAGTCCAAAAAAAAAATTTTTTTCAACTTTTTTCAATTTTACTCCCTTGGGATATATATTCTAACCACACACATTTGGAACTCTCCTGGGGTATCCTCACACATATTATTCCCTCATTTAGTAGATATTTTCACAAAAAAGTGAAACTTTCAAAAATCCAGAAAATTGGCTGAAAACGACTAAATATCAAGGACTCATTGGGCGAATCGCTCTGGAACTGAAATCAGAACGCTCACTGACATTTCCCCTATTTGAAAGTCTGATAAACGCTGGAAAAATAACTATGTCCAAAAAAAAAATTTTTTTCAACTTTTTTAAATTTTACTCCCGTGGGATATATATTCTACCCACACACATTTGGAACTCTCCTGGGGTACCCTCACACATATTATTCCCTCATTTAGTGGATATTTTCACAAAAAAGTGACATTTTCAAAAATCCAGAAATTTGGATGAAAACGACTAAATATCAAGGACTCATTGGGCGAATCGCTCTGGAACTGAAATCGGAATGCTCACTGACATTTCCCCTATCTGAAAGTCTGATGAACGCCGGAAAAATGACTAAGTCCAAAAAAATTTTTTTTTCAACTTTTTTCAATTTTACTCCCGTGGGATATATATTCTAACCACACACATTTGGAACTCTCCTGGGGTACCCTCACACATATTATTCCCTCATTTAGTAGATATTTTCACAAAAAAGTGAAACTTTCAAAAATCCAGAAAATTGGCTGAAAACGACTAAATATCAAGGACTCATTGGGCGAATCGCTCTGGAACTGAAATCAGAACGCTCACTGACATTTCCCCTATTTGAAAGTCTGATAAACGCCGGAAAAATAACTAAGTCCAAAAAAAATTTTTTTTTTACTTTTTTCAATTTTACCCCTGTGGGATATATATTCTACCCACACACATTTGGAACTCTCCTGTGTTACCCTCACACATATTATTCCCTCATTTAGTGGATATTTTCACAAAAAAGTGAAATTTTTAAAAATCCAGAAAATTGGCTGAAAACGACTAAATATCAAGGACTCATTGGGCGAATCGCTCTGGAACTGAAATCAGAACGCTCACTGACATTTCCCCTATCTGAAAGTCTTGATAAACGTCGGAAAAATGACTAAGTCCAAAAAAAAAATTTTTTTCAACTTTTTTCAATTTTACTCCCGTGGGATATATATTCTAACCACACACATTTGGAACTCTCCTGGGGTACCCTCACACATATTATTCCCTCATTTAGTAGATATTTTCACAAAAAAGTGAAACTTTCAAAAATCCAGAAAATTGGCTGAAAACGACTAAATATCAAGGACTCATTGGGCGAATCGCTCTGGAACTGAAATCAGAAAGCTCACTGACATTTCCCCTATTTGAAAGTCTGATAAACGCCGGAAAAATAACTAAGTCCAAAAAAAATTTTTTTTCAACTTTTTTCAATTTTAGCCCCGTGGGATATATATTCTACCCACACACATTTGGAACTCTCCTGGGGTACCCTCACACATATTATTCCCTCATCTAGTGGATATTCTCACAAAAAAGTGAAATTTTCAAAAATCAAGAAAATTGGCTGAAAACGACTAAATATCAAGGACTCATTGGTCGAATTGCTCTGGAACTGAAATCGGAACGCTCACTGACATTTCCCCTATCTGAAAGTCTGATAAACGTCGGAAAAATGACTAAGTCCAAAAAAAATTTTTTTTTTACTTTTTTCAATTTTACCCCTGTGGGATATATATTCTACCCACACACATTTGGAACTCTCCTGTGTTACCCTCACACATATTATTCCCTCATTTAGTGGATATTTTCATAAAAAAGAGAAATTTTCAAAAATCCAGAAAATTGGCAGAAAACGACTAAATATCAAGGACTCATTGGGCGAATCGCTCTGGAACTGAAATCGGAATGCTCACTGACATTTCCCCTATCTGAAAATCTGATAAACGTCGGAAAAATGACTAAGTCCAAAAAAAAATTTTTTTAAACTTTTTTCAATTTACCCCCATGGGATATATATTCTACCCACACACATTTGGAACTCTCCTGGGGTACCCTCACACATATTATTCCCTCATTTAGTGGATATTTTCACAAAAAAGTGACATTTTCAAAAATCCAGAAAATTGGCTGAAAACGACTAAATATCAAGGACTCCTTGGGCGAATCGCTCTGGAACTGAAATCGGAACGCTCACTGACATTTCCACTATCTGAAAGTCTGATAAATGCCGGAAAAATGACTAAGTCCAAAAAAAAATTTTTTTTAACTTTTTTCAATTTTACCCCAGGGGGATATATATTCTACCCACACACATTTGGAACTCTCCTGGGGTACCCTCACACATATTATTCCCTCATTTAGTGGATATTTTCACAAAAAAGTGAAACTTTCAAAAATCCAGAAAATTGGCTGAAAACGAATAAATATCAAGGACTCATTGGGCGAATCGCTCTGGAACTGAAATCAGAACGCTCACTGACATTTCCCCTATTTGAAAGTCTGATAAACGCCGGAAAAATAACTAAGTCCAAAAAAAATTTTTTTTCAACTTTTTTCAATTTTAGCCCCGTGGGATATATATTCTACCCACACACATTTGGAACTCTCCTGGGGTACCCTCACACATATTATTCCCTCATTTAGTAGATATTTTCACAAAAAAGTGAAACTTTCAAAAATCCAGAAAATTTGCTGAAAACGACTAAATATCACGGACTCATTGGGCGAATCGCTCTGGAACTGAAATCAGAACGCTCACTGACATTTCCCCTATTTGAAAGTCTGATAAACGCCGGAAAAATAACTAAGTCTAAAAAAAAAATTTTTTCAACTTTTTTCAATTTTAGCCCCGTGGGATATATATTCTACCCACACACATTTGGAACTCTCCTGTGGTACCCTCACACATATTATTCCCTCATCTAGTGGATATTCTCACAAAAAAGTGAAATTTTCAAAAATCAAGAAAATTGGCTGAAAACGACTAAATATCAAGGACTCATTGGGCGAATCGCTCTGGAACTGAAATCAGAACGCTCACTGACATTTCCCCTATTTGAAAGTCTGATAAACGCCGGAAAAATAACGAAGTCCAAAAAAAAAATTTTTTCAACTTTTTTCAATTTTAGCCCCGTGGGATATATATTCTACCCACACACATTTGGAACTATCCTGGGGTACCCTCACACATATTATTCCCTCATTTAGTGGATATTTTCATAAAAAAGAGAAATTTTCAAAAATCCAGAAAATTTGCAGAAAACGACTAAATATCAAGGACTCATTGGGCGAATCGCTCTGGAACTGAAATCGGAATGCTCACTGACATTTCCCCTATCTGAAAATCTGATAAACGTCGGAAAAATGACTAAGTCCAAAAAAAATTTTTTTAAAACTTTTTTCAATTTACCCCCATGGGATATATATTCAACCCACACACATTTGGTACTCTCCTGTGGTACCCTCACACATATTATTCCCTCATTTAGTGGATATTGTCACAAAATAGTGACATTTTCAAAAATCCAGAAAATTGGCTGAAAACGACTAAATATCAAGGACTCATTGGGCGAATCGCTCTGGAACTGAAATCGGAACGCTCACTGACATTTCCACTATCTGAAAGTCTGATAAACGCCGGAAAAATGACTAAGTCCAAAAAAAAAATTTTTTCAACTTTTTTCAATTTTACCCCCGTGGGATATATATTCTACCCACACACATTTGGAACTCTCCTGGGGTACCCTCACACATATTATTCCCTCATTTAGTGGATATTGTCACAAAAAAGTGAAACTTTCAAAAATCCAGAAAATTGGCTGAAAACGACTAAATATCAAGGACTCATTGGGCGAATCGCTCTGGAACTGAAATCGGAATGCTCACTGACATTTCCCCTATCTGAAAGTCTGATGAACGCCGGAAAAATGACTAAGTCCAAAAAAAAAATTTTTTCAACTTTTTTCTATTTTACCCCAGGGGGATATATATTCTACCCACACACATTTGGAACTCTCCTGGGGTACCCTCACACATATTATTCCCTCATTTAGTGGATATTGTCACAAAAAAGTGAAACTTTCAAAAATCCAGAAAATTGGCTGAAAACGACTAAATATCAAGGACTCATTGGGCGAATCGCTCTGGAACTGAAATCGGAATGCTCACTGACATTTCCCCTATCTGAAAGTCTGATAAACGTCGGAAAAATGACTAAGTCCAAAAAAAATTTTTTTTTTACTTTTTTCAATTTTACCCCTGTGGGATATATATTCTACCCACACACATTTGGAACTCTCCTGTGTTACCCTCACACATATTATTCCCTCATTTAGTGGATATTTTCATAAAAAAGAGAAATTTTCAAAAATCCAGAAAATTGGCAGAAAACGACTAAATATCAAGGACTCATTGGGCGAATCGCTCTGGAACTGAAATCGGAATGCTCACTGACATTTCCCCTATCTGAAAATCTGATAAACGTCGGAAAAATGACTAAGTCCAAAAAAATTTTTTTTAAAACTTTTTTCAATTTACCCCCATGGGATATATATTCTACCCACACACATTTGGAACTCTCCTGGGGTACCCTCACACATATTATTCCCTCATTTAGTGGATATTTTCACAAAAAAGTGAAATTTTCAAAAATCAAGAAAATTGGCTGAAAACGACTAAATATCAAGGACTCATTGGGCGAATCGCTCTGGAACTGAAATCGGAACGCTCACTGACATTTCCACTATCTGAAAGTCTGATAAACGCCGGAAAAATGACTAAGTCCAAAAAAAAAATTTTTTCAACTTTTTTCAATTTTACCCCCGTGGGATATATATTCTACCCACACACATTTGGAACTCTCCTGGGGTACCCTCACACATATTATTCCCTCATTTAGTGGATATTGTCACAAAAAAGTGAAACTTTCAAAAATCCAGAAAATTGGCTGAAAACGACTAAATATCAAGGACTCATTGGGCGAATCGCTCTGGAACTGAAATCGGAATGCTCACTGACATTTCCCCTATCTGAAAGTCTGATAAACGCCGGAAAAATGACTAAGTCCAAAAAAAAAAATGTTTTCAACTTTTTTCAATTTTACCCCCGTGGGATATATATTCTACCAACACACATTTGGAACTCTCCTGGGGTACCCTCACACATATTATTCCCTCATTTAGTAGATATTTTCACAAAAAAGTGAAACTTTCAAAAATCCAGAAAATTGGCTGAAAACGACTAAATATCAAGGACTCATTGGGCGAATCGCTCTGGAACTGAAATCAGAACGCTCACTGACATTTCCCCTATTTGAAAGTCTGATAAACGCCGGAAAAATAACTAAGTCCAAAAAAAATTTTTTTTCAACTTTTTTCAATTTTAGCCCCGTGGGATATATATTCTACCCACACACATTTGGAACTCTCCTGGGGTACCCTCACACATATTATTCCCTCATTTAGTAGATATTTTCACAAAAAAGTGAAACTTTCAAAAATCCAGAAAATTGGCTGAAAACGACTAAATATCAAGGACTCATTGGGGGAATCGCTCTGGAACTGAAATCAGAATGCTTACTGACATTTCCCCTATCTGAAAGTCTGATAAACGCCGGAAAAATAACTAAGTCCAAAAAAAAAATTTTTTCAACTTTTTTCAATTTTAGCCCCGTGGGATATATATTCTACCCACACACATTTGGAACTCTCCTGTGGTACCCTCACACATATTATTCCCTCATCTAGTGGATATTCTCACAAAAAAGTGAAATTTTCAAAAATCAAGAAAATTGGCTGAAAACGACTAAATATCAAGGACTCATTGGGCGAATTGCTCTGAAACTGAAATCGGAACGCTCACTGACATTTCCCCTATCTGAAAGTCTGATAAACGTCGGAAAAATGACTAAGTCCAAAAAAAATTTTTTTTTTACTTTTTTCAATTTTACCCCTGTGGGATATATATTCTACCCACACACATTTGGAACTCTCCTGTGTTACCCTCACACATATTATTCCCTCATTTAGTGGATATTTTCATAAAAAAGAGAAATTTTCAAAAATCCAGAAAATTGGCAGAAAACGACTAAATATCAAGGACTCATTGGGCGAATCGCTCTGGAACTGAAATCGGAATGCTCACTGACATTTCCCCTATCTGAAAATCTGATAAACGTCGGAAAAATGACTAAGTCCAAAAAAATTTTTTTTAAAAATTTTTTCAATTTACCCCCATGGGATATATATTCTACCCACACACCTTTGGAACTCTCCTGGGGTACCCTCACACATATTATTCCCACATTTAGTGGATATTTTCGCAAAAAAGTGACATTTTCAAAAATCCAGAAAATTGGCTGAAAACGACTAAATATCAAGGACTCATTGGGCGAATCGCTCTGGAACTGAAATCGGAATGCTCACTGACATTTCCACTATCTGAAAGTCTGATAAACGCCGGAAAAATGACTAAGTCCAAAAAAAAATTTTTTTCAACTTTTTACAATTTTACACCAGGGGGATATATATTCTACCCACACACATTTGGAACTCTCCTGGGGTACCCTCACACATATTATTCCCTCATTTAGTAGATATTTTCACAAAAAAGTGAAACTTTCAAAAATCCAGAAAATTGGCTGAAAACGACTAAATATCAAGGACTCATTGGGCGAATCGCTCTGGAACTGAAATCAGAACGCTCACTGACATTTCCCCTATCTGAAAGTCTGATAAACGCCGGAAAAATAACTAAGTCCAAAAAAAAAATTTTTTCAACTTTTTTCAATTTTAGCCCCGTGGGATATATATTCTACCCACACACATTTGGAACTCTCCTGGGGTACCCTCACACATATTATTCCCTCATTTAGTGGATATTTTCACAAAAAAGTGAAATTTTTAAAAATCCAGAAAATTGGCTGAAAACGACTAAATATCAAGGACTCATTGGGCGAATCGCTCTGGAACTGAAATCAGAACGCTCACTGACATTTCCCCTATCTGAAAGTCTTGATAAACGTCGGAAAAATGACTAAGTCCAAAAAAAAAATTTTTTTCAACTTTTTTCAATTTTACTCCCTTGGGATATATATTCTAACCACACACATTTGGAACTCTCCTGGGGTATCCTCACACATATTATTCCCTCATTTAGTAGATATTTTCACAAAAAAGTGAAACTTTCAAAAATCCAGAAAATTGGCTGAAAACGACTAAATATCAAGGACTCATTGGGCGAATCGCTCTGGAACTGAAATCAGAACGCTCACTGACATTTCCCCTATTTGAAAGTCTGATAAACGCTGGAAAAATAACTATGTCCAAAAAAAAAATTTTTTTCAACTTTTTTAAATTTTACTCCCGTGGGATATATATTCTACCCACACACATTTGGAACTCTCCTGGGGTACCCTCACACATATTATTCCCTCATTTTGTGGATATTTTCACAAAAAAGTGACATTTTCAAAAATCCAGAAATTTGGATGAAAACGACTAAATATCAAGGACTCATTGGGCGAATCGCTCTGGAACTGAAATCGGAATGCTCACTGACATTTCCCCTATCTGAAAGTCTGATGAACGCCGGAAAAATGACTAAGTCCAAAAAAATTTTTTTTTCAACTTTTTTCAATTTTACTCCCGTGGGATATATATTCTAACCACACACATTTGGAACTCTCCTGGGGTACCCTCACACATATTATTCCCTCATTTAGTAGATATTTTCACAAAAAAGTGAAACTTTCAAAAATCCAGAAAATTGGCTGAAAACGACTAAATATCAAGGACTCATTGGGCGAATCGCTCTGGAACTGAAATCAGAACGCTCACTGACATTTCCCCTATTTGAAAGTCTGATAAACGCCGGAAAAATAACTAAGTCCAAAAAAAATTTTTTTTTTACTTTTTTCAATTTTACCCCTGTGGGATATATATTCTACCCACACACATTTGGAACTCTCCTGTGTTACCCTCACACATATTATTCCCTCATTTAGTGGATATTTTCACAAAAAAGTGAAATTTTTAAAAATCCAGAAAATTGGCTGAAAACGACTAAATATCAAGGACTCATTGGGCGAATCGCTCTGGAACTGAAATCAGAACGCTCACTGACATTTCCCCTATCTGAAAGTCTTGATAAACGTCGGAAAAATGACTAAGTCCAAAAAAAAAATTTTTTTCAACTTTTTTCAATTTTACTCCCGTGGGATATATATTCTAACCACACACATTTGGAACTCTCCTGGGGTACCCTCACACATATTATTCCCTCATTTAGTAGATATTTTCACAAAAAAGTGAAACTTTCAAAAATCCAGAAAATTGGCTGAAAACGACTAAATATCAAGGACTCATTGGGCGAATCGCTCTGGAACTGAAATCAGAAAGCTCACTGACATTTCCCCTATTTGAAAGTCTGATAAACGCCGGAAAAATAACTAAGTCCAAAAAAAATTTTTTTTCAACTTTTTTCAATTTTAGCCCCGTGGGATATATATTCTACCCACACACATTTGGAACTCTCCTGGGGTACCCTCACACATATTATTCCCTCATCTAGTGGATATTCTCACAAAAAAGTGAAATTTTCAAAAATCAAGAAAATTGGCTGAAAACGACTAAATATCAAGGACTCATTGGTCGAATTGCTCTGGAACTGAAATCGGAACGCTCACTGACATTTCCCCTATCTGAAAGTCTGATAAACGTCGGAAAAATGACTAAGTCCAAAAAAAATTTTTTTTTTACTTTTTTCAATTTTACCCCTGTGGGATATATATTCTACCCACACACATTTGGAACTCTCCTGTGTTACCCTCACACATATTATTCCCTCATTTAGTGGATATTTTCATAAAAAAGAGAAATTTTCAAAAATCCAGAAAATTGGCAGAAAACGACTAAATATCAAGGACTCATTGGGCGAATCGCTCTGGAACTGAAATCGGAATGCTCACTGACATTTCCCCTATCTGAAAATCTGATAAACGTCGGAAAAATGACTAAGTCCAAAAAAAAATTTTTTTAAACTTTTTTCAATTTACCCCCATGGGATAAATATTCTACCCACACACATTTGGAACTCTCCTGGGGTACCCTCACACATATTATTCCCTCATTTAGTGGATATTTTCACAAAAAAGTGACATTTTCAAAAATCCAGAAAATTGGCTGAAAACGACTAAATATCAAGGACTCCTTGGGCGAATCGCTCTGGAACTGAAATCGGAACGCTCACTGACATTTCCACTATCTGAAAGTCTGATAAATGCCGGAAAAATGACTAAGTCCAAAAAAAAATTTTTTTTAACTTTTTTCAATTTTACCCCAGGGGGATATATATTCTACCCACACACATTTGGAACTCTCCTGGGGTACCCTCACACATATTATTCCCTCATTTAGTGGATATTTTCACAAAAAAGTGAAACTTTCAAAAATCCAGAAAATTGGCTGAAAACGAATAAATATCAAGGACTCATTGGGCGAATCGCTCTGGAACTGAAATCAGAACGCTCACTGACATTTCCCCTATTTGAAAGTCTGATAAACGCCGGAAAAATAACTAAGTCCAAAAAAAATTTTTTTTCAACTTTTTTCAATTTTAGCCCCGTGGGATATATATTCTACCCACACACATTTGGAACTCTCCTGGGGTACCCTCACACATATTATTCCCTCATTTAGTAGATATTTTCACAAAAAAGTGAAACTTTCAAAAATCCAGAAAATTTGCTGAAAACGACTAAATATCACGGACTCATTGGGCGAATCGCTCTGGAACTGAAATCAGAACGCTCACTGACATTTCCCCTATTTGAAAGTCTGATAAACGCCGGAAAAATAACTAAGTCTAAAAAAAAAATTTTTTCAACTTTTTTCAATTTTAGCCCCGTGGGATATATATTCTACCCACACACATTTGGAACTCTCCTGTGGTACCCTCACACATATTATTCCCTCATCTAGTGGATATTCTCACAAAAAAGTGAAATTTTCAAAAATCAAGAAAATTGGCTGAAAACGACTAAATATCAAGGACTCATTGGGCGAATCGCTCTGGAACTGAAATCAGAACGCTCACTGACATTTCCCCTATTTGAAAGTCTGATAAACGCCGGAAAAATAACTAAGTCCAAAAAAAAAATTTTTTCAACTTTTTTCAATTTTAGCCCCGTGGGATATATATTCTACCCACACACATTTGGAACTATCCTGGGGTACCCTCACACATATTATTCCCTCATTTAGTGGATATTTTCATAAAAAAGAGAAATTTTCAAAAATCCAGAAAATTTGCAGAAAACGACTAAATATCAAGGACTCATTGGGCGAATCGCTCTGGAACTGAAATCGGAATGCTCACTGACATTTCCCCTATCTGAAAATCTGATAAACGTCGGAAAAATGACTAAGTCCAAAAAAAATTTTTTTAAAACTTTTTTCAATTTACCCCCATGGGATATATATTCAACCCACACACATTTGGTACTCTCCTGTGGTACCCTCACACATATTATTCCCTCATTTAGTGGATATTGTCACAAAATAGTGACATTTTCAAAAATCCAGAAATTTGGCTGAAAACGACTAAATATCAAGGACTCATTGGGCGAATCGCTCTGGAACTGAAATCGGAACGCTCACTGACATTTCCACTATCTGAAAGTCTGATAAACGCCGGAAAAATGACTAAGTCCAAAAAAAAAATTTTTTCAACTTTTTTCAATTTTACCCCCGTGGGATATATATTCTACCCACACACATTTGGAACTCTCCTGGGGTACCCTCACACATATTATTCCCTCATTTAGTGGATATTGTCACAAAAAAGTGAAACTTTCAAAAATCCAGAAAATTGGCTGAAAACGACTAAATATCAAGGACTCATTGGGCGAATCGCTCTGGAACTGAAATCGGAATGCTCACTGACATTTCCCCTATCTGAAAGTCTGATGAACGCCGGAAAAATGACTAAGTCCAAAAAAATTTTTTTTTCAACTTTTTTCAATTTTACTCCCGTGGGATATATATTCTAACCACACACATTTGGAACTCTCCTGGGGTACCCTCACACATATTATTCCCTCATTTAGTAGATATTTTCACAAAAAAGTGAAACTTTCAAAAATCCAGAAAATTGGCTGAAAACGACTAAATATCAAGGACTCATTGGGCGAATCGCTCTGGAACTGAAATCAGAACGCTCACTGACATTTCCCCTATTTGAAAGTCTGATAAACGCCGGAAAAATAACTAAGTCCAAAAAAAATTTTTTTTCAACTTTTTTCAATTTTAGCCCCGTGGGATATATATTCTACCCACACACATTTGGAACTCTCCTGGGGTACCCTCACACATATTATTCCCTCATTTAGTGGATATTTTCACAAAAAAGTGAAATTTTTAAAAATCCAGAAAATTGGCTGAAAACGACTAAATATCAAGGACTCATTGGGCGAATCGCTCTGGAACTGAAATCAGAACGCTCACTGACATTTCCCCTATCTGAAAGTCTTGATAAACGTCGGAAAAATGACTAAGTCCAAAAAAAATATTTTTTAAACTTTTTTCAATTTTACTCCCGTGGGATATATATTCTAACCACACACATTTGGAACTCTCCTGGGGTACCCTCACACATATTATTCCCTCATTTAGTAGATATTTTCACAAAAAAGTGAAACTTTCAAAAATCCAGAAAATTGGCTGAAAACGACGAAATATCAAGGACTCATTGGGCGAATCGCTCTGGAACTGAAATCAGAACGCTCACTGACATTTCCCCTATTTGAAAGTCTGATAAACGCCGGAAAAATAACTATGTCCAAAAAAAATTTTTTTTCAACTTTTTTGAATTTTAGCCCCGTGGGATATACATTCTACCCACACACATTTGGAACTCTCCTGGGGTACCCTCACACATATTATTCCCTCATTTAGTAGATATTTTCACAAAAAAGTGAAACTTTCAAAAATCCAGAAAATTGGCTGAAAACGACTAAATATCAAGGACTCATTGGGCGAATCGCTCTGGAACTGAAATCAGAATGCTCACTGACATTTCCCCTATCTGAAAGTCTGATAAACGCCGGAAAAATAACTAAGTCCAAAAAAAAATTTTTTTCAACTTTTTTCAATTTTAGCCCCGTGGGATATATATTCTACCCACACACATTTGGAACTCTCCTGTGGTACCCTCACACATATTATTCCCTCATCTAGTGGATATTCTCACAAAAAAGTGAAATTTTCAAAAGTCAAGAAAATTGGCTGAAAACGACTAAATATCAAGGACTCATTGGGCGAATTGCTCTGGAACTGAAATCGGAACGCTCACTGACATTTCCCCTATCTGAAAGTCTGATAAACGTCGGAAAAATGACTAAATCCAAAAAAAATTTTTTTTTTACTTTTTTCAATTTTACCCCTGTGGGATATATATTCTACCCACACACATTTGGAACTCTCCTGTGTTACCCTCACACATATTATTCCCTCATTTAGTGGATATTTTCATAAAAAAGAGAAATTTTCAAAAATCCAGAAAATTGGCAGAAAACGACTAAATATCAAGGACTCATTGGGCGAATTGCTCTGGAACTGAAATCGGAATGCTCACTGACATTTCCCCTATCTGAAAATCTGATAAACGTCGGAAAAATGACTAAGTCCAAAAAAATTTTTTTGAAAACTTTTTTCAATTTACCCCCATGGGATATATATTCTACCCACACACATTTGGTACTCTCCTGTGGTACCCTCACACATATTATTCCCTCATTTAGTGGATATTTTCACAAAAAAGTGAAATTTTCAAAAATCCAGAAAATTGGCTGAAAACGACTAAATATCAAGGACTCATTGGGCGAATCACTCTGTAACTGAAATCAGAACGCTCACTGACATTTCCCCTATCTGAAAGTCTGATAAACGCCGGAAAAATGACTAAGTCCAAAAAAAAAAATTTTTTCAACTTTTTTCAATTTTACCCCCGTGGGATATATATTCTACCCACACACATTTGGAACTCTCCTGGGGTACCCTCACACATATTATTCCCTCATTTAGTGGATATTTTCACAAAAAAGTGACATTTTCAAAAATCCAGAAAATTGGCTGAAAACGACTAAATATCAAGGACTCATTGGGCGAATCGCTCTGGAACTGAAATCGGAACGCTCACTGACATTTCCACTATCTGAAAGTCTCATAAACGCCGGAAAAATGACTAAGTCCAAAAAAAAATTTTTTTCAACTTTTTTCAATTTTACCCCCGTAGGACATATATTCTACCCACACACATTTGGAACTCTCCTGGGGTACCCTCACACATATTATTCCCTCATTTAGTGGATATTGTCACAAAAAAGTGAAACTTTCAAAAATCCAGAAAATTGGCTGAAAACGACTAAATATCAAGGACTCATTGGGCGAATCGCTCTGGAACTGAAATCGGAATGCTCACTGACATTTCCCCTATCTGAAAGTCTGATAAACGCCGGAAAAATGACTAAGTCCAAAAAAAAAAAATTTTCAACTTTTTTCAATTTTACCCCCGTGGGATATATATTCTACCCACACACATTTGGAACTCTCCTGGGGTACCCTCACACATATTATTCCCTCATTTAGTGGATATTTTCACAAAAAAGTGAAATTTTCAAAAATCCAGAAATTTGGATGAAAACGACTAAATATCAAGGACTCATTGGGCGAATCGCTCTGGAACTGAAATTGTTATGCTCACTGACATTTCCCCTATCTGAAAGTCTGATAAACGCCGGAAAAATAACTAAGTCCCAAAAAATTTTTTTTAAAACTTTTTTCAATTTACCCCCGTGGGATATATATTCTACCCACACACATTTGGAACTCTCCTGTGGTACCCTCACGCATATTATTCCCTCATTTAGTAGATATTTTCACAAAAAAGTGAAACTTTCAAAAATCCAGAAAATTGTCTGAAAACGACTAAATATCAAGGACTCATTGGGCGAATCGCTCTGGAACTGAAATCAGAACGCTCACTGACATTTCCCCTATCTGAAAGTCTGATAAACGCCGGAAAAATAACTAAGTCCAAAAAAAAATTTTTTTCAACTTTTTTCAATTTTAGCCCCGTGGGATATATATTCTACCCACACACATTTGGAACTCTCCTGTGGTACCCTCACACATATTATTCCCTCATTTAGTGGATATTTTCACAAAAAAGTGAAATTTTTAAAAATCCAGAAAATTGGCTGAAAACGACTAAATATCAAGGACTCATTGGGAGAATCGCTCTGGAACTGAAAATGGTATGCTCACTGACATTTCCAATATCTGAAAGTCTGATAAACGCCGGAAAAATGACTAAGTCCAAAAAAATTTTTTTTAAAACTTTTTTCAATTTACCCCCGTGGGATATATATTCTACCCACACACATTTGGAACTCTGCTGTGGTACCCTCACACATATTATTCCCTCATTTAGTGGATATTTTCACAAAAAAGTGAAACTTTCAAAAATCCAGTAAATTGTCTGAAAACGACTAAATATCAAGGACTCATTGGGCGAATCGCTCTGGAACTGAAATCAGAACGCTCACTGACATTTCCCCTATCTGAAAGTCTGATAAACGCCGGAAAAATGACTAAGTCCAACAAAAAAAAAATTTTCTACTTTTTTCAATTTTACCCCCGTGGGATATATATTCTACCCACACACATTTGGAACTCTCCTGGGGTACCCTCACACATATTATTCCCTCATTTAGTGGATATTTTCACAAAAAAGTGAAATTTTCAAAAATCCAGAAAATTGGCTGAAAACGACTAAATATCAAGGACTCATTGGGCGAATCGCTCTGGAACTGAAATCGGAATGCTCACTGACATTTGCCCTATCTGAAAGTCTGGTAAACGCCGGAAAAATGACTAAGTCCAAAAAAAAAATTTTTAAAACTTCTTTCAATTTACCCCCGTGGGATATATATTCTACCCACACTCATTTGGAACTCTCCTGGGGTACCCTCACACATATTATTCCCTCATTTAGTGGATATTTTCACAAAAAAGTGAAATTTTCAAAAATCCAGAAATTTGGATGAAAACGACTAAATATCAAGGACTCATTGGGCGAATCGCTCTGGAACTGAAATCGGAATGCTCACTGACATTTCCCCTATCTGAAAGTCTGATGAACGCCGGAAAAATGACTAAGTCCAAAAAAATATTTTTTTAAACTTTTTTCAATTTTACTCCCGTGGGATATATATTCTAACCACACACATTTGGAACTCTCCTGGGGTACCCTCACACATATTATTCCCTCATTTAGTAGATATTTTCACAAAAAAGTGAAACTTTCAAAAATCCAGAAAATTGGCTGAAAACGACGAAATATCAAGGACTCATTGGGCGAATCGCTCTGGAACTGAAATCAGAACGCTCACTGACATTTCCCCTATTTGAAAGTCTGATAAACGCCGGAAAAATAACTATGTCCAAAAAAAATTTTTTTTCAACTTTTTTGAATTTTAGCCCCGTGGGATATACATTCTACCCACACACATTTGGAACTCTCCTGGGGTACCCTCACACATATTATTCCCTCATTTAGTAGATATTTTCACAAAAAAGTGAAACTTTCAAAAATCCAGAAAATTGGCTGAAAACGACTAAATATCAAGGACTCATTGGGCGAATCGCTCTGGAACTGAAATCAGAATGCTCACTGACATTTCCCCTATCTGAAAGTCTGATAAACGCCGGAAAAATAACTAAGTCCAAAAAAAAATTTTTTTCAACTTTTTTCAATTTTAGCCCCGTGGGATATATATTCTACCCACACACATTTGGAACTCTCCTGTGGTACCCTCACACATATTATTCCCTCATCTAGTGGATATTCTCACAAAAAAGTGAAATTTTCAAAAGTCAAGAAAATTGGCTGAAAACGACTAAATATCAAGGACTCATTGGGCGAATTGCTCTGGAACTGAAATCGGAACGCTCACTGACATTTCCCCTATCTGAAAGTCTGATAAACGTCGGAAAAATGACTAAATCCAAAAAAAATTTTTTTTTTACTTTTTTCAATTTTACCCCTGTGGGATATATATTCTACCCACACACATTTGGAACTCTCCTGTGTTACCCTCACACATATTATTCCCTCATTTAGTGGATATTTTCATAAAAAAGAGAAATTTTCAAAAATCCAGAAAATTGGCAGAAAACGACTAAATATCAAGGACTCATTGGGCGAATCGCTCTGGAACTGAAATCGGAATGCTCACTGACATTTCCCCTATCTGAAAATCTGATAAACGTCGGAAAAATGACTAAGTCCAAAAAAATTTTTTTGAAAACTTTTTTCAATTTACCCCCATGGGATATATATTCTACCCACACACATTTGGTACTCTCCTGTGGTACCCTCACACATATTATTCCCTCATTTAGTGGATATTTTCACAAAAAAGTGAAATTTTCAAAAATCCAGAAAATTGGCTGAAAACGACTAAATATCAAGGACTCATTGGGCGAATCACTCTGTAACTGAAATCAGAACGCTCACTGACATTTCCCCTATCTGAAAGTCTGATAAACGCCGGAAAAATGACTAAGTCCAAAAAAAAAAATTTTTTCAACTTTTTTCAATTTTACCCCCGTGGGATATATATTCTACCCACACACATTTGGAACTCTCCTGGGGTACCCTCACACATATTATTCCCTCATTTAGTGGATATTTTCACAAAAAAGTGACATTTTCAAAAATCCAGAAAATTGGCTGAAAACGACTAAATATCAAGGACTCATTGGGCGAATCGCTCTGGAACTGAAATCGGAACGCTCACTGACATTTCCACTATCTGAAAGTCTCATAAACGCCGGAAAAATGACTAAGTCCAAAAAAAAATTTTTTTCAACTTTTTTCAATTTTACCCCCGTGGGACATATATTCTACCCACACACATTTGGAACTCTCCTGGGGTACCCTCACACATATTATTCCCTCATTTAGTGGATATTGTCACAAAAAAGTGAAACTTTCAAAAATCCAGAAAATTGGCTGAAAACGACTAAATATCAAGGACTCATTGGGCGAATCGCTCTGGAACTGAAATCGGAATGCTCACTGACATTTCCCCTATCTGAAAGTCTGATAAACGCCGGAAAAATGACTAAGTCCAAAAAAAAAAAATTTTCAACTTTTTTCAATTTTACCCCCGTGGGATATATATTCTACCCACACACATTTGGAACTCTCCTGGGGTACCCTCACACATATTATTCCCTCATTTAGTGGATATTTTCACAAAAAAGTGAAATTTTCAAAAATCCAGAAATTTGGATGAAAACGACTAAATATCAAGGACTCATTGGGCGAATCGCTCTGGAACTGAAATTGTTATGCTCACTGACATTTCCCCTATCTGAAAGTCTGATAAACGCCGGAAAAATAACTAAGTCCAAAAAAATTTTTTTTAAAACTTTTTTCAATTTACCCCCGTGGGATATATATTCTACCCACACACATTTGGAACTCTCCTGTGGTACCCTCACGCATATTATTCCCTCATTTAGTAGATATTTTCACAAAAAAGTGAAACTTTCAAAAATCCAGAAAATTGTCTGAAAACGACTAAATATCAAGGACTCATTGGGCGAATCGCTCTGGAACTGAAATCAGAACGCTCACTGACATTTCCCCTATCTGAAAGTCTGATAAACGCCGGAAAAATAACTAAGTCCAAAAAAAAATTTTTTTCAACTTTTTTCAATTTTAGCCCCGTGGGATATATATTCTACCCACACACATTTGGAACTCTCCTGTGGTACCCTCACACATATTATTCCCTCATTTAGTGGATATTTTCACAAAAAAGTGAAATTTTTAAAAATCCAGAAAATTGGCTGAAAACGACTAAATATCAAGGACTCATTGGGAGAATCGCTCTGGAACTGAAAATGGTATGCTCACTGACATTTCCACTATCTGAAAGTCTGATAAACGCCGGAAAAATGACTAAGTCCAAAAAAATTTTTTTTAAAACTTTTTTCAATTTACCCCCGTGGGATATATATTCTACCCACACACATTTGGAACTCTCCTGTGGTACCCTCACACATATTATTCCCTCATTTAGTGGATATTTTCACAAAAAAGTGAAACTTTCAAAAATCCAGTAAATTGTCTGAAAACGACTAAATATCAAGGACTCATTGGGCGAATCGCTCTGTAACTGAAATCAGAACGCTCACTGACATTTCCCCTATCTGAAAGTCTGATAAACGCCGGAAAAATGACTAAGTCCAACAAAAAAAAAATTTTCTACTTTTTTCAATTTTACCCCCGTGGGATATATATTCTACCCACACACATTTGGAACTCTCCTGGGGTACCCTCACACATATTATTCCCTCATTTAGTGGATATTTTCACAAAAAAGTGAAATTTTCAAAAATCCAGAAAATTGGCTGAAAACGACTAAATATCAAGGACTCATTGGGCGAATCGCTCTGGAACTGAAATCGGAATGCTCACTGACATTTGCCCTATCTGAAAGTCTGGTAAACGCCGGAAAAATGACTAAGTCCAAAAAAAAAATTTTTAAAACTTCTTTCAATTTACCCCCGTGGGATATATATTCTACCCACACTCATTTGGAACTCTCCTGGGGTACCCTCACACATATTATTCCCTCATTTAGTGGATATTTTCACAAAAAAGTGAAATTTTCAAAAATCCAGAAATTTGGATGAAAACGACTAAATATCAAGGACTCATTCAGCGAATCGCTCTGGAACTGAAATCGGAATGCTCACTGACATTTCCCCTATCTGAAAGTCTGATGAACGCCGGAAAAATGACTAAGTCCAAAAAAATTTTTTTGTAAACTTTTTTCAATTTACCCCCGTGGGATATATATTCTACCCACACACATTTGGAACTCTCCTGTGGTACCCTCACACATATTATTCCCTCATTTAGTGCATATTTTCAAAAAAAGTGAAATTTTCAAAAATTCAGAAAATTGGCTGAAAACGACTAAATATCAAGGACTCATTGGGCGAATCATTCTGGAATTGAAATCGTAATGCTCACTGACATTTCCCCTATCTGAAAGTCTTATAAACGCCGGAAAAATGACTAAGTCCAAAAATTTTTTTTTAAAACTTTTTTCAATTTACCCCCGTGGGATATATATTCTACCCACACACATTTGGAACTCTCCTGGGGTACCCTCAAACATATTATTCCCTCATTTAGTGGATATTTTCATAAAAAAGTGAAATTTTCATAAATTCAGAAAATTGGCTGAAAACGACTAAATATCAAGGACTCATTGGGCGAATTGCTCTGGAACTGAAATCGGAATGCTCACTGACATTTCCCCTATCTGAAAGTCTAATTAACGCCGGAAAAATGACTAAGTCCAAAAAAAAATTTTTTTAAACTTTTTTCAATTTACCCCCGTGGTATATATATTCTACCCACACACATTTGGAACTCTCCTGTGGTACCCTCACACATATTATTCCCTCATTTAGTGGATATTTTCACAAAAAAGTGAAATTTTCAAAAATCCAGAAAATTGGCTGAAAACGACTAAATATCAAGGACTCATTGGGCGAATTGCTCTGGAATTGAAATCGGAATGCTCACTGACATTTCCCCTATCTGAAAGTCTGATAAACGCCGGAAAAATGACTAAGTCCAAAAAAAAATTTTTTTCAACTTTTTTCAATTTTACCCCTGTGGGATATATATTCTACCCACACACATTTGGAACTCTCCTGGGGTACCCTCACACATATTATTCCCTCTTTTAGTGGATATTTTCACAAAAAAGTGAAACTTTCAAAAATCCAGAAAATTGGCTGAAAACGACTAAATATCAAGGACTCATTGGGCGAATCGCTCTGGAACTGAAATCAGAACGCTCACTGACATTTCCCCTATCTGAAAGTCTGATAAACGCCGGAAAAATGACTAAGTCTAAAAAAAAAAATTTTTCAACTTTTTTAATTTTACCCCGGTGGGATATATATTCTACCCACACACATTTGGAACTCTCCTGGGGTACCCTCACACATATTATTCCCTCATTTAGTGGATATTTTCACAAAAAAGTGAAACTTTCAAAAATCCAGAAAATTGGCTGAAAACGACTAAATATCAAGGACTCATTGGGCGAATCGCTCTGGAACTGAAATCAGAACGCTCACTGACATTTCCCCTATCTGAAAGTCTGATAAACGCCGGAAAAATAACTAAGTCGAAAAAAAATTTTTTTTCAACTTTTTTAAATTTTAGCCCCGTGGGATATATATTCTAACCACACACATTTGGAAATCTCCTGTGGTACCCTCACACATATTATTCCCTCATTTAGTGGATATTTTCACAAAAAAGTGAAATTTTTAAAAATCCAGAAAATTGGCTGAAAACGACTAAATATCAAGGACTCATTGGGCGAATCGCTCTGGAACTGAAATTGGTATGCTCACTGACATTTCCCCTATCTGAAAGTCTGATAAACGCCGGAAAAATGACTAAGTCCAAAAAAAAATTTTTTAAAACTTCTTTCAATTTACCCCCGTGGGATATATATTCTACCCACACACATTTGGAACTCTCCTGGGGTACCCTCACACATATTATTCCCTCATTTAGTGGATATTTTCACAAAAAAGTGAAACTTTCAAAAATCCAGAAAATTGGCTGAAAACGACTAAATATCAAGGACTCATTGGGCGAATCGCTCTGGAACTGAAATCAGAACGCTCGCTGACATTTCCCCTATCTGAAAGTCTGATAAACGCCGGAAAAATGACTAAGTCCAAAGAAAAAAATTTTCAACTTTTTTCAATTTACCCCCGTGGGATATATATTCTACCCACACACATTTGGAACTCTCCTGTGGTACCCTCACACATATTATTCCCTCATTTAGTGGATATTTTCATAAAAAAGTGAAATTTTAAAAAATCCAGAAAATTGGCTGAAAACGACTAAATATCAAGGACTCATTGGGCGAATCGCTCTGGAACTGAAATTGGTATGCTCACTGACATTTCCCCTATCTGAAAGTCTGATAAACGCCGGAAAAATGACTAAGTCCCAAAAAAATTTTTTTAAACTTTTTTCTATTTTACCCCCGTGGGATATGTAATCTACCTACACACATTTGGAACTCTCCTGGGGTACCCTCAAACATATTATTCCCTCATTTAGTGGATATTTTCATAAAAAAGTGAAATTTTCAAAAATTCAGAAAATCTGCTGAAAACGTCTAAATATCAAGGACTCATTGGGCGAATCACTCTGTAACTGAAATCGGAATGCTCACTGACATTTCCCCTATCTGAAAGTCTGATAAACGCCGGAAAAATGACTAAGTCCCAAAAAAAATTTTTTAAAACTTTTTTCAATTTAACCCCGTGGGATATATATTCTACCCACACACATTTGGAACTCTCCTGTGGTACCCTCACACATATTATTCCCTCATTTAGTGGATATTTTCACAAAAAAGTGAAACTTTCAAAAATCCAGAAAATTGGCTGAAAACGACTAAATATCAAGGACTCATTGGGCGAATCACTCTGGAACTGAAATCAGAACGCTCACTGACATTTCCCCTATCTGAAAGTCTGATAAACGCCGGAAAAATAACTAAGTCGAAAAAAATTTTTTTTTCAACTTTTTTAAATTTTAGCCCCGTGGGATATATATTCTAACCACACACATTTGGAACTCTCCTGTGGTACCCTCACACATATTATTCCCTCATTTAGTGGATATTTTCACAAAAAAGTGAAACTTTCAAAAATCCAGAAAATTGGCTGAAAACGACTAAATATCAAGGACTCATTGGGTGAATCGCTCTGGAACTGAAATCAGAACGCTCGCTGACATTTCCCCTATCTGAAAGTCTGATAAACGCCGGAAAAATGACTAAGTCCAAAGAAAAAAAATTTCAACTTTTTTCAATTTACCCCCGTGGGATATATATTCTACCCACACACATTTGGAACTCTCCTGGGGTACCCTCACACATATTATTCCCTCATTTAGTGGATATTTTCACAAAAAAGTGAAACTTTCAAAAATCCAGAAAATTGGCTGAAAACGACTAAATATCAAGGACTCATTGGGCGAATCGCTCTGGAACTGAAATCAGAACGCTCGCTGACATTTCCCCTATCTGAAAGTCTGATAAACGCCGGAAAAATGACTAAGTCCAAAGAAAAAAATTTTCAACTTTTTTCAATTTACCCCCGTGGGATATATATTCTACCCACACACATTTGGAACTCTCCTGTGGTACCCTCACACATATTATTCCCTCATTTAGTGGATATTTTCATAAAAAAGTGAAATTTTAAAAAATCCAGAAAATTGGCTGAAAACGACTAAATATCAAGGACTCATTGGGCGAATCGCTCTGGAACTGAAATTGGTATGCTCACTGACATTTCCCCTATCTGAAAGTCTGATAAACGCCGGAAAAATGACTAAGTCCCAAAAAAATTTTTTTAAACTTTTTTCTATTTTACCCCCGTGGGATATGTAATCTACCTACACACATTTGGAACTCTCCTGGGGTACCCTCAAACATATTATTCCCTCATTTAGTGGATATTTTCATAAAAAAGTGAAATTTTCAAAAATTCAGAAAATCTGCTGAAAACGTCTAAATATCAAGGACTCATTGGGCGAATCACTCTGTAACTGAAATCGGAATGCTCACTGACATTTCCCCTATCTGAAAGTCTGATAAACGCCGGAAAAATGACTAAGTCCCAAAAAAAATTTTTTAAAACTTTTTTCAATTTAACCCCGTGGGATATATATTCTACCCACACACATTTGGAACTCTCCTGTGGTACCCTCACACATATTATTCCCTCATTTAGTGGATATTTTCACAAAAAAGTGAAACTTTCAAAAATCCAGAAAATTGGCTGAAAACGACTAAATATCAAGGACTCATTGGGCGAATCACTCTGGAACTGAAATCAGAACGCTCACTGACATTTCCCCTATCTGAAAGTCTGATAAACGCCGGAAAAATAACTAAGTCGAAAAAAATTTTTTTTTCAACTTTTTTAAATTTTAGCCCCGTGGGATATATATTCTAACCACACACATTTGGAACTCTCCTGTGGTACCCTCACACATATTATTCCCTCATTTAGTGGATATTTTCACAAAAAAGTGAAACTTTCAAAAATCCAGAAAATTGGCTGAAAACGACTAAATATCAAGGACTCATTGGGTGAATCGCTCTGGAACTGAAATCAGAACGCTCGCTGACATTTCCCCTATCTGAAAGTCTGATAAACGCCGGAAAAATGACTAAGTCCAAAGAAAAAAAATTTCAACTTTTTTCAATTTACCCCCGTGGGATATATATTCTACCCACACACATTTGGAACTCTCCTGGGGTACCCTCACACATATTATTCCCTCATTTAGTGGATATTTTCACAAAAAAGTGAAACTTTCAAAAATCCAGAAAATTGGCTGAAAACGACTAAATATCAAGGACTCATTGGGCGAATCGCTCTGGAACTGAAATCAGAACGCTCACTGACATTTCCCCTATCTGAAAGTCTGATAAACGCCGGAAAAATGACTAAGTCCAAAAAAATATTTTTTAAACCTTTTTTCAATTTTAGCCCCGTGGGATAAATATTCTACCCACACACATTTGGAACTCTCCTGTGGTACCCTCACACATATTATTCCCTCATTTAGTGGATATTTTCACAAAAAAGTGAAATTTTCAAAAATCCAGAAAATTGGCTGAAAACGACTAAATATCAAGGACTCATTGGGCGAATTGCTCTGTAACTGAAATCCGAACACTCACTGACATTTCCCCTATCTGAAAGTCTGATAAACGCCGGAAAAATGAATAAGTCCCAAAAAAAATTTTTTTCAACTTTTTTCAATTTTACCCCCGTGGGATATATATTCTACCCACAAACATTTGGAACTCTCCTGGGGTACCCTCACACATATTATTCCCTCATTTAGTGGATATTTTCACAAAAAATTGAAATTTTCAAAAATCCAGAAAATTGGCTGAAAACGACTAAATATCAAGGACTCATTGGGCGAATCGCTCTGTAACTGAAATCAGAACACTCACTGACATTTCCCCTATCTGAAAGTCTGATAAACGCCGGAAAAATGACTAAGTCCAAAAAAAAATTTTTTAAAACTTTTTTCAATTTAACCCCGTGGGATATATATTCTACCCACACACATTTGGAACTCTCCTGTGGTACCCTCACACATATTATTCCCTCATTTAGTGGATATTTTCATAAAAAAGTTAAATTTTCAAAAATCTAGAAAATTGCCTGAAAACGACTAAATATCAAGGACTCATTGGGCGAATTGCTCTGGAATTGAAATCGGAATGCTCACTGACATTTCCCCTATCTGAAAGTCTGATAAACGCCGGAAAAATGACTAAGTGCAAAAAAAAATTTTTTTCATCTTTTTTCAATTTTACCCCCGTGGGATATATATTCTACCCACACATATTTTGAACTCTCCTGGGGTACCCTCACACATATTATTCCCTCATTTAGTGGATATTTTCACAAAAAAGTGAAACTTTCAAAAATCCAGAAAATTGGCTGAAAACGACTAAATATCAAGGACTCATTGGGCGAATCGCTCTGGAACTGAAATCAGAACGCTCACTGACATTTCCCCTATCTGAAAGTCTGATAAATAGAGATGAGCGTTGTTCTACTCGAACTGTTCGCCAATCTCAAATTCGAGCTGTTTTGGGCGGTGTTCGAGCCGGTCGGCGAACACGAACAATTTGAGAAAAATTCGGCTGTTCGAGGTTATGTTCGATAACTGTTCGTGCACCAAAATCATAACTGGATTTTTTCTCAGTAATGATGAAAATTAATGTTAATACGCAGTTTGAGTGTACAGCGGGGCGGGGGGAGGGGCAGGGGATGGATCTCTGCAGGAACAATGAAGATCTCCATTTTTTTTTCTCTTTCCCGCATTTGCAGTGGGGAGGTGCAATCTGTCAGCCTATCAGCAGCGCACACACGGAGCGAAGTGCTTTTTTTCACACAAGCAAGGGCATGTGTGATTGGCAGTGTATGTCACATGTCCTTGCCCTATAAGACCAAGCCATTTTCCCCGTCGCCACCATTTTCTCACTGCTGCAGCTGCGTGTTAGACGGCACCGCTGTTGCTGTGTGCGCTATACCTTGTTAATTTCAAGCCAATTTTCGCACAAATATACAGATAGCTTGGGAGTAGGGAATAGTTGTGATTGCAGTCCTTTTAAGGACTAGGTTACAGCATTTCCTACGACTTTTATCAGGCAGGTCTGTGCTCTTAAATAGATAGATTGTGGGAGTAAAGACTAATTGTAATTGGAGTCCTTTTCAGGACTAGGTTACATCAGTTCCTATCAGTTTTTGCCAGGCAGGTCTGTGCCAGTGCTGTGCAAGTTTTTTTCACAGCATTTGGCTGAATCTAGCAAAGCTAATCCTTTTTGGCCTATTGCAGAGTGTGTTAGTCAGTGGAGTAGCCTATCTGTGTTGCAAGATATACCACCTGTGTATAGAATACCAATTTTTTTACTGCACCTAGTGAAGTAAAATCTTTTGGGCATAGCATCATTCTATTAGTCCATCTATACTGACCTCCATCAGGTTGCAAACTGAATATAATTTTTTTCTGCATCTAGCTCTGAAAAAATATTTGGGCTTCTAGCAGTGTGTGGGACTTGGTCTATTAGTCCATCTATACTGACCTCCATCAGGTTGCAAATTAAAAATAATTTTTTTCTTCATTTAGCTCTGAAAAAATATTTGGGCTTCTAGCAGTGTGTGGGACTTGTTCTATTAGTCCTTCTATACTGACCTCCAGCAGGTTGCAAATTGAATATAATTTTTTTCTGCATCTAGCTCTGAAAAAATATTTGGGCTTCTAGCGGTGTGTGGGACTTGGTCTATTAGTCCATCTATACTGACCTCCATCAGGTTGCAAATTAAAAATAATTTTTTTCTGCATCTAGCTCTGAAAAAATATTTGGGCTTCTAGCAGTGTGTGGGACTTGGTCTATTAGTCCATCTATACTGACCTCCATCAGGTTGCAAATTAAAAATAATTTTTTTCTTCATTTATCTCTGAAAAAATATTTGGGCTTCTAGCAGCGTGTGGGACTTGTTCTATTAGTCCATCTATACTGACCTCCATCAGGTTGCAAATTAAAAATAATTTTTTTCTGCATCTAGCTCTGAAAAAATATTTGGGCTTCTAGCAGTGTGTGGGACTTGGTCTATTAGTCCTTCTATACTGACCTCCATCAGGTTGCAAATTAAAAATAATTTTTTTCTGCATCTAGCTCTGAAAAAATATTTGGGCTTCTAGCAGTGTGTGGGACTTGGTCTATTAGTCCATCTATACTGACCTCCATCAGGTTGCAAATTGAATAAAAAAATTTTCTGCATCTAGCTCTGAAAAAATATTTGGGCTTCTAGCGGTGTGTGGGACTTGGTCTATTAGTCCATCTATACTGACCTCCATCAGGTTGCAAATTAAAAATAATTTTTTTCTGCATCTAGCTCTGAAAAAATATTTGGGCTTCTAGCAGTGTGTGGGACTTGGTCTATTAGTCCATCTATACTGACCTCCATCAGGTTGCAAATTAAAAATATTTTTTTTCTTCATTTAGCTCTGAAAAAATATTTGGGCTTCTAGCAGTGTGTGGGACTTGTTCTATTAGTCCTTCTATACTGACGTCCAGCAGGTTGCAAATTGAATATCATTTTTTTCTGCATCTAGCTCTGAAAAAATATTTGGGCTTCTAGCGGTGTGTGGGACTTGGTCTATTAGTCCATCTATACTGACCTCCATCAGGTTGCAAATTAAAAATAATTTTTTTCTGCATCTAGCTCTGAAAAAATATTTGGGCTTCTAGCAGTGTGTGGGACTTGGTCTATTAGTCCATCTATACTGACCTCCATCAGGTTGCAAATTAAAAATAATTTTTTTCTGCATCTAGCTCTGAAAAAATATTTGGGCTTCTAGCAGTGTGTGGGACTTGGTCTATTAGTCCATCTATACTGACCTCCATCAGGTTGCAAATTAAAAATAATTTTTTTCTTCATTTAGCTCTGAAAAAATATTTGGGCTTCTAGCAGTGTGTGGGACTTGTTCTATTAGTCCTTCTATACTGACCTCCAGCAGGTTGCAAATTGAATATAATTTTTTTCTGCATCTAGCTCTGAAAAAATATTTGGGCTTCTAGCGGTGTGTGGGACTTGGTCTATTAGTCCATCTATACTGACCTCCATCAGGTTGCAAATTAAAAATAATTTTTTTCTGCATCTAGCTCTGAAAAAATATTTGGGCTTCTAGCAGTGTGTGGGACTTGGTCTATTAGTCCATCTATACTGACCTCCATCAGGTTGCAAATTGAATAAAAAAAATTTCTGCATCTAGCTCTGAAAAAATATTTGGGCTTCTAGCGGTGTGTGGGACTTGGTCTATTAGTCCATCTATACTGACCTCCATCATTTTGCAAATTAAAAATAATTTTTTTCTGCATCTAACCCAGCCAATAGTTTTGGCCTAATACCACAGTTTGGCCACTCAGCTCTGCTCGGTTACCATCCATTGTTTTTATGTGCAAACAACTCCAGAGTTGTGAATTAGTTAACCACCAAAATGAGTGGAAAAAGGCCTACTGCTGGTGGAAAGGGGAATAGGCGTGTTGGGAAGGGGAAAAAAGGTTGTGTCCGTGGGGTAGGTGCAGAAGAAAGACCATCTTCCAGCCAAACTAAAATGTCTACTTCTTTTAGCGGACAATGTGATAAGATCCCTTTCTTACGGCCACGCCAATCGCTACAAATTCCAGATGAGGCACAAAAACAGCAGGTGCTTCAACGGATATCAAGTGCTCCTTTAAGTGGGCTCTCCTCCACATCAACTTCAACATCACAAATACTCCAGTCCTCAAAGGTGTCACCCAAATCGCACTTGCTTCCTC
The DNA here is from genome assembly GCF_046119375.1 of Phyllobates terribilis. Taxonomy (NCBI): domain Eukaryota; kingdom Metazoa; phylum Chordata; class Amphibia; order Anura; family Dendrobatidae; genus Phyllobates; species Phyllobates terribilis. Next base: position 364,684,213 of record NW_027362764.1, on the reverse strand, counting down.
ACAGCTCCCAAATCTCCAGCTGCCCGTCTGAGTATGAGGTAGAACAGATGGTTGAGTCTGCAGAGCTGTTTACTCATACTATAGCCTGGGAATCAGAGGTCGACTCCAGCGCTTCTGTGAATCCAGACGAGGAAATGATCTGCACTGATGCCCAGAATCTTTATGAGTCGGATCCAGGACCAGACGCAGAAGGTTCTGACCATAATGTAGACCCTCATTCCCAAACTGTAACTCCTGTTGGTGGAGACAATGAGGAAGACGATGATAAGACTCAAATACCTGATTGGAGCGACAAGTTTAGTTTTTTGTCAGGGCAGGAACAGGTTGGCTCTGAGGACGACGGGTGTGATAACGCACAGGGTGATGATGATGAGGTCGGAGATCCCACTTACTGTCAACCCACAGTCAGCCAAGAGATGAGGTCAGCAGAGGAGGTGGAGGAAGATGCTAGTGACGACGAGGTCAGGTTGCGCCTTCCTGGACAGAGACGTAGTACTGGAAGCACGTCAACAACTGCATCCTCAAACACAACTCTGCCTCTCACCACAAGTCGTGGTGGCTCTTCAGGTCGCATGGGTGCTAAGCCTTGCATAGCCTGGGCATTTTTTCAGATCGATAAAGATGACCCAACTCGTGTTATCTGTAACATTTGTCAGCAAAAGCTAAGTAGAGGCCAAAAAATACATAGTTTGAGTACTTCATGCATGAACCGGCACATGGACATGAAGCATAAGTTGCAGTGGGAAGCTCAGTGTGCTACAATGCGGTCTAGCCGGCCGGGCCAACCACCGTCTGCCATATCTTGTGCATCCGCGGCCTCTTCATCCTCTGTGACTGGGGGGACAGCAGTCACACCTGTTTTGGGGCGCAGACCTGCCACCTCTTTACCCGCAACAGCCAGCGTGATTGGCAGGTCATCATTTTCTTTGGAGGTGGTAACACCAGCTGATCTTGAGCGCTGTCCGACATCGATAGCACCACCTTTGGATCAAGGCAACCTAACATGTCCGCCTGCATCTTCCTCACAGACCAGCAGTTTGCCGGGGACACCCTTATCAACCCCGTCTAAGCACAATAGCCAGCCCTCGGTCCCTCATATGTGGACAAGTAAAAGACCATTTCCTCCTAGCCATGAGAAAGCTAAGAGGTTGAATTTCACCATCTGCAAGCTCTTGGCTACAGAAATGCTGCCTTTCCGCCTGGTGGACACAGAGGATTTTCGAGACCTTATGTCCGTCGCAGTGCCCCAGTACCAGATGCCCAGTCGGCACTACTTCTCAAAGAAAGGTGTGCCTGCGCTCCACCAGCATGTCGCACACAACATCACCGCTTCTTTGAGAAACTCTGTGTGTGACAGGGTGCATTTCACCACAGACACTTGGACGAGTAGGCATGGACAGGGGCGTTACATGTCGCTGACTGGGCACTGGGTAACTATGGTGACAGCAGGACAAGGGGCTGCTGTCCAAGTCTTGCCGTCCCCACGAGTTGTGCGTCAATCCTCTTTATGTCATTTTTCCTCCACTGCTTCTGCCTCCTCAACCTCCTCTCGGTCTTCCACCTGCACCCAAAGCCTGTCTGGTCATGCCACAAGCTTTCTAACTGCGCAGAAGGGATCCTGCACACCTCCTTACTATGCTGGCAGTAGGGCTCAACGTCATCAGGCGGTTTTTACATTGAAATGTCTGGGAAATGTGAGTCACACAGCTGAGGAGTTGTGGTGAGCTCTGGAGAACCAATTTCATGAATGGTTGTCTCCACTGGACCTGAAACCAGGGAAGGCCGTGTGCGACAATGCTGCTAACCTGGGTGCGGCCCTTCGCCGGGGCAATGTCACACACGTGCCTTGTATGGCTCACGTGTTGAACCTGGTTGTCCAGCAATTTTTAGCCCACTATCCCAGACTAGATGGCCTTCTGCAGAGGGCACGGTCGCTGTGTGCTCACTTCCGCCGTTCGCATCCCGCAGCTCAGCGACTTACATCTCTACAGAAGTCGTTGGGCCTGCCACTTCACCGGCTAAAATGCGATGTGCCTACCCGGTGGAATTCAACTCTGCACATGTTGCAGTGACTGTGGCAGCACCGACAAGCCCTGGTGCAATACGTTCTGACGTATAGCCTGGGCCAACGAGATTCAGAGGTGGGGCAAATCACGCTGGAGGAGTGGTCTCAGATCAGGGACCTATGCACCCTTCTGCACAGTTTTGAAATGGCGACGAAGATGTTTAGTGCTGACGATGCCATTATCAGCATGACTATTCCGGTGATTTACATGCTGGAGCACATGTTAAACAGAATTCGGAGTCAGGTGGTGGCACAAGAGGAGGTGGAGGAAGTAGAGGAGGAGGAGTTGTATGCGGAAGGGCTAACATCTGCAAGGTCCAGACGGTCGGCAGCACCAGGGCGGCAGGCATGTGAGGGTGGGGGAGATGATTTTACCAGGGCGCATGGTAGCAGCCAAACTAGTGAGGAAGGTGCAGGAGCCCAGGAAGAAGTGGAGGACGAACTGATGGAAGACTCATCAGATGAGGGAGACCTTGATCACATTTCTGTTGTGCGAGGTTGGGGGGAGAGGACAGAGGAAGGAAGCATGATTGTTACCTCGCCACCAACACAACAGGGACTTGGTGCTCCTGGATGCGCAACACACATGAGTGCCTTCTTGCTGCACTACCTGCAACATGACCCTCGAATTGTGAGAATTAGAAATAATCCTGACTACTGGGTTGCCACACTGTTAGATCCCCGGTACAAAAGTAAATTTGCAGAAATTATTCCTGCCATAGAAAGGGATGCACGCATGCAGGAGTATCAGCAGAGACTGTTGCAGAATCTTACATGTGCTTTTCCACAAAATACCAGTGGTGCACGTAGTGAATCTCACAGTTCCATCTTGCCAACCGTGGGACCGTCAAGTGTTCAGCACTCAAACCGTAACAGAACCACAGTATCTGCTGGTAACATCAATTTTGCGGAATCATTTCACCACTTTTTTAGCCCATCCTTTGCAAGGCCACAGGAGACAAGAAGTCTGACACATAGTCAACGCCTAGAGACGATGGTACAGGAGTATCTCCAAGTAAACATTGAAGCCACGACTGTGTCACTGGACCCTTGCTCTTTTTGGGCTTCCAATCTGGATAAATGGCCGGAGCTAGCCACTTACGCCTTGGAGATCTTGTCATGCCCCGCAGCCAGCGTTCTGTCTGAACGTGTGTTCAGCGCTGCTGGTGGTGTGCTGACAGATAAGCGCACGCGGCTCTCCACTGATAATGTAGACAGACTCACGTTCATAAAGATGAACAAATCATGGATCCGAAACGACTTTTCTACCCCTGTGTCATCCTGGGGAGAGTAAAAGCTTGATGATTGGTTAAAATCACCCTACCAACCGTTTTAAGCTTTCAAATTACTAATCATGTTTATCTGTATCTTGACTGGAAAATAATTTGGGCTTTGTAGCAGTGTGCAGCACTGATCCTATTAGGCCATCTATAATAAGCTTCACCAGATTTAAAATTAAAAATAATTTTTAGCTGCATCTAGCCCGGAAAATAATTTTGGGGCTCCGAGATGCGCAAGACACATAAGTGCCTTCTTGCTGCACTACCTGCAGCATGACCCTCATATTGTCAGAATTCGAAGTAATCATGACTACTGGGTTGCCACACTCTTAGATCCCCCAAACTTTTCGATCAACCTTTTCATTTTAACAAAGACCAAAAAAATGGTCATTTTTGAAATTATAAGCATTAGCAGGTTGTTAGAAACTGAAATCAAACAGTTTTCAACTCAAAACTTTATTCTAGGTGATGTTACATTTTCACATAGGACCCCTTGTTCGAAAGGAGCTTCTGAACTCTCTCGTCCATTGAATTTGTCAGGTTTGGATGGTTTCTGCTTCAATTGTTTTGCATGAGGACAGAATACCCTCCCAGAGCTGTTGCTTAGATGTGAACTGCCTCCCGCCATCATAGACACTCCTATTAATGATGCTCCAAAGGTTCTGAATGGGGTAGAGGTCAGGGGAGCATGGGGGTCACACCATAAGTTTGTCCCCTTTTATGTCCATATCAGCCAGAGATGCAGATGTTTTATGTGCAGCATGAGATGGTGCATTATCATGCAGAAAAATGATCTTGCTGTGAAATACACGGTTCTTCTTCTTGAACCATGGCAGGAAGTGCTGTTTGAGAAAATCCACATACATTATGGAGTTCATCTTTAGCGCCTTCAGGGATCCTAAAGGGGCCGACAATCTCTCTCCCCATGATTCCAGCCCAAAACATTACTCCACCTCCTCCTTGTTGGCGCTGTAGCCATGTTTGCGTGGGGTGTCCATCAACCAGCCATCCTCCACTCCATTCATCTGGACCATCGAGCGCTGCACGGCACTCATCCGTGAACAAAACAGTTTTGAAATCAGTCTTCATGTAATGTTTGGCCCACTGGAGCCGTTTCTGCTTGTGTGAAGTGGATAGAGGAGGTCGACAGGATGGCGTATGCACAGCTGCAAACCTCTGAAGGACCCTGCATCTTGTTGTTCGGGGGACGTTGGAGGCACAAGCAGCTTCAAAAACTTGTCTGCTGCTATGACAAGGCTTTTTTGCCGCTGCTCTTTCAACCTGACGTAATTGCCTGTAGGAAAGAGTCCTCAATTTGCCCTTATCAGCACGCACACGTGTGTACTGTGAATCAGCTACATACTTCTTGATTGCCAAGACACTTCATCCTGATCATCGCACAATGTTGATTGTAGTCATGCCTTGACCTAAACACTCCACAATTTGTTGCTTCTCAGCAGCCGACACATCCTTTTTCTTTCCCATTTTGGCAGAAAATGTAGGCTGCTTAATAATGTGAGAGAGCCTTCTTAAGTAGTCTTGCCTTTCATTGGACACACCTGCCAAACTAATTAGCACAGGTGTCTGCAATTGCTTACAGTGATATAAAGAGCCCTGACACACATCACCATCAATGAGTTTAACTGACAAACAAACAAATTCTTCCCTTATCACTCCTAAACACTTTTTGCATAATAACTTGGAACGCGGTGTACATGTGCTTTTCCACAAAACACCAGTGGTTCACGTAGTGAATCTTACAGTTCTAACTTGCCAACCGTGGTCTGTATGGAATTGTTCAATAAAGGGCCCAAAATTAAGATAACATAGATGGGAGAGGTCTCTATGAATAGGAATTCCTAAGTATTTGATACCCTGTGAGGGCCAGGCAAAGGGAAAGTTGGACTGGATGGAATCCTATATGGATTTAGGGAGGGAGACATCGAGGGCCTCAGACTTCGCTGCATTGATTTTAAAATTTTACCATGTAACAAAGTGATCTATTTCAGCCATAACAGCAGGGATGGATATATGTGATTGAGTGATATATACTAGGACATCATCAGCAAATAGAGAGCACTTGTACTCGGTGCCTCCCACCTCAATCCACCTAATATTGGGGTTATGGCGAATTGATGAGAGCAGGTGCTCCGTCACTAGGATGTATAAGAGAGGGGACAGAGGACATCCCTGCCTTGTCCCATTGGTGATTGTGAAAGGTGATGAAAATGTTCTGACGCACCCCCTGGGCCTTGGGACACCCGGAGCCGGACCCTTTTTGGTGGATGCTGGTGGTTGTAGTCTTCGTGGCGGCGATCCGGTTCCGTGGCTCAGGGCGGTCAAACCAGTGGCGGAACTATTTATGTGGTTTTGATGTTTAAATGTCCGACTACGCCACCCGTGGATTGCGGTCAGAGTGAACCGCCGCTACAGGGCAGACCGCTAAGGCTGGTGTTGTGGGTGCAGCAGAGCGTAGCATAACTCCCTACGGGAGGAGTATAGCCTCAGGGCAGTGTATGCGGAGGATGGGGGTGATGGTGCAGGGCAGCAGCAGTAACGACACGGAGTCAGTGATGCAGTTCAGGGCCTTTACTCACAGTACTTATTATCCAGACCACGTCTGCAGGTAACGGCTGCCCACGTCGTACTGTGCTCACCAGGTGAGGGGCTCAGACAACTCCCAGATAACTTTGGAGCGCTTCACAGGACCCCCTTTGTGTGTCCTTTGTCTGGCCTTTCTTACCAACACTTTTGTCCGGCTGCCTCGGGCCTCCTCTTGGTAAACTTGGCGCCAGTTTCCCTGACCCTATGTGGTGCCTTCCTAGCGGGTGGAGCAAGGGGCTGCGCCACATAAAATGTCAGAGCCTCCGGTTTCTAGCTGAGGGTCGTTTCCTGCCTCCAATAGTTCGGGGACCGGTCTCCCCCTTTGGCCTGACCCCTCCACGCAGGTGGATTCGGGCGTGCGGTGGCGAATCGCCCGTCCGCACCCCTGGGATCCCTTCATTCCTCGTTCCTGGAGCCTTCTCCGCTCCTCTTCCTTCCTTCTCCCTCTTGCAGGCCTGGGCCTCTGTTACTAGGCCCGCCTCCGGAGCAGAGCTCATGCAGAGCCCCTGCTCCCTGCCACTTCTGCTCAGACTTCTCTGCACTGAACTAAGATGGTGCCCACCTTTTATACTCCCTTCTCAATGCACCCAGGAACTGCTTCCTCCCTGCTCCTGCACTGCAGGGTTCCCCTTCCTCAGTGTTCCCTCCCCCCACTCCAGCCAGGGACAGGGACTGTCGTGCCCATCTCAGGGGCATATTGGTCGCCCTGCCCCACGGCAATGTGGTGTAATGCATGCAGGTGTCGGGTCCTGATCCACACTCCATCCTTATCTGAGAGTGAGATATCACACCTCTGGGTGAGGTGCAATACGTCTGTAGCAACCGAGCCCTCGGTGCTACAGTTCCATTTATCTTCAGCCTAGGTGACGTATTGTGATACAGGGCCGTGATTTTGGCTATAAAAGGGTCCCCTAGACCCCTACCCCAAGCTTTTTAAGAGAATCATATATGGCGTGCCAGGAGACTCTATGGAATGCTTTCTCAGCATCCAACAAGAGTATCTACTTACAAATTTTTAACTGCATCTAGCCCAGGAAATACTTTGTGCCTAGTAGCAGTGTCTGCTAGTCAGCGGATTATCCCGGCTGTTAAGCAAGCTACACCACCTGTAGTTTGGACACTTAATTTTTTCAAAGGAAATGCTTCGGGACCACGGGATACTTAGTGAAGAGCATCAGGAGGCACCCCAAGGCATAGGGGCTGGGACTGGCACTAGGATGCCTTGCGGTGGACAGCCGAGCTCGATCCTTATAAAAGCTTTTTAACTGCAGCAGCTTTAGTGGACGCTACTGGAGCTGGAATTACGCGGCTGCTGGCATGAGACTTGCCCTCCAATAGATCCTTGTAAATGGATTTAAAGTGCATTCATTCAAATTAGAGGGACAATTTAAATTAAAAAGCTTAGAGCTGCCTCCACCACAGGGGGGCTCTCTCGACCCACCAGCGGACAGGCACCAGTATTGGGAGAGGGGGGCTGGCCGTCAGGGTTCACCGCGGCTCTGGCACAAACCCGGCGACACGGAGGTGGCACGGGCAGGAGCGGACTGGCCATCTCGGCTTCTCACTTTTTGGATTTTAGAAGGGCATGACATGCCTATATCTGTGTCTCCCCCTCCTTTTACTCCTCCACCTCTTTTCTATTCGCATGACTATATGTACTTGTCACTTTTCCATGTGTTAGTTGTGTCTTCTGAGCAGTTTGTCAGCTTTTGGACACCTTTGAAGGTGTTTTCTATGTGTTTCTATGTGTTTCTGTTTGCCTGCCATTGGTTTTAACGGTGTTCGAAGGTGTTCGACGAACAGTTCGACGAACAGTTCGGCGAACACACGGGTGTTCGACGAACCGAACCGAACTCGAACACTACGGGGGTGGCTCAACACTACTGATAAACGCCGGAAAAATGACTAAGTCTAAAAAAAAAAAATTTTCAACTTTTTTAATTTTACCCCGGTGGGATATATATTCTACCCACACACATTTGGAACTCTCCTGGGGTACCCTCACACATATTATTCCCTCATTTAGTGGATATTTTCACAAAAAAGTGAAACTTTCAAAAATCCAGAAAATTGGCTGAAAACGACTAAATATCATGGACTCATTGGGCGAATCGCTCTGGAACTGAAATCAGAACGCTCACTGACATTTCCCCTACCTGAAAGTCTGATAAACGCCGGAAAAATAACTAAGTCGAAAAAAAAAATTTTTTAAACTTTTTTTAATTTTACCCCCGTGGGATATATATTCTACCCACACACATTTGGAACTCTCCTGGGGTACCCTCACACATATTATTCCCTCATTTAGTGGATATTTTCACAAAAAAGTGAAACTTTCAAAAATCAGAAAATTGGCTGAAAACGACTAAATATCAAGGACTCATTGGGCGAATCGCTCTGGAACTGAAATCAGAACGCTCACTGACATTTCCCCTATCTGAAAGTCTGATAAACGCCGGAAAAATAACTAAGTCGAAAAAAAAAATTTTTTCAACTTTTTTAAATTTTATCCCCGTGGGATATATATTCTACCCACACACATTTGGAACTCTCCTGTGGTACCCTCACACATATTATTCCCTCATTTAGTGGATATTTTCATAAAATACAGAAATTTTTAAAAATCCAGAAAATTGGCTGAAAATGACTAAATATCAAGGACTCATTGGGCGAATCGCTCTGGAACTGAAATTGGTATGCTCACTGACATTTCCCCTATCTGAAAGTCTGATAAACGCCGGAAAAATGAATAAGTCCCAAAAAAATTTTTTTACAACTTTTTTCAATTTACCCCCGTGGGATATATATTCTACCCACACACACTTGGAACTCTCCTGGGGTACCCTCACACATATTATTCCCTCATTTAGTGGATATTTTCACAAAAAAGTGAAATTTTCAAAAATACAGAAAATTGGCTGAAAACGACTAAATATCAAGGAATCATTGGGCGAATCGCTCTGTAACTGAAATCAGAACACTCACTGACATTTCCCCTATCTGAAAGTCTGATAAACGCCAGAAAAATGAATAAGTCCAAAAGAAAATTTTTTTCAACTTTTTTCAATTTTACCCCCGTGGGATATATATTCTACCCACAAACATTTGGAACTCTCCTGGGGTACCCTCACACATATTATTCCCTCATTTAGTGGATATTTTCACAAAAAAGTGAAACTTTCAAAAATCCAGAAAATTGTTTGAAAGCGACTAAATATCAAGGACTCATTGGGCGAATCGCTCTGTAACTGAAATCAGAATGCTCACTGACATTTCCCCTATCTGAAAGTCTGATAAACGGCGGAAAAATGACTAAGTCCAAAAAAAAATTTTTTTAAACTTTTTTCAATTTTACCCCCGTGGGATATATATTCTACCCACACACATTTGGAACTCTCCTGTGGTACCCTCACACATATTATTCCCTCATTTAGTGGATATTTTCACAAAAAAGTGAAATTTTCAAAAATCCAGAAAATTGGCTGAAAACGACTAAATATCAAGGACTCATTGGGCGAATCGCTCTGGAACTGAAATCGGAATGCTCACTGACATTTGCCCTATCTGAATGTCTGATAAACGCCGGAAAAATGACTAAGTCCAAAAAAATTTTTTTTTTTACTTTTTTCAATTTTACCCCTGTGGGATATATATTCTACTCACATACATTTGGAACTCTCCTGGGGTACCCTCAAACATATTATTCCCTCATTTAGTGGATATTTTCATAAAAAAGTGAAATTTTCAAAAATTCAGAAAATTGGCTGAAAACGACTAAATATCAAGGACTCATTGGGCGAATCACTCTGTAACTGAAATCGGAATGCTCACTGACATTTCTCCTATCTGAAAGTCTGATAAACGCCGGAAAAATGACTAAGTCCAAAAAAAAATTTTTTAAAACTTTTTTCAATTTAACCCCGTGGGATATATATTCTACCCACACACATTTGGAACTCTCCTGTGGTACCCTCACACATATTATTCCCTCATTTAGTGGATATTTTCACAAAAAAGTGAAATTTTCAAAAATCCAAAATATTGGCTGAAAACGACTAAAAATCAAGGACTCATAGGGCGAATCGCTCTGGAACTGAAATCAGAACACTCATTGACATTTCCCTTATCTGAAAGTCTGATAAACGCCGAAAAAATGACTAATTCCAAAAAAAAATTTTTTTAACTTTTTTCTATTTTACCCCCGTGGGATATGTATTCTACGTACACACCTTTGGAACTCTCCTGGGGTACCCTCACACATATTATTCCCTCATTTAGTGGATATTTTCACAAAAAAGTGAAATTTTCAAAAATCCAGAAAATTGGCTGAAAACGACTAAATATCAAGGACTCATTGGGCGAATTGCTCTGGAACTGAAATCGGAACGCTCACTGACATTTCCCCTCTCTGAAAGTCTGATAAACGCCGGAAAAATGACTAAGTCTAAAAAAATTTTTTTTAAAACTTTTTTCTATTTACCCCCGTGGGATATATATTCTACCTACACACATTTGGAACTCTCCTGGGGTTCCCTCACACATATTATTCCCTCATTTAGTGGATATTTTCACAAAAAAGTGAAATTTTCAAAAATCCAGAAAATTGGCAGAAAACGACTAAATATCAAGTACTCATTTTGCGAATAGCTCTGGAGCTGAAATCGGAATGCTCACTGACATTTCCCCTCTCTGAAAGTCTGATAAACGCCGGAAAAATGACTAAGTCCAAATAAATTTTTTTTAAAACTTTTTTCTATTTACCCCCGTGGGATATATATTCTACCTACACACATTTGGAACTCTCCTGGGGTTCCCTCACACATATTATTCCCTCATTTAGTGGATATTTTCACAAAAAAGTGAAATTTTCAAAAATCCAGAAAATTGGCAGAAAACGACTAAATATCAAGGACTCATTGGGCGAATTGCTCTGGAACTGAAATCGGAACGCTCACTGACATTTCCCCTATCTGAATGTCTGATAAACGCCGGAAAAATGACTAAGTCCAAAAAAAATTTTTTTTAAACTTTTTTCAATTTTATCCCCGTGGGATATATATTCTACCTACACATATTTGGAACTCTCCTGGGGCAACCTCACACATATTATTCCCTCATTTAGTGGATATTTTCACAAAAAAGTGAAATTTTCAAAAATCCAGAAAATTGGCTGAAAACGACTAAATATCAAGGACTCATTGGGCGAATCGCTCTGGAACTGAAATCGGAACGCTCACTGACATTTCCCCTAACTGAAAGTCTGATAAACACCGGAAAAATGACTAAGTCCAAAAAAAAAAAAATTTCAACTTTTTTCAATTTTACCCCCGTGGGATATATATTCTACCCACACACATTTGGAACTCTCCTGGGGTACCCTCACACATATTATTCCCTCATTTAGTGGATATTTTCACAAAAAAGTGAAATTTTCAAAAATCCAGAAAATTGGCTGAAAACGACTAAATATCAAGGACTCATTGGGCGAATCGCTCTGGAACTGAAATCGGAACGCTCACTGACATTTCCCCTATCTGAAAGTCTGATAAACGCCGGAAAAATGACTAAGTCCAAAAAAAAATGTTTTTCAATTTTACCCCCGTGGGATATATATTCTACCTACACACATTTGGAACTCTCCTGGGGTACCCTCACACATATTATTCCCTCATTTAGTGGATATTTTCACAAAAAAGTGAAATTTTCAAAAATCCAGAAAATTGGCTGAAAACGACTAAATATCAAGTACTCATTGGGCGAATCGCTCTGGAACTGAAATCGGAATGCTCACTGACATTTCCCCTCTCTGAAAGTCTGATAAACGCCAGAAAAATGACTAAGTCTAAAAAAAAAAAATTTTCAACTTTTTTAATTTTACCCCGGTGGGATATATATTCTACCCACACACATTTGGAACTCTCCTGGGGTACCCTCACACATATTATTCCCTCATTTAGTGGATATTTTCACATAAAAGTGAAACTTTCAAAAATCCAGAAAATTGGCTGAAAACGACTAAATATCATGGACTCATTGGGCGAATCGCTCTGGAACTGAAATCAGAACGCTCACTGACATTTCCCCTATCTGAAAGTCTGATAAACGCCGGAAAAATAACTAAGTCGAAAAAAAAAATTTTTTCAACTTTTTTAAATTTTAGCCCCGTGGGATATATATTCTACCCACACACATTTGGAACTCTCCTGTGGTACCCTCACACATATTATTCCCTCATTTAGTGGATATTTTCATAAAATACTGAAATTTTTAAAAATCCAGAAAATTGGCTGAAAATGACTAAATATCAAGGACTCATTGGGCGAATCGCTCTGGAACTGAAATTGGTATGCTCACTGACATTTCCCCTATCTGAAAGTCTGATAAACGCTGGAAAAATGAATAAGTCCAAAAAAATTTTTTTTACAACTTTTTTCAATTTACCCCCGTGGGATATATATTCTACCCACACACATTTGGAACTCTCCTGGGGTACCCTCACACATATTATTCCCTCATTTAGTGGATATTTTCACAAAAAAGTGAAATTTTCAAAAATCCAAAATATTGGCTGAAAACGACTAAAAATCAAGGACTCATAGGGCGAATCGCTCTGGAACTGAAATCAGAACACTCATTGACATTTCCCTTATCTGAAAGTCTGATAAACGCCGAAAAAATGACTAAGTCCAAAAAAAAAATTTTTTCAACTTTTTTCTATTTTACCCCCGTGGGATATATATTCTACATGCACACCTTTGGAACTCTCCTGGGGTACCCTCACACATATTATTCTCTCATTTAGTGGATATTTTCACAAAAAAGTGAAATTTTCAAAAATCCAGAAAATTGGCTGAAAACGACTAAATAAAAAAGTGAAATTTTCAAAAATCCAGAAAATTGGCTGAAAACGACTAAATATCAAGGACTCATTGGGCAAATCGCTCTGTAACTGAAATTGGTATGCTCACTGAAATTTCCCCTAACTGAAAGTATGAGAAAAGCCGTAAAAATGACTAAGTCCAAAAAAAAAATTTTCAACTTTTTTCAATTTTACCCCCGTGGGATATATATTCCACCCACACACATTTGGAACTCTCCTGGGGTACCCTCACACATATTATTCCCTCATTTAGTGGATATTTTCACATAAAAGTGAAACTTTCAAAAATCCAGAAAATTGGCTGAAAACGACTAAATATCATGGACTCATTGGGCGAATCGCTCTGGAACTGAAATCAGAACGCTCACTGACATTTCCCCTATCTGAAAGTCTGATAAACGCCGGAAAAATAACTAAGTCGAAAAAAAAAATTTTTTCAACTTTTTTAAATTTTAGCCCCGTGGGATATATATTCTACCCACACACATTTGGAACTCTCCTGTGGTACCCTCACACATATTATTCCCTCATTTAGTGGATATTTTCATAAAATACTGAAATTTGTAAAAATCCAGAAAATTGGCTGAAAATGACTAAATATCAAGGACTCATTGGGCGAATCGCTCTGGAACCGAAATCAGAACGCTCACTGACATTTCCCCTATCTGAAAGTCTGATAAACGCCGGAAAAATGACTAAGTCCAAAAAAAAATGTTTTTCAACTTTTTTCAATTTTACCCCCGTGGGATATATATTCTACCTACACACATTTGGAACTCTCCTGTGGTACCCTCACACATATTATTCCTTCATTTAGTGGATATTTTCATAAAAAAGTGAAATTTTCAAAAATCCAGAAAATTGGCTGAAAACGACTAAATATCAAGGACTCATTGGGCAAATCGCTCTGTAACTGAAATTGGTATGCTCACTGACATTTCCCCTACCTGAAAGTCTGAGAAAAGCCGTAAAAATGACTAAGTCCAAAAAAAAAAATTTTCAACTTTTTTCAATTTTACCCCCGTGGGATATATATTCCACCCACACACATTTGGAACTCTCCTGGGGTACCCTCACACATATTATTCCCTCATTTAGTGGATATTTTCACATAAAAGTGAAACTTTCAAAAATCCAGAAAATTGGCTGAAAACGACTAAATATCATGGACTCATTGGGCGAATCGCTCTGGAACTGAAATCAGAACGCTCACTGACATTTCCCCTATCTGAAAGTCTGATAAACGCCGGAAAAATAACTAAGTCGAAAAAAAAAATTTTTTCAACTTTTTTAAATTTTAGCCCCGTGGGATATATATTCTACCCACACACATTTGGAACTCTCCTGTGGTACCCTCACACATATTATTCCCTCATTTAGTGGATATTTTCACAAAAAAGTGAAATTTTCAAAAATACAGAAAATTGGCTGAAAACGACTAAATATCAAGGACTCATTGGGCGAATCGCTCTGTAACTGAAATCAGAACACTCACTGACATTTCCCCTATCTGAAAGTCTGATAAACGCCAGAAAAATGAATAAGTCCAAAAGAAAATTTTTTTCAACTTTTTTCAATTTTACCCCCGTGGGATATATATTCTACCCACAAACATTTGGAACTCTCCTGGGGTACCCTCACACATATTATTCCCTCATTTAGTGGATATTTTCACAAAAAAGTGAAACTTTCAAAAATCCAGAAAATTGTTTGAAAGCGACTAAATATCAAGGACTCATTGGGCGAATCGCTCTGTAACTGAAATCAGAACGCTCACTGACATTTCCCCTATCTGAAAGTCTGATAAACGCCGGAAAAATGACTAAGTCCAAAAAAAAATTTTTTTTTTTACTTTTTTCAATTTTACCCCTGTGGGATATATATTCTACTCACATACATTTGGAACTCTCCTGGGGTACCCTCACACATATTATTCCCTCATTTAGTGTATATTTTCACAAAAAAGTGAAATTTTCAAAAATTCAGAAAATTTGCTGAAAACGACTAAATATCAAGGACTAATTGGGCGAATCTCTCTGGAACTGAAATCAGAACACTCATTGACATTTCCCTTATCTGAAAGTCTGATAAACGCCGAAAAAATGACTAATTCCAAAAAAAAATTTTTAAACTTTTTTCTATTTTACCCCCGTGGGATATGTATTCTACGTACACACCTTTGGAACTCTCCTGGGGTACCCTCACACATATTATTCCCTCATTTAGTGGATATTTTCACAAAAAAGTGAAATTTTCAAAAATCCAGAAAATTGGCTGAAAACGACTAAATATCAAGTACTCATTTTGCGAATAGCTCTGGAGCTGAAATCGGAATGCTCACTGACATTTCCCCTTTCTGAAAGTCTGATAAACGCCGGAAAAATGACTAAGTCCAAAAAAATTTTTTTTAAAACTTTTTTCTATTTACCCCCGTGGGATATATATTCTACCTACACATATTTGGAACTCTCCTGGGGCAACCTCACCCATATTATTCCCTCATTTAGTGGATATTTTCACAAAAAAGTGAAATTTTCAAAAATCCAGAAAATTGGCTGAAAACGACTAAATATCAAGGACTCATTGGGCGAATCGCTCTGGAACTGAAATCGGAACGCTCACTGACATTTGCCCTATCTGAAAGTCTGATAAACGCCGGAAAAATGACTAAGTCCAAAAAAAAATGTTTTTCAATTTTACCCCCGTGGGATATATATTCTACGTGCACACCTTTGGAACTCTCCTGGGGTACCCTCACACATATTATTCTCTCATTTAGTGGATATTTTCACAAAAATGTGAAATTTTCAAAAATCCAGAAAATTGGCTGAAAACGACTAAATATCAAGGACTCAATGGGCGAATTGCTCTGGAATTGAAATCGGAATGCTCACTGACATTTCCCCTATCTGAAAGTCTGATAAACGCCGGAAAAATGACTAAGTCCAAAAAAAAATGTTTTTCAACTTTTTTCAATTTTACCCCCGTGGGATATATATTCTACCTACACACATTTGGAACTCTCCTGGGGTACCCTCACACATATTATTCCCTCATTTAGTGGATATTTTCACAAAAAAGTGAAATTTTCAAAAATCCAGAAAATTGGCTGAAAACGACTAAATATCAAGTACTCATTGGGCGAATCGCTCTGGAACTGAAATCGGAACGCTCACTGACATTTCCCCTATCTGAAAGTCTGATAAACACCGGAAAAATTACTAAGTCCAAAAAAAAAAAAAATTTCAACTTTTTTCAATTTTACCCCCGTGGGATATATATTCTACCTATAAACATTTGGAACTCTCCTGGGGTACCCTCACACATATTATTCCCTTATTTAGTGGATATTTTCACAAAAAAGTGAAATTTTCAAAAATCCAGAAATTTGGCTGAAAACGACTAAATATCAAGGACTCATTGGGCGAATCGCTCTGGAACTGAAATCAGAACGCTCACTGACATTTCCCCTATCTGAAAGTCTGATAAACGCCGGAAAAATGACTAAGTCCAAAAAAAAAATTTTTTCAACTTTTTTCAATTTTACCCCCGTGGGATATATATTCTACCCACACACATTTGGAACTCTCCTGTGGTACCCTCACACATATTATTCCCTCAATTAGTGGATATTTTCATAAAAAAGTGAAATTTTCATAAATCGAGAAATTTGGCTTAAAACGACTAAATATCAAGGACTTATTTGGCGAATTGCTCTGGAATTGAAATCAGAACGCTCACTGACATTTCCCCTATCTGAAAGTCTGATAAACGCCGGAAAAATGACTAAGTCCAAAAAAAAAATGTTTTTCAACTTTTTTCAATTTTAGCCCCGTGGGATATATATTCTACCCACACACATTTGGAACTCTCCTGTGGTACCCTCACACATATTATTCCCTCATTTAGTGGATATTTTCACAAAAAAGTGAAATTTTCAAAAATCCAGAAAATTGGCTGAAAACGACTAAATATCAAGGACTCATTGGGCGAATGGCTCTGGAACTGAAATTAGTATGCTCACTGACATTTCCCCTATCTGAAAGTCTGATAAACGCCGGAAAAATGACTAAGTCCAAAAAAAAATTTTTTTAAACTTTTTTCAATTCACCCCCGTGGGATATATATTCTACCCACACACATTTGGAACTCTCCTGTGGTACCCTCACACATATTATTCCCTCATTTAGTGAATATTTTCACAAAAAAGTGAAATTTTCAAAAATCCAGAAAATTGGCTGAAAACGACTAAATATCAAGGACTCATAGGGAGAATCGCTCTGGAACTGAAATCAGAAACACTCACTGACATTTCCCCTATCTGAAAGTCTGATAAACGCCGGAAAAATGACTAAGTCCAAAAAAAATTTTTTTTCAACTTTTTTCAATTTTAGCCCCGTGGGATATATATTCTGCCCACACACATTTGGAACTCTCCTGTGGTACCCTCACACATATTATTCCCTCATTTAGTGGATATTTTCACAAAAAAGTGAAATTTTCAAAAATCCAGAATTTTGGCTGAAATCGACTAAATATCAAGGACTCATTGGGCGAATCGCTCTGGAACTGAAATCAGAACACTCACTGACATTTCCCCTATCTGAAAGTCTGATAAACGCCGGAAAATTTACTAAGTCCAAAAAAAATTTTTTTTCAACTTTTTTCAATTTTACCCCCGTGGGATATATATTCTACCCACACACATTTGGAACTCTCCTTGGGTACCCTCACACATATTATTCCCTCATTTAGTGGATATTTTCACAAAAAATGAAACTTTCAAAAATGCAGAAAATTGGCTGAAAACGACTAAATATCAAGGACTCATTGGGCGAATCGCTCTGGAACTGAAATCAGAACGCTCACTGACATTCCCCCTATCTGAAAGTCTGATAAACGCCGGAAAAATGACTAAGTCCAAAAAAAAAAAGTTTTTCAACTTTTTTCAATTTTACCCCCGTGGGATATATATTCTACCTACACACATTTGGAACTCTCCTGGGGTACCCTCAGACATATTATTCCCTCATTTAGTGGATATTTTCACAAAAAAGTGAAATTTTCAAAAATCCAGAAAATTGGCTGAAAACGACTAAATATCAAGGACTCATTGGGCGAATCGCTCTGGAACTGAAATTAGTATGCCCACTGACATTTCCCCTATCTGAAAGTCTGATAAACGCCGGAAAAATTACTAAGTCCAAAAAAAAATTTTTTTAAACTTTTTTCAATTTACCCCCGTGGGATATATATTCTACCCACACACATTTGGAACTCTCCTGTGGTACCCTCACACATATTATTCCCTCATTTAGTGAATATTTTGACAAAAAAGTGAAATTTTCAAAAATCCAGAAAATTGGCTGAAAACGACTAAATATCAAGGACTCATAGGGCGAATCGCTCTGGAACTGAAATCAGAACACTCACTGACATTTCCCCTATCTGAAAGTCTGATAAACGCCGGAAAAATGACTAAGTACAAAAAAAAAATTTTTTCAACTTTTTTCAATTTTACCCCCGTGGGATATATATTCTACCCACACACATTTGGAACTCTCCTGGGGTACCCTCACACATATTATTCCCTCATTTAGTGGATATTTTCACAAAAAAGTGAAACTTTCAAAAATCCAGAAAATTGGCTGAAAACGACTAAATATCAAGGACTCATTGGGCGAATCGCTCTGGAACTGAAATTAGTATGCTCACTGACATTTCCCCTATCTGAAAGTCTGATAAACGCCGGAAAAATTACTAAGTCCAAAAAAAAATTTTTTAAAACTTTTTTCAATTTACCCCCGTGGGATATATATTCTACCGACACACATTTGGAACTCTCCTGTGGTACCCTCACACATATTATTCCCTCATTTAGTGGATATTTTCACAAAAAATGAAACTTTCAAAAATCCAGAAAATTGGCTGAAAACGACTAAATATCAAGGACTCATTGGGCGAATCGCTCTGGAACTGAAATCAGAACGCTCACTGAAATTCCCCCTATCTGAAAGTCTGATAAACGCCGGAAAAATGACTAAGTCCAAAAAAAAAATGTTTTTCAACTTTTTTCAATTTTACCCCCGTGGGATATATATTCTACCTACACACATTTGGAACTCTCCTGGGGTACCCTCACACATATTATTCCCTCATTTAGTGGATATTTTCATAAAAAATTGAAATTTTCAAAAATTCAGAAAATTAGCTGAAAACGACTAAATATCAAGGACTCATTGGGCGAATTGCTCTGGAACTGAAATCGGAACGCTCACTGACATTTCCCCTATCTGAAAGTCTGATAAACGCCGGAAAAATGACGAAGTCCAAAAAAAATTTTTTTTCAACTTTTTTCAATTTTAGCCCCGTGTGATATATATTCTACCTACACACATTTGGAACTCTCCTGTGGTACCCTCACACATATTATTCCCTCATTTAGTGGATATTTTCACAAAAAAGTGAAATTTTCAAAAATCCAGAAAATTGGCTGAAAACGACTAAATATCAAGGACTCATTGTGCGAATTGCTCTGGAACTGAAATCGGAATGCTCACTGACATTTCCCCTATCTGAAAGTCTGATAAACGCCGGAAAAATGACTAAGTCCAAAAAAAATTTTTTTTCAACTTTTTTCAATTTTAGCCCCGTGGGATATATATTCTACCCACACACATTTGGAACTCTCCTGTGGTACCCTCACACGTATTATTCCCTCATTTAGTGGATATTTTCACAAAAAAGTGAAATTTTCAAAAATCCAGAAAATTGGCTGAAAACGACTAAATATCAAGGACTCATTGTGCGAATTGCTCTGGAACTGAAATCGGAATGCTCACTGACATTTCCCCTATCTGAAAGTCTGATAAACGCCGGAAAAATGACTAAGTCCAAAAAAAATTTTTTTTAAACTTTATTCAATTTACCCCCGTGGGATATATATTCTACCCACACATTTGGAACTCTCCTGTGGTACCCTCACACATATTATTCCCTCATTTAGTGAATATTTTCACAAAAAAGTGAAATTTTCAAAAATCCAGAAAATTGGCTGAAAACGACTAAATATCAAGGACTCATAGGGCGAATCGCTCTGGAACTGAAATCAGAACACTCACTGACATTTCCCTATCTGAAAGTCTGATAAACGCCGGAAAAATGACTAAGTACAAAAAAAAATTTTTTTCAACTTCTTTCAATTTTACCCCCGTGGGATATATATTCTACCCACACACATTTGGAACTCTCCTGGGGTACCCTCACACATATTATTCCCTCATTTAGTGGATATTTTCACAAAAAAGTGAAACATTCAAAAATCCAGAAAATTGGCTGAAAACGACTAAATATCAAGGACTCATTGGGCGAATCGCTCTGGAACTGAAATTAGTATGCTCACTGACATTCCCCCTATCTGAAAGTCTGATAAACGCCGGAAAAATTACTAAGTCCAAAAAAAAATTTTTTTAAACTTTTTTCAATTTACCCCCGTGGGATATATATTCTACCCACACACATTTGGAACTCTCCTGTGGTACCCTCACACATATTATTCCCTCATTTAGTGGATATTTTCACAAAAAATGAAACTTTCAAAAATCCAGAAAATTGGCTGAAAACGACTAAATATCAAGGACTCATTGGGCTCATCGCTCTGGAACTGAAATCAGAACGCTCACTGACATTCCCCCTATCTAAAAGTCTGATAAACGCCGGAAAAATGACTAAGTCCAAAAAAAATTTTTTTTCAACTTTTTTCAATTTTAGCCCCGTGGGATATGTATTCTACCCACACACATTTGGAACTCTCCTGTGGTACCCTCACACATATTATTCCCTCATTTAGTGGATATTTTCACAAAAAAGTGAAATTTTCAAAAATCCAGAAAATTGGCTGAAAACGACTAAATATCAAGGACTCATTGTGCGAATTGCTCTGGAACTGAAATCGGAATGCTCACTGACATTTCCCCTATCTGAAAGTCTGATAAACGCCGGAAATATGACTAAGTCCAAAAAAATTTTTTTTTAAACTTTTTTTCAATTTACCCCCGTGGGATATATATTCTACCCACACATTTGGAACTCTCCTGTGGTACCCTCACACATATTATTCCCTCATTTAGTGTATATTTTCATAAAAAAGTGAAATTTTCAAAAATCCAGAAAATTGGCTGAAAACGACTAAATATCAAGGACTCAATGGGCGAATTGCTCTGGAATTGAAATCGGAATGCTCACTGACATTTCCCCTATCTGAAAGTCTGATAAACGCCGGAAAAATGACTAAGTCCAAAAAAAAATGTTTTTCAACTTTTTTCAATTTTACCCCCGTGGGATATATATTCTACCCACACACATTTGGAACTCTCCTGTGGTACCCTCACACATATTATTCCCTCATTTAGTGGATATTTTCACAAAAAAGTGAAATTTTCAAAAATCCAGAAAATTGGCTGAAAACGACTAAATATCAAGGACTCATTGGGCGAATTGCTCTGGAACTGAAATCGGAATGCTCACTGACATTTCAACTATCTGAAAGTCTGATAAACGCCGGAAAAATGACTTAGTCCAAAAAAAATTTTTTTTAAACTTTTTTCAATTTACCCCCGTGGGATATATATTCTACCCACACACATTTGGAACTCTCCTGTGGTACCCTCACACATATTATTCCCTCATTTAGTGGATATTTTCAAAAAAAAGTGAAATTTTTAAAAATTCAGAAAATTGGCTGAAAACGACTAAATATCAAGGACTCAATGGGTGAATTGCTCTGGAATTGAAATCAGAACGCTCACTGACATTTCCCCTATCTGAAAGTCTGCTAAACGCCGGAAAAATGACTAAGTCCAAAAAAATTTTTTTTTCAACTTTTTTCAAATTTACCCCCGTGGGATATATATACTACCCACACACATTTGGAACTCTCCTGGGGTACCCTCACACATATTATTCCCTCATTTAGTGGATATTTTCACAAAAAAGTGAAACTTTCAAAAATCCAGAAAATTGGCTGAAAACGACTAAATATCAAGGACTCATTGGGCGAATCGCTCTGGAACTGAAATCAGAACGCTCACTGACATTTCCCCTATCTGAAAGTCTGATAAACGCCGGAAAAATGACTAAGTCCAAAAAAAAAAATTTTTCAACTTTTTTCAATTTTACCCCCGTGGGATATATATACTACCCACACACATTTGGAACTCTCCTGGGGTACCCTCACACATATTATTCCCTCATTTAGTGGATACTTTCACAAAAAAGTGAAACTTTCAAAAATCCAGAAAATTGGCTGAAAACGACTAAATATAAAGGACTCATTGGGCGAATCGCCCTGGAACTGAAATTGGTATGCTCACTGACATTTCCCCTATCTGAAAGTCTGATAAACGCCGGAAAAATGACTAAGTCGAAAAAAAAATTTTTTTCAACTTTTTTAAATTTTAGCCCCGTGGGATATACATTCTACCCACACACATTTGGAACTCTCCTGTGGTACCCTCACACATATTATTCCCTCATTTAGTGGATATTTTCATAAAATACTGAAATTTTTAAAAATCCAGAAAATTGGCTGAAAATGACTAAATATCAAGGACTCATTGGGCGAATCGCTCTGGTACTGAAATTGGTATGCTCACTGACATTTCCCCTATCTGAAAGTCTGATAAACGCCGGAAAAATGAATAAGTCCAAAAAAAATTTTTTTACAACTTATTTCAATTTACCCCCGTGGGATATATATTCTACCCACACACATTTGGAACTCTCCTGGGGTACCCTCACACATATTATTCCCTCATTTAGTGGATATTTTCACAAAAAAGTGAAATTTTCAAAAATCCAGAAAATTGGCTGAAAACGACTAAATGTCAAGGACTCATTGGGCGAATCGCTCTGGAACTGAAATCAGAACGCTCACTGACATTTCCCCTATCTGAAAGTCTGATAAACGCCGGAAAAATGACTAAGTCCAAAAAAAAAAATTTTTCAACTTTTTTCAATTTTACCCCCGTGGGATATATATACTACCCACACACATTTGGAACTCTCCTGGGGTACCCTCACACATATTATTCCCTCATTTAGTGTATATTTTCATAAAAAAGTGAAATTTTCAAAAATCCAGAAAATTGGCTGAAAACGACTAAATATCAAGGACTCAATGGGCGAATTGCTCTGGAATTGAAATCGGAATGCTCACTGACATTTCCCCTATCTGAAAGTCTGATAAACGCCGGAAAAATGACTAAGTCCAAAAAAAAATGTTTTTCAACTTTTTTCAATTTTACCCCCGTGGGATATATATTCTACCCACACACATTTGGAACTCTCCTGGGGTACCCTCAAACATATTATTCCCTCATTTAGTGGATATTTTCATAAAAAAATGAAATTTTCAAAAATTCAGAAAATTGGCTGAAATCGACTAAATATCAAGGACTCATTGGGCGAATTGCTCTGGAACTGAAATTGGAACGCTCACTGACATTTCCCCTATCTGAAAGTGTGATAAACGCCGGAAAAATGACTAAGTCCAAAAAAAATTTTTTTTCAACTTTTTTCAATTTTAGCCCCGTGGGATATATATTCTACCCACACACATTTGGAACTCTCCTGTGGTACCCTCACACATATTATTCCCTCATTTAGTGGATATTTTCACAAAAAAGTGAAATTTTCAAAAATCCAGAAAATTGGCTGAAAACGACTAAATATCAAGGACTCATTGGGCGAATTGCTCTGGAACTGAAATCGGAATGCTCACTGACATTTCAACTATCTGAAAGTCTGATAAACGCCGGAAAAATGACTTAGTCCAAAAAAAATTTTTTTAAAACTTTTTTCAATTTACCCCCGTGGGATATATATTCTAACCACACACATTTGGAACTCTCCTGTGGTACCCTCACACATATTATTCCCTCATTTAGTGGATATTTTCAAAAAAAAGTGAAATTTTTAAAAATTCAGAAAATTGGCTGAAAACGACTAAATATCAAGGACTCAATGGGTGAATTGCTCTGGAATTGAAATCAGAACGCTCACTGACATTTCCCCTATCTGAAAGTCTGATAAACGCCGGAAAAATGACTAAGTCCAAAAAAATTTTTTTTTCAACTTTTTTCAAATTTACCCCCGTGGGATATATATACTACCCACACACATTTGGAACTCTCCTGGGGTACCCTCACACATATTATTCCCTCATTTAGTGGATATTTTCACAAAAAAGTGAAACTTTCAAAAATCCAGAAAATTGGCTGAAAACGACTAAATATAAAGGACTCATTGGGCGAATCGCCCTTGAACTGAAATTGGTATGCTCACTGACATTTCCCCTATCTGAAAGTCTGATAAACGCCGGAAAAATGACTAAGTCGAAAAAAAAAAAATTTTCAACTTTTTTAAATTTTAGCCCCGTGGGATATACATTCTACCCACACACATTTGGTACTCTCCTGTGGTACCCTCACACATATTATTCCCTCATTTAGTGGATATTTTCATAAAATACTGAAATTTTTAAAAATCCAGAAAATTGGCTGAAAATGACTAAATATCAAGGACTCATTGGGCGAATCGCTCTGGAACTGAAATTGGTATGCTCACTGACATTTCCCCTATCTGAAAGTCTGATGAACGCCGGAAAAATGAATAAGTCCAAAAAAAATTTTTTTACAACTTATTTCAATTTACCCCCGTGGGATATATATTCTACCCACACACATTTGGAACTCTCCTGGGGTACCCTCACACATATTATTCCCTCATTTAGTGGATATTTTCACAAAAAAGTGAAATTTTCAAAAATCCAGAAAATTGGCTGAAAACGACTAAATATCAAGGACTCATTGGGCGAATCGCTCTGGAACTGAAATCAGAACGCTCACTGACATTTCCCCTATCTGAAAGTCTGATAAACACCGGAAAAATGACTAAGTCCAAAAAAAAAAATTTTTCAACTTTTTTCAATTTTACCCCCGTGGGATATATATTCTACCCACACACATTTGGAACTCTCCTGGGGTACCCTCAAACATATTATTCCCTCATTTAGTGGATATTTTCATAAAAAAGTGAAATTTTCAAAAATTCAGAAAATTGGCTGAAAACGACTAAATATCAAGGACTCATTGGGCAAATCACTCTGTAACTGAAATCGGAATGCTCACTGACATTTCCCCTATCTGAAAGTCTGATAAACGCCGGAAAAATGACTAAGTCCAAAAAAAAAATTTTTAAAACTTTTTTCAATTTAACCCCGTGGGATATATATTCTACCCACACACATTTGGAACTCTCCTGTGGTACCCTCACACATATTATTCCCTCATTTAGTGGATATTTTCACAAAAAAGTGAAATTTTCAAAAATCCAAAATATTGGCTGAAAACGACTAAAAATCAAGGACTCATAGGGCGAATCGCTCTGGAACTGAAATCAGAACACTCATTGACATTTCCCTTATCTGAAAGTCTGATAAACGCCGAAAAAATGACTAATTCCAAAAAAAAAATTTTTCAACTTTTTTCTATTTTACCCCCGTGGGATATATATTCTACCTACACACATTTGGAACTCTCCTGGGGTTCCCTCACACATATTATTCCCTCATTTAGTGGATATTTTCACAAAAAAGTGAAATTTTCAAAAATCCAGAAAATTGGCAGAAAACGACTAAATATCAAGGACTCATTGGGCGAATTGCTCTGGAACTGAAATCGGAACGCTCACTGGCATTTCCCCTATCTGAATGTCTGATAAACGCCGGAAAAATGACTTAAGTCCAAAAAAAATTTTTTTTAAACTTTTTTCAATTTTATCCCCGTGGGATATATATTCTACCTACACATATTTGGAACTCTACTGGGGCAACCTCACACATATTATTCCCTCATTTAGTGGATATTTTCACAAAAAAGTGAAATTTTCAAAAATCCAGAAAATTGGCTGAAAACGACTAAATATCAAGGACTCATTGGGCGAATCGCTCTGGAACTGAAATCGGAACGCTCACTGACATTTCCCCTATCTGAAAGTCTGATAAACACCGGAAAAATGACTAAGTCCAAAAAAAAAAAAAATTTCAACTTTTTTCAATTTTACCCCCGTGGAATATATATTCTACCTACACACATTTGGAACTCTCCTGGGGTACCCTCACACATATTATTCCCTCATTTAGTGGATATTTTCACAAAAAAGTGAAATTTTCAAAAATCCAGAAAATTGGCTGAAAACGACTAAATATCAAGGACTCATTGTGCGAATTGCTCTGGAACTGAAATCGGAATGCTCACTGACATTTCCCCTATCTGAAAGTCTGATAAACGCCGGAAAAATGACTAAGTCCAAAAAAAAATTTTTTTCAACTTTTTTCAATTTTAGCCCCGTGGGATATATATTCTACCCACACACATTTGGAACTCTCCTGTGGTACCCTCACACGTATTATTCCCTCATTTAGTGGATATTTTCACAAAAAAGTGAAATTTTCAAAAATCCAGAAAATTGGCTGAAAACGACTAAATATCAAGGACTCATTGTGCGAATTGCTCTGGAACTGAAATCGGAATGCTCACTGACATTTCCCCTATCTGAAAGTCTGATAAACGCCGGAAAAATGACTAAGTCCAAAAAAAATTTTTTTTAAACTTTTTTCAATTTACCCCCGTGGGATATATATTCTACCCACACATTTGGAACTCTCCTGTGGTACCCTCACACATATTATTCCCTCATTTAGTGAATATTTTCACAAAAAAGTGAAATTTTCAAAAATCCAGAAAATTGGCTGAAAACGACTAAATATCAAGGACTCATAGGGCGAATCGCTCTGGAACTGAAATCAGAACACTCACTGACATTTCCCCTATCTGAAAGTCTGATAAAAGCCGGAAAAATGACTAAGTACAAAAAAAAATTTTTTTCAACTTTTTTCAATTTTACCCCCGTGGGATATATATTCTACCTACACACATTTGGAACTCTCCTGGGGTACCCTCACACATATTATTCCCTCATTTAGTGGATATTTTCACAAAAAAGTGAAATTTTCAAAAATCCAGAAAATTGGCTGAAAACTACTAAATATCAAGGACTCATTGGGCGAATCGCTCTGGAACTGAAATTAGTATGCTCACTGACATTTCCCCTATCTGAAAGTCTGATAAACGCCGGAAAAATTACTAAGTCCAAAAAAAAATATTTTAAAACTTTTTTCAATTTTCCCCCGTGGGATATATATTCTACCCACACACATTTGGAACTCTCCTGTGGTACCCTCACACATATTATTCCCTCATTTAGTGAATATTTTCACAAAAAAGTGAAATTTTCAAAAATCCAGAAAATTGGCTGAAAACGACTAAATATCAAGGACTCATAGGGCGAATCGCTCTGGAACTGAAATCAGAACACTCACTGACATTTCCCCTATCTGAAAGTCTGATAAACGCCGGAAAAATGATCTAGTACAAAAAAAAATTTTTTTCAACTTTTTTCAATTTTACCCCCGTGGGATATATATTCTACCCACACACATTTGGAACTCTCCTGGGGTACCCTCACACATATTATTCCCTCATTTAGTGGATATTTTCACAAAAAAGTGAAACTTTCAAAAATCCACAAAATTGGCTGAAAACGACTAAATATCAAGTACTCATTGGGCGAATCGCTCTGGAACTGAAATCGGAATGCTCACTGACATTTCCCCTCTCTGAAAGTCTGATAAACGCCGGAAAAATGACTAAGTCCAAAAAAAATTTTTTTTTAAAACTTTTTTCAATTTACCCCCGTGGGATATATATTCTACCCACACACATTTGGAACTCTCCTGTGGTACCCTCACACATATTATTCCCTCATTTAGTGGATATTTTCATAAAAAAGTGAAATTTTCAAAAATCCAGAAAATTGGCTGAAAACGACTAAATATCAAGGACTCATTGGGCGAATTGCTCTGGAATTGAAATCGGAACGCTCACTGACATTTCCCCTATCTGAAAGTCTGATAAACGCCGAAAAAATGACTAAGTCAAAAAAAAAAATTTTTTCAACTTTTTTCTATTTTACCCCCGTGGGATATGTATTCTACGTACAAACCTTTGGAACTCTCCTGGGGTACCCTCACACATATTATTCTCTCATTCAGTGGATATTTTCACAAAAATGTGAAATTTTCAAAAATCCAAAATATTGGCTGAAAACGACTAAATATCAAGGACTCATTGGGCGTATTGCTCTGGAATTGAAATCAGAACGCTCACTGACATTTCCCCTATCTGAAAGTCTGATAAACGCCGGAAAAATGACTAAGTCCAAAAAAAAAATGTTTTTCAACTTTTTTCAATTTTACCCCCGTGGGATATATATTCTACGTACACACCTTTGGAACTCTCCTGGGGTACCCTCACACACATTATTCTCTCATTTAGTGGATATTTTCACAAAAAAGTGAAATTTTCAAAAATCCTAAATATTGGCTGAAAACGACTAAATATCAAGGACACATTGGGCGAATCGCTCTGGAACTGAAATCCGAACCCTCACTGACATTTCCCCTATCTGAAAGTCTGATAAACGCCAGAAAAATGACTAAGTCCAAAAAAAAATGTTTTTCAACTTTTTTCAATTTTACCCCCATGGGATATATATTCTACCTACACACATTTGGAACTCTCCTGGGGTACTCTCACACATATTATTCCCTCATTTAGTGGATATTTTCACAAAAAAGTGAAACTTTCAAAAATCCAGAAAATTGGCTGAAAACGACTAAATATCAAGGACTCATTGGGCGAATCGCTCTGGAACTGAAATTAGTATGCTCACTGACATTTCCCCTATCTGAAAGTCTGATAAACGCCAGAAAAATTACTAAGTCCAAAAAAAAATTTTTTAAAACTTTTTTCAATTTACCCCCGTGGGATATATATTCTACCCACACACATTTGGAACTCTCCTGTGGTACCCTCACACATATTATTCCCTCATTCAGTGGATATTTTCACAAAAAATGAAACTTTCAAAAATCCAGAAAATTGGCTGAAAGCGACTAAATATCAAGGACTCATTGGGCGAATCGCTCTGGAACTGAAATTAGTATGCTCACTGACATTTCCCCTATCTGAAAGTCTGATAAACGCCGGAAAAATTACTAAGTCCAAAAAAAAATTTTTTAAAACTTTTTTCAATTTACCCCCGTGGGATATATATTCTACCCACACACATTTGGAACTCTCCTGTGGTACCCTCACACATATTATTCCCTCATTCAGTGGATATTTTCACAAAAAATGAAACTTTCAAAAATCCAGAAAATTGGCTGAAAGCGACTAAATATCAAGGACTCATTGGGCGAATCGCTCTGGAACTGAAATTAGTATGCTCACTGACATTTCCCCTATCTGAAAGTCTGATAAACGCCGGAAAAATGACTAAGTCCAAAAAAAAATTTTTTTAAACTTTTTTCAATTTACCCCCGTGGGATATATATTCTACCCACACATTTGGAACTCTCCTGTGGTACCCTCACACATATTATTCCCTCATTTAGTGTATATTTTCATAAAAAAGTGAAATTTTCAAAAATCCAGAAAATTGGCTGAAAACGACTAAATATCAAGGACTCAATGGGCGAATTGCTCTGGAATTGAAATCGGAATGCTCACTGACATTTCCCCTATCTGAAAGTCTGATAAACGCCGGAAAAATGACTAAGTCCAAAAAAAAATTTTTTTAAACTTTTTTCAATTTACCCCCGTGGGATATATATTCTACCCACACATTTGGAACTCTCCTGTGGTACCCTCACACATATTATTCCCTCATTTAGTGTATATTTTCATAAAAAAGTGAAATTTTCAAAAATCCAGAAAATTGGCTGAAAACGACTAAATATCAAGGACTCAATGGGCGAATTGCTCTGGAATTGAAATCGGAATGCTCACTGACATTTCCCCTATCTGAAAGTCTGATAAACGCCGGAAAAATGACTAAGTCCAAAAAAAAATGTTTTTCAACTTTTTTCAATTTTACCCCCGTGGGATATATATTCTACCCACACACATTTGGAACTCTCCTGGGGTACCCTCACACATATTATTCCCTCATTTAGTGGATACTTTCACAAAAAAGTGAAACTTTCAAAAATCCAGAAAATTGGCTGAAAACGACTAAATATAAAGGACTCATTGGGCGAATCGCCCTGGAACTGAAATTGGTATGCTCACTGACATTTCCCCTATCTGAAAGTCTGATAAACGCCGGAAAAATGACTAAGTCCAAAAAAATTTTTTTTTAAATTTTTTTTCAATTTACCCCCGAGGGATCTATATTCTACCCACACACATTTGGAACTCTCCTGGGGTACCCTCACACATATTATTCCCTCATTTAGTGGATATTTTCACAAAAAAGTGAAACTTTCAAAAATACCGAAAATTGGCTGAAAACGACTAAATATCAAGGACACATTGGGCGAATCGCTCTGGAACTGAAATCAGAACGCTCACTGACATTTCCCCTATCTGAAAGTCTGATAAACGCCGGAAAAATGACTAAGTCCAAAAAAAAATTTTTTTAAACTTTTTTCAATTTACCCCCATGGGATATATATTCTACCCACACATTTGGAACTCTCCTGTGGTACCCTCACACATATTATTCCCTCATTTAGTGGATATTTTCATAAAAAAGTGAAATTTTCAAAAATCCAGAAAATTGGCTGAAAACGACTAAATATCAAGGACTCAATGGGCGAATTGCTCTGGAATTGAAATCGGAATGCTCACTGACATTTCCCCTATCTGAAAGTCTGATAAACGCCGGAAAAATGACTAAGTCCAAAAAAAAAAGTTTTTCAACTTTTTTCAATTTTACC
This sequence comes from Phyllobates terribilis, assembly GCF_046119375.1. Classification (NCBI taxonomy): domain Eukaryota; kingdom Metazoa; phylum Chordata; class Amphibia; order Anura; family Dendrobatidae; genus Phyllobates; species Phyllobates terribilis. The sequence goes on along the minus strand of NW_027362764.1, from coordinate 364,653,482 downwards.
CCCGTGTGATATATATTCTACCTACACACATTTGGAACTCTCCTGGGGTACCCTCACACATATTATTCCCTCATTTAGTGGATATTTTCGCAAAAAAGTGAAATTTTCAAAAATCCAGAAAATTGGCTGAAAACGACTAAATATCAAGGACTCATTGGGCGAATCGCTCTGGAACTGAAATTAGTATGATTACTGACATTTCCCCTATCTGAAAGTCTGATAAACGCCGGAAAAATTACTAAGTCCAAAAAAAAATTTTTTTAAACTTTTTTCAATTTACCCCCGTGGGATATATATTCTACCCACACACATTTGGAACTCTCCTGTGGTACCCTCACACATATTATTCCCTCATTTAGTGAATATTTTCACAAAAAAGTGAAATTTTCAAAAATCCAGAAAATTGGCTGAAAACGACTAAATATCAAGGACTCATTGGGCGAATTGCTCTGGAACTGAAATCGGAATGCTCACTGACATTTCCCCTGTCTGAAAGTCTGATAAACGCCGGAAAAATGACTAAGTCCAAAAAAAAATTTTTTTAAACTTTTTTCAATTTACTCCCGTGGGATATATATTCTACCCACACATTTGGAACTCTCCTGTGGTACCCTCACACATATTATTCCCTCATTTAGTGTATATTTTCATAAAAAAGTGAAATTTTCAAAAATCCACAAAATTGGCTGAAAACGACTAAATATCAAGGACTCAATGGGCGAATTGCTCTGGAATTGAAATCGGAATGCTCACTGACATTTCCCCTATCTGAAAGTCTGATAAACGCCGGAAAAATGACTAAGTCCAAAAAAAAATGTTTTTCAACTTTTTTCAATTTTACCCCCGTGGGATATATATTCTACCTACACACATTTGGAACTCTCCTGGGGTACCCTCACACATATTATTCCCTCATTTAGTGGATATTTTCACAAAAAAGTGAAACTTTCAAAAATCCAGAAAATTGGCTGAAAACGACTAAATATCAAGGACTCATTGGGCGAATCGCTCTGGAACTGAAATCGGTATGCTCACTGACATTTGCCCTATCTGAAATTGTGATAAACGCCGGAAAAATGACTAAGTCCAAAAAAAAATTTTTTAAAACTTTTTTCAATTTACCCCCGTGGGATATATATTCTACCCACACACATTTGGAACTCTCCTGTGGTACCCTCACACATATTATTCCCTCATTTAGTGGATATTTTCATAAAAAAGTGAAATTTTCAAAAATCCAGAAAATTGGCTGAAAACGACTAAATATCAAGGACTCAATGGGTGAATTGCTCTGGAATTGAAATCAGAACGCTCACTGACATTTCCCCTATCTGAAAGTCTGATAAACGCCGGAAAAATGACTAAGTCCAAAAAAAAAAAATTTTCAACTATTTTCAATTTTACCCCCGTGGGATATATATTCTACCCACACACATTTGGAACTCTCCTGGGGTACCCTCACACATATTATTCCCTCATTTAGTGGATATTTTCACAAAAAAGTGAAACTTTCAAAAATCCAGAAAATTGGCTGAAAACGACTAAATATCAAGGACTCATTGGGCGAATCGCTCTGAAACTGAAATCGGAACGCTCACTGACATTTCCCCTATCTGAAAGTATGATAAACGCCGGAAAAATGACTAAGTCCAAAAAAAAATAATTTTCAACTTTTTTCAATTTTACCCCCGTGGGATATATATACTACCCACACACATTTGGAACTCTCCTGGGGTACCCTCACATATATTATTCCCTCATTTAGTGGATATTTTCACAAAAAAGTGAAACTTTCAAAAATCCAGAAAATTGGCTGAAAACGACTAAATATCAAGGACTCATTGGGCGAATCGCTCTGAAACTGAAATCGGAACGCTCACTGACATTTCCCCTATCTGAAAGTCTGATAAACGCAGGAAAAATGACTAAGTCTAAAAAAATTTTTTTTTAAACTTTTTTCAATTTCTCCCCGTGGGATATATATTCTACCCACACACATTTAGAACTCTCCTGGGGCAACCTCACACATATTATTCCCTCATTTAGTGGATATTTTCACAAAAAAGTGTAATTTTCAAAAATCCAGAAGATTGGCTGAAAACGACTAATTATCAAGGACTCATTGGGCGAATTGCTCTGGAATTGAAATCGGAATGCTCACTGACATTTCCCCTATCTGAAAGTCTGATAAACGCCGGAAAAATGACTAAGTCCAAAAAAAAATGTTTTTCAACTTTTTTCAATTTTACCCCCGTGGGATATATATTCTACCTACACACATTTGGAACTCTCCTGGGGTACCCTCACACATATTATTCCATCATTTAGTGGATATTTTCACAAAAAAGTGAAATTTTCAAAAATCCAGAAAATTGGCTGAAAACGACTAAATATCAAGGACTCATTGGACGAATCGCTCTGGAACCGAAATCAGAACGCTCACTGACATTTCCCCTATCTGAAAGGCTGATAAACGCCGGAAAAATGACTAAATCCAAAAAAAAAAAATTTTTTCAACTTTTTTCAATTTTACCCCCGTGGGATATATATTCTACCCACACACATTTGGAACTTTCCTGTGGTACCCTCACACATATTATTCCATCATTTAGTGGATATTTTCACAAAAAAGTGAAACATTCAAAAATCCAGAAAATTGGCTGAAAACGACTAAATATCAAGGACTCATTGGGCGAATCGCTCTGGAACTGAAATCGGAATGCTCACTGACATTTCCCCTATCTGAAAGTCTGATAAACGCAGGAAAAATGACTAAGTCTAAAAAAATTTTTTTTTAAACTTTTTTCAATTTCTCCCCGTGGGATATATATTCTACCCACACACATTTAGAACTCTCCTGGGGCAACCTCACACATATTATTCCCTCATTTAGTGGATATTTTCACAAAAAAGTGAAATTTTCAAAAATCCAGAAAATTGGCTGAAAACGACTAAATATCAAGGACTCATTGGGCGAATCGCTCTGGAACTGAAATCGGAACGCTCACTGACATTTCCCCTATCTGAAAGTCTGATAAACGCCGGAAAAATGACTAAGTCCAAAAAAAAATTTTTTTCAACTTTTTTCAATTTTACCCCCGTGGGATATATATTCTACCCACACACATTTGGAACTCTCCTGTGGTACCCTCACTCATATTATTCCCTCATTTAGTGGATATTTTCACAAAAAAGTGAAACTTTCAAAAATCCAGAAAATTGGCTGAAAACGACTAAATATCAAGGCCTCATTGGGCGAATCGCTCTGGAACCGAAATCAGAACGCTCACTGACATTTCCCCTATCTGAAAGTCTGATAAACGCCGGAAAAATGACTAAGTCCAAAAAAAAATTTTTTTCAACTTTTTTCAATTTTACCCCCGTGGGATATATATTCTACCCACACACATTTGGAACTCTCCTGGGGTAACCTCACACATATTATTCCCTCATTTAGTCGATATTTTCACAAAAAAAGTGTAATTTTCAAAAATCCAGAAGATTGGCTGAAAACGACTAAATATCAAGGACTCATTGGAAGAATCGCTCTGGAACCGAAATCAGAACGCTCACTGACATTTCCCCTATCTGAAAGGCTGATAAACGCCGGAAAAATGACTAAGTCCAAAAAAAATTTTTTTCAACTTTTTTCAATTTTACCCCCGTGGGATATATATTCTACCCACACACATTTGGAACTCTCCTGGGGTACCCTCACACATATTATTCCCTCATTTAGTGGATATTTTCACAAAAAAGTGAAACTTTCAAAAATCCAGAAAATTGGCTGAAAACGACTAAATATCAAGGACTCATTGGGCGAATCGCTCTGGAACTGAAATCAGAACGCTCACTGACATTTCCCCTATCTGAAAGTCTGATAAACGCCGGAAAAATGACTAAGTCCAAAAAAAAATAATTTTCAACTTTTTTCAATTTTACCCCTGTGGGATATATATTCTACACACACACATTTGGAACTCTCCTGGGGTACCCTCACACATATTATTCCATCATTTAGTGGATATTTTCACAAAAAAGTGAAATTTTCAAAAATCCAGAAAATTGGCTGAAAACGACTAAATATCAAGGACTCATTGGGCGAATCGCTCTGGGACTGAAATCAGAACGCTCACTGACATTTCCCCTATCTGAAAGTCTGATAAACGCCGGAAAAATGACTAAGTCCAAAAAATTTTTTTTAAAAACTTTTTTCAATTTACCCCCGTGGGATATATATTCTACCCACACACATTTGGAACTCTCCTGTGGTACCCTCACACATATTATTCCATCATTTAGTGGATATTTTCACAAAAAAGTGACATTTTCAAAAATCCAGAAAATTGGCTGAAAACGACTAAATATCAAGGACTCTTTGGGCGAATCGCTCTGGAATTGAAATCGGATCGCTCACTGACATTTCCCCTATCTGAAAGTCTGATAAACGCCGGAAAAATGACTAAGTCCAAAAAAAAATTTTTTTCAACTTTTTTCAATTTTACCGCCGTGGGATATATATTCTACCTACACACATTTGGAACTCTCCTGGGGTACCCTCACACATATTATTCCATCATTTAGTGGATATTTTCACAAAAAAGTGAAACATTCAAAAATCCAGAAAATTGGCTGAAAACGACTAAATATCAAGGACTCATTGGGCGAATCGCTCTGGAACTGAAATCGGAATGCTCACTGACATTTCCCCTATCTGAAAGTCTGATAAACGCAGGAAAAATGACTAAGTCTAAAAAAATTTTTTTTTAAACTTTTTTCAATTTCTCCCCGTGGGATATATATTCTACCCACACACATTTAGAACTCTCCTGGGGCAACCTCACACATATTATTCCCTCATTTAGTGGATATTTTCACAAAAAAGTGAAATTTTCAAAAATCCAGAAAATTGGCTGAAAACGACTAAATATCAAGGACTCATTGGGCGAATTGCTCTTGAATTGAAATCGGAATGCTCACTGACATTTCCCCTATCTGAAAGTCTGATAAACGCCGGAAAAATGACTAAGTCCAAAAAAAAATGTTTTTCAACTTTTTTCAATTTTACCCCCGTGGGATATATATTCTACCTACACACATTTGGAACTCTCCTGGGGTACCCTCACACATATTATTCCATCATTTAGTGGATATTTTCACAAAAAAGTGAAATTTTCAAAAATCCAGAAAATTGGCTGAAAACGACTAAATATCAAGGACTCATTGGAAGAATCGCTCTGGAACCGAAATCAGAACGCTCACTGACATTTCCCCTATCTGAAAGGCTGATAAACGCCGGAAAAATGACTAAGTCCAAAAAAAAAATTTTTTCAACTTTTTTCAATTTTACCCCCGTGGGATATATATTCTACCCACACACATTTGGAACTCTCCTGGGGTACCCTCACACATATTATTCCCTCATTTAGTGGATATTTTCACAAAAAAGTGAAACTTTCAAAAATCCAGAAAATTGGCTGAAAACGACTAAATATCAAGGACTCATTGGGCGAATCGCTCTGAAACTGAAATCGGAACGCTCACTGACATTTCCCCTATCTGAAAGTATGATAAACGCCGGAAAAATGACTAAGTCCAAAAAAAAATAATTTTCAACTTTTTTCAATTTTACCCCCGTGGGATATATATACTACCCACACACATTTGGAACTCTCCTGGGGTACCCTCACATATATTATTCCCTCATTTAGTGGATATTTTCACAAAAAAGTGAAACTTTCAAAAATCCAGAAAATTGGCTGAAAACGACTAAATATCAAGGACTCATTGGGCGAATCGCTCTGAAACTGAAATCGGAACGCTCACTGACATTTCCCCTATCTGAAAGTCTGATAAACGCAGGAAAAATGACTAAGTCTAAAAAAATTTTTTTTTAAACTTTTTTCAATTTCTCCCCGTGGGATATATATTCTACCCACACACATTTAGAACTCTCCTGGGGCAACCTCACACATATTATTCCCTCATTTAGTGGATATTTTCACAAAAAAGTGTAATTTTCAAAAATCCAGAAGATTGGCTGAAAACGACTAATTATCAAGGACTCATTGGGCGAATTGCTCTGGAATTGAAATCGGAATGCTCACTGACATTTCCCCTATCTGAAAGTCTGATAAACGCCGGAAAAATGACTAAGTCCAAAAAAAAATGTTTTTCAACTTTTTTCAATTTTACCCCCGTGGGATATATATTCTACCTACACACATTTGGAACTCTCCTGGGGTACCCTCACACATATTATTCCATCATTTAGTGGATATTTTCACAAAAAAGTGAAATTTTCAAAAATCCAGAAAATTGGCTGAAAACGACTAAATATCAAGGACTCATTGGACGAATCGCTCTGGAACCGAAATCAGAACGCTCACTGACATTTCCCCTATCTGAAAGGCTGATAAACGCCGGAAAAATGACTAAATCCAAAAAAAAAAAATTTTTTCAACTTTTTTCAATTTTACCCCCGTGGGATATATATTCTACCCACACACATTTGGAACTTTCCTGTGGTACCCTCACACATATTATTCCATCATTTAGTGGATATTTTCACAAAAAAGTGAAACATTCAAAAATCCAGAAAATTGGCTGAAAACGACTAAATATCAAGGACTCATTGGGCGAATCGCTCTGGAACTGAAATCGGAATGCTCACTGACATTTCCCCTATCTGAAAGTCTGATAAACGCAGGAAAAATGACTAAGTCTAAAAAAATTTTTTTTTAAACTTTTTTCAATTTCTCCCCGTGGGATATATATTCTACCCACACACATTTAGAACTCTCCTGGGGCAACCTCACACATATTATTCCCTCATTTAGTGGATATTTTCACAAAAAAGTGAAATTTTCAAAAATCCAGAAAATTGGCTGAAAACGACTAAATATCAAGGACTCATTGGGCGAATCGCTCTGGAACTGAAATCGGAACGCTCACTGACATTTCCCCTATCTGAAAGTCTGATAAACGCCGGAAAAATGACTAAGTCCAAAAAAAAATTTTTTTCAACTTTTTTCAATTTTACCCCCGTGGGATATATATTCTACCCACACACATTTGGAACTCTCCTGTGGTACCCTCACTCATATTATTCCCTCATTTAGTGGATATTTTCACAAAAAAGTGAAACTTTCAAAAATCCAGAAAATTGGCTGAAAACGACTAAATATCAAGGCCTCATTGGGCGAATCGCTCTGGAACCGAAATCAGAACGCTCACTGACATTTCCCCTATCTGAAAGTCTGATAAACGCCGGAAAAATGACTAAGTCCAAAAAAAAATTTTTTTCAACTTTTTTCAATTTTACCCCCGTGGGATATATATTCTACCCACACACATTTGGAACTCTCCTGGGGTAACCTCACACATATTATTCCCTCATTTAGTCGATATTTTCACAAAAAAAGTGTAATTTTCAAAAATCCAGAAGATTGGCTGAAAACGACTAAATATCAAGGACTCATTGGAAGAATCGCTCTGGAACCGAAATCAGAACGCTCACTGACATTTCCCCTATCTGAAAGGCTGATAAACGCCGGAAAAATGACTAAGTCCAAAAAAAATTTTTTTCAACTTTTTTCAATTTTACCCCCGTGGGATATATATTCTACCCACACACATTTGGAACTCTCCTGGGGTACCCTCACACATATTATTCCCTCATTTAGTGGATATTTTCACAAAAAAGTGAAACTTTCAAAAATCCAGAAAATTGGCTGAAAACGACTAAATATCAAGGACTCATTGGGCGAATCGCTCTGGAACTGAAATCAGAACGCTCACTGACATTTCCCCTATCTGAAAGTCTGATAAACGCCGGAAAAATGACTAAGTCCAAAAAAAAATAATTTTCAACTTTTTTCAATTTTACCCCTGTGGGATATATATTCTACACACACACATTTGGAACTCTCCTGGGGTACCCTCACACATATTATTCCATCATTTAGTGGATATTTTCACAAAAAAGTGAAATTTTCAAAAATCCAGAAAATTGGCTGAAAACGACTAAATATCAAGGACTCATTGGGCGAATCGCTCTGGGACTGAAATCAGAACGCTCACTGACATTTCCCCTATCTGAAAGTCTGATAAACGCCGGAAAAATGACTAAGTCCAAAAAATTTTTTTTAAAAACTTTTTTCAATTTACCCCCGTGGGATATATATTCTACCCACACACATTTGGAACTCTCCTGTGGTACCCTCACACATATTATTCCATCATTTAGTGGATATTTTCACAAAAAAGTGACATTTTCAAAAATCCAGAAAATTGGCTGAAAACGACTAAATATCAAGGACTCTTTGGGCGAATCGCTCTGGAATTGAAATCGGATCGCTCACTGACATTTCCCCTATCTGAAAGTCTGATAAACGCCGGAAAAATGACTAAGTCCAAAAAAAAATTTTTTTCAACTTTTTTCAATTTTACCGCCGTGGGATATATATTCTACCTACACACATTTGGAACTCTCCTGGGGTACCCTCACACATATTATTCCATCATTTAGTGGATATTTTCACAAAAAAGTGAAACATTCAAAAATCCAGAAAATTGGCTGAAAACGACTAAATATCAAGGACTCATTGGGCGAATCGCTCTGGAACTGAAATCGGAATGCTCACTGACATTTCCCCTATCTGAAAGTCTGATAAACGCAGGAAAAATGACTAAGTCTAAAAAAATTTTTTTTTAAACTTTTTTCAATTTCTCCCCGTGGGATATATATTCTACCCACACACATTTAGAACTCTCCTGGGGCAACCTCACACATATTATTCCCTCATTTAGTGGATATTTTCACAAAAAAGTGAAATTTTCAAAAATCCAGAAAATTGGCTGAAAACGACTAAATATCAAGGACTCATTGGGCGAATTGCTCTTGAATTGAAATCGGAATGCTCACTGACATTTCCCCTATCTGAAAGTCTGATAAACGCCGGAAAAATGACTAAGTCCAAAAAAAAATGTTTTTCAACTTTTTTCAATTTTACCCCCGTGGGATATATATTCTACCTACACACATTTGGAACTCTCCTGGGGTACCCTCACACATATTATTCCATCATTTAGTGGATATTTTCACAAAAAAGTGAAATTTTCAAAAATCCAGAAAATTGGCTGAAAACGACTAAATATCAAGGACTCATTGGAAGAATCGCTCTGGAACCGAAATCAGAACGCTCACTGACATTTCCCCTATCTGAAAGGCTGATAAACGCCGGAAAAATGACTAAGTCCAAAAAAAAAATTTTTTCAACTTTTTTCAATTTTACCCCCGTGGGATATATATTCTACCCACACACATTTGGAACTCTCCTGGGGTACCCTCACACATATTATTCCCTCATTTAGTGGATATTTTCACAAAAAAGTGAAACTTTCAAAAATCCAGAAAATTGGCTGAAAACGACTAAATATCAAGGACTCATTGGGCGAATCGCTCTGGAACTGAAATCAGAACGCTCACTGACATTTCCCCTATCTGAAAATCTGATAAACGCCGGAAAAATGACTAAGTCCAAAAAAAAATAATTTTCAACTTTTTTCAATTTTACCCCTGTGGGATATATATTCTACACACACACATTTGGAACTCTCCTGGGGTACCCTCACACATATTATTCCATCATTTAGTGGATATTTTCACAAAAAAGTGAAATTTTCAAAAATCCAGAAAATTGGCTGAAAACGACTAAATATCAAGGACTCATTGGGCGAATCGCTCTGGGACTGAAATCAGAACGCTCACTGACATTTCCCCTATCTGAAAGTCTGATAAACGCCGGAAAAATGACTAAGTCCAAAAAATTTTTTTTAAAAACTTTTTTCAATTTACCCCCGTGGGATATATATTCTACCCACACACATTTGGAACTCTCCTGTGGTACCCTCACACATATTATTCCATCATTTAATGGATATTTTCACAAAAAAGTGACATTTTCAAAAATCCAGAAAATTGGCTGAAAACGACTAAATATCAAGGACTCATTGGGCGAATCGCTCTGGAATTGAAATCGGATCGCTCACTGACATTTCCCCTATCTGAAAGTCTGATAAACGCCGGAAAAATGACTAAGTCCAAAAAAAAAATTTTTTCAACTTTTTTCAATTTTACCGCCGTGGGATATATATTCTACCTACACACATTTGGAACTCTCCTGGGGTACCCTCACACATATTATTCCATCATTTAGTGGATATTTTCACAAAAAAGTGAAATTTTCAAAAATCCAGAAAATTGGCTGAAAACGACTAAATATCAAGGACTCATTGGACGAATCGCTCTGGAACCGAAATCAGAAGGCTCACTGACATTTCCCCTATCTGAAAGGCTGATAAACGCCGGAAAAATGACTAAGTCCAAAAAAAATTTTTTAAAACTTTTTTCAATTTTACCCCCGTGGGATATATATTCTACCCACACACATTTGGAACTCTCCTGGGGTACCCTCACACATATTATTTCCTCATTTAGTGGATATTTTCACAAAAAAGTGAAACTTTCAAAAATCCAGAAAATTGGCTGAAAACGACTAAATATCAAGGACTCATTGGGCGAATCACTCTGGGACTGAAATCAGAACGCTCACTGACATTTCCCCTATCTGAAAGTCTGATAAACGCCGGAAAAATGACTAAGTCCAAAAAAAAATTTTTTTAAACTTTTTTCAATTTTACCCCCGTGGGATATATATTCTACCCACACACATTTGGAACTCTCCTGGGGTACCCTCACACATATTATTCCCTCATTTAGTGGATATTTTCACAAAAAAGTGAAACTTTCAAAAATCCAGAAAATTGGCTGAAAACGACTAAATATCAAGGACTCATTGGCGAATCGCTCTGGGACTGAAATGAGAACGCTCACTGACATTTCCCCTATCTGAAAGTCTGATAAACGCCGGAAAAATGACTAAGTCCAAAAAAAAGATGTTTTTCAACTTTTTTCAATTTTAGCCCCCGTGGGATATATATTCTACCTACACATATTTGGAACTCTCCTGGGGCAAACTCACACATATTATTCCCTCATTTAGTGGATATTTTCACAAAAAAGTGAAATTTTCAAAAATCCAGAAAATTGGCTGAAAACGACTAAATATCAAGGACTCATTGGGCGAATCGCTCTGGAACTGAAATTGGAATGCTCACTGACATTTCCCCTATCTGAAAGTCTGATAAACGCCGAAAAAATGACTAAATCCAAAAAAAAAATTTTTTTTCAACTTTTTTCAATTTTACCCCCGTGGGATATATATTCTACCCACACACATTTGGAACTCTCCTGGGGTACCCTCACACATATTATTCCCTCATTTAGTGGATATTTTCGCAAAAAAGTGAAACTTTCAAAAATCCAGAAAATTGGCTGAAAACGACTAAATATCAAGGACTCATTGGGCGAATCGCTCTGGAACTGAAATCGGAACGCTCACTGACATTTCCCCTGTCTGAAAGTCTGATAAACGCCGGAAAAATGACTAAGTCCAAAAAAAAATTTTTTTCAACTTTTTTCAATTTTACCGCCGTGGGATATATATTCTACCTACACACATTTGGAACTCTCCTGGGGTACCCTCACACATATTATTCCATCATTTAGTGGATATTTTCACAAAAAAGTGAAATTTTCAAAAATCCAGAAAATTGGCTGAAAACGACTAAATATCAAGGACTCATTGGACGAATCGCTCTGGAACCGAAATCAGAAGGCTCACTGACATTTCCCCTATCTGAAAGGCTGATAAACGCCGGAAAAATGACTAAGTCCAAAAAAAATTTTTTAAAACTTTTTTCAATTTTACCCCCGTGGGATATATATTCTACCCACACACATTTGGAACTCTCCTGGGGTACCCTCACACATATTATTTCCTCATTTAGTGGATATTTTCACAAAAAAGTGAAACTTTCAAAAATCCAGAAAATTGGCTGAAAACGACTAAATATCAAGGACTCATTGGGCGAATCGCTCTGGGACTGAAATCAGAACGCTCACTGACATTTCCCCTATCTGAAAGTCTGATAAACGCCGGAAAAATGACTAAGTCCAAAAAAAAATTTTTTTAAACTTTTTTCAATTTTACCCCCGTGGGATATATATTCTACCCACACACATTTGGAACTCTCCTGGGGTACCCTCACACATATTATTCCCTCATTTAGTGGATATTTTCACAAAAAAGTGAAACTTTCAAAAATCCAGAAAATTGGCTGAAAACGACTAAATATCAAGGACTCATTGGCGAATCGCTCTGGGACTGAAATGAGAACGCTCACTGACATTTCCCCTATCTGAAAGTCTGATAAACGCCGGAAAAATGACTAAGTCCAAAAAAAAGATGTTTTTCAACTTTTTTCAATTTTAGCCCCCGTGGGATATATATTCTACCTACACATATTTGGAACTCTCCTGGGGCAAACTCACACATATTATTCCCTCATTTAGTGGATATTTTCACAAAAAAGTGAAATTTTCAAAAATCCAGAAAATTGGCTGAAAACGACTAAATATCAAGGACTCATTGGGCGAATCGCTCTGGAACTGAAATTGGAATGCTCACTGACATTTCCCCTATCTGAAAGTCTGATAAACGCCGAAAAAATGACTAAATCCAAAAAAAAAATTTTTTTTCAACTTTTTTCAATTTTACCCCCGTGGGATATATATTCTACCCACACACATTTGGCACTCTCCTGGGGTACCCTCACACATATTATTCCCTCATTTAGTGGATATTTTCGCAAAAAAGTGAAACTTTCAAAAATCCAGAAAATTGGCTGAAAACGACTAAATATCAAGGACTCATTGGGCGAATCGCTCTGGAACTGAAATCGGAACGCTCACTGACATTTCCCCTGTCTGAAAGTCTGATAAACGCCGGAAAAATGACTAAATCCAAAAAAAAAAAATTTTTAAAACTTTTTTCAATTTTACCCCCGTGGGATATATATTCTACCCACACACATTTGGAACTCTCCTGTGGTGCCCTCACACATATTATTCCCTCATTTAGTGGATATTTTCACAAAAAAGTGAAACTTTCAAAAATCCAGAAAATTGGCTGAAAACGACTAAATATCAAGGACTCATTGGGCGAATCGCTCTGGAATTGAAATCAGAACGCTCGACATTTCCCCTATCTGAAAGTCTGATAAATGCCGGAAAAATGACTAAGTCCAAAAAAATTTTTTTTAAAACTTTTTTCAATTTACCCCCGTGGGATATATATGCTACCCACACACATTTGGAACTCTACTGTGGTATCCTCACACATACTATTCCATCATTTAGTGGATATTTTCACAAAAAAGTGACATTTTCAAAAATCCAGAAAATTGGCTGAAAACGACTAAATATCAAGGACTCATTGGGCGAATCGCTCTGGGACTGAAATCAGAACGCTCTCGGACATTTCCCCTATCTGAAAGTCTGATAAACGCCGAAAAAATGACTAAATCCAAAAAAAAAATTTTTTTTCAACTTTTTTCAATTTTACCCCCGTGGGATATATATTCTACCCACACACATTTGGAACTCTCCTGGGGTACCCTCACACATATTATTCCCTCATTTAGTGGATATTTTCACAAAAAAGTGAAACTTTCAAAAATCCAGAAAATTGGCTGAAAACGACTAAATATCAAGGACTCATTGGGCGAATCGCTCTGGGACTGAAATCAGAACGCTCACTGACATTTCCCCTATCTGAAAGTCTGATAAACGCCGGAAAAATGACTAAGTCCAAAAAAAAATAATTTTCAACTTTTTTCAATTTTACCCCTGTGGGATATATATTCTACCCACACACATTTGGAACTCTCCTGGGGTACCCTCACACATATTATTCCCTCATTTAGTGGATATTTTCACAAAAAAGTGAAACTTTCAAAAATCCAGAAAATTGGCTGAAAACGACTAAATATCAAGGACTCATTGGGCGAATCGCTCTGGAACTGAAATCGGAACGCTCACTGACATTTCCCCTATCTGAAAGTCTGATAAACGCCGGAAAAATGACTAAATCCAAAAAAAAAATATTTTTTCAACTTTTTTCAATTTTACCCCCGTGGGATATATATTCTACCCACACACATTTGGAACTCTCCTGGGGTACCCTCACACATATTATTCCCTCATTTAGTGGATATTTTCACAAAAAAGTGAAACTTTCAAAAATCCAGACAATTGGCTGAAAACGACTAAATATCAAGGACTCATTGGGCGAATCGCTCTGGAACTGAAATCAGAACGCTCACTGACATTTCCCCTATCTGAAAGTCTGATAAACGCCGGAAAAATGACTAAGTCCAAAAAAATTTTTTTTAAAACTTTTTTCAATTTACCCCCGTGGGATATATATGCTACCCACACACATTTGGAACTCTACTGTGGTACCCTCACACATACTATTCCATCATTTAGTGGATATTTTCACAAAAAAGTGACATTTTCAAAAATCCAGAAAATTGGCTGAAAACGACTAAATATCAAAGACTCATTGGGCGAATCGCTCTGGGACTGAAATCAGAACGCTCACTGACATTTCCCCTATCTGAAAGTCTGATAAACGCCGGAAAAATGACTAAGTCCAAAAAAAAATAATTTTCAACTTTTTTCAATTTTACCCCTGTGGGATATATATTCTACCCACACACATTTGGAACTCTCCTGGGGTACCCTCACACATATTATTCCCTCATTTAGTGGATATTTTCACAAAAAAGTGAAACTTTCAAAAATCCAGAAAATTGGCTGAAAACGACTAAATATCAAGGACTCATTGGGCGAATCGCTCTGGAACTGAAATCGGAACGCTCACTGACATTTCCCCTATCTGAAAGTCTGATAAACGCCGGAAAAATGACTAAATCCAAAAAAAAAAAATTTTTTCAACTTTTTTCAATTTTACCCCCGTGGGATATATATTCTACCCACACACATTTGGAACTCTCCTGGGGTACCCTCACACATATTATTCCCTCATTTAGTGGATATTTTCACAAAAAAGTGAAATTTTCAAAAATCCAGAAAATTGGCTGAAAGCGACTAAATATCAAGGACTCATTGGGCGAATCGCTCTGGAACTGAAATCGAAACGCTCACTGACATTTCCCCTATATGAAAGTCTGATAAACGCCGGAAAAATGACTAAGTCCAAAAAAACTTTTTTTTAAACTTTTTTCAATTTTACCCCCGTGGGGTATATATTCTACCTACACATATTTGGAACTCTCCTGCGGCAACCTCACACATATTATTCCCTCATTTAGTGGATATTTTCACAAAAAAGTGAAACATTCAAAAATCCAGAAAATTGGCTGAAAATGACTAAATATCAAGGACTCATTGGGCGAATCGCTCTGGAACTGAAATCAGAATGCTCACTGACATTTCCCCTATCTGAAAGTCTGATAAACGCCGGAAAAATGACTAAGTCCAAAAAAAATTTTTTTTCAATTTTTTCAATTTTACCCCCGTGGGAAATATATTCTACCCACACACATTTGGAACTCTCCTGGGGCAACCTCACACATATTATTCCCTCATTTAGTGGATATTTTCACAAAAAAGTGAAACTTTCAAAAATCCAGAAAATTGGCTGAAAACGACTAAATATCAAGGACTCATTGGGCGAATCGCTCTGGAACTGAATTCAGAACGCTCACTGACATTTCCCCTATCTGAAAGTCTGATAAACGCCGGAAAAATAACTAAGTCCAAAAAAATTTTTTTTTAAACTTTTTTCAATTTACCCCCGTGGGATATATATTCTACCCACACACATTTGGAACTCTCCTGTGGTACCCTCACACATATTATTCCATCATTTAGTGGATATTTTCACAAAAAAGTGACATTTTCAAAAATCCAGAAAATTGGCTGAAAACGACTAAATATCAAGGACTCATTGGGCGAATCGCTCTGGAATTGAAATCGGAATGCTCACTGACATTTCCCCTATCTGAAAGTCTGATAAACGCCGGAAAAATGACTAAGTCCAAAAAAAAATTTTTTTCAACTTTTTTCAATTTTACCCCCGTGGGATATATATTCTACCCACACACATTTGGAACTCTCCTGGGGTACCCTCAACACATATTATTCCCTCATTTAGTGTATATTTTCACAAAAAAGTGAAACTTTCAAAAATCCAAACAATTGGCTGAAAACGACTAAATATCAAGGACTCATTGGGCGAATCGCTCTGGAACTGAAATCAGAACGCTCACTGACATTTCCCCTATCTGAAAGTCTGATAAACGCTGGAAAAATGACTAAGTTCAAAAAAAATTTTTTTTCAACTTTTTTGAATTTTACCCCCGTGGGATATATATTCTACCCACACACATTTGGAACTCTCCTGGGGTACCCTCACACATATTATTCCCTCATTTAGTGGATATTTTCACAAAAAAGTGAAATTTTCAAAAATCCAGAAAATTGGCTGAAAACGACTAAATATCAAGGACTCATTTTTCGAATTGCTCTGATACTGAAATCAGAACGCTCACTGACATTTCCCCTATCTGAAAGTCTGATAAATGCCGGAAAAATGACTAAGTCCAAAAAAAAATTTTTTTCAACTTTTTTCTATTTTACCCCCGTGGGATATGTATTCTACGTACACACATTTGGAACTCTCCTGGGGTACCCTCACACATATTATTCCCTCATTTAGTGGATATTTTCACAAAAAAGTGAAACTTTCAAAAATCCAGAAAATTGGCTGAAAACGACTAAATATCAAGGACTCATTGGGCGAATTGCTCTGGAACTGAAATCAGAACGCTCACTGACATTTCCCCTATCTGAAAGTCTGATAAACGCCGGAAAAATGACTAAGTCCAAAAAAATTTTTTTTAAAACTTTTTTCAATTTACCCCCGTGGGATATATATTCTACCCACACACATTTGGAACTCTCCTGTGGTACCCTCACACATATTATTCCATCATTTAGTGGATATTTTCACAAAAAAGTGACATTTTCAAAAATCCAGAAAATTGGCTGAAAACAACTAAATATCAAGGACTCATTGGGCGAATCGCTCTGGAATTGAAATCGGAATGCTCACTGACATTTCCCCTATCTGAAAGTCTGATAAACGCCGGAAAAATGACTAAGTCCAAAAAAAAATAATTTTCAACTTTTTTCAATTTTACCCCTGTGGGATATATATTCTACCCACACACATTTGGAACTCTCCTGGGGTACCCTCACACATATTATTCCCTCATTTAGTGGATATTTTCACAAAAAAGTGAAACTTTCAAAAATCCAGAAAATTGGCTGAAAACGACTAAATATCAAGGACTCATTGGGCGAATCGCTCTGGAACTGAAATCGGAACGCTCACTGACATTTCCCCTATCTGAAAGTCTGATAAACGCCGGAAAAATGACTAAATCCAAAAAAAAAAAATTTTTTCAACTTTTTTCAATTTTACCCCCGTGGGATATATATTCTACCCACACACATTTGGAACTCTCCTGGGGTACCCTCAACACATATTATTCCCTCATTTAGTGTATATTTTCACAAAAAAGTGAAACTTTCAAAAATCCAAACAATTGGCTGAAAACGACTAAATATCAAGGACTCATTGGGCGAATCGCTCTGGAACTGAAATCAGAATGCTCACTGACATTTCCCCTATCTGAAAGTCTGATAAACGCTGGAAAAATGACTAAGTTCAAAAAAAAATTTTTTTCAACTTTTTTGAATTTTACCCCCGTGGGATATATATTCTACCCACACACATTTGGAACTCTCCTGGGGTACCCTCACACATATTATTCCCTCATTTAGTGGATATTTTCACAAAAAAGTGAAATTTTCAAAAATCCAGAAAATTGGCTGAAAACGACTAAATATCAAGGACTCATTTTTCGAATCGCTCTGAAACTGAAATCAGAACGCTCACTGACATTTCCCCTATCTGAAAGTCTGATAAACGCCGGAAAAATGACTAAGTCCAAAAAAAAATTTTTTTCAACTTTTTTCTATTTTACCCCCGTGGGATATGTATTCTACGTACACACATTTGGAACTCTCCTGGGGTACCCTCACACATATTATTCCCTCATTTAGTGGATATTTTCACAAAAAAGTGAAATTTTCAAAAATCCAGAAAATTGGCTGAAAACGACTAAATATCAAGGACTCATTGGGCGAATCGGTCTGGAACTGAAATCGAAACGCTCACTGACATTTCCCCTATCTGAAAGTCTGATAAACGCCGGAAAAATGACTAAGTCCAAAAAAACTTTTTTTTAAACTTTTTTCAATTTTACCCCCGTGGGGTATATATTCTACCTACACATATTTGGAACTCTCCTGGGGCAACCTCACACATATTATTCCCTCATTTAGTGGATATTTTCACAAAAAAGTGAAACATTCAAAAATCCAGAAAATTGGCTGAAAATGACTAAATATCAAGGACTCATTGGGCGAATCGCTCTGGAACTGAAATCAGAATGCTCACTGACATTTCCCCTATCTGAAAGTCTGATGAACGCCGGAAAAATGACTAAGTCCAAAAAAAATTTTTTTTCAATTTTTTCAATTTTACCCCCGTGGGAAATATATTCTACCCACACACATTTGGAACTCTCCTGTGGTACCCTCACACATATTATTCCATCATTTAGTGGATATTTTCACAAAAAAGTGACATTTTCAAAAATCCAGAAAATTGGCTGAAAACAACTAAATATCAAGGACTCATTGGGCGAATCGCTCTGGAATTGAAATCGGAATGCTCACTGACATTTCCCCTATCTGAAAGTCTGATAAACGCCGGAAAAATGACTAAGTCCAAAAAAAAATAATTTTCAACTTTTTTCAATTTTACCCCTGTGGGATATATATTCTACCCACACACATTTGGAACTCTCCTGGGGTACCCTCACACATATTATTCCCTCATTTAGTGGATATTTTCACAAAAAAGTGAAACTTTCAAAAATCCAGAAAATTGGCTGAAAACGACTAAATATCAAGGACTCATTGGGCGAATCGCTCTGGAACTGAATTCAGAACGCTCACTGACATTTCCCCTATCTGAAAGTCTGATAAACGCCGGAAAAATAACTAAGTCCAAAAAAATTTTTTTTTAAACTTTTTTCAATTTACCCCCGTGGGATATATATTCTACCCACACACATTTGGAACTCTCCTGTGGTACCCTCACACATATTATTCCATCATTTAGTGGATATTTTCACAAAAAAGTGACATTTTCAAAAATCCAGAAAATTGGCTGAAAACAACTAAATATCAAGGACTCATTGGGCGAATCGCTCTGGAATTGAAATCGGAATGCTCACTGACATTTCCCCTATCTGAAAGTCTGATAAACGCCGGAAAAATGACTAAGTCCAAAAAAAAATAATTTTCAACTTTTTTCAATTTTACCCCTGTGGGATATATATTCTACCCACACACATTTGGAACTCTCCTGGGGTACCCTCACACATATTATTCCCTCATTTAGTGGATATTTTCACAAAAAAGTGAAACTTTCAAAAATCCAGAAAATTGGCTGAAAACTACTAAATATCAAGGACTCATTGGGCGAATCGCTCTGGAACTGAATTCAGAACGCTCACTGACATTTCCCCTATCTGAAAGTCTGATAAACGCCGGAAAAATAACTAAGTCCAAAAAAATTTTTTTTTAAACTTTTTTGAATTTTACCCCCGTGGGATATATATTCTACCCACACACATTTGGAACTCTCCTGGGGTACCCTCACACATATTATTCCCTCATTTAGTGGATATTTTCACAAAAAAGTGAAATTTTCAAAAATCCAGAAAATTGGCTGAAAACGACTAAATATCAAGGACTCATTTTTCGAATCGCTCTGAAACTGAAATCAGAACGCTCACTGACATTTCCCCTATCTGAAAGTCTGATAAACGCCGGAAAAATGACTAAGTTCAAAAAAAAAAAATGTTCAACTTTTTTCAATTTTACCCCCGTGGGATATATATTCTACCCACACACATTTGGAACTCTCCTGTGGTACCCTCACACATATTTTTCCCTCATTTAGTGGATATTTTCACAAAAAAGTGAAATTTTCAAAAATCCAGAAAATTGGATGAAAATGACTAAATATCAAGGACTCAGGGCGAATCGCTCTGGAACTGAAATCAGAACACTCACTGACATTTCCCTTATTTGAAAGACTGATAAACGCCGAAAAAATGACTAAGTCAAAAAAAACATTTTTTTCAACTTTTTTCTATTTTACCCCCGTGGGATATGTATTCTACGTACACACATTTGGAACTCTCCTGGGGTACCCTCACACATATTATTCCCTCATTTAGTGGATATTTTCACAAAAAAGTGAAATTTTCAAAAATCCAAAATATTGGCTGAAAAAGACTAAATATCAAGGACACATTGGGCGAATCGCTCTGGAACTGAAATCCGAACCCACACTGACATTTCCCCTATCTGAAAGTCTGATAAACGCCGGAAAAATGACTAAGTCCAAAAAAAATTTTTTTTAAACTTTTTTCAATTTTAGCCCCGTGGGATATATATTCTACCCACACACATTTGGAACTCTGCTGTGGTACCCTCACACATATTATTCCCTCATTTAGTGGATATTTTCACAAAAAAGTGAAACTTTCAAAAATCCAGAAAATTGGCTGAAAACGACTAAATATCAAGGAGTCATTGGGCGAATCGCTCTGGAACTAAAATCAGAACACTCACTGACATTTCCCCTATCTGAAAGTCTGATAAACGCCGGTAAAATGACTAAGTCCAAAAAAAAAATTTTTAAAACTTTTTTCTATTTTACCCCCGTGGGATATGTATTCTACGTACACACATTTGGAACTTTCCTGGGGTACCCTCACACATATTATTCCCTCATTTAGTGGATGTTTTCTCAAAAAAGTGAAATTTTCAAAAATCCAGAAAATTGGCTGAAAACGACTAAATATCAAGGACTCATAGTGAGAATCGCTCTGGAACTAAAATCAGAACACTCACTGACATTTCCCCTATCTGAAAGTCTGATAAACGCTGGAAAAATGACTAAGTCTCCAAAAAAATTGATTTCAACTTTTTTCAATTTTACCCCCGTGGGATATATATTCTACCTACACACATTTGGAACTCTCCTGGGGTACCCTCACACATGTTATTCCCTCATTTAGTGGATATTTTCACAAAAAAGTGAAATTTTAAAAAATTCAGAAAATTGGCTGAAAACCAAGAAATATCAAGGACTCATCGGGCGAATCGCAATGGAACTGAAATCGGAATGGTCACTGACATTTCCCCTCACTGACAGTCAGATAAACGCCGGAAAAATGACTAGGTCCAAAAAAATGTTTTTTTCAATTTTATCCCCGTGGACATATATTCTACCCACACACTTTTGGCCCTCTCCTGGGGTACCCTCAACATATTATTCCCTCATTTAGTGGATATTTTCACAAAAAAGTGAAATTTTCAAAAATCCAGAAAATTGGCTGAAAACGACTAAATATCAAGTACTCATAGGGCGAATCGCTCTGGAACTGAAATCAGAACGCTCACTGACATTTCCCCTATCTGAAAGTCTGATAAACGCCAGAAAAATGACTAAGTCCAAAAAAAAATGTTATTCAACTTTTTTCAATTTTACCCCCGTGGGATATATATTCTATCTGCACACATTTGGAACTCTCCTGGGGTACCCTCACACATATTATTCCCTCATTTAGTGAATATTTTCACAAAAAAGTGAAATTTTCAAAAATCCAAAATATTGGTTGAAAACGACTAAGTATCAAGGACTCATCGGGCGAATTGCTCTGGAATTGAAATCGGAACGCTCACTGACATTTCCCCTATCTGAAAGTCTGATAAACGCCGGAAAAATGACTAATTCCAAAAAAAAATTTTTTAAAACTTTTTTCAATTTACCCCCGTGGGATATATATTCTACCCACACACATTTGGAACTCTCCTGTGGTACCCTCACACATATTATTCCATCATTTAGTGGATATTTTCACAAAAAAGTGACATTTTCAAAAATCCAGAAAATTGGCTGAAAACAACTAAATATCAAGGACTCATTGGGCGAATCGCTCTGGAATTGAAATCGGAATGCTCACTGACATTTCCCCTATCTGAAAGTCTGATAAACGCCGGAAAAATGACTAAGTCCAAAAAAAAATAATTTTCAACTTTTTTCAATTTTACCCCTGTGGGATATATATTCTACCCACACACATTTGGAACTCTCCTGGGGTACCCTCACACATATTATTCCCTCATTTAGTGGATATTTTCACAAAAAAGTGAAACTTTCAAAAATCCAGAAAATTGGCTGAAAACGACTAAATATCAAGGACTCATTGGGCGAATCGCTCTGGAACTGAAATCGGAACGCTCACTGACATTTCCCCTATCTGAAAGTCTGATAAACGCCGAAAAAATGACTAAATCCAAAAAAAAATTTTTTTTCAACTTTTTTCAATTTTACCCCCGTGGGATATATATTCTACCCACACACATTTGGAACTCTCCTGGGGTACCCTCACACATATTATTCCCTCATTTAGTGGATATTTTCACAAAAAAGTGAAACTTTCAAAAATCCAGAAAATTGGCTGAAAACGACTAAATATCAAGGACTCATTGGGCGAATCGCTCTGGAACTGAAATCAGAACGCTCACTGACGTTTCCCCTATCTGAAAGTCTGATAAACGCCGGAAAAATGACTAAGTCCAAAAAAAAATTTTTTTAAACTTTTTTCAATTTTACCCCGTGGGATATATATTCTACCCACACACATTTGGAACTCTCCTGTGGTACCCTCACACATATTATTCCATCATTTAGTGGATATTTTCACAAAAAAGTGACATTTTCAAAAATCCAGAAAATTGGCTGAAAACGACTAAATATCAAGGACTCATTGGGCGAATCGCTCTGGAATTGAAATCGGAACGCTCACTGACATTTCCCCTATCTGAAAGTCTGATAAACGCCGGAAAAATGACTAAGTCCAAAAATAAATTTTTTTCAAATTTTTTCAATTTTACCCCCGTGGGATATATATTCTACCCACACACATTTGGAACTCTCATGGGGTACCCTCAACACATATTATTCCCTCATTTAGTGTATATTTTCACAAAAAAGTGAAACTTTCAAAAATCCAAACAATTGGCTGAAAACGACTAAATATCAAGGACTCATTGGGCGAATCGCTCTGGAACTGAAATCAGAACGCTGACTGACATTTCCCCTATCTGAAAGTCTGATAAACGCTGGAAAAATGACTAAGTTCAAAAAAAATTTTTTTTCAACTTTTTTGAATTTTACCCCCGTGGGATATATATTCTACCCAAACACATTTGGAACTCTCCTGGGGTACCCTCACACATATTATTTCCTCATTTAGTGGATATTTTCACAAAAAAGTGAAATTTTCAAAAATCCAGAAAATTGGCTGAAAACGACTAAATATCAAGGATTCATTTGGCGAATCGCTCTGAAACTGAAATCAGAACGCTCACTGACATTTCCCCTATCTGAAAGTCTGATAAACGCCGGAAAAATGACTAAGTTCAAAAAAAAAAAATGTTCAACTTTTTTCAATTTTACCCCCGTGGGATATATATTCTACCCACACACATTTGGAACTCTCCTGTGGTACCCTCACACATATTTTTCCCTCATTTAGTGGATATTTTCACAAAAAAGTGAAATTTTCAAAAATCCAGAAAATTGGATGAAAATGACTAAATATCAAGGACTCAGGGCGAATCGCTCTGGAACTGAAATCAGAACACTCACTGACATTTCCCTTATTTGAAAGACTGATAAACGCCGAAAAAATGACTAAGTCAAAAAAAACATTTTTTTCAACTTTTTTCTATTTTACCCCCGTGGGATATGTATTCTACGTACACACATTTGGAACTCTCCTGGGGTACCCTCACACATATTATTCCCTCATTTAGTGGATATTTTCACAAAAAAGTGAAATTTTCAAAAATCCAAAATATTGGCTGAAAACGACTAAATATCAAGGACACATTGGGCGAATCGCTCTGGAACTGAAATCCGAACCCTCACTGACATTTCCCCTATCTGAAAGTCTGATAAACGCCGGAAAAATGACTAAGTCCAAAAAAAATTTTTTTTAAACTTTTTTCAATTTTAGCCCCGTGGGATATATATTCTACCCACACACATTTGGAACTCTGCTGTGGTACCCTCACACATATTATTCCCTCATTTAGTGGATATTTTCACAAAAAAGTGAAATTTTCAAAAATCCAGAAAATTGCCTGAAAACGACTAAATATCAAGAACTCATAGGGCGAATCGCTCTGGAACTGAAATCAGAACACTCACTGACATTTCCCTTATCTGTAAGTCTGATAAACGCCGAAAAAATGACTAAGTCCAAAAAAAAATTTTTTTCAACTTTTTTCTATTTTACCCCCGTGGGATATGTATTCTACGTACACACATTTGGAACTCTCCTGGGGTAGCCTCACTTATATTATTCCCTCATTTAGTGGATATTTTCACAAAAAAGTGAAACTTTCAAAAATCCAGAAAATTGGCTGAAAACGACTAAATATCAAGGAGTCATTGGGCGAATCGCTCTGGAACTAAAATCAGAACGCTCACTGACATTTCCCCTATCTGAAAGTCTGATAAACGCCGGTAAAATGACTAAGTCCAAAAAAAAAATTTTTAAAACTTTTTTCTATTTTACCCCCGTGGGATATGTATTCTACGTACACACATTTGGAACTTTCCTGGGGTACCCTCACACATATTATTCCCTCATTTAGTGGATGTTTTCTCAAAAAAGTGAAATTTTCAAAAATCCAGAAAATTGGCTGAAAACGACTAAATATCAAGGACTCATAGTGAGAATCGCTCTGGAACTAAAATCAGAACACTCACTGACATTTCCCCTATCTGAAAGTCTGATAAACGCTGGAAAAATGACTAAGTCTCCAAAAAAATTGATTTCAACTTTTTTCAATTTTACCCCCGTGGGATATATATTCTACCTACACACATTTGGAACTCTCCTGGGGTACCCTCACACATGTTATTCCCTCATTTAGTGGATATTTTCACAAAAAAGTGAAATTTTAAAAAATTCAGAAAATTGGCTGAAAACCAAGAAATATCAAGGACTCATCGGGCGAATCGCAATGGAACTGAAATCGGAATGGTCACTGACATTTCCCCTCTCTGACAGTCAGATAAACGCCGGAAAAATGACTAGGTCCAAAAAAATGTTTTTTTCAATTTTATCCCCGTGGACATATATTCTACCCACACACTTTTGGCCCTCTCCTGGGGTACCCTCAACATATTATTCCCTCATTTAGTGGATATTTTCACAAAAAAGTGAAATTTTCAAAAATCCAGAAAATTGGCTGAAAACCACTAAATATCAAGTACTCATAGGGCGAATCGCTCTGGAACTGAAATCAGAACGCTCACTGACATTTCCCCTATCTGAAAGTCTGATAAACGCCGGAAAAATGACTAAGTCCAAAAAAAAATGTTATTCAACTTTTTTCAATTTTACCCCCGTGGAATATATATTCTACCTGCACACATTTGGAACTCTCCTGGGGTACCCTCACACATATTATTCCCTCATTTAGTGAATATTTTCACAAAAAAGTGAAATTTTCAAAAATCCAAAATATTGGTTGAAAACGACTAAGTATCAAGGACTCATCGGGCGAATTGCTCTGGAATTGAAATCGGAACGCTCACTGACATTTCCCCTATCTGAAAGTCTGATAAACGCCGGAAAAATGACTAATTCCAAAAAAAAATTTTTTAAAACTTTTTTCAATTTACCCCCGTGGGATATCTTTTCTACCGACACACATTTGGAACTCTCCTGTGGTACCCTCACACATATTATTCCCTCATTTAGTGGATATTTTCACAAAAAAAGTGAAATTTTCAAAAATCCAGAAAATTGGCTGAAAACGACTAAGTATCAAGGACTCATTGGGCGAATCGATCTGGAACTGAAATCGAAATGCTCACGGACATTTCCCCTATCTGAAAGTCTGATATACACCGGAAAAATGACTAAGTCCAAAAAAATTATTTTTAAAACTTTTTTCAATTTACCCCCGTGGGATATATATTTTACCCACACACATTTGGAACTCTCCTGTGGTACCCTCACACATATTATTCCCTCATTTAGTGGATATTTTCACAAAAAAGTGAAATTTTCAAAAATCCAGAAAATTGGCTGAAAACGACTAAAGATCAAGGACTCATAGGGCGAATCGCTCTGGAACTGAAATCAGAACGCTCACTGACATTTCCCGTATCTGAAAGTCTGATAAACACCGGAAAAATGACTAAGTGCAAAAAAAAAATTTTTTCAACTTTTTTCAATTTTAGCCCCGTGGGATATATATTCTACCGAAACACATTTGGAACTCTCCTGGGGTACACTCACACATATTATTCCCTCATTTAGTGGATATTTTCACAAAAAAGTGAAATTTTCAAAAATCCAGAAAATTGGCTGAAAATGACTAAATATCAAGGACTCATTGGGCGAATCGCTCTGGAACTGAAATCAGAACGCTCACTGACATTTCCCCTATCTGAAAGTCTGATAAACGCCTGAAAAATGACTAAGTCCAAAAAAAAAATTTGTCAACTTTTTTCAATTTTACCCCCGTGGGATATATATTCTACCCACACACATTTGGAACTCTCCTGGGGTACCCTCACACATATTATTCCCTCATTTAGTGGATATTTTCACAAAAAAGTGAAACTTTCAAAAAAACAGAAAATTGGCTGAAAACGACTAAATATTAAGGACTCATTGGGCGAATCGCTGTGGAACTGAAATCGGAACGCTCACTGACATTTCCCCTATCTGAAAATCTTATGAACGCCGGAAAAATGACTAAGTCCCAAAAAAATTTTTTTTCAACTTTTTTACATTTTACCCCCGTGGGATATATATTCTACCCACACACATTTGGAACTCTCCTGGGGTACCCTCACACATATTATTCCCTCAGTTAGTGGATATTTTCACAAAAAAGTGAAATTTTCAGAAATCCAGAAAATTGGCTGAAAACTACTAAATATCAAGGAATCATTGCGCGAATCGCTCTGGAACTGAAATCGGAATGCTCACTGACATTTCCCCTATCTGAAAGTCTGATAAACGCCGGAAAAATGACTAATTCCCCAAAAAAAAATTTTTAAAACTTTTTTCAATTTACCCCCGTGGGATATATATTCTACCCACACACATTTGGAACTCTCCTGTGGTACCCTCACACATATTATTCCCTCATTTATTGGATATTTTCACAAAAAAGTGAAATTTTCAAAAATCCAGAAATTGGCTGAAAACGACTAAATATCAAGGACTCATTGGGCGAATCACTCTGGAACTGAAATCGGAATGCACAATGACATTTGCCCTATCTGAAAGTCTGATAAACGCTGGAAAAATGACTAAGTCCAAAAAAAAATTTTTTTAAACTTTTTTCAATTTTACCCCCGTGGGATATATATTCTACCCACACACATTTGGAACTCTCCTGGGGTACCCTCAAACATATTATTTCCTGATTTAGTGGATATTTTCATAAAAAAGTGAAATTTTCAAAAATCCAGAAAATTGGCTGAAAACGACTAAATATCAAGGACCCATTGGGCGAATCGCTCTGGAACTGAAAGCGGAATGCTCAATGACATTTGCCCTATCTGAAAGTCTGATAAACGCTGGAAAAATGACTAAGTCCAAAAAAAAATTTTTTTCAACTTTTTTCAATTTTACCCCCGTGGGATATATATTCTACCTACACACATTTGGAACTCTCCTGGGGTACACTCACACATATTATTCCCTCATTTAGTGGATATTTTCACAAAAAAGTGAAATTTTCAAAAATCCAGAAAATTGGCTGAAAACGACGAAATATCAAGGACTCATTGGGCGAATCGCTCTGGAACTGAAATTGGTATGCTCACTGACATTTCCCCTATCTGAAAGTCTGATAAACGCCGGAAAAATGACTAATTCCAAAAAAAATTTTTTTAAAACTTTTTTCAATTTACCCCCGTGGGAAATATATTCTACCCACCCACATTTGGAACTCTGCTGTGGTACCCTCACACATATTTTTCCCTCATTTAGTGGATATTTTCACAAAAAAGTGAAACTTTCAAAAATCCAGAAAATTGGCTGAAAACGACTAAATATCAAGGACTCATTGGGCGAATTGCTCTGGAATTGAAATCGGAACGCTCACTGACATTTCCCCTATCTGAAAGTCTGATAAACGCCGGAAAAATGACTAAATCCAAAAAAAAATGTTTTTCAACTTTTTTCAATTTTACCCCCGTGGGATATATATTGTACCTACACACATTTGGAACTCTCCTGGGGTACCCTCACACATATTATTCCCTCATTTAGTGGATATTTTCACAAAAAAGTGAAATTTTCAAAAATCCAGAAAATTGGCTGAAAACGACTAAATATCAAGGACTCATTGGGCGAATCGCTCTGGAACTGAAATTAGTATGCTCACTGACATTTCCCCTATCTGAAAGTCTGATAAATGCCGGAAAAATGACTAATTCCAAAAAATATTTTTTTTAAACTTTTTTCAATTTACCCCCGGGGGATATATATTCTACCCACACACATTTGGAACTCTCCTGGGGTACCCTCAACACATATTATTCCCTCATTTAGTGTATATTTTCACAAAAAAGTGAAACTTTCAAAAATCCAAACAATTGGCTGAAAACGACTAAATATCAAGGACTCATTGGGCGAATCGCTCTGGAACTGAAATCAGAACGCTGACTGACATTTCCCCTATCTGAAAGTCTGATAAACGCTGGAAAAATGACTAAGTTCAAAAAAAATTTTTTTTCAACTTTTTTGAATTTTACCCCCGTGGGATATATATTCTACCCAAACACATTTGGAACTCTCCTGGGGTACCCTCACACATATTATTTCCTCATTTAGTGGATATTTTCACAAAAAAGTGAAATTTTCAAAAATCCAGAAAATTGGCTGAAAACGACTAAATATCAAGGATTCATTTGGCGAATCGCTCTGAAACTGAAATCAGAACGCTCACTGACATTTCCCCTATCTGAAAGTCTGATAAACGCCGGAAAAATGACTAAGTTCAAAAAAAAAAAATGTTCAACTTTTTTCAATTTTACCCCCGTGGGATATATATTCTACCCACACACATTTGGAACTCTCCTGTGGTACCCTCACACATATTTTTCCCTCATTTAGTGGATATTTTCACAAAAAAGTGAAATTTTCAAAAATCCAGAAAATTGGATGAAAATGACTAAATATCAAGGACTCAGGGCGAATCGCTCTGGAACTGAAATCAGAACACTCACTGACATTTCCCTTATTTGAAAGACTGATAAACGCCGAAAAAATGACTAAGTCAAAAAAAACATTTTTTTCAACTTTTTTCTATTTTACCCCCGTGGGATATGTATTCTACGTACACACATTTGGAACTCTCCTGGGGTACCCTCACACATATTATTCCCTCATTTAGTGGATATTTTCACAAAAAAGTGAAATTTTCAAAAATCCAAAATATTGGCTGAAAACGACTAAATATCAAGGACACATTGGGCGAATCGCTCTGGAACTGAAATCCGAACCCTCACTGACATTTCCCCTATCTGAAAGTCTGATAAACGCCGGAAAAATGACTAAGTCCAAAAAAAATTTTTTTTAAACTTTTTTCAATTTTAGCCCCGTGGGATATATATTCTACCCACACACATTTGGAACTCTGCTGTGGTACCCTCACACATATTATTCCCTCATTTAGTGGATATTTTCACAAAAAAGTGAAATTTTCAAAAATCCAGAAAATTGCCTGAAAACGACTAAATATCAAGAACTCATAGGGCGAATCGCTCTGGAACTGAAATCAGAACACTCACTGACATTTCCCTTATCTGTAAGTCTGATAAACGCCGAAAAAATGACTAAGTCCAAAAAAAAATTTTTTTCAACTTTTTTCTATTTTACCCCCGTGGGATATGTATTCTACGTACACACATTTGGAACTCTCCTGGGGTAGCCTCACTTATATTATTCCCTCATTTAGTGGATATTTTCACAAAAAAGTGAAACTTTCAAAAATCCAGAAAATTGGCTGAAAACGACTAAATATCAAGGAGTCATTGGGCGAATCGCTCTGGAACTAAAATCAGAACGCTCACTGACATTTCCCCTATCTGAAAGTCTGATAAACGCCGGTAAAATGACTAAGTCCAAAAAAAAAATTTTTAAAACTTTTTTCTATTTTACCCCCGTGGGATATGTATTCTACGTACACACATTTGGAACTTTCCTGGGGTACCCTCACACATATTATTCCCTCATTTAGTGGATGTTTTCTCAAAAAAGTGAAATTTTCAAAAATCCAGAAAATTGGCTGAAAACGACTAAATATCAAGGACTCATAGTGAGAATCGCTCTGGAACTAAAATCAGAACACTCACTGACATTTCCCCTATCTGAAAGTCTGATAAACGCTGGAAAAATGACTAAGTCTCCAAAAAAATTGATTTCAACTTTTTTCAATTTTACCCCCGTGGGATATATATTCTACCTACACACATTTGGAACTCTCCTGGGGTACCCTCACACATGTTATTCCCTCATTTAGTGGATATTTTCACAAAAAAGTGAAATTTTAAAAAATTCAGAAAATTGGCTGAAAACCAAGAAATATCAAGGACTCATCGGGCGAATCGCAATGGAACTGAAATCGGAATGGTCACTGACATTTCCCCTCTCTGACAGTCAGATAAACGCCGGAAAAATGACTAGGTCCAAAAAAATGTTTTTTTCAATTTTATCCCCGTGGACATATATTCTACCCACACACTTTTGGCCCTCTCCTGGGGTACCCTCAACATATTATTCCCTCATTTAGTGGATATTTTCACAAAAAAGTGAAATTTTCAAAAATCCAGAAAATTGGCTGAAAACCACTAAATATCAAGTACTCATAGGGCGAATCGCTCTGGAACTGAAATCAGAACGCTCACTGACATTTCCCCTATCTGAAAGTCTGATAAACGCCGGAAAAATGACTAAGTCCAAAAAAAAATGTTATTCAACTTTTTTCAATTTTACCCCCGTGGGATATATATTCTACCTGCACACATTTGGAACTCTCCTGGGGTACCCTCACACATATTATTCCCTCATTTAGTGAATATTTTCACAAAAAAGTGAAATTTTCAAAAATCCAAAATATTGGTTGAAAACGACTAAGTATCAAGGACTCATCGGGCGAATTGCTCTGGAATTGAAATCGGAACGCTCACTGACATTTCCCCTATCTGAAAGTCTGATAAACGCCGGAAAAATGACTAATTCCAAAAAAAAATTTTTTAAAACTTTTTTCAATTTACCCCCGTGGGATATCTTTTCTACCGACACACATTTGGAACTCTCCTGTGGTACCCTCACACATATTATTCCCTCATTTAGTGGATATTTTCACAAAAAAAGTGAAATTTTCAAAAATCCAGAAAATTGGCTGAAAACGACTAAGTATCAAGGACTCATTGGGCGAATCGATCTGGAACTGAAATCGAAATGCTCACGGACATTTCCCCTATCTGAAAGTCTGATATACACCGGAAAAATGACTAAGTCCAAAAAAATTATTTTTAAAACTTTTTTCAATTTACCCCCGTGGGATATATATTTTACCCACACACATTTGGAACTCTCCTGTGGTACCCTCACACATATTATTCCCTCATTTAGTGGATATTTTCACAAAAAAGTGAAATTTTCAAAAATCCAGAAAATTGGCTGAAAACGACTAAAGATCAAGGACTCATAGGGCGAATCGCTCTGGAACTGAAATCAGAACGCTCACTGACATTTCCCGTATCTGAAAGTCTGATAAACACCGGAAAAATGACTAAGTGCAAAAAAAAAATTTTTTCAACTTTTTTCAATTTTAGCCCCGTGGGATATATATTCTACCGAAACACATTTGGAACTCTCCTGGGGTACACTCACACATATTATTCCCTCATTTAGTGGATATTTTCACAAAAAAGTGAAATTTTCAAAAATCCAGAAAATTGGCTGAAAATGACTAAATATCAAGGACTCATTGGGCGAATCGCTCTGGAACTGAAATCAGAACGCTCACTGACATTTCCCCTATCTGAAAGTCTGATAAACGCCTGAAAAATGACTAAGTCCAAAAAAAAAATTTGTCAACTTTTTTCAATTTTACCCCCGTGGGATATATATTCTACCCACACACATTTGGAACTCTCCTGGGGTACCCTCACACATATTATTCCCTCATTTAGTGGATATTTTCACAAAAAAGTGAAACTTTCAAAAAAACAGAAAATTGGCTGAAAACGACTAAATATTAAGGACTCATTGGGCGAATCGCTGTGGAACTGAAATCGGAACGCTCACTGACATTTCCCCTATCTGAAAATCTTATGAACGCCGGAAAAATGACTAAGTCCCAAAAAAATTTTTTTTCAACTTTTTTACATTTTACCCCCGTGGGATATATATTCTACCCACACACATTTGGAACTCTCCTGGGGTACCCTCACACATATTATTCCCTCAGTTAGTGGATATTTTCACAAAAAAGTGAAATTTTCAGAAATCCAGAAAATTGGCTGAAAACTACTAAATATCAAGGAATCATTGCGCGAATCGCTCTGGAA
Organism: Phyllobates terribilis; assembly: GCF_046119375.1. Classification (NCBI taxonomy): domain Eukaryota; kingdom Metazoa; phylum Chordata; class Amphibia; order Anura; family Dendrobatidae; genus Phyllobates; species Phyllobates terribilis. The sequence goes on along the minus strand of NW_027362764.1, from coordinate 364,620,648 downwards.
CTGAAATCGGAATGCTCACTGACATTTCCCCTATCTGAAAGTCTGATAAACGCCGGAAAAATGACTAATTCCCCAAAAAAAAATTTTTAAAACTTTTTTCAATTTACCCCCGTGGGATATATATTCTACCCACACACATTTGGAACTCTCCTGTGGTACCCTCACACATATTATTCCCTCATTTATTGGATATTTTCACAAAAAAGTGAAATTTTCAAAAATCCAGAAATTGGCTGAAAACGACTAAATATCAAGGACTCATTGGGCGAATCACTCTGGAACTGAAATCGGAATGCACAATGACATTTGCCCTATCTGAAAGTCTGATAAACGCTGGAAAAATGACTAAGTCCAAAAAAAAATTTTTTTAAACTTTTTTCAATTTTACCCCCGTGGGATATATATTCTACCCACACACATTTGGAACTCTCCTGGGGTACCCTCAAACATATTATTTCCTGATTTAGTGGATATTTTCATAAAAAAGTGAAATTTTCAAAAATCCAGAAAATTGGCTGAAAACGACTAAATATCAAGGACCCATTGGGCGAATCGCTCTGGAACTGAAAGCGGAATGCTCAATGACATTTGCCCTATCTGAAAGTCTGATAAACGCTGGAAAAATGACTAAGTCCAAAAAAAAATTTTTTTCAACTTTTTTCAATTTTACCCCCGTGGGATATATATTCTACCTACACACATTTGGAACTCTCCTGGGGTACACTCACACATATTATTCCCTCATTTAGTGGATATTTTCACAAAAAAGTGAAATTTTCAAAAATCCAGAAAATTGGCTGAAAACGACGAAATATCAAGGACTCATTGGGCGAATCGCTCTGGAACTGAAATTGGTATGCTCACTGACATTTCCCCTATCTGAAAGTCTGATAAACGCCGGAAAAATGACTAATTCCAAAAAAAATTTTTTTAAAACTTTTTTCAATTTACCCCCGTGGGAAATATATTCTACCCACCCACATTTGGAACTCTGCTGTGGTACCCTCACACATATTTTTCCCTCATTTAGTGGATATTTTCACAAAAAAGTGAAACTTTCAAAAATCCAGAAAATTGGCTGAAAACGACTAAATATCAAGGACTCATTGGGCGAATTGCTCTGGAATTGAAATCGGAACGCTCACTGACATTTCCCCTATCTGAAAGTCTGATAAACGCCGGAAAAATGACTAAATCCAAAAAAAAATGTTTTTCAACTTTTTTCAATTTTACCCCCGTGGGATATATATTGTACCTACACACATTTGGAACTCTCCTGGGGTACCCTCACACATATTATTCCCTCATTTAGTGGATATTTTCACAAAAAAGTGAAATTTTCAAAAATCCAGAAAATTGGCTGAAAACGACTAAATATCAAGGACTCATTGGGCGAATCGCTCTGGAACTGAAATTAGTATGCTCACTGACATTTCCCCTATCTGAAAGTCTGATAAATGCCGGAAAAATGACTAATTCCAAAAAATATTTTTTTTAAACTTTTTTCAATTTACCCCCGGGGGATATATATTCTACCCACACACATTTGGAACTCTCCTGTGGTACCCTCACACATATTATTCCCTCATTTAGTGGATATTTTCACAAAAAAGTGAAATTTTCAAAAATCCAGAAAATTGGCTGAAAACGACTAAAGATCAAGGACTCATAGGGCGAATCGCTCTGGAACTGAAATCAGAACGCTCACTGACATTTCCCGTATCTGAAAGTCTGATAAACACCGGAAAAATGACTAAGTGCAAAAAAAAAATTTTTTCAACTTTTTTCAATTTTAGCCCCGTGGGATATATATTCTACCGAAACACATTTGGAACTCTCCTGGGGTACACTCACACATATTATTCCCTCATTTAGTGGATATTTTCACAAAAAAGTGAAATTTTCAAAAATCCAGAAAATTGGCTGAAAATGACTAAATATCAAGGACTCATTGGGCGAATCGCTCTGGAACTGAAATCAGAACGCTCACTGACATTTCCCCTATCTGAAAGTCTTGACTAAGTCCAAAAAAAAATTTTTTCAACTTTTTTCAATTTTACCACCGTGGGATATATATTCTACCCACACACATTTGGAACTCTCCTGGGGTACCCTCACACATATTATTCCCTCATTTAGTGGATATTTTCACAAAAAAGTGAAACTTTCAAAAAAACAGAAAATTGGCTGAAAACGACTAAATATTAAGGACTCATTGGGCGAATCGCTCTGGAACTGAAATCGGAACGCTCACTGACATTTCCCCTATCTGAAAATCTTATGAACGCCGGAAAAATGACTAAGTCCCAAAAAAATTTTTTTTCAACTTTTTTACATTTTACCCCCGTGGGATATATATTCTACCCACACACATTTGGAACTCTCCTGGGGTGCCCTCACACATATTATTCCCTCAGTTAGTGGATATTTTCACAAAAAAGTGAAATTTTCAGAAATCCAGAAAATTGGCTGAAAACGACTAAATATCAAGGAATCATTGGGCGAATCGCTCTGGAACTGAAATCGGAATGCTCACTGACATTTCCCCTATCTGAAAGTCTGATAAACGCCGGAAAAATGACTAATTCCCCAAAAAAAAATTTTTAAAACTTTTTTCAATTTACCCCCGTGGGATATATATTCTACCCACACACATTTGGAACTCTCCTGTGGTACCCTCACACATATTATTCCCTCATTTATTGGATATTTTCACAAAAAAGTGAAATTTTCAAAAATCCAGAAATTGGCTGAAAACGACTAAATATCAAGGACTCATTGGGCGAATCACTCTGGAACTGAAATCGGAATGCACAATGACATTTGCCCTATCTGAAAGTCTGATAAACGCTGGAAAAATGACTAAGTCCAAAAAAAAATTTTTTTCAACTTTTTTCAATTTTACCCCCGTGGGATATATATTCTACCCACACACATTTGGAACTCTCCTGGGGTACCCTCAAACATATTATTTCCTGATTTAGTGGATATTTTCATAAAAAAGTGAAATTTTCAAAAATCCAGAAAATTGGCTGAAAACGACTAAATATCAAGGACTCATTGGGCGAATCGCTCTGGAACTGAAAGCGGAATGCTCAATGACATTTGCCCTATCTGAAAGTCTGATAAACGCTGGAAAAATGACTAAGTCCAAAAAAAAATTTTTTTCAACTTTTTTCAATTTTACCCCCGTGGGATATATATTCTACCTACACACATTTGGAACTCTCCTGGGGTACACTCACACATATTATTCCCTCATTTAGTGGATATTTTCACAAAAAAGTGAAATTTTCAAAAATCCAGAAAATTGGCTGAAAACGACTAAATATCAAGGACTCATTGGGCGAATCGCTCTGGAACTGAAATTGGTATGCTCACTGACATTTCCCCTATCTGAAAGTCTGATAAACGCCGGAAAAATGACTAATTCCAAAAAAAATTTTTTTAAAACTTTTTTCAATTTACCCCCGTGGGAAATATATTCTACCCACCCACATTTGGAACTCTGCTGTGGTACCCTCACACATATTATTCCCTCATTTAGTGGATATTTTCACAAAAAAGTGAAACTTTCAAAAATCCAGAAAATTGGCTGAAAACGACTAAATATCAAGGACTCATTGGGCGAATTGCTCTGGAATTGAAATCGGAACGCTCACTGACATTTCCCCTATCTGAAAGTCTGATAAACGCCGGAAAAATGACTAAGTCCAAAAAAAAATGTTTTTCAACTTTTTTCAATTTTACCCCCGTGGGATATATATTGTACCTACACACATTTGGAACTCTCCTGGGGTACCCTCACACATATTATTCCCTCATTTAGTGGATATTTTCACAAAAAAGTGAAATTTTCAAAAATCCAGAAAATTGGCTGAAAACGACTAAATATCAAGGACTCATTGGGCGAATCGCTCTGGAACTGAAATTAGTATGCTCACTGACATTTCCCCTATCTGAAAGTCTGATAAATGCCGGAAAAATGACTAATTCCAAAAAATATTTTTTTTAAACTTTTTTCAATTTACCCCCGGGGGATATATATTCTACCCACACACATTTGGAACTCTCCTGTGGTACCCTCACACATATTATTCCCTCATTTAGTGGATATTTTCACAAAAAAGTGAAATTTTCAAAAATCCAGAAAATTGGCTGAAAACGACTAAAGATCAAGGACTCATAGGGCGAATCGCTCTGGAACTGAAATCAGAACGCTCACTGACATTTCCCGTATCTGAAAGTCTGATAAACACCGGAAAAATGACTAAGTGCAAAAAAAAAATTTTTTCAACTTTTTTCAATTTTAGCCCCGTGGGATATATATTCTACCGAAACACATTTGGAACTCTCCTGGGGTACACTCACACATATTATTCCCTCATTTAGTGGATATTTTCACAAAAAAGTGAAATTTTCAAAAATCCAGAAAATTGGCTGAAAATGACTAAATATCAAGGAATCATTGGGCGAATCGCTCTGGAACTGAAATCAGAACGCTCACTGACATTTCCCCTATCTGAAAGTCTTGACTAAGTCCAAAAAAAAATTTTTTCAACTTTTTTCAATTTTACCCCCGTGGGATATATATTCTACCCACACACATTTGGAACTCTCCTGGGGTACCCTCACACATATTATTCCCTCATTTAGTGGATATTTTCACAAAAAAGTGAAACTTTCAAAAAAACAGAAAATTGGCTGAAAACGACTAAATATTAAGGACTCATTGGGCGAATCGCTCTGGAACTGAAATCGGAACGCTCACTGACATTTCCCCTATCTGAAAATCTTATGAACGCCGGAAAAATGACTAAGTCCCAAAAAAAATTTTTTTCAACTTTTTTACATTTTACCCCCGTGGGATATATATTCTACCCACACACATTTGGAACTCTCCTGGGGTACCCTCACACATATTATTCCCTCAGTTAGTGGATATTTTCACAAAAAAGTGAAATTTTCAAAAATCCAGAAAATTGGCTGAAAACGACTAAATATCAAGGAATCATTGGGCGAATCGCTCTGGAACTGAAATCGGAATGCTCACTGACATTTCCCCTATCTGAAAGTCTGATAAACGCCGGAAAAATGACTAATTCCCCAAAAAAATTTTTTAAAACTTTTTTCAATTTACCCCCGTGGGATATATATTCTACCCACACACATTTGGAACTCTCCTGTGGTACCCTCACACATATTATTCCCTCAGTTAGTGGATATTTTCACAAAAAAGTGAAACTTTCAAAAATCCAGAAAATTGGCTGAAAACGACTAAATATCAAGGACTCATTTGGCGAATTGCTCTGGAATTGAAATCGGAACGCTCACTGACATTTCCCCTATCTGAAAGTCTGATAAACACCGGAAAAATGACTAAGTCCAAAAAAAAATGTTTTTCAACTTTTTTCAATTTTACCCCCGTGGGATATATATTCTACCCACACACATTTGGAACTCTCCTGTGGTACCCTCACACATATTATTCCCTCATTTATTGGATATTTTCACAAAAAAGTGAAATTTTCAAAAATCCAGAAATTGGCTGAAAACGACTAAATATCAAGGACTCATTGGGCGAATCACTCTGGAACTGAAATCGGAATGCACAATGACATTTGCCCTATCTGAAAGTCTGATAAACGCTGGAAAAATGACTAAGTCCAAAAAAAAATTTTTTTCAACTTTTTTCAATTTTACCCCCGTGGGATATATATTCTACCCACACACATTTGGAACTCTCCTGGGGTACCCTCAAACATATTATTTCCTGATTTAGTGGATATTTTCATAAAAAAGTGAAATTTTCAAAAATCCAGAAAATTGGCTGAAAACGACTAAATATCAAGGACTCATTGGGCGAATCGCTCTGGAACTGAAAGCGGAATGCTCAATGACATTTGCCCTATCTGAAAGTCTGATAAACGCTGGAAAAATGACTAAGTCCAAAAAAAAATTTTTTTCAACTTTTTTCAATTTTACCCCCGTGGGATATATATTCTACCTACACACATTTGGAACTCTCCTGGGGTACACTCACACATATTATTCCCTCATTTAGTGGATATTTTCACAAAAAAGTGAAATTTTCAAAAATCCAGAAAATTGGCTGAAAACGACTAAATATCAAGGACTCATTGGGCGAATCGCTCTGGAACTGAAATTGGTATGCTCACTGACATTTCCCCTATCTGAAAGTCTGATAAACGCCGGAAAAATGACTAATTCCAAAAAAAATTTTTTTAAAACTTTTTTCAATTTACCCCCGTGGGAAATATATTCTACCCACCCACATTTGGAACTCTGCTGTGGTACCCTCACACATATTATTCCCTCATTTAGTGGATATTTTCACAAAAAAGTGAAACTTTCAAAAATCCAGAAAATTGGCTGAAAACGACTAAATATCAAGGACTCATTGGGCGAATTGCTCTGGAATTGAAATCGGAACGCTCACTGACATTTCCCCTATCTGAAAGTCTGATAAACGCCGGAAAAATGACTAAGTCCAAAAAAAAATGTTTTTCAACTTTTTTCAATTTTACCCCCGTGGGATATATATTGTACCTACACACATTTGGAACTCTCCTGGGGTACCCTCACACATATTATTCCCTCATTTAGTGGATATTTTCACAAAAAAGTGAAATTTTCAAAAATCCAGAAAATTGGCTGAAAACGACTAAATATCAAGGACTCATTGGGCGAATCGCTCTGGAACTGAAATTAGTATGCTCACTGACATTTCCCCTATCTGAAAGTCTGATAAATGCCGGAAAAATGACTAATTCCAAAAAATATTTTTTTTAAACTTTTTTCAATTTACCCCCGGGGGATATATATTCTACCCACACACATTTGGAACTCTCCTGTGGTACCCTCACACATATTATTCCCTCATTTAGTGGATATTTTCACAAAAAAGTGAAATTTTCAAAAATCCAGAAAATTGGCTGAAAACGACTAAAGATCAAGGACTCATAGGGCGAATCGCTCTGGAACTGAAATCAGAACGCTCACTGACATTTCCCGTATCTGAAAGTCTGATAAACACCGGAAAAATGACTAAGTGCAAAAAAAAAATTTTTTCAACTTTTTTCAATTTTAGCCCCGTGGGATATATATTCTACCGAAACACATTTGGAACTCTCCTGGGGTACACTCACACATATTATTCCCTCATTTAGTGGATATTTTCACAAAAAAGTGAAATTTTCAAAAATCCAGAAAATTGGCTGAAAATGACTAAATATCAAGGAATCATTGGGCGAATCGCTCTGGAACTGAAATCAGAACGCTCACTGACATTTCCCCTATCTGAAAGTCTTGACTAAGTCCAAAAAAAAATTTTTTCAACTTTTTTCAATTTTACCCCCGTGGGATATATATTCTACCCACACACATTTGGAACTCTCCTGGGGTACCCTCACACATATTATTCCCTCATTTAGTGGATATTTTCACAAAAAAGTGAAACTTTCAAAAATCCAGAAAATTGGCTGAAAACGACTAAATATCAAGGAATCATTGGGCGAATCGCTCTGGAACTGAAATCGGAATGCTCACTGACATTTCCCCTATCTGAAAGTCTGATAAACGCCGGAAAAATGACTAATTCCCCAAAAAAATTTTTTAAAACTTTTTTCAATTTACCCCCGTGGGATATATATTCTACCCACACACATTTGGAACTCTCCTGTGGAACCCTCACACATATTATTCCCTCAGTTAGTGGATATTTTCACAAAAAAGTGAAACTTTCAAAAATCCAGAAAATTGGCTGAAAACGACTAAATATCAAGGACTCATTTGGCGAATTGCTCTGGAATTGAAATCGGAACGCTCACTGACATTTCCCCTATCTGAAAGTCTGATAAACACCGGAAAAATGACTAAGTCCAAAAAAAAATGTTTTTCAACTTTTTTCAATTTTACCCCCGTGGGATATATATTCTACCCAAACACATTTGGAACTCTCCTGGGGTACCCTCACACATATTATTCCCTCATTTAGTGGATATTTTCACAAAAAAGTGAAATTTTCAAAAATCCAGAAATTGGCTGAAAACGACTAAATATCAAGGACTCATTGGGCGAATCACTCTGGAACTGAAATCGGAATGCTCAATGACATTTGCCCTATCTGAAAGTCTGATAAACGCTGGAAAAATGACTAAGTCCAAAAAAAAATTTTTTTCAACTTTTTTCAATTTTACCCCCGTGGGATATATATTCTACCCACACACATTTGGAACTCTCCTGGGGTACCCTCAAACATATTATTTCCTGATTTAGTGGATATTTTCATAAAAAAGTGAAATTTTCAAAAATCCAGAAAATTGGCTGAAAACGACTAAATATCAAGGATTCATTGGGCGAATCGCTCTGGAACTGAAAGCGGAATGCTCAATGACATTTGCCCTATCTGAAAGTCTGATAAACGCTGGAAAAATGACTAAGTCCAAAAAAAAATTTTTTTCAACTTTTTTCAATTTTACCCCCGTGGGATATATATTCTACCCACACACATTTGGAACTCTCCTGGGGTAACCTCACACATATTATTCCATCATTTAGTGGATATTTTCACAAAAAAAGTGAAATTTTCAAAAATCCAGAAAATTGGCTGAAAACGACTAAATATCAAGGACTCATTGGGCGAATCGCTCTGGAACTGAAATTGAAATGCTCACTGACATTTCCCCTATCTGAAAGTCTGATATACGCCGGAAAAATGACTAAGTCCAAAAAAATTATTTTTAAAACTTTTTTCAATTTACACCCGTGGGATATATTTTCTGCCCACACACATTTGGAACTCTCCTGTGGTACCCTCACACATATTATTCCCTCATTTAGTGGATATTTTCACAAAAAAGTGAAATTTTCAAAAATCCAGAAAATTGGCTGAAAACGACTAAAGATCAAGGACTCATAGGGCGAATCGCGCTGGAACTGAAATCAGAACGCTCACTGACATTTCCCGTATCTGAAAGTCTGATAAACACCGGAAAAATGACTAAGTGCAAAAAAAAAATTTTTTCAACTTTTTTCAATTTTAGCCCCGTGGGATATATATTCTACCGAAACACATTTGGAACTCTCCTGGGGTACACTCACACATATTATTCCCTCATTTAGTGGATATTTTCACAAAAAAGTGAAATTTTCAAAAATCCAGAAAATTGGCTGAAAATGACTAAATATCAAGGACTCATTGGGCGAATCGCTCTGGAACTGAAATCAGAACGCTCACTGACATTTCCCCTATCTGAAAGTCTGATAAACGCCGGAAAAATGTCAGTCCAAAAAAAAAATTTTTCAACTTTTTTCAGTTTTACCCCCGTGGGATATATATTCTACCCACACACATTTGGTACTCTCCTGGGGTACCCTCACACATATTATTCCCTCATTTAGTGGATATTTTCACAAAAAAGTGAAACTTTCAAAAAAACAGAAAATTGGCTGAAAACGACTAAATATCAAGGACTCATTGGGCGAATCGCTCTGGAACTGAAATCAGAACGCTCACTGAAATTTGCCCTCTCTGAAAGTCAGATAAACGCCGGAAAAATGACTAAGTCCAAAAAATTTTTTTTTTCAATTTTACCCCCGTGGGATATATATTCTACCCACACACATTTGGACCTCTCCTGGGGTATTCCCTCATTTAGTGGATATTTTCACAAAAAAGTGACATTTTCAAAAATTCTGAAAATTGGATGAAAACGAAGAAATATCAAGGACTCATCGGGCGAATCGCTCTGGAACTGAAATCGGAACACTCACTGACATTTTCCCTCTCTGAAAGTCAGATAAACGCCGGAAAAATGACTAAGTCCAAAAAAAATTTTTTTTCAACTTTTTTACATTTTACCCCCGTGGGATATATATTCTACCCACACACATTTGGAACTCTCCTGGGGTACCCTCACACATATTATTCCCTCAGTTAGTGGATATTTTCACAAAAAAAGTGAAATTTTCAAAAATCCAGAAAATTGGCTGAAAACGACTAAATATCAAGGAATCATTGGGCGAATCACTCTGGAACTGAAATCGGAATTCTCACTGACATTTCCCCTATCTGAAAGTCTGATAAACGCCGGAAAAATGACTAATTCCAAAAAATATTTTTTTAAAAAATTTTTCAATTTACCCCCGGGGGATATATATTCTACCCACACACATTTGGAACTCTCCTGTGGTACCCTCACACATATTATTCCCTCATTTAGTGGATATTTTCACAAAAAATTGAAATTTTCAAAAATCCAGAAAATTGGCTGAAAACGACTAAAGATCAAGGACTCATAGGGCGAATCGCTCTGGAACTGAAATCAGAACGCTCACTGACATTTCCCGTATCTGAAAGTCTGATAAACACCGGAAAAATGACTAAGTGCAAAAAAAAAATTTTTTCAACTTTTTTCAATTTTAGCCCCGTGGGATATATATTCTACCGAAACACATTTGGAACTCTCCTGGGGTACACTCACACATATTATTCCCTCATTTAGTGGATATTTTCACAAAAAAGTGAAATTTTCAAAAATCCAGAAAATTGGCTGAAAATGACTAAATATCAAGGACTCATTGGGCGAATCGCTCTGGAACTGAAATCAGAACGCTCACTGACATTTCCCCTATCTGAAAGTCTGATAAACGCCGGAAAAATGACTAAGTCCAAAAAAAAAATTTTTCAACTTTTTTCAATTTTACCCCCGTGGGATATATATTCTACCCACACACATTTGGAACTCTCCTGGGGTACCCTCACACATATTATTCCCTCATTTAGTGGATATTTTCACAAAAAAGTGAAACTTTCAAAAAAACAGAAAATTGGCTGAAAACGACTAAATATTAAGGACTCATTGGGCGAATCGCTCTGGAACTGAAATCGGAATGCTCACTGACATTTCCCCTATCTGAAAATCTTATGAACGCCGGAAAAATGACTAAGTCCAAAAAAAATTTTTTTTCAACTTTTTTACATGTTACCCCCGTGGGATATATATTCTACCCACACACATTTGGAACTCTCCTGGGGTACCCTCACACATATTATTCCCTCAGTTAGTGGATATTTTCACAAAAAAGTGAAATTTTCAAAAATCCAGAAAATTGGCTGAAAACGACTAAATATCAAGGAATCATTGGGCGAATCGCTCTGGAACTGAAATCGGAATGCTCACTGACATTTCCCCTATCTGAAAGTCTGATAAACGCCGGAAAAATGACTAATTCCCCAAAAAAATTTTTTAAAACTTTTTTCAATTTACCCCCGTGGGATATATATTCTACCCACACACATTTGGAACTCTCCTGTGGTACCCTCACACATATTATTCCCTCATTTAGTGGATATTTTCACAAAAAAGTGAAACTTTCAAAAATCCAGAAAATTGGCTGAAAACGACTAAATATCAAGGACTCATTTGGCGAATTGCTCTGGAATTGAAATCGGAACGCTCACTGACATTTCCCCTATCTGAAAGTCTGATAAACACCGGAAAAATGACTAAGTCCAAAAAAAAATGTTTTTCAACTTTTTTCAATTTTACCCCCGTGGGATATATATTCTACCCAAACACATTTGGAACTCTCCTGGGGTACCCTCACACATATTATTCCCTCATTTAGTGGATATATTCACAAAAAAGTGAAATTTTCAAAAATCCAGAAAATTGGCTGAAAACGACTAAGTATCAAGGACTCATTGGGCGAATCGATCTGGAACTGAAATCAGAACGCTCACTGACATTTCCCCTATCTGAAAGTCTGATAAACGCCGGAAAAATGACTAAGTCCAAAAAAAAATTTTTCTCAACTTTTTTCAATTTTACCCCCGTGGGATATATATTCTACCCACACACATTTGGAACTCTCCTGGGGTAACCTCACACATATTATTCCATCATTTAGTGGATATTTTCACAAAAAAAGTGAAATTTTCAAAAATCCAGAAAATTGGCTGAAAACGACTAAAGATCAAGGACTCATAGGGCGAATCGCTCTGGAACTGAAATCAGAACGCTCACTGACATTTCCCCTATCTGAAAGTCTGATAAACGCCGGAAAAATGACTAAGTCCAAAAAAAAATGTTTTTCAACTTTTTTCAATTTTACCCCAGTGGGATATATATTGTACCTGCACACATTTGGAACTCTCCTGGGGTACCCTCACACATATTATTCCCTCATTTAGTGGATATTTTCACAAAAAAGTGAAATTTTCAAAAATCCAGAAAATTGGCTGAAAACGACTTAATATCAAGGACTCATTGGGCGAATTGCTCTGGAATTGAAATCGGAACGCTCACTGACATTTCCCCTATCTGAACGTCTGATAAACGCCGGAAAAATGACTAAGTCCAAAAAAAAATGTTTTTCAACTTTTTTCAATTTTACCCCCGTGGGATATATATTGTACCTACACACATTTGGAATTCTCCTGGGGTACCCTCACACATATTATTCCCTCATTTAGTGGATATTTTCACAAAAAAGTGAAATTTTCAAAAATCCAGAAAATTGGCTGAAAACGACTAAATATCAAGGACTCATTGGGCGAATCGCTCTGGAACTGAAATTAGTATGCTCACTGACATTTCCCCTATCTGAAAGTCTGATAAATGCCGGAAAAATGACTAATTCCAAAAAATATTTTTTTAAAACTTTTTTCAATTTAACCCCGTGGGATATATATTCTACCCACATACATTTGGAACTCTCCTGTGGTACCCTCACACATATTATTCCCTCATTTAGTGGATATTTTCACAAAAAAGTGAAATTTTCAAAAATCCAGAAAATTGGCTGAAAACGACTAAAGATCAAGGACTCATAGGGCGAATCGCTCTGGAACTGAAATCAGAACGCTCACTGACATTTCCCGTATCTGAAAGTCTGATAAACACCGGAAAAATGACTAAGTGCAAAAAAAAAAATTTTTCAACTTTTTTCAATTTTAGCCCCGTGGGATATATATTCTACCTGCACACATTTGGAACTCTCCTGGGGTACCCTCACACATATTATTCCCTCATTTAGTGGATATTTTCACAAAAAAGTGAAATTTTCAAAAATCCAGAAAATTGGCTGAAAACGACTAAAGATCAAGGACTCATAGGGCGAATCGCTCTGGAACTGAAATCAGAACGCTCACTGACATTTCCCCTATCTGAAAGTCTGATAAACGCCGGAAAAATGACCAAGTCCAAAAAAAAAATTTTTCAACTTTTTTCAATTTTACCCCCGTGGGATATATATTCTACCCACACACATTTGGAACTCTCCTGGGGTACCCTCACACATATTATTCCCTCATTTAGTGGATATTTTCACAAAAAAGTGAAACTTTCAAAAAAACAGAAAATTGGCTGAAAACGACTAAAGATCAAGGACTCATTGGGCGAATCGCTCTGGAACTGAAATCGGAATGGTCACTGACATTTCCCCTATCTGAAAATCTTATGAACGCCGGAAAAATGACTAAGTCCAAAAAAAATTTTTTTTCAACTTTTTTCAATTTTACCACCCTGGGATATATATTCTGCCCACACACATGTGGAACTCTCCTGGGGTACCCTCAACATATTCCATCATTTAGTGGATATTTCCACAAAAAAAGTGAAATTTTCAAAAGTTCAGAAAATTGGCTGAAAATGAAGAAATATCAAGGACTCATCAGGCGAATCTCTCTGGAACTGAAATTGGAACGCTCACTGAAATTTGCCCTCTCTGAAAGTCTGATAAACGCCGGAAAAATGACTAAGTCCAAAAAATTTTTTTTTTCAATTTTACCCCCGTGGGATATATATTCTACCCACACACATTTGGACCTCTCCTGGGGTATTCCCTCATTTAGTGGATATTTTCACAAAAAAGTGACATTTTCAAAAATTCTGAAAATTGGATGAAAACGAAGAAATATCAAGGACTCATCGGGCGAATCGCTCTGGAACTGAAATCGGAACACTCACTGACATTTTCCCTCTCTGAAAGTCAGATAAACGCCGGAAAAATGACTAAGTCCAAAAAAAATTTTTTTTCAACTTTTTTACATTTTACCCCCGTGGGATATATATTCTACCCACACACATTTGGAACTCTCCTGGGGTACCCTCACACATATTATTCCCTCAGTTAGTGGATATTTTCACAAAAAAAGTGAAATTTTCAAAAATCCAGAAAATTGGCTGAAAACGACTAAATATCAAGGAATCATTGGGCGAATCACTCTGGAACTGAAATCGGAATTCTCACTGACATTTCCCCTATCTGAAAGTCTGATAAACGCCGGAAAAATGACTAATTCCAAAAAATATTTTTTTAAAAAATTTTTCAATTTACCCCCGGGGGATATATATTCTACCCACACACATTTGGATCTCTCCTGTGGTACCCTCACACATTTTATTCCCTCATTTAGTGGATATTTTCACAAAAAATTGAAATTTTCAAAAATCCAGAAAATTGGCTGAAAACGACTAAAGATCAAGGACTCATAGGGCGAATCGCTCTGGAACTGAAATCAGAACGCTCACTGACATTTCCCGTATCTGAAAGTCTGATAAACACCGGAAAAATGACTAAGTGCAAAAAAAAAATTTTTTCAACTTTTTTCAATTTTAGCCCCGTGGGATATATATTCTACCGAAACACATTTGGAACTCTCCTGGGGTACACTCACACATATTATTCCCTCATTTAGTGGATATTTTCACAAAAAAGTGAAATTTTCAAAAATCCAGAAAATTGGCTGAAAATGACTAAATATCAAGGACTCATTGGGCGAATCGCTCTGGAACTGAAATCAGAACGCTCACTGACATTTCCCCTATCTGAAAGTCTGATAAACGCCGGAAAAATGACTAAGTCCAAAAAAAAAATTTTTCAACTTTTTTCAATTTTACCCCCGTGGGATATATATTCTACCCACACACATTTGGAACTCTCCTGGGGTACCCTCACACATATTATTCCCTCATTTAGTGGATATTTTCACAAAAAAGTGAAACTTTCAAAAAAACAGAAAATTGGCTGAAAACGACTAAATATTAAGGACTCATTGGGCGAATCGCTCTGGAACTGAAATCGGAACGCTCACTGACATTTCCCCTATCTGAAAATCTTATGAACGCCGGAAAAATGACTAAGTCCAAAAAAAATTTTTTTTCAACTTTTTTACATGTTACCCCCGTGGGATATATATTCTACCCACACACATTTGGAACTCTCCTGGGGTACCCTCACACATATTATTCCCTCAGTTAGTGGATATTTTCACAAAAAAGTGAAATTTTCAAAAATCCAGAAAATTGGCTGAAAACGACTAAATATCAAGGAATCATTGGGCGAATCGCTCTGGAACTGAAATCGGAATGCTCACTGACATTTCCCCTATCTGAAAGTCTGATAAACGCCGGAAAAATGACTAATTCCCCAAAAAAAATTTTTAAAACTTTTTTCAATTTACCCCCGTGGTATATATATTCTACCCACACACATTTGGAACTCTCCTGTGGTACCCTCACACATATTATTCCCTCATTTAGTGGATATTTTCACAAAAAAGTGAAACTTTCAAAAATCCAGAAAATTGGCTGAAAACGACTAAATATCAAGGACTCATTTGGCGAATTGCTCTGGAATTGAAATCGGAACGCTCACTGACATTTCCCCTATCTGAAAGTCTGATAAACACCGGAAAAATGACTAAGTCCAAAAAAAAATGTTTTTCAACTTTTTTCAATTTTACCCCCGTGGGATATATATTCTACCCAAACACATTTGGAATTCTCCTGGGGTACCCTCACACATATTATTCCCTCATTTAGTGGATATATTCACAAAAAAGTGAAATTTTCAAAAATCCAGAAAATTGGCTGAAAACGACTAAGTATCAAGGACTCATTGGGCGAATCGATCTGGAACTGAAATCAGAACGCTCACTGACATTTCCCCTATCTGAAAGTCTGATAAACGCCGGAAAAATGACTAAGTCCAAAAAAAAATTTTTCTCAACTTTTTTCAATTTTACCCCCGTGGGATATATATTCTACCCACACACATTTGGAACTCTCCTGGGGTAACCTCACACATATTATTCCATCATTTAGTGGATATTTTCACAAAAAAAGTGAAATTTTCAAAAATCCAGAAAATTGGCTGAAAACGACTAAAGATCAAGGACTCATAGGGCGAATCGCTCTGGAACTGAAATCAGAACGCTCACTGACATTTCCCGTATCTGAAAGTCTGATAAACACCGGAAAAATGATTAAGTGCAAAAAAAAAATTTTTTCAACTTTTTTCAATTTTAGCCCCGTGGGATATATATTCTACCGAAACACATTTGGAACTCTCCTGGGGTACACTCACACATATTATTCCCTCATTTAGTGGATATTTTCACAAAAAAGTGAAATTTTCAAAAATCCAGAAAATTGGCTGAAAATGACTAAATATCAAGGACTCATTGGGCGAATCGCTCTGGAACTGAAATCAGAACGCTCACTGACATTTCCCCTATCTGAAAGTCTGATAAACGCCGGAAAAATGACAGTCCAAAAGAAAAATTTTTCAACTTTTTTCAATTTTACCCCCGTGGGATTTATATTCTACCCACACACATTTGGAACTCTCCTGGGGTAAGCTCACACATATTATTCCCTCATTTAGTGGATATTTTCACAAAAAAGTGAAACTTTCAAAAAAACAGAAAATTGGCTGAAAACGACTAAATATCAAGGACTCATTGGGCGAATCGCTCTGGAACTGAAATCGGAACGCTCACTGACATTTCCCCTATCTGAAAATCTTATGAACGCCGGAAAAATGAGTAAGTCCAAAAAAAATTTTTTTTCAACTTTTTTACATTTTACCCCCGTGGGATATATATTCTACCCACACACATTTGGAACTCTACTGGGGTACCCTCACACATATTATTCCCTCAGTTAGTGGATATTTTCACAAAAAAGTGAAATTTTCAAAAATCTAGAAAATTGGCTGAAAACGACTAAATATCAAGGAATCATTGGGCGAATCGCTCTGGAACTGAAATCGGAATGCTCACTGACATTTCCCCTATCTGAAAGTCTGATAAACGCCGGAAAAATGACTAATTCCCCAAAAAAAATTTTTAAAACTTTTTTCAATTTACCCCCGTGGGATATATATTCTACCCACACACATTTGGAACTCTCCTGTGGTACCCTCACACATATTATTCCCTCATTTAGTGGATATTTTCACAAAAAAGTGAAACTTTCAAAAATCCAGAAAATTGGCTGAAAACGACTAAATATCAAGGACTCATTTGGCGCATTGCTCTGGAATTGAAATCGGAACGCTCACTGACATTTCCCCTATCTGAAAGTCTGATAAACACCGGAAAAATGACTAAATCCAAAAAAAAATGTTTTTCAACTTTTTTCAATTTTACCCCCGTGGGATATATATTCTACCCAAACACATTTGGAACTCTCCTGGGGTACCCTCACACATATTATTCCCTCATTTAGTGGATATTTTCACAAAAAAGTGAAATTTTCAAAAATCCAGAAATTGGCTGAAAACGACTAAATATCAAGGACTCATTGGGCGAATCACTCTGGAACTGAAATCGGAATGCTCAATGACATTTGCCCTATCTGAAAGTCTGATAAACGCTGGAAAAATGACTAAGACCAAAAAAAAATTTTTTTCAACTTTTTTCAATTTTACCCCCGTGGGATATATATTCTACCCACACACATTTGGAACTCTCCTGGGGTACCCTCAAACATATTATTTCCTGATTTAGTGGATATTTTCATAAAAAAGTGAAATTTTCAAAAATCCAGAAAATTGGCTGAAAACGACTAAATATCAAGGACTCATTGGGCGAATCGCTCTGGAACTGAAAGCGGAATGCTCAATGACATTTGCCCTATCTGAAAGTCTGATAAACGCTGGAAAAATGAGTAAGTCCAAAAAAAAATTTTTTTCAACTTTTTTCAATTTTACCCCCGTGGGATATATATTCTACCTACACACATTTGGAACTCACCTGGGGTACACTCACACATATTATTCCCTCATTTAGTGGATATTTTCACAAAAAAGTGAAATTTTCAAAAATCCAGAAAATTGGCTGAAAACGACTAAGTATCAAGGACTCATTGGGCGAATCGATCTGGAACTGAAATCAGAACGCTCACTGACATTTCCCCTATCTGAAAGTCTGATAAACGCCGGAAAAATGACTAAGTCCAAAAAAAAATTTTTCTCAACTTTTTTCAATTTTACCCCCGTGGGATATATATTCTACCCACACACATTTGGAACTCTCCTGGGGTAACCTCACACATATTATTCCATCATTTAGTGGATATTTTCACACAAAAAGTGAAATTTTCAAAAATCCAGAAAATTGGCTGAAAACGACTAAAGATCAAGGACTCATAGGGCGAATCGCTCTGGAACTGAAATCAGAACGCTCACTGACATTTCCCGTATCTGAAAGTCTGATAAACACCGGAAAAATGATTAAGTGCAAAAAAAAAATTTTTTCAACTTTTTTCAATTTTAGCCCCGTGGGATATATATTCTACCGAAACACATTTGGAACTCTCCTGGGGTACACTCACACATATTATTCCCTCATTTAGTGGATATTTTCACAAAAAAGTGAAATTTTCAAAAATCCAGAAAATTGGCTGAAAATGACTAAATATCAAGGACTCATTGGGCGAATCGCTCTGGAACTGAAATCAGAACGCTCACTGACATTTCCCCTATCTGAAAGTCTGATAAACGCCGGAAAAATGACAGTCCAAAAGAAAAATTTTTCAACTTTTTTCAATTTTACCCCCGTGGGATTTATATTCTACCCACACACATTTGGAACTCTCCTGGGGTACCCTCACACATATTATTCCCTCATTTAGTGGATATTTTCACAAAAAAGTGAAACTTTCAAAAAAACAGAAAATTGGCTGAAAACGACTAAATATCAAGGACTCATTGGGCGAATCGCTCTGGAACTGAAATCGGAACGCTCACTGACATTTCCCCTATCTGAAAATCTTATGAACGCCGGAAAAATGAGTAAGTCCAAAAAAAATTTTTTTTCAACTTTTTTACATTTTTACCCCCGTGGGATATATATTCTACCCACACACATTTGGAACTCTACTGGGGTACCCTCACACATATTATTCCCTCAGTTAGTGGATATTTTCACAAAAAAGTGAAATTTTCAAAAATCTAGAAAATTGGCTGAAAACGACTAAATATCAAGGAATCATTGGGCGAATCGCTCTGGAACTGAAATCGGAATGCTCACTGACATTTCCCCTATCTGAAAGTCTGATAAACGCCGGAAAAATGACTAATTCCCCAAAAAAATTTTTTAAAACTTTTTTCAATTTACCCCCGTGGGATATATATTCTACCCACACACATTTGGAACTCTCCTGTGGTACCCTCACACATATTATTCCCTCATTTAGTGGATGTTTTCACAAAAAAGTGAAACTTTCAAAAATACAGAAAATTGCCTGAAAACGACTAAATATCAAGGACTCATTGGGCGAATTGCTCTGGAATTGAAATCGGAACGCTCACTGACATTTCCCCTATCTGAAAGTCTGATAAACACCGGAAAAATGACTAAGTCCAAAAAAAAATTTTTTTCAACTTTTTTCAATTTTACCCCCGTGGGATATATATTCTACCCAAACACATTTGGAACTCTCCTGGGGTACCCTCACACATATTATTCCCTCATTTAGTGGATATTTTCACAAAAAAGTGAAATTTTCAAAAATCCAGAAATTGGCTGAAAACGACTAAATATCAAGGACTCATTGGGCGAATCGCTCTGGAACTGAAATCAGAACGCTCACTGACATTTCCCCTATCTGAAAGTCTGATAAACGCCGGAAAAATGACTAAGTCCAAAAAAAAATGTTTTTCAACTTTTTTCAATTTTACCCCAGTGGGATATATATTGTACCTGCACACATTTGGAACTCTCCTGGGGTACCCTCACACATATTATTCCCTCATTTAGTGGATATTTTCACAAAAAAGTGAAATTTTCAAAAATCCAGAAAATTGGCTGAAAACGACTTAATATCAAGGACTCATTGGGCGAATTGCTCTGGAATTGAAATCGGAACGCTCACTGACATTTCCCCTATCTGAAAGTCTGATAAACGCCGGAAAAATGACTAAGTCCAAAAAAAAATGTTTTTCAACTTTTTTCAATTTTACCCCCGTGGGATATATATTGTACCTACACACATTTGGAACTCTCCTGGGGTACCCTCACACATATTATTCCCTCATTTAGTGGATATTTTCACAAAAAAGTGAAACTTTCAAAAAAACAGAAAATTGGCTGAAAACGACTAAATATCAAGGACTCATTGGGCGAATCGCTCTGGAACTGAAATCGGAATGCTCACTGACATTTCCCCTATCTGAAAATCTTATGAACGCCGGAAAAATGACTAAGTCCAAAAAAAATTTTTTTTCAACTTTTTTCAATTTTACCACCCTGGGATATATATTCTGCCCACACACATGTGGAACTCTCCTGGGGTACCCTCAACATATTCCATCATTTAGTGGATATTTCCACAAAAAAAGTGAAATTTTCAAAAGTTCAGAAAATTGGCTGAAAATGAAGAAATATCAAGGACTCATCAGGCGAATCTCTCTGGAACTGAAATTGGAACGCTTACTGAAATTTGCCCTCTCTGAAAGTCAGATAAACGCCGGAAAAATGACTAAGTCCAAAAAATTTTTTTTTTCAATTTTACCCCCGTGGGATATATATTCTACCCACACACATTTGGACCTCTCCTGGGGTATTCCCTCATTTAGTGGATATTTTCACAAAAAAGTGACATTTTCAAAAATTCTGAAAATTGGATGAAAACGAAGAAATATCAAGGACTCATCAGGCGAATCGCTCTGGAACTGAAATCGGAACACTCACTGACATTTTCCCTCTCTGAAAGTCTGATAAATGCCGGAAAAATGACTAAGTCCAAAAAATTTTTTTTTTCAACTTTTTTCAATTTTACCCCTTTGGGATATATATTCTGCCCACACACATTTGGAACTCTCCTGGGGTACCCTCACACATATTATTCCCTCATTTAGTGGATATTTTCACAAAAAAGTGAAATTTTCAAAAATTCAGAAAATTGGCTGAAAACGGCGAAATATCAAGGACTCATCAGGCGAATCGCTCTGGAACTGAAATCGGAATGGTCACTGACATTTCCCCTCTCTGAAAGTCAGATAAACGCCGGAAAAATGACTAAGTCCAAAAAAAAATGTTTTTCAACTTTTTTCAATTTTACCCCTGTGGGATATATATTCTGCCCACACACATTTGGAACTCTCCTGGGGTACCCTCACACATGTTATTCCCTCATTTAGTGGATATTTTCACAAAAAAGTGAAATTTTAAAAAATTCAGAAAATTGGCTGAAAACCAAGAAATATCAAGGACTCATCGGGCGAATCGCAATGGAACTGAAATCGGAACGCTCACTGACATTTCCCCTCTCTGAATGTTTGATAAACGCCGGAAAAATGACTAAGTCCAAAAAATGTTTTTTTCAACTTTTTTCAATTTTACCCCCGTGGGATATATATTCTACCCACACACATTTGGAACTCTCCTGGGGTACCCTCAACATATTCCCTCATTTAGTGGATATTTTCACAAAAAAGTAAAATTTTCAAAAGTTCAGAATATTGGCTGAGAACGACGAAATATCAAGGACTCATCAGGCGAATCTCTCTGGAACTGAAATTAGAACGCTCACTGAAATTTCCCCTCTCTGAAAGTCTGTTAAATACCGGAAAAATGACTAAGTCCAAAAAAAATTTTTTTTCAACTTTTTTCAATTTTACCACCGTGGGATATATATTCTGCCCACACACATTTGGATCTCTCCTGGGGTACCCTCACACATATTATTCCCTCATTTATTGTATATTTTCACAAAAAAAGTGAAATTTTCAAAGATTCAGAAAATTGGATGAAAACGAAGAAATATCAAGGACTCATCGGGCGAATAGCTCTGGAAATGAAATTGGAACACTCACTGACATTTCGCCTCTCTGAAAGTCTGATAAACGATGGAAAAATGACTAAGTCCAAAAAAATATTTTTTTCAACTTTTTTCAATTTTACCACCATGGGACATATATTCTGCCCACACACATTTGGAACTCTCCTGGGGTACCATCAACATATTCCATCATTTAGTGGATATTTTCACAAAAAAGTGAAATTTTCAAAAATTCAGAAAATTGGATGAAAACTAAGAAATATCAAGGACTCATCAGGCGAATCGCTCTGGAACTGAAATTGGAACGCTCACTGACATTTCGCCTCTCTGAAAGTCTGATAAATGACGGAAAAATGACTAACTCCAAAAAATTTTTTTTTTCAACTTTTTTCAATTTTACCCCTGTGGGATATATATTCTGCCCACACACATTTGGAACTCTCCTGGGGTACCCTCAACATATTATTCCCTCATTTAGTGGATATTTTCGCAAAAAAGTGACATTTTCAAATATTCCGAAAATTGGATGAAAACGAAGAAGTATCAAGGACTCATCGGGCGAATCGCTCTGTAACTGAAATCGGAACGCTCACTGACATTTCCCCTCTCTGAAAGTCTGTTAAATGCCGAAAAAATGACTAAGTCCGAAAAAAAAATTTTTTCAACTTTTTTCAATTTTACCACCGTGGGATATATATTCTTCCCACACACATTTGGATCTCTCCTGGGGTACCCTCACACATATTATTCCCTCATTTATTGTATATTTTCACAAAAAAAGTGAAATTTTCAAAAATTCAGAAAATTGGCTGAAAACGACGAAATATCAAGGACTCATTGGGCTAATCGCTCTGGAACTGAAATCGGAACGCTCACTGACATTTCCCTTCTCTGAAAGTCTGATAAACGGCGGAAAAATGACTAAGTCCAAAAAAATATTTTTTTCAACTTTTTTCAATTTTACCACCGTGGGATATATATTCTGCCCACACACATTTGGAACTCTCCTGGGGTACCCTCAACATATTACTCCCTCATTTAGTGAATATTTTCACAAAAAAGTGACATTTTCAAAAATTCTGAAAATTGGATGAAAACGAAGAAATATCAAGGACTCATCGGCCGAATCGCTCTGGAACTGAAATCGGAACGCTCACTGACATTTCCCCTCTCTGAAAGTCTGATAAACGATGGAAAAATGACTAAGTCCAAAAAAATTTTTTTTTCAACTTTTTTCAATTTTACCCCTGTGGGATATATATTCTGCCCACACACATTTGGAACTCTCCTGGGGTACCCTCACACATGTTATTCCCTCATTTAGTGGATATTTTCACAAAAAAGTGAAATTTTAAAAAATTCAGAAAATTGGCTGAAAACCAAGAAATATCAAGGACTCATCGGGCGAATCGCAATGGAACTGAAATCGGAACGCTCACTGACATTTCCCCTCTCTGAATGTCTGATAAACGCCGGAAAAATGACTAAGTCCAAAAAATGTTTTTTTCAACTTTTTTCAATTTTACCCCCGTGGGATATATATTCTACCCACACACATTTGGAACTCTCCTGGGGTACCCTCAACATATTCCCTCATTTAGTGGATATTTTCACAAAAAAGTAAAATTTTCAAAAGTTCAGAATATTGGCTGAGAACGACGAAATATCAAGGACTCATCAGGCGAATCTCTCTGGAACTGAAATTAGAACGCTCACTGAAATTTCCCCTCTCTGAAAGTCTGTTAAATACCGGAAAAATGACTAAGTCCAAAAAAAATTTTTTTTCAACTTTTTTCAATTTTACCACCGTGGGATATATATTCTGCCCACACACATTTGGATCTCTCCTGGGGTACCCTCACACATATTATTCCCTCATTTATTGTATATTTTCACAAAAAAAGTGAAATTTTCAAAGATTCAGAAAATTGGATGAAAACGAAGAAATATCAAGGACTCATCGGGCGAATAGCTCTGGAAATGAAATTGGAACACTCACTGACATTTCGCCTCTCTGAAAGTCTGATAAACGATGGAAAAATGACTAAGTCCAAAAAAATATTTTTTTCAACTTTTTTCAATTTTACCACCATGGGACATATATTCTGCCCACACACATTTGGAACTCTCCTGGGGTACCATCAACATATTCCATCATTTAGTGGATATTTTCACAAAAAAGTGAAATTTTCAAAAATTCAGAAAATTGGATGAAAACTAAGAAATATCAAGGACTCATCAGGCGAATCGCTCTGGAACTGAAATTGGAACGCTCACTGACATTTCGCCTCTCTGAAAGTCTGATAAATGACGGAAAAATGACTAACTCCAAAAAATTTTTTTTTTCAACTTTTTTCAATTTTACCCCTGTGGGATATATATTCTGCCCACACACATTTGGAACTCTCCTGGGGTACCCTCAACATATTATTCCCTCATTTAGTGGATATTTTCGCAAAAAAAGTGACATTTTCAAATATTCCGAAAATTGGATGAAAACGAAGAAGTATCAAGGACTCATCGGGCGAATCGCTCTGTAACTGAAATCGGAACGCTCACTGACATTTCCCCTCTCTGAAAGTCTGTTAAATGCCGGAAAAATGACTAAGTCCGAAAAAAAAATTTTTTCAACTTTTTTCAATTTTACCACCGTGGGATATATATTCTTCCCACACACATTTGGATCTCTCCTGGGGTACCCTCACACATATTATTCCCTCATTTATTGTATATTTTCACAAAAAAAGTGAAATTTTCAAAAATTCAGAAAATTGGATGAAAACGAAGAAATATCAAGGACTCATCAGGCGAATCGCTCTGGAACTGAAATTGGAACGCTCACTGACATTTCCCCTCTCTGAAAGTCTGATAAATGACGGAAAAATGACTAACTCCAAAAAATTTTTTTTTTCAACTTTTTTCAATTTTACCCCTGTGGGATATGTATTCTGCCCACACACATTTGGAACTCTCCTGGGGTACCCTCAACATATTATTCCCTCATTTAGTGGATATTTTCACAAAAAAGTGACATTTTCAAATATTCCGAAAATTGGATGAAAACGAAGAAGTATCAAGGACTCATCGGGCGAATCGCTCTGTAACTGAAATCGGAACGCTCACTGATATTTCCCCTCTCTGAAAGTCTGTTAAATGCCGGAAAAATGACTAAGTCCGAAAAAAAAAATTTTTCAACTTTTTTCAATTTTACCACCGTGGGATATATATTCTTCCCACACACATTTGGATCTCTCCTGGGGTACCCTCACACATATTATTCCCTCATTTATTGTATATTTTCACAAAAAAAGTGAAATTTTCAAAAATTCAGAAAATTGGCTGAAAACGACGAAATATCAAGGACTCATCGGCCGAATCGCTCTGGAACTGAAATCGGAACGCTCACTGACATTTCCCCTCTCTGAAAGTCTGATAAACGATGGAAAAATGACTAAGTCCAAAAAAATTTTTTTTTCAACTTTTTTCAATTTTACCCCTGTGGGATATATATTCTGCCCACACACATTTGGAACTCTCCTGGGGTACCATCACACATGTTATTCCCTCATTTAGTGGATATTTTCACAAAAAAGTGAAATTTTAAAAAATTCAGAAAATTGGCTGAAAACCAAGAAATATCAAGGACTCATCGGGCGAATCGCAATGGAACTGAAATCGGAATGGTCACTGACATTTCCCCTCTCTGACAGTCAGATAAACGCCGGAAAAATGACTAAGTCCAAAAAAATGTTTTTTTCAATTTTATCCCCGTGGATATATATTCTACCCACACACTTTTGGCCCTCTCCTGGGGTACCCTCAACATATTATTCCCTCATTTAGTGGATATTCTCACAAAAAAGTGAAATTTTCAAAAATTCAGAAAATTGGATGAAAACGAAGAAATATCAAGGACTTATCGGGCGAATCGCTCTGGAACTGAAATTGGAACGCTCACTGACATTTCCTCTCTCTGAAAGTCTGATAAACGACGGAAAAATGACTAAGTCCAAAAAAAATTTTTTTTAAACTTTTTTCAATTTTACCACCGTGGGATATATATTCTGCCCACACACATTTGGAACTCTCCTGGGGTATCCTCGACATAGTCCATCATTTAGTGGATATTTTCACAAAAAAGTGACATTTTCAAAAATTCAGAAAATTGGTTGAAAACGGCGAAATATCAAGGACTCATCGGGAGAATCGCTCTGGAACTGAAATCGGAACGCTCACTGACATTTCCCCTCTTTGAAAGTCTGATAAACAACGGAAAAATTACTAAGTCCAAAAAATTTTTTTTTTCAACTTTTTTCAATTTTACCACCGTGGGATATATATTCTGCCCACACATATTTGGAACTCTCCTGGGGTACCCTCAACATATTCCATCATTTAGTGGATATTTTCACAAAAAAGTGAAATTTTCAAAAATTCAGAAAATTGGATGAAAACGAAGAAATATCAAGGACTCATCGGGCGAATCGCTCTGGAAGTGAAATTGGAATGCTCACTGACATTTCCTCTCTCTGAAAGTCTGATAAACGACGGAAAAATGACTAAGTCCAAAAAATTTTTTTTCAACTTTTTTCAATTTTACCACCGTGGGACATATATTCTGCCCACACACATTTGGAACTCTCCTGGGGTACCCTCAACATATTCCATCATTTAGTGAATATTTTCACAAAAAAGTGAAATTTTCAAAAGTTCAGAAAATTGGCTGAAAATGAAGAAATATCAAGGACTCATCAGGCGAATCTCTCTGGAACTGAAATTGGAACGCTCACTGAAATTTCCCCTCTCTGAAATTCTGTTAAATGACGGAAAAATGACTAAGTCCAAAAAAAATTTTTTTTTAAACTTTTTTCAATTTTACCACTGTGGGATATATATTCTACCCACACACATTTGGAACTCTCCTGGGGTACCCTCGACATAGTCCATCATTTAGTGGATATTTTCACAAAAAAAGTGAAATTTTCAAAAATTCAGAAAATTGGATGAAAACGAAGAAATATCAAGGACTCATCGGGTGAATCGCTCTGGAACTGAAATCGAAACGCTCACTGACATTTCCCTTCTCTGAAAGACTGATAAACGCTGGAAAAATGACTGAGTCCAAAGAATTTTTTTTTTAAACTTTTTTCAATTTTACCCTGTGGGACATATATTCTACCCACACACATTTTGGAACTCTCCTGGGTTACCCTCACACATATTATTCCCTCATTTAGTGGATATTTTCACAAAAAAGTGAAATTTTCAAAAGTTCAGAAAATTGGTTGAAAATGAAGAAATATCAAGGACTCATCAGGCGAATCTCTCTGGAACTGTAATTGGAACGCTCACTGAAATTTCCCCTCTCTGAAAGTCTGTTAAATGGCGGAAAAATGACTAAGTCCAAAAAAAATTTTTTTTTAAACTTTTTTCAATTTTACCACCGTGGGATATATATTCTGCCCACACACATTTGGAACTCTCCTGGGGTACCCCCGACATAGTCCATCATTTAGTGGATATTTTCACAAAAAAAGTGAAATTTTCAAAAATTCAGAAAATTGGATGAAAACGAAGAAATATCAAAGACTCATCGGGTGAATTGCTCTGGAACTGAAATCGGAACGCTCACTGACATTTCCCTTCTCTGAAAGACTGATAAACGCCGGAAAAATGACTGAGTCCAAAAAATTTTTTTTTTAAACTTTTTTCAATTTTACCCTGTGGGACATATATTCTACCCACACACATTTTGGAACTCTCCTGGGTTACCCTCACACATATTATTCCCTCATTTAGTGGATATTTTCACAAAAAAGTGAAATTTTCAAAAGTTCAGAAAATTGGTTGAAAATGAAGAAATATCAAGGACTCATCAGGCGAATCTCTCTGGAACTGTAATTGGAACGCTCACTGAAATTTCCCCTCTCTGAAAGTCTGTTAAATGGCGGAAAAATGACTAAGTCCAAAAAAAATTTTTTTTAAACTTTTTTCAATTTTACCACCATGGGATATATATTCTGCCCACACACATTTAGAACTCTCCTGGGGTACCCTCAACATAGTCCATCATTTAGTGGATATTTTCACAAAAAAGTGAAATTTTCAAAAATTCAGAAAATTAGATGAAAACAAAGAAATATCAAGGACTCATTGGGCGAATCGCTCTGGAACTGAAATCGGAACACTCACTGACATTTCCCCTCTCTGAAAGTCTGATAAATGCCGAAAAAATGACTAAGTCCAAAAATTTTTTTTTTGCTGTTGTTCTGAGGGACAGTTTTAGCTACCTATTTGGTCTATTCTGCTTTACCCAAGCTACTTTATAAATCGCTGTGCCTTGCAGTGCTAGTGCACAGTTCTCTGTGCTGTTCACCGCTTTCTGCAAGGTCTCTGTGTGTGAGTGCAGCTCACCCTGTAGTGTGTGCTTCAACCACGTCTGGTTGTAGTGCACTCAGTGTGTGTCACTGCCTCATACATTGTCCTTTTTTGCCAATTCTCAATTTTTCCTGATATCTCCTATTAGTGTGGTGGTTCCATCCGTATTCAGCTAAATTGGTTCCAAACACACTATATAGGAGTAGATAGAGAAATTTTTTTGGTCTTGCAGCGCTAGTGCACAGTGCTCTGCATCTGTACTGTTCACCGCTGTCTGCAAGGTCTGGTGTGTGAGTGCAGCTCACCCTGTAGTGTGTGCTTCAACCACGTCTGGTTGTAGTGCAATCAGTGTGTGTCACTGCCTCATACATTGTCCTTTTTTGCCAATTCATAATTTTTCCTGATATCTCCTATTAGTGTGGTGGTTTCATCCGTATTCAGCTAAATTGGTTCCAAACACACTATATAGGAGTAGATAGAGAAATTTTTTTGGTCTTGCAGCGCTAGTGCACAGTGCTCTGCATCTGTACTGTTCACCGCTGTCTGCAAGTTCTGGTGTGTGAGTGCAGCTCACCCTGTAGTGTGTGCTTCAACCACGTCTGGTTGTAGTGCACTCAGTGTGTGTCACTGCCTCATACATTGTCCTTTTTTGCCAATTCATAATTTTTCCTGATTTCTCCTATTAGTGTGGTGGTTCCATCCGTATTCAGCTAAATTGGTTCCAAACACACTATATAGGAGTAGTTAGAGGAGCCTTTCTGCAGCATTGGGCCCTGCAGCCCCAGCCAGATTAGTATTAGCCTATTTTTTGCAGCCTCATCTATTGCATTGTAGGTTACCTTCCTACATTGTAATAGCTACAAAAAGTTTGTGATACTATCGTTATTACATCTTTAGGCACATCCAGTGTCTTTTTGCGACAAAAAAAACCTAAATAAAGTTCACCAAACACTCCACTTTACAGTTGTGTGGGCCACATTAGCTCATATTAAAGTCTAGTCCACACTTTATAAAATTAGTGTTTCGTATACCTGTTAGCAGCTGTTCAGGAATAAGCACACTAAGCCCTTAGTACTTTTCTGCCTATCTTTATCAGTCTACCAAGATGAAGAAGGCAGGGAGTAAGGCATGTGGTCGTGGGCGTGGAGTTTCTACAGGGAGAGGACGTGAGGATTCTGTGCCTGCAGGGAGAGGACGTGGGGATTCTGTGCCTGCTGCGGGCACCAGTGACTCAGCATCCCCCAGTTTTACCAGGGAACAGTCCTTTATGCGCAGCTTTGTAGGAGCTAGCCGTACCCCACTGCTGCACGAGGACCATATTGAAGCCGTTGTCGGATGGATGGCAGCTAACGCATCGACTTCAATTAGTTCCAGATCCTCTCAGGTCCTGAGCACTGAAGAGCACCCATCTGTCTCTTCACCACCTGCCAAATTGCCCAGGCAGTCAGAGAGCCCTGGACAGGAGCCATCTATACTTCTGTTCTCTGAATCTCTTGGCTTGGAAAGAGGGGGCCAGCCAAGCAGAATTCGAGAATTTGAAGAAGAGGTAGTATGCAGTGATGCGCAACCGTTTTGTCTCTCTGAATCTGAAGAGGCGGGTGGGCCAGTGCCTATGGTCAGCAGCACACCTCAGTAGGCATCTGATGATGAGACTCAGGTGCCACTTTCTGGTGCGTACTGTGCTGTCGAGACTACCCAGGAGAAGCAGTTGTTTGAAGAGGGTGGTATAGATGATGAGGTCCTTGACTCATCATGGCGTGAGGGACAGGAAGGTGGTGGGAGCAGCTCTGAGGAAGAGATTCCCTGAACGGCCAGAAAAGGAGGGAGAGGGAGGGGGCAAACTTGGTTGCCTGTAGCCTCCACTTCGGCACCCATTAGGAGCATGGCTCTTCCAAAATCCAAAGCGGGCGCTCCCAAGACTTGCAGTGCCTCGTTCTTTTTTGACACAGTTGCAGATGACATTTGCTTTGTCAAATGCAAGCTGTGTAATCGGAAGGTGAAAAGAGGGAAAAGTGTCAGCAACTTCAATACTACAAATATGTGGAAACATGTGCGGACCAAGCACGTGGTGGAGTTACAAAAACACACTGAAGACCTAGGCCAACCTACAGCGCCACCTACCACCTCTTCAGCTCGTGTTGTAGCCTCTTCCTCCAGCTCACACACAGCTGGTTCGGCTTCCTCACAGGATCGCCATGGAAGAATCTCTGGCACTGTTGTACAGAGACAAAGTGTAATTCCACCCACAGCACCACTTTCCCAGTCATCCTCACACTCCCAGGCCAGTCTACAGCCATCGTTAGCACAGTCATGGTAGAAAAGGTTCCCATACTCGGCAAACCACCCCCGAGCACAGGCTCTGAATGCTGGCATTGCTAAACTACTGGCCCTTGAAATGCTATCATTCAGGCTGGTGGAGACTGACACATTCCGTAACTTTATGGCATTGGCAGTCCCATAATACAACGTGCCCAGCCGATTTTATTTCAGCAGGCAAGCCGTCCCTGCCCTGCAACATCATGTGGAGGGAAAAATTAAACATGCGCTACAAAACGCCGTCAGTAGCAAGGTCCACCTGACCACCGATGCGTGGACCAGTAAGCATGGACAGGGACGATACCTTTCCCTCACTGCCCATTGGGTAAATGTTGTGGAGCCGGGTACAGATCTTGAGAGTGGCGCTGTACGTGTTCTGCCAACTCCAAGGATTGCAGGAATCCAGTCTGTACACATTGACTCCTCCTCATACTCCAGTTCCTCTGAATCAGCGCTGCAGGAGCCGTCACGGTCTACCTCCACATCGACCCGTGAACGGTTACCTGTTATGGTGACCAATATGAGCACAGCCGTGGCCAAATGTCAACAGGCCGTATTAAAATTAATTTCTTTGGGGAATCGAAGCCACACAGCGCAGGAGCTCTGGAATGCCATCAAGCAGCAGAGCGACGTGTGGTTTGTGCCAGCGAATCTCCAGCCAGGCATGGTAGTGTGTGACAATGGCCGAAATCTGGTGGCAGCTCTGGGCCTAGGCAACCTCACTCACATCCCATGTCTGGCACATGTGCTCAACTTGGTCGTGCAGAGTTTTTTGAGGGACTATCCGGATCTTGATGCACTGCTTCATAAGGTCCGCATAGAGTGCGCTCACTTGCGGCGTTCCAGCAATGCAAGATCACGCATTGCAGCTCTGCAGCGCCGATTACTTCTTCCGGAACATCGCATCATATGTGACCTACCCACCAGGTGGAATTCAACGTTACATCTGTTGGAGAGGTTGTGTGAGCAGCAGGCAGCAGTAATGGAGTACCAGCTGCAGCAGGCGCAAACAAATCGCAGTGCGCGCCGTTCACACTTCACCACCACTGAGTGGGCCTCTATGAAGGACATTTGCCACGTTTTGCGTGCCTTCGATTATTCCACGCGGATGGCGAGTGCAGATGATGCACTAGTCAGCATGACTATCCCCCTTATCTGCCTGCTTGAAAAAACACTGCAAGCACTAAGGGACGAGGTTTTGGAAGAGGTGGAGGATGAGGAGTCACAAATGCCATCTGCTTCTCTACAGTCTGCGCAACGTGGTTCCTCACAAAGGCCTAGGCAGGGGACACTTTGTGAGGAGGATGAGGAGGAGTCAATGGATGAGGAAGACATCTGTCCAGAGGAGGGAGGTACACAATGCTCTAGTAGTCAGTATCTAGAGCGAGGGTGGGGTGATGCAGAGCAGGCAGAGATCACGCCTCAAGCAGGGGACAGCGTTTCTTGGCCAGTTGGCAGTCTGCAGCACATGGTTGATTTCATGCTGCAGTGCCTGAGAAACGACCGCCGCATCGCCCACATTCTCAACACGGCTGATTATTGGGTGTCCACCCTCCTAGATCCTCGCTACCGGGACAACTTACAAAGCCTCATAACACCGTTGAACCGGGAGCGTAAAATGCGGGAGTACCAAGACGCACTGGTGCATTTCATCATGTTCTCCATTCCAACCGAGAGCAGTGCTGCTAGTGCTTTACAAAGCAGCTCAGTGCGTCGAGGCAGTGGAGGAAGCTCTGCACAAAGAGGGAGCAGAAGCAGCGCCTCAGCACAAGGCAAGGCCAGTATGGCCGAAATGTGGCAAAGTTTTGTGTCCCCGCCGCCACAAATGTCTACACCATCACAGACGGCTCCAGTCAGCAGGAGGCAATGTTTCCGTCAGATGGTGACAGACTACATGTCTTGCCCTCTTAGTGTACTCCCAGACGGCTCTTCTCCCTTCAAGTTTTGGGTCTGTAAGCTGGATACATGGCCAGAGCTTAGTCAGTATGCATTGGAGGTGCTAGCTTGCCCTGCTGCTAGTGTATTATCGGAAAGCGTCTTTAGTGCCGCAGGTGGTGTACTAACAGACCGTCGCATGCGACTATCCTCCGATAACGTTGACCGGCTTACTTTCCTCAAAATGAACAAGGCCTGGATCTCTCATGAATTTGCCAGTCCTCTTCCAGAATAAATAATTGGTTGGCAACAGTATCCAGGTCTCCTGTTCTGTTCATGTTTCTACCACCTGAACTGTAATCCCTGAGCTCCAACACCGCCAGTTGGTGCTCGGAAGTGCCGTCTGCACAGTCAACACTTGCTGCCGTGTTATTGGGGTTCAGTAACGTCAGCTGTTCCCCTGCTGTGCGGACGGCAATTTCTCCTGCTCTGTCCACATTCTCACTACTACAGATTTTAAAGTTGCTCCAATTACACCTCTGGCTCCTCTGTTTCCAGTATTATCCCTGAGCTCCAACACCGCCAGTTGGCGCACGGAAGTGCCGTCTGCACAGTCAACACTTGCTGCCGTGTTATTGGGGTTCAGTAACGTCAGCTGTTCCCCTGCTGTGTGTCCGGCAAATTCTCCTGCTTTGTCCACATCCACTGTACTACTGATTTAAAACTTGCTCAAATTACACCTCTGGCTCCTCTGTTTTTAGTATTTACCCTGGGCTCCAATACCGCTAGTTGCTGCTCAGAAGTGCCGTCTGCACAGTCAACGCTTGCTCCAGTGTTATTGGGGTTCAGTAACGTCAGCTGATCCCCAGCTGTGTGTCCGGCAAATTCTCCTGCTTTGTCCACATCCACTGTACTACGGATTTAAAACTTGCTCCAATTACACCTCTGGCTCCACTCTGTTTTTAGTATTTACCCTGGGTTCCAGCACCGCCAGCTGGTTCTCGGTAGTTTCATTTGCTCTTGTACCTTCTACTACCCATCCCGGTTCCAGTACCGTCAGCTGGTTCTTGGCAGTGACTTTGGCACGGGTACTCCCTCCTGCCCAGCCTGGTTCCAGCACGCCAGCTGTTTCCGGGTAGTGTCAACTTCACTTTGCCTCCAATGCGTTGTCCTGTCGTGTTGCGGTCGGGTTAGCCGACTCTATGGTGCCTGCAGTTTAGGTGACT
The DNA here is from genome assembly GCF_046119375.1 of Phyllobates terribilis. Classification (NCBI taxonomy): domain Eukaryota; kingdom Metazoa; phylum Chordata; class Amphibia; order Anura; family Dendrobatidae; genus Phyllobates; species Phyllobates terribilis. Next base: position 364,586,756 of record NW_027362764.1, on the reverse strand, counting down.
CCTATGTGGGCTGGAGGATCTGGCAATGAAGGCTGGTTCCATAGTGCCAATAGGACAAGCACCCCCTGTAGGACTGTGGGTTTTGGTAACTGCGGCCGGCTCGCGGCCTTGAACTTTTTTTTACATGGGTACCTTCTGCTACCCATCCGGGTTCCAGTACCGTCAGCTGTTTCTCGGCAGTGCCTTTGGATTAGGTGCCTCCTTCTCGGTATCCAAGTTCCACCAACGTCTGCTGGTCCTTGGTAGTGCTTTCTGGCACAGGTACCTCCTGCTTAGTAACCGAGTTCCAGTACCGTCAGCTGGTCTTCGGCAGTTCCATTGGCTCTTGTACCTTCTGCTACCCATCCGGGTTCCAGTACGGTCAGCTGGTCCTCGGTAGTTCCTCAGCTTTCTTGTACCTTCTGCTACATTTCCAAGTTCAAGCTTTTTGAATGGTTCTTGGTAATCACTCTAGATCTCCCTGACGAGGACCCTGAAGACGAGGACACTGAATACCAACCCTAAGAAGACGAGGACCCTGAAGACGACGACCCTGAATAAGAGGACCCTGAAGACCACCCCGAAGAAGACGAGGACCCTGAAGACCACCCTGAAGAAGACGAGGACCCTGAAGACCACCCCGAAGAAGACGAGGACCCCGAAGACGAGGACCCAGAAGACCAACCCGAAGAAGACGAGGACCCCGAAGACGAGGACCCCCGAAGACGACGACCCTGAAGACCACCCCGAAGAAGACCAAGAAGATGACCCTGAAGAAGTTGACCAAGAGGACAAAGAAGAGAAGACAAGCACCAAGATACAGAAGAACAAGAGACAGAAAACCAAGAAGCAGAAATACAAGAAGCTGCAGAACGAAAAGCGGAAGAACATTAAGCATAAGACTAAAAATCAGAGCAAAAGAGAATATCTAAATTATAAGCAGAAGATCACTAAGCAATGTATGGGGGTGAGTCCATTCCTCCTCGTGGTGCCCCTGGAAAAGACCTGCTGCTGCAGGCCAAACTGAACGTGGACAAATCCTGTTGTAAATCTTTTGTGACGGGCAGAACGAAAGGTGTAATGTCCAACCTTTTATAGATAACAACTACAGGAATGCCTGCCACAAATAAGAATATGATGAAGAAGAAGATGAAGAAGTAGAATATGAAGAATGTAAAAAAAAAGAATAATACGAAGAAGGTGAAGAAGAAGAAGATGAAGAAGGTGAAGAAGAAGTGGATGAAAAAGATGCTGAAGATGATGAAGGAGAAAGTGTGGGAGAAGAAAAAAGAAGGTGAAGAGCATGGAAGTAGTGAAACTTAAATATCTGACAAAATTTAAAAATACTTAACATAGTCAATATTTCCGTAACTCAGAACGTCTTAAAAAAAAATATTAATTCCTGCTATTCCATTTGATTGGGCTAAACCTCTATGCCTTTATTGTCTCCCCCACCTCCCCCAATACATTCTACATTATTCTTAGTTGTTTTCCTTCATGTAGAATTAACCTACAAGGAAAGAAAGGGTTTATTTTCATTCCGATATTTCTGTCCCATTGACTTGCATTGGTTTCCGGTATCGGAATCGGCGATATCCGATACTTTTTCGGTATCGGTCCGATCCAATCCGATCCGATATTTCCCGATATCGGAAGGTATCGCTCAACACTACTCATCGGGCGAATCGCTCTGGAACTGAAATCGGAACGCTCACTGACATTTCCCCTCTCTGAAAGTCTGATAAATGGCGGAAAAATGACTAAGTCCAAAAAATTTTTTTTTTCAACTTTTTTCAATTTTACCACCGTGGGATATATATTCTACCCACACACATTTGGAACTCTCCTGGGGTACCCTCAACATATTCCATCATTTAGTGGATGTTTTCACAAAAAAGTGAAGTTTTCAAAAGTTCAGAAAATTGGCTGAAAATGAAGAAATATCAAGGACTCATCAGGCGAATCTCTCTGAAACTGAAATTGCAACGCTCACTGAAATTACCCCTCTCTGAAAGTCTGTTAAATGCCGGAAAAATGACTAAGTCCAAAAACAATTTTTTTTCAATTTTACCACCGTGGGATATATATTCTGCCCACACACATTTGGATCTCTCCTGGGGTACCCTCACACATATTATTCCCTCATTTATTGTATATTTTCACAAAAAAGTGAAATTTTAAAAAATTCAGAAAATTGGCTGAAAACGACGAAATATCAAGGAATCATTGGGCGAATTGCTTTGGAACTGAAATCGGAATGCTCACTGACATTTCCCTTCTCTGAAAGTCTGATAAACGCCGGAAAAATGACTAAGTGAAAAAAAAAAATTTTTTCAACTTTTTTCAATTTTACCTACGTGGGATATATAATCTGCCCACACACATTTGGAACTCTCCTGGGGTACCCTCACACATATTATTCCCTCATTTAGTGGATATTTTCACAAAAAAAGTGAAATTTTCAAAAATTCAGAAAATTGTCTGAAAACGATGAAATATCAAGGACTCATCTGGCGAATCGCTCTGGAACTGAAATCGGAATGCTCACTGACATTTCCCCTCTCTGAAAGTCTGATAAACGCCGGAAAAATGACTAAGTCCAAAAAATTTTTTTTTTCAATTTTACCCCCGTGGGATATATATTCTACCCACACACATTTCGAACTCTCCTCAACATATTATTCCCTCATTTAGCGGATATTTTCACAAAAAAGTGACATTTTCAAAAATTCTGAAAATTGGATGAAAACGAAGAAATATCAAGGACTCATTGGGCGAATCGCTCTGGAACTAAAATCGGAATGCTCACTGACATTTCCCCTCTCTGAAAGTCTGATAAATGCCGGAAAAATGACTAAGTCCAAAAATTTTTTTTTTCAACTTTTTTCAATTTTACCACCGTGGGATATGTATTCTGCCCACACAAATGTGGAACTCTCCTGGGGTACCCTCACACATATTATTCCCTCATTTAGTGGATATTTTCACAAAAAAATGAAATTTTCAAAAATTTAGAAAATTAGCTGAAAACGACTAAATATCAAGGAGTCATTGGGCGAATCGCTCTGGAACTGAAATCAGAATGCTCACTGACATTTGCCTTATCTGAAAGTCTGATAAACGCTGGAAAAATGACTAAGTCCAAAAAAAAAATTTTTTCAACTTTTTTCAATTTTAGCCACGTGGGATATATATTCTACCCACACACATTTGGAACTCTCTTGGGGTACCCTCACACATATTATTCCCTCATTTAGTGGATATTTTCACAAAAAAGTGAAATTTTCAAAAATCCAGAAAATTGGCTGAAAAAGACTAAATATCAAGGACTCATTGGGTGAATCGCTCTGGAACTGAAATCAGAACGCTCACTGACATTTCTCCTATCTGAAAGTCTGATAAACGCCGGAAAAATGACTAAGTCCAAAAAAAAAATTTTTTTCAACTTTTTTCAATTTTAGCCCCGTGATATATATATTCTACCCACACACATTTGGAACTCTCCTGGGGTACCCTCAAACATATTATTCCATCATTTAGTGGATACTTTCACAAAAAAATGAAATTTTCAAAAATCCAGAAAATTGGCTGAAAACGACTAAATATCAAGGACTCATTGGGCGAATCGCTGTGGAACTGAAATCGGAATGCTCACTGACATTTCTCCTATCTGAAAGTCTGATAAACGCCGGAAAAATGACTAAGTCCAAAAAATTTTTTTCAACTTTTTTCAATTTTACCCCCGTGGGATATATACTCTACCCACACAAATTTGGAACTCTCCTGGGGAACCCTCAAACATATTATTCCCTCATTTAGTGGATATTTTCACAAAAAAGTGAAATTTTCAAAAATCCAAAATATTGGCTGAAAATGACTAAATATCAAGGACTCATTGGGCGAATCGCTTTGGAACTGAAATTGGAATGCTCACTGACATTTGCCCTATCTGAAAGTCTGATAAACGCCGGAAAAATGACTAAGTCCAAAAAAAAATTTTTTCAACTTTTTTCAATTTTACCCCCGTGGGATATATATTCTACCCACACACATTTCGAACTCTCCTGGGGTACCCTCACACATATTATTCCCTCATTTAGTGGATATTTTCACAAAAAAGTGAAATTTTCAAAAATCCAAAATATTGGCTGAAAATGACTAAATATCAAGGACTCATTGGGCGAATCGCTCTGGAACTGAAATCGGAATGCTCACTGACATTTGCCCTATCTGAAAGTCTGATAAACGCCGGAAAAATGACTAAGTCCCAAAAAAAATTTTTTTCAACTTTTTTCAATTTTGCCTCCGTGGGATTTATATTCTACCCACACACATTTGGAACTCTCCTGGGGTACCCTCAAATATATCATTCCCTCATTTAGTGGATATTTTCACAAAAAAGTGAAATTTTCAAAAATCCAGAAAATTGGCTGAAAACGACTAAATATCAAGGACTCATTGGGCGAATCGCTCTGGAACTGAAATCAGAACGCTCACTGACATTTCCCCTATCTGAAAGTCTGATAAACGCCAGAAAAATGGCTAAGTCCAAAAAAAAAAATTTTTCAACTTTTTTCAATTTTACCCTCGTGGGATATATATTCTACCCACACACATTTGGAACTCTCCTGGGGTACCCTCAAATATATCATTCCCTCATTTAGTGGATATTTTCACAAAAAAGTGAAATTTTAAAAAATCCAGAAAATTGGCTGAAAACGACTTAATATGAAGGAGTCATTGGGCGAATCGCTATGGAACTGAAATCGGAATGCTCATTGACATTTGCTTTATCTGAAAGTCTGATAAACGCCTGAAAAATGACTAAGTCCAAAAAAAATTTTTTTTCACCTTTTTTCAATTTTAGCCACGTGGGATATATATTCTACCCACACACATTTGGAACTCTCCTGGGGTACCCTCACACATATTATTCCCTCATTTAGTGGATATTTTCACAAAAAGTGAAAATTTCAAAAATCCAGAAAATTGGCTGAAAACGACTAAATATCAAGGACACATTGGGCGAATCGCTCTGGAACTGAAATCAGAACGTTCACTGACATTTCCCCTATCTGAAAGTCTGATAAATGGCGGAAAAATGACTAAGTCCAAAAAAAAAAATTTTTCAACTTTTTTCAATTTTACCCCCGTGGGATATATATTCTACCCACACACATTTGGAACTCTCCTGGGGTACCCTCAAACATATCATTCCCTCATTTAGTGGATGTTTTCACAAAAAAGTGAAATTTTCAAAAATCCAGAAAATTGGCTGAAAACGACTTAATATCAAGGAGTCATTGGGCGAATCGCTCTGGAACTGAAATCGGAATGCTCACTGACATTTGCCTTATCTGAAAGTCTGATAAACGTCGGAAAAATGACTAAGTCCAAAAAAAAAATTTTTTCAACTTTTTTCAATTTTAACCACGTGGGATATATATTCTACCCACACACATTTGGAACTTTCCTGGGGTACCCTCACTCATATTATTCCCTCATTTAGTGGATATTTTCACAAAAAAGTGAAATTTTCAAAAATCCAGAAAATTGCCTGAAAACAACTAAATATCAAGGACTCATTGGGCGAATCGCTCTGGAACTGAAATCAGAACGCTCACTGACATTTCCCCTATCTGAAAGTCTGATAAACGCCGGAGAAATGACTAAGTCCAAAAAAAAAAAATTTTCAACTTTTTTCAACTTTACCCCCGTGGGATATATATTCTACCCACACACATTTGGAACTCTCCTGGGGTACCCTCACACATATTATTCCCTCATTTAGTGGATATTTTCACAAAAAGTGAAATTTTCAAAAATCCAGAAAATTGGCTGAAAACGACTAAATATCAAGGACAAATTGGGTGAAGCACTCTGGAACTGAAATCGAAACCCTCACTGACATTTCCCCTATCTGAAAGTCTGATAAACGCCGGAAAAATGACTAAGTCCAAAAAAAAATTTTTTTTCAACTTTTTCCAATTTTAGCCCCGTGATATATATATTCTACCCACACACATTTGGAACTCTCCTGGGATACCCTCAAACATATTATTCCATCATTTAGTGGATACTTTCACAAAAAAGTGAAATTTTCAAAAATCCAGAAAATTGGCTGAAAACGACTAAATATCAAGGACTCATTGGGCGAATCGCTGTGGAACTGAAATCGGAATGCTCACTGACATTTCTCCTATCTGAAAGTCTGATAAACGCCGGAAAAATGACTAAGTCCAAAAAATTTTTTTCAACTTTTTTCAATTTTACCCCCGTGGGATATATACTCTACCCACACAAATTTGGAACTCTCCTGGGGTACCCTCAAACATATCATTCCCTCATTTAGTGGATATTTTCACAAAAAAGTGAAATTTTCAAAAATCCAGAAAATTGGCTGAAAACGACTAAATATCAAGGAGTCATTGGGCGAATCGCTATGGAACTGAAATCGGAATGCTCATTGACATTTGCTTTATCTGAAAGTTTGATAAACGCCTGAAAAATGACTAAGTCCAAAAAAAATTTTTTTTCACCTTTTTTCAATTTTAGCCACGTGGGATATATATTCTACCCACACACATTTGGAACTCTCCTGGGGTACCCTCACACATATTATTCCCTCATTTAGTGGATATTTTCACAAAAAGTGAAAATTTCAAAAATCCAGAAAATTGGCTGAAAACGACTAAATATCAAGGACACATTGGGCGAATCGCTCTGGAACTGAAATCAGAACGTTCACTGACATTTCCCCTATCTGAAAGTCTGATAAATGGCGGAAAAATGACTAAGTCCAAAAAAAAAAATTTTTCAACTTTTTTCAATTTTACCCCCGTGGGATATATATTCTACCCACACACATTTGGAACTCTCCTGGGGTACCCTCAAACATATCATTCCCTCATTTAGTGGATGTTTTCACAAAAAAGTGAAATTTTCAAAAATCCAGAAAATTGGCTGAAAACGACTTAATATCAAGGAGTCATTGGGCGAATCGCTCTGGAACTGAAATCAGAATGCTCACTGACATTTGCCTTATCTGAAAGTCTGATAAACGTCGGAAAAATGACTAAGTCCAAAAAAAAAATTTTTTCAACTTTTTTCAATTTTAACCACGTGGGATATATATTCTACCCACACACATTTGGAACTTTCCTGGGGTACCCTCACTCATATTATTCCCTCATTTAGTGGATATTTTCACAAAAAAGTGAAATTTTCAAAAATCCAGAAAATTGCCTGAAAACAACTAAATATCAAGGACTCATTGGGCGAATCGCTCTGGAACTGAAATCAGAACGCTCACTGACATTTCCCCTATCTGAAAGTCTGATAAACGCCGGAGAAATGACTAAGTCCAAAAAAAAAAAATTTTCAACTTTTTTCAACTTTACCCCCGTGGGATATATATTCTACCCACACACATTTGGAACTCTCCTGGGGTACCCTCACACATATTATTCCCTCATTTAGTGGATATTTTCACAAAAAGTGAAATTTTCAAAAATCCAGAAAATTGGCTGAAAACGACTAAATATCAAGGACAAATTGGGTGAGCACTCTGGAACTGAAATCGAAACCCTCACTGACATTTCCCCTATCTGAAAGTCTGATAAACGCCGGAAAAATGACTAAGTCCAAAAAAAAATTTTTTTTCAACTTTTTCCAATTTTAGCCCCGTGATATATATATTCTACCCACACACATTTGGAACTCTCCTGGGATACCCTCAAACATATTATTCCATCATTTAGTGGATACTTTCACAAAAAAGTGAAATTTTCAAAAATCCAGAAAATTGGCTGAAAACGACTAAATATCAAGGACTCATTGGGCGAATCGCTGTGGAACTGAAATCGGAATGCTCACTGACATTTCTCCTATCTGAAAGTCTGATAAACGCCGGAAAAATGACTAAGTCCAAAAAATTTTTTTCAACTTTTTTCAATTTTACCCCCGTGGGATATATACTCTACCCACACAAATTTGGAACTCTCCTGGGGTACCCTCAAACATATCATTCCCTCATTTAGTGGATATTTTCACAAAAAAGTGAAATTTTCAAAAATCCAGAAAATTGGCTGAAAACGACTAAATATCAAGGAGTCATTGGGCGAATCGCTCTGGAACTGAAATCGGAATGCTCACTGACATTTTCCCTATCTGAAAGTCTGATAAACGCTGGAAAAATGACTAAGTCCCAAAAAAATTTTTTTTCACCTTTTTTCAATTTTAGCCACGTGGGATATACATTCTACCCACACACATTTGGAACTCTCCTGGGGTACCCTCACACATATTATTCCCTCATTTAGTAGATATTTTCACAAAAAAGTGAAATTTTCAAAAATCCAGAAAATTGGCTGAAAACGACTAAATATCAAGGAATCATTGGGCGAATCGCTCTGGAACTGAAATCAGAACGCTCACTGACATTTCCCCTATCTGAAAGTCTGATAAACGGCGGAAAAATGACTATGTCCAAAAAAAAATTTTTTTCAACTTTTTTCAATTTTACCCCCGTGGGATATATATTCTACCCACACACATTTGGAACTCTCCTGTGGTACCCTCACACATATTATTCCCTCATTTAGTGGATATTTTCTCAAAAAGTGAAAATTTCAAAAATCCAGAAAATTGGCTGAAAACGACTAAATATCAAGGACACATTGGGTGAATCGTTCTGGAACTGAAATCAGAACGCTCACTGACATTTCCCCTATCTGAAAGTCTGATAAACGCCAGAAAAATGACTAAGTCCAAAAAAAAATTTTTTTCAACTTTTTTCAATTTTACCCCTGTGGGATATATATTCTACCCACACACATTTGGAACTCTCCTGGGGTACCCTCAAACATATCATTCCCTCATTTAGTGGATATTTTCACAAAAAAAGTGAAATTTTCAAAAATCCAGAAAATTTGCTGAAAACGACTAAATATCAAGGACTCATTGGGCGAATCGCTCTGGAACTGAAATCAGAACGCTGACTGACATTTCCCCTATCTGAAAGTCTGATAAACGCCGGAAAAATGACTAAGTCCAAAAAAAAATTTTTTTCAACTTTTTTCAATTTTACCCCCGTGGGATATATATTCTACCCACACACATTTGGAACTCTCCTGGGGTACCCTCACACATATTATTCCCTCATTTAGTGGATATTTTCACAAAAAAGTGAAATTTTCAAAAATCGAGAAAATTGGCTGAAAACGACTAAATATCAAGGACTCATTGGGCGAATCGCTCTGGAACTGAAATCGGAATGCTCACTGACATTTGCCCTATCTGAAAGTCTGATAAACGCCGGAAAAATGACTAAGTCCAAAAAAAAAATTTTTTCAACTTTTTTCAATTTTACCCCCGTGGGATACATATTCTATGCACACACATTTGGAACTCTCCTGGGGTACCCTCACACATATTATTCCCTCATTTAGTGGATATTTTCACAAAAAAGTGAAATTTTCAAAAATCCAAAATATTGGCTGAAAATGACTAAATATCAAGGACTCATTGGGCGAATCGCTCTGGAACTGAAATCGGAATGCTCACTGACATTTGCCCTATCTGAAAGTCTGATAAACGCTGGAAAAATGACTAAGTCCAAAAAAAATTTTTTTTCAACTTTTTTCAATTTTACCCCCGTGGGATATATATTCTACCCACACACATTTGGAACTCTCCTGGGGTACCCTCAAACATATCATTCCCTCATTTAGTGGATATTTTCACAAAAAAGTGAAATTTTCAAAAATCAAGAAAATTGGCTGAAAACGACTAAATATCAAGGACTCCTTGGCCGAATCGCTCTGGAACTGAAATCAGAATGCTCACTGACATTTTCCCTATCTGAAAGTCTGATAAACGCCGGAAAAATGACTAAATCCAAAAAAAAATTTTTTTAAACTTTTTTCAGTTTTAGCCCCGTGGGATATATATTCTACCCACACACATTTGGAACTCTCCTGGGGTACCCTCACACATATTATTCCCTCATTTAGTGGATATTTTCACAAAAAGTGAAATTTTCAAAAATCCAGAAAATTGGCTGAAAACGACTAAATATCAAGGACACATTGGGCGAATCGCTCTGGAACTGAAATCAGAACGCTCACTGACATTTCCCCTATCTGAAAGTCTGATAAACGCTGAAAAAATGACTAAGTCCCAAAAAAATTTTTTTTCAACTTTTTTCAATTTTACCCCCGTGGGATATATATTCTACCCACACACATTTGGAACTCTCCTGGTGTACCCTCACACATATTATTCCCTCATTTAGTGGATATTTTCACAAAAAAGTGAAATTTTCAAAAATCCAAAATATTGGCTGAAAATGACTAAATATCAAGGACTCATTGGGCGAATCGCTCTGGAACTGAAATCGGAATGCTCACTGACATTTGCCCTATCTGAAAGTCTGATAAACGCCGGAAAAATGACTAAGTCCAAAAAAAATTTTTTTTCAACTTTTTTCAATTTTACCCCCGTGGGACATATATTCTACCCACACACATTTGGAACTCTCCTGGGGATCCTCAAACATATCATTCCCTCATTTAGTGGATATTTTCACAAAAAAGTGAAATTTTCAAAAATCAAGAAAATTGGCTGAAAACGACTAAATATCAAGGACTCATTGGCCGAATCGCTCTGGAACTGAAATCAGAATGCTCACTGACATTTCCCCTATCTGAAAGTCTGATAAACGCCGGAAAAATGACTAAATCCCCAAAAAAATTTTTTTAAACTTTTTTCAGTTTTAGCCCCGTGGGATATATATTCTACCCACACACATTTGGAACTCTCCTGGGGTACCCTCAAACATATCATTCCCTCATTTAGTGGATATTTTCACAAAAAAGTGAAATTTTCAAAAATCAAGAAAATTGGCTGAAAACGACTAAATATCAAGGACTCATTGGGCGAATCGCTCTGGAACTGAAATCAGAACGCTCACTGACATTTCCCCTATCTGAAAGTCTGATAAACGCCGGAAAAATGACTAAGTCCAAAAAAAAAAGTTTTTCCACTTTCTTCAATTTTACCTCCGTGGGAGATATATTCTACCCACACACATTTGGAACTCTCCTGGTGTACCCTCACACATATTATTCCCTCATTTAGTGGATATTTTCACAAAAAAGTGAAATTTTCAAAAATCCAGAAAATTGGCTGAAAACAACTAAATATCAAGGACTCATTGGACGAATCGCTCTGGAACTGAAATCAGAACGCTCACTGACATTTCCCCTATCTGAAAGTCTGATAAACGCTGGAAAAATGACTAAGTCCAAAAAAATTTTTTTTTTAACTTTTTTCAATTTTACTCCCGTGGGATATATATTCTACCCACACACATTTGGAACTCTCCTGTGGTACCCTCACACATATTATTCCCTCATTTAGTGGATATTTTCACAAAAAGTGAAATTTTCAAAAATCCAGAAAATTGGCTGAAAATGACTAAATATCAAGGACTCATTGGGCGAATCGCTTTGGAACTGAAATTGGAATGCTCACTGACATTTGCCCTATCTGAAAGTCTGATAAATGCCGGAAAAATGACTAAGTCCAAAAAAAAATTTTTTTCAACTTTTTTCAATTTTACCCCCGTGGGATATATATTCTACCCACACACATTTCGAACTCTCCTGGGGTACCCTCACACATATTATTCCCTCATTTAGTGGATATTTTCACAAAAAAGTGAAATTTTCAAAAATCCAAAATATTGGCTGAAAATGACTAAATATCAAGGAATCATTGGGCGAATCGCTCTGGAACTGAAATCGGAATGTTCACTGACATTTGCCCTATCTGAAAGTCTGATAAACGCCGGAAAAATGACTAAGTCCAAAAAAAATTTTTTTTCAACTTTTTTCAATTTTACCCCCGTGGGATATATATTCTACCCACACACATTTGGAACTCTCCTGGGGTACCCTCAGCATATTCCATCATTTAGTGGATGTTTTCACAAAAAAGTGAAGTTTTCAAAAGTTCAGAAAATTGGCTGAAAACGACGAAATATCAAGGAATCATTGGGCGAATTGCTCTGGAACTGAAATCGGAACGCTCACTGAAATTTCTCTTCTCTGAAAGTCTGATAAACGCCGGAAAAATGACTAAGTGAAAAAAAAAAAATTTTTCAACTTTTTTCAATTTTACCTACGTGGGATATATAATCTGCCCACACACATTTGGAACTCTCCTGGGGTACCCTCACACATATTATTCCCTCATTTAGTGGATATTTTCACAAAAAAAGTGAAATTTTCAAAAATTCAGAAAATTGTCTGAAAACGACGAAATATCAAGGACTCATCTGGCGAATCGCTCTGGAACTGAAATCGGAATGCTCACTGACATTTCCCCTCTCTGAAAGTCTGATAAACGCCGGAAAAATGACTAAGTCCAAAAAATTTTTTTTTTCAATTTTACCCCCGTGGGATATATATTCTACCCACACACATTTCGTACTCTCCTCAACATATTATTCCCTCATTTAGCGGATATTTTCACAAAAAAGTGACATTTTCAAAAATTCTGAAAATTGGATGAAAACGAAGAAATATCAAGGACTCATCGGGCGAATTGCTCTGGAACTAAAATCGGAACGCTCACTGACATTTCCCCTCTCTGAAAGTCTGATAAATGCCGGAAAAATGACTAAGTCCAAAAAATTTTTTTTTTCAACTTTTTTCAATTTTACCACCGTGGGATATGTATTCTGCCCACACAAATGTGGAACTCTCCTGGGGTACCCTCACACATATTATTCCCTCATTTAGTGGATATTTTCACAAAAAAATGAAATTTTCAAAAATTCAGAAAATTGGCTGAAAACGACTAAATATCAAGGAGTCATTGGGCGAATCGCTCTGGAACTGAAATCAGAATGCTCACTGACATTTGCCTTATCTGAAAGTCTGATAAACGCTAGAAAAATGACTAAGTCCAAAAAAAAATTTTTTTCAACTTTTTTCAATATTAGCCACGTGGGATATATATTCTACCCACACACATTTGGAACTCTCCTGGGGTACCCTCACACATATTATTCCCTCATTTAGTGGATATTTTCACAAAAAAGTGAAATTTTCAAAAATCCAGAAAATTGGCTGAAAACGACTAAATATCAAGGACTCATTGGGTGAATCGCTCTGGAACTGAAATCAGAACGCTCACTGACATTTCCCCTATCTGAAAGTCTGATAAACGCCGGAAAAATGACTAAGTCCAAAAAAAAAATTTTTTTCAACTTTTTTCAATTTTAGCCCCGTGATATATATATTCTACCCACACACATTTGGAACTCTCCTGGGGTACCCTCAAACATATTATTCCATCATTTAGTGGATACTTTCACAAAAAAGTGAAATTTTCAAAAATCCAGAAAATTGGCTGAAAACGACTAAATATCAAGGACTCATTGGGCGAATCGCTGTGGAACTGAAATCGGAATGCTCACTGACATTTCTCCTATCTGAAAGTATGATAAACGCCGGAAAAATGACTAAGTCCAAAAAATTTTTTTCAACTTTTTTCAATTTTACCCCCGTGGTATATATACTCTACCCACACAAATTTGGAACTCTCCTGGGGTACCCTCAAACATATTATTCCCTCATTTAGTGGATATTTTCACAAAAAGTGAAAATTTCAAAAATTCAGAAAATTGGCTGAAAACGACTAAATATCAAGGAATCATTGGGCGAATCGCTCTGGAACTGAAATCAGAACGCTCACTGACATTTCCCCTATCTGAAAGTCTGATAAACGGCGGAAAAATGACTAAGTCCAAAAAAAAATTTTTTTCAACTTTTTTCAATTTTACCCCCGTGGGATATATATTCTACCCACACACATTTGGAACTCTCCTGTGGTACCCTCACACATATTATTCCCTCATTTAGTGGATATTTTCACAAAAAGTGAAATTTTCAAAAATCCAGAAAATTGGCTGAAAATGACTAAATATCAAGGACACATTGGGCGAATCGCTCTGGAACTGAAATCAGAACGCTCACTGACATTTCCCCTATCTGAAAGTCTGATAAACGCTGGAAAAATGACTAAGTCCCAAAAAATTTTTGTTTCAACTTTTTTCAATTTTAGCCCCGTGGGATATATATTCTACCCACACACATTTGGAACTCTCCTGGGGTACCCTCAAACATATCATTCCATCATTTAGTGGATATTTTCACAAAAAAAGTGAAATTTTCAAAAATCCAGAAAATTGGCTGAAAACGACTAAATATCAAGGACTCATTGGGCGAATCGCTCTGGAACTGAAATCAGAAGGCTCACTGACATTTCCCCTATCTGAAAGTCTGATAAACGCCGGAAAAATGACTAAGTCCAAAAAAAAAATTTTTTCAACTTTTTTCAATTTTACCCCCGTGGGATATATATTCTACCCACACACATTTGGAACTCTCCTGGGGTACCCTCACACTTATTATTCCCTCATTTAGTGGATATTTTCACAAAAAAGTGAAATTTTCAAAAATCCAAAATATTGGCTGAAAATGACTAAATATCAAGGACTCATTGGGCGAATCGCTCTGGAACTGAAATCGGAATGCTCACTGACATTTGCCCTATCTGAAAGTCTGATAAACGCCGGAAAAATGACTAAGTCCAAAAAAAATTTTTTTTCAACTTTTTTCAATTTTACCCCCGTGGGACATATATTCTACCCACACACATTTGGAACTCTCCTGGGGATCCTCAAACATATCATTCCCTCATTTAGTGGATATTTTCACAAAAAAGTGAAATTTTCAAAAATCAAGAAAATTGGCTGAAAACGACTAAATATCAAGGACTCATTGGCCGAATCGCTCTGGAACTGAAATCAGAATGCTCACTGACATTTCCCCTATCTGAAAGTCTGATAAACGCCGGAAAAATGACTAAATCCCCAAAAAAATTTTTTTAAACTTTTTTCAGTTTTAGCCCCGTGGGATATATATTCTACCCACACACATTTGGAACTCTCCTGGGGTACCCTCAAACATATCATTCCCTCATTTAGTGGATATTTTCACAAAAAAGTGAAATTTTCAAAAATCAAGAAAATTGGCTGAAAACGACTAAATATCAAGGACTCATTGGGCGAATCGCTCTGGAACTGAAATCAGAACGCTCACTGACATTTCCCCTATCTGAAAGTCTGATAAACGCCGGAAAAATGACTAAGTCCAAAAAAAAAAGTTTTTCCACTTTCTTCAATTTTACCTCCGTGGGAGATATATTCTACCCACACACATTTGGAACTCTCCTGGTGTACCCTCACACATATTATTCCCTCATTTAGTGGATATTTTCACAAAAAAGTGAAATTTTCAAAAATCCAGAAAATTGGCTGAAAACAACTAAATATCAAGGACTCATTGGACGAATCGCTCTGGAACTGAAATCAGAACGCTCACTGACATTTCCCCTATCTGAAAGTCTGATAAACGCTGGAAAAATGACTAAGTCCAAAAAAATTTTTTTTTTAACTTTTTTCAATTTTACTCCCGTGGGATATATATTCTACCCACACACATTTGGAACTCTCCTGTGGTACCCTCACACATATTATTCCCTCATTTAGTGGATATTTTCACAAAAAGTGAAATTTTCAAAAATCCAGAAAATTGGCTGAAAATGACTAAATATCAAGGACTCATTGGGCGAATCGCTTTGGAACTGAAATTGGAATGCTCACTGACATTTGCCCTATCTGAAAGTCTGATAAATGCCGGAAAAATGACTAAGTCCAAAAAAAAATTTTTTTCAACTTTTTTCAATTTTACCCCCGTGGGATATATATTCTACCCACACACATTTCGAACTCTCCTGGGGTACCCTCACACATATTATTCCCTCATTTAGTGGATATTTTCACAAAAAAGTGAAATTTTCAAAAATCCAAAATATTGGCTGAAAATGACTAAATATCAAGGAATCATTGGGCGAATCGCTCTGGAACTGAAATCGGAATGTTCACTGACATTTGCCCTATCTGAAAGTCTGATAAACGCCGGAAAAATGACTAAGTCCAAAAAAAATTTTTTTTCAACTTTTTTCAATTTTACCCCCGTGGGATATATATTCTACCCACACACATTTGGAACTCTCCTGGGGTACCCTCAGCATATTCCATCATTTAGTGGATGTTTTCACAAAAAAGTGAAGTTTTCAAAAGTTCAGAAAATTGGCTGAAAACGACGAAATATCAAGGAATCATTGGGCGAATTGCTCTGGAACTGAAATCGGAACGCTCACTGAAATTTCTCTTCTCTGAAAGTCTGATAAACGCCGGAAAAATGACTAAGTGAAAAAAAAAAAATTTTTCAACTTTTTTCAATTTTACCTACGTGGGATATATAATCTGCCCACACACATTTGGAACTCTCCTGGGGTACCCTCACACATATTATTCCCTCATTTAGTGGATATTTTCACAAAAAAAGTGAAATTTTCAAAAATTCAGAAAATTGTCTGAAAACGACGAAATATCAAGGACTCATCTGGCGAATCGCTCTGGAACTGAAATCGGAATGCTCACTGACATTTCCCCTCTCTGAAAGTCTGATAAACGCCGGAAAAATGACTAAGTCCAAAAAATTTTTTTTTTCAATTTTACCCCCGTGGGATATATATTCTACCCACACACATTTCGTACTCTCCTCAACATATTATTCCCTCATTTAGCGGATATTTTCACAAAAAAGTGACATTTTCAAAAATTCTGAAAATTGGATGAAAACGAAGAAATATCAAGGACTCATCGGGCGAATTGCTCTGGAACTAAAATCGGAACGCTCACTGACATTTCCCCTCTCTGAAAGTCTGATAAATGCCGGAAAAATGACTAAGTCCAAAAAATTTTTTTTTTCAACTTTTTTCAATTTTACCACCGTGGGATATGTATTCTGCCCACACAAATGTGGAACTCTCCTGGGGTACCCTCACACATATTATTCCCTCATTTAGTGGATATTTTCACAAAAAAATGAAATTTTCAAAAATTCAGAAAATTGGCTGAAAACGACTAAATATCAAGGAGTCATTGGGCGAATCGCTCTGGAACTGAAATCAGAATGCTCACTGACATTTGCCTTATCTGAAAGTCTGATAAACGCTAGAAAAATGACTAAGTCCAAAAAAAAATTTTTTTCAACTTTTTTCAATATTAGCCACGTGGGATATATATTCTACCCACACACATTTGGAACTCTCCTGGGGTACCCTCACACATATTATTCCCTCATTTAGTGGATATTTTCACAAAAAAGTGAAATTTTCAAAAATCCAGAAAATTGGCTGAAAACGACTAAATATCAAGGACTCATTGGGTGAATCGCTCTGGAACTGAAATCAGAACGCTCACTGACATTTCCCCTATCTGAAAGTCTGATAAACGCCGGAAAAATGACTAAGTCCAAAAAAAAAATTTTTTTCAACTTTTTTCAATTTTAGCCCCGTGATATATATATTCTACCCACACACATTTGGAACTCTCCTGGGGTACCCTCAAACATATTATTCCATCATTTAGTGGATACTTTCACAAAAAAGTGAAATTTTCAAAAATCCAGAAAATTGGCTGAAAACGACTAAATATCAAGGACTCATTGGGCGAATCGCTGTGGAACTGAAATCGGAATGCTCACTGACATTTCTCCTATCTGAAAGTATGATAAACGCCGGAAAAATGACTAAGTCCAAAAAATTTTTTTCAACTTTTTTCAATTTTACCCCCGTGGTATATATACTCTACCCACACAAATTTGGAACTCTCCTGGGGTACCCTCAAACATATTATTCCCTCATTTAGTGGATATTTTCACAAAAAGTGAAAATTTCAAAAATTCAGAAAATTGGCTGAAAACGACTAAATATCAAGGAATCATTGGGCGAATCGCTCTGGAACTGAAATCAGAACGCTCACTGACATTTCCCCTATCTGAAAGTCTGATAAACGGCGGAAAAATGACTAAGTCCAAAAAAAAATTTTTTTCAACTTTTTTCAATTTTACCCCCGTGGGATATATATTCTACCCACACACATTTGGAACTCTCCTGTGGTACCCTCACACATATTATTCCCTCATTTAGTGGATATTTTCACAAAAAGTGAAATTTTCAAAAATCCAGAAAATTGGCTGAAAATGACTAAATATCAAGGACACATTGGGCGAATCGCTCTGGAACTGAAATCAGAACGCTCACTGACATTTCCCCTATCTGAAAGTCTGATAAACGCTGGAAAAATGACTAAGTCCCAAAAAATTTTTGTTTCAACTTTTTTCAATTTTAGCCCCGTGGGATATATATTCTACCCACACACATTTGGAACTCTCCTGGGGTACCCTCAAACATATCATTCCATCATTTAGTGGATATTTTCACAAAAAAAGTGAAATTTTCAAAAATCCAGAAAATTGGCTGAAAACGACTAAATATCAAGGACTCATTGGGCGAATCGCTCTGGAACTGAAATCAGAAGGCTCACTGACATTTCCCCTATCTGAAAGTCTGATAAACGCCGGAAAAATGACTAAGTCCAAAAAAAAAATTTTTTCAACTTTTTTCAATTTTACCCCCGTGGGATATATATTCTACCCACACACATTTGGAACTCTCCTGGGGTACCCTCACACTTATTATTCCCTCATTTAGTGGATATTTTCACAAAAAAGTGAAATTTTCAAAAATCCAAAATATTGGCTGAAAATGACTTAATATCAAGGAGTCATTGGGCGAATCGCTCTGGAACTGAAATCGGAATGCTCACTGACATTTGCCTTATCTGAAAGTCTGATAAACGTCGGAAAAATGACTAAGTCCATAAAAAAAATTTTTTCAACTTTTTTCAATTTTAGCCACGTGGGATATATATTCTACCCACACACATTTGGAACTTTCCTGGGGTACCCTCACTCATATTATTCCCTCATTTAGTGGATATTTTCACAAAAAAGTGAAATTTTCAAAAATCCAGAAAATTGCCTGAAAACAACTAAATATCAAGGACTCATTGGGCGAATCGCTCTGGAACTGAAATCAGAACGCTCACTGACATTTCCCCTATCTGAAAGTCTGATAAACGCCGGAGAAATGACTAAGTCCAAAAAAAAAAAATTTTCAACTTTTTTCAACTTTACCCCCGTGGGATATATATTCTACCCACACACATTTGGAACTCTCCTGGGGTACCCTCACACTTATTATTCCCTCATTTAGTGGATATTTTCACAAAAAAGTGAAATTTTCAAAAATCCAAAATATTGGCTGAAAATGACTAAATATCAAGGACTCATTGGGCGAATCGCTTTGGAACTGAAATTGGAATGCTCACTGACATTTGCCCTATCTGAAAGTCTGATAAACGCCGGAAAAATGACTAAGTCCAAAAAAAAATTTTTTCAACTTTTTTCAATTTTACCCCCGTGGGATATATATTCTACCCACACACATTTCGAACTCTCCTGGGGTACCCTCACACATATTATTCCCTCATTTAGTGGATATTTTCACAAAAAAGTGAAATTTTCAAAAATCCAAAATATTGGCTGAAAATGACTAAATATCAAGGACTCATTGGGCGAATCGCTCTGGAACTGAAATCGGAATGCTCACTGACATTTGCCCTATCTGAAAGTCTGATAAACGTCGGAAAAATGACTAAGTCCAAAAAAAATTTTTTTTCACCTTTTTTCAATTTTAGCCACGTGGGATATATATTCTACCCACACACATTTGGAACTCTCCTGGGGTACCCTCACACATATTATTCCCTCATTTAGTGGATATTTTCACAAAAAGTGAAAATTTCAAAAATCCAGAAAATTGGCTGAAAACGACTAAATATCAAGGACACATTGGGCGAATCGCTCTGGAACTGAAATCAGAACGTTCACTGACATTTTCCCTATCTGAAAGTCTGATAAATGGCGGAAAAATGACTAAGTCCAAAAAAAAAATTTTTTCAACTTTTTTCAATTTTACCCCCGTGGGATATATATTCTACCCACACACATTTGGAACTCTCCTGGGGTACCCTCAAACATATCATTCCCTCATTTAGTGGATGTTTTCACAAAAAAGTGAAATTTTCAAAAATCCAGAAAATTGGCTGAAAACGACTTAATATCAAGGAGTCATTGGGCGAATCGCTCTGGAACTGAAATCGGAATGCTCACTGACATTTGCCTTATCTGAAAGTCTGATAAACGTCGGAAAAATGACTAAGTCCAAAAAAAAAATTTTTTCAACTTTTTTCAATTTTAGCCACGTGGGATATATATTCTACCCACACACATTTGGAACTTTCCTGGGGTACCCTCACTCATATTATTCCCTCATTTAGTGGATATTTTCACAAAAAAGTGAAATTTTCAAAAATCCAGAAAATTGCCTGAAAACAACTAAATATCAAGGACTCATTGGGCGAATCACTCTGGAACTGAAATCAGAACGCTCACTGACATTTCCCCTATCTGAAAGTCTGATAAACGCCGGAGAAATGACTAAGTCCAAAAAAAAAAAATTTTCAACTTTTTTCAACTTTACCCCCGTGGGATATATATTCTACCCACACACATTTGGAACTCTCCTGGGGTACCCTCACACATATTATTCCCTCATTTAGTGGATATTTTCACAAAAAGTGAAATTTTCAAAAATCCAGAAAATTGGCTGAAAACGACTAAATATCAAGGACAAATTGGGCGAAGCGCTCTGGAACTGAAATCGAAACCCTCACTCACATTTCCCCTATCTGAAAGTCTGATAAACGCCGGAAAAATGACTAAGTCCAAAAAAAAATTTTTTTTCAACTTTTTCCAATTTTAGCCCCGTGATATATATATTCTACCCACACACATTTGGAACTCTCCTGGGGTACCCTCAAACATATCATTCCCTCATTTAGTGGATATTTTCACAAAAAAGTGAAATTTTCAAAAATCCAGAAAATTGGCTGAAAACGACTAAATATCAAGGAGTCATTGGGCGAATCGCTCTGGAACTGAAATCGGAATGCTCACTGACATTTGCCCTATCTGAAAGTCTGATAAACGCTGGAAAAATGGCTAAGTCCAAAAAAAATTTTTTTTCACCTTTTTTCAATTTTAGCCACGTGGGATATACATTCTACCCACACACATTTGGAACTCTCCTGGGGTACCCTCACACATATTATTCCCTCATTTAGTAGATATTTTCATAAAAAAGTGAAATTTTCAAAAATCCAGAAAATTGGCTGAAAACGACTAAATATCAAGGAATCATTGGGCGAATCGCTCTGGAACTGAAATCAGAACGCTCACTGACATTTCCCCTATCTGAAAGTCTGATAAACGGCGGAAAAATGACTAAGTCCAAAAAAAAATTTTTTTCAACTTTTTTCAATTTTACCCCCGTGGGATATATATTCTAACCACACACATTTGGAACTCTCCTGTGGTACCCTCACACATATTATTCCCTCATTTAGTGGATATTTTCTCAAAAAGTGAAAATTTCAAAAATCCAGAAAATTGGCTGAAAACGACTAAATATCAAGGACACATTGGGTGAATCGCTCTGGAACTGAAATCAGAACGCTCACTGACATTTCCCCTATCTGAAAGTCTGATAAACGCCAGAAAAATGACTAAGTCCAAAAAAAAATTTTTTTCAACTTTTTTCAATTTTACCCCCGTGGGATATATATTCTACCCACACACATTTGGAACTCTCCTGGGGTACCCTCACACATATTATTCCCTCATTTAGTCGATATTTTCACAAAAAAGTGAAATTTTCAAAAATCCAGAAAATTGGCTGAAAACGACTAAATATCAAGGACTCATTGGGCGAATCACTCTGGAACTGAAATTAGAATGCTTACTGACATTTCCCCTATCTGAAAGTCTGATAAACGCCGGAAAAATGACTAAGTCCAAAAAATTTTTTTTTTAACTTTTTTCAATTTTACTCCCGTGGGATATATATTCTACCCACACACATTTGGAACTCTCCTGTGGTACCCTCACACATATTATTCCCTCATTTAGTGGATATTTTAACAAAAAGTGAAATTTTCAAAAATCCAAAATATTGGCTGAAAATGACTAAATATCAAGGACTCATTGGGCGAATCGCTCTGGAACTGAAATTGGAATGCTCACTGACATTTGCCCTATCTGAAAGTCTGATAAACGCCGGAAAAATGACTAAGTCCAAAAAAAAATTTTTTTCAACTTTTTTCAATTTTACCCCCGTGGGATATATATTCTACCCACACACATTTCAAACTCTCCTGGGGTACCCTCACACATATTATTCCCTCATTTAGTGGATATTTTCACAAAAAAGTGAAATTTTCAAAAATCAAGAAAATTGGCTGAAAACGACTAAATATCAAGGACTCATTGGCCGAATCGCTCTGGAACTGAAATCAGAATGCTCACTGACATTTTCCCTATCTGAAAGTCTGATAAACGCCGGAAAAATGACTAAATCCAAAAAAAAAATTTTTTAAACTTTTTTCAGTTTTAGCCCCGTGGGATATATATTCTACCCACACACATTTGGAACTCTCCTGGGGTACCCTCAAACATATCATTCCCTCATTTAGTGGATATTTTCACAAAAAAAGTGAAATTTTCAAAAATCCAGAAAATTTGCTGAAAACGACTAAATATCAAGGACTCATTGGGCGAATCGCTCTGGAACTGAAATCAGAACGCTGACTGACATTTCCCCTATCTGAAAGTCTGATAAACGCCGGAAAAATGACTAAGTCCAAAAAAAAATTTTTTTCAACTTTTTTCAATTTTACCCCCGTGGGATATATATTCTACCCACACACATTTGGAACTCTCCTGGGGTACCCTCACACATATTACTCCCTCATTTAGTGGATATTTTCACAAAAAAGTGAAATTTTCAAAAATCCAAAATATTGGCTGAAAATGACTAAATATCAAGGACTCATTGGGCGAATCACTCTGGAACTGAAATTAGAATGCTTACTGACATTTCCCCTATCTGAAAGTCTGATAAACGCCGGAAAAATGACTAAGTCCCAAAAAATTTTTTTTTCAACTTTTTTCAATTTTAGCCCCGTGGGATATATATTCTACCCACACACATTTGGAACTCTCCTGGGGTACCCTCACACATATTACTCCCTCATTTAGTGGATATTTTCACAAAAAAGTGAAATTTTCAAAAATCCAGAAAATTGGCTGAAAACGACTAAATATCAAGGACTCATTGGGCGAATCACTCTGGAACTGAAATCAGAACGCTCACTGACATTTCCCCTATCTGAATGTCTGATAAACGCCGGAAAAATGACTAAGTCCAAAAAAAAATTTTTTTCAACTTTTTTCAATTTTACCCCCGTGGGATATACATTCTACCCACACACATTTGGAACTCTCCTGGGGTACCCTCACACATATTATTCCCTCATTTAGTAGATATTTTCACAAAAAAGTGAAATTTTCAAAAATCCAGAAAATTTACTGAAAACGACTAAATATCAAGGAATCATTGGGCGAATCGCTCTGGAACTGAAATCAGAACGCTCACTGACATTTCCCCTATCTGAAAGTCTGATAAACGGCGGAAAAATGACTAAGTCCAAAAAAAAATTTTTTTCAACTTTTTTCAATTTTACCCCCGTGGGATATATATTCTAACCACACACATTTGGAACTCTCCTGTGGTACCCTCACACATATTATTCCCTCATTTAGTGGATATTTTCTCAAAAAGTGAAAATTTCAAAAATCCAGAAAATTGGCTGAAAACGACTAAATATCAAGGACACATTGGGTGAATCGCTCTGGAACTGAAATCAGAACGCTCACTGACATTTCCCCTATCTGAAAGTCTGATAAACGCCAGAAAAATGACTAAGTCCAAAAAAAAATTTTTTTCAACTTTTTTCAATTTTACCCCCGTGGGATATATATTCTACCCACACACATTTGGAACTCTCCTGGGGTACCCTCACACATATTATTCCCTCATTTAGTCGATATTTTCACAAAAAAGTGAAATTTTCAAAAATCCAGAAAATTGGCTGAAAACGACTAAATATCAAGGACTCATTGGGCGAATCACTCTGGAACTGAAATTAGAATGCTTACTGACATTTCCCCTATCTGAAAGTCTGATAAACGCCGGAAAAATGACTAAGTCCAAAAAATTTTTTTTTTAACTTTTTTCAATTTTACTCCCGTGGGATATATATTCTACCCACACACATTTGGAACTCTCCTGTGGTACCCTCACACATATTATTCCCTCATTTAGTGGATATTTTAACAAAAAGTGAAATTTTCAAAAATCCAAAATATTGGCTGAAAATGACTAAATATCAAGGACTCATTGGGCGAATCGCTCTGGAACTGAAATTGGAATGCTCACTGACATTTGCCCTATCTGAAAGTCTGATAAACGCCGGAAAAATGACTAAGTCCAAAAAAAAATTTTTTTCAACTTTTTTCAATTTTACCCCCGTGGGATATATATTCTACCCACACACATTTCAAACTCTCCTGGGGTACCCTCACACATATTATTCCCTCATTTAGTGGATATTTTCACAAAAAAGTGAAATTTTCAAAAATCAAGAAAATTGGCTGAAAACGACTAAATATCAAGGACTCATTGGCCGAATCGCTCTGGAACTGAAATCAGAATGCTCACTGACATTTTCCCTATCTGAAAGTCTGATAAACGCCGGAAAAATGACTAAATCCAAAAAAAAAATTTTTTAAACTTTTTTCAGTTTTAGCCCCGTGGGATATATATTCTACCCACACACATTTGGAACTCTCCTGGGG
The DNA here is from genome assembly GCF_046119375.1 of Phyllobates terribilis. Classification (NCBI taxonomy): domain Eukaryota; kingdom Metazoa; phylum Chordata; class Amphibia; order Anura; family Dendrobatidae; genus Phyllobates; species Phyllobates terribilis. The sequence goes on along the minus strand of NW_027362764.1, from coordinate 364,561,914 downwards.
TACCCTCAAACATATCATTCCCTCATTTAGTGGATATTTTCACAAAAAAAGTGAAATTTTCAAAAATCCAGAAAATTTGCTGAAAACGACTAAATATCAAGGACTCATTGGGCGAATCGCTCTGGAACTGAAATCAGAACGCTGACTGACATTTCCCCTATCTGAAAGTCTGATAAACGCCGGAAAAATGACTAAGTCCAAAAAAAAATTTTTTTCAACTTTTTTCAATTTTACCCCCGTGGGATATATATTCTACCCACACACATTTGGAACTCTCCTGGGGTACCCTCACACATATTACTCCCTCATTTAGTGGATATTTTCACAAAAAAGTGAAATTTTCAAAAATCCAAAATATTGGCTGAAAATGACTAAATATCAAGGACTCATTGGGCGAATCACTCTGGAACTGAAATTAGAATGCTTACTGACATTTCCCCTATCTGAAAGTCTGATAAACGCCGGAAAAATGACTAAGTCCCAAAAAATTTTTTTTTCAACTTTTTTCAATTTTAGCCCCGTGGGATATATATTCTACCCACACACATTTGGAACTCTCCTGGGGTACCCTCACACATATTACTCCCTCATTTAGTGGATATTTTCACAAAAAAGTGAAATTTTCAAAAATCCAGAAAATTGGCTGAAAACGACTAAATATCAAGGACTCATTGGGCGAATCACTCTGGAACTGAAATCAGAACGCTCACTGACATTTCCCCTATCTGAATGTCTGATAAACGCCGGAAAAATGACTAAGTCCAAAAAAAAATTTTTTTCAACTTTTTTCAATTTTACCCCCGTGGGATATATATTCTACCCACACACATTTGGAACTCTCCTGTGGTACCCTCACACATATTATTCCCTCATTTAGTGGATATTTTCACAAAAAGTGAAATTTTCAAAAATCCAGAAAATTGGCTGAAAACGACTAAATATCAAGGACACATTGGGCGAATCGCTCTGGAACTGAAATCAGAACGCTCACTGACATTTCCCCTATCTGAAGGTCTGATAAACGCTGGAAAAATGACTAAGTCCCAAAAAAAATTTTTTTCAACTTTTTTCAATTTTAGCCCCGTGGGATATATATTCTACCCACACACATTTGGAACTCTCCTGGGGTACCCTCAAACATATTATTCCATCATTTAGTGGATATTTTCACAAAAAAGTGAAATTTTCAAAAATCCAAAAAATTGGCTGAAAACGACTAAATATCAAGGACTCATTGGGCGAATCGCTCTGGAACTGAAATCAGAACGCTCACTGACATTTCCCCTATCTGAAAGTCTGATAAACGCCGGAAAATTGACTAAGTCCAAAAAAAAATTTTTTTCAACTTTTTTCAATTTTACCCCCGTGGGATATATATTCTACCCACACACATTTCGAACTCTCCTGGGGTACCCTCACACATATTATTCCCTCATTTAGTGGATATTTTCACAAAAAAGTGAAATTTTCAAAAATCCAAAATATTGGCTGAAAATGACTAAATATCAAGGAATCATTGGGCGAATCGCTCTGGAACTGAAATCGGAATGTTCACTGACATTTGCCCTATCTGAAAGTCTGATAAACGCCGGAAAAATAACTAAGTCCAAAAAAAATTTTTTTTCAACTTTTTTCAATTTTACCCCCGTGGGATATATATTCTACCCACACACATTTGGAACTCTCCTGGGGTACCCTCAAACATATTATTCCCTCATTTAGTGGATATTTTCACAAAAAAGTGAAATTTTCAAAAATCCAGAAAATTGGCTGAAAACGACTAAATATCAAGGACTCATTGGACGAATCGCTCTGGAACTGAAATCAGAACGCTCACTGACATTTCCCCTATCTGAAAGTCTGATAAACGCCGGAAAAATGACTAAGTCCAAAAAAAAATTTTTTTCAACTTTTTTCAATTTTACCCCCGTGGGATATATATTCTACCCACACACATTTGGAACTCTCCTGGGGTACCCTCACACATATTATTCCCTCATTTAGTCGATATTTTCACAAAAAAGTGAAATTTTCAAAAATCCAGAAAATTGGCTGAAAACGACTAAATATCAAGGACTCATTGGGCGAATCACTCTGGAACTGAAATTAGAATGCTTACTGACATTTCCCCTATCTGAAAGTCTGATAAATGTTGGAAAAATGACTAAGTCCAAAAAAAATTTTTTTTTAACTTTTTTCAATTTTACTCCCGTGGGATATATATTCTACCCACACACATTTGGAACTCTCCTGTGGTACCCTCACACATATTATTCCCTCATTTAGTGGATATTTTCACAAAAAGTGAAATTTTCAAAAATCCAGAAAATTGGCTGAAAACGACTAAATATCAAGGACACATTGGGCGAATCGCTCTGGAACTGAAATCAGAACGCTCACTGACATTTCCCCTATCTGAAAGTCTGATAAACGCTGGAAAAATGACTAAGTCCCAAAAAAAATTTTTTTCAACTTTTTTCAATTTTAGCCCCGTGGGATATATATTCTACCCACACACATTTGGAACTCTCCTGGGGTACCCTCACACATATTATTCCCTCATTTAGTGGATATTTTCACAAAAAAGTGAAATTTTCAAAAATCCAAAATATTGGCTGAAAATGACTAAATATCAAGGAATCATTGGGCGAATCGCTCTGGAACTGAAATCGGAATGTTCACTGACATTTGCCCTATCTGAAAGTCTGATAAACGCCGGAAAAATGACTAAGTCCAAAAAAAATTTTTTTTCAACTTTTTTCAATTTTACCCCCGTGGGATATATATTCTACCCACACACATTTGGAACTCTCCTGGGGTACCCTCAAACATATTATTCCCTCATTTAGTGGATATTTTCACAAAAAAGTGAAATTTTCAAAAATCCAGAAAATTGGCTGAAAACGACTAAATATCAAGGACTCATTGGACGAATCGCTCTGGAACTGAAATCAGAACGCTCACTGACATTTCCCCTATCTGAAAGTCTGATAAACGCCGGAAAAATGACTAAGTCCAAAAAAAAATTTTTTTCAACTTTTTTCAATTTTACCCCCGTGGGATATATATTCTACCCACACACATTTGGAACTCTCCTGGGGTACCCTCACACATATTATTCCCTCATTTAGTCGATATTTTCACAAAAAAGTGAAATTTTCAAAAATCCAGAAAATTGGCTGAAAACGACTAAATATCAAGGACTCATTGGGCGAATCACTCTGGAACTGAAATTAGAATGGTTACTGACATTTCACCTATCTGAAAGTCTGATAAACGCCGGAAAAATGACTAAGTCCAAAAAAATTTTTTTTTTAACTTTTTTCAATTTTACTCCCGTGGGATATATATTCTACCCACACATACTTGGAACTCTCCTGTGGTACCCTCACACATATTATTCCCTCATTTAGTGGATATTTTCACAAAAAGTGAAATTTTCAAAAATCCAGAAAATTGGCTGAAAACGACTAAATATCAAGGACACATTGGGCGAATCGCTCTGGAACTGAAATCAGAACGCTCACTGACATTTCCCCTATCTGAAAGTCTGATAAACGCTGGAAAAATGACTAAGTCCCAAAAAAAATTTTTTTCAACTTTTTTCAATTTTAGCCCCGTGGGATATATATTCTACCCACACACATTTGGAACTCTCCTGGGGTACCCTCACACATATTATTCCCTCATTTAGTGGATATTTTCACAAAAAAGTGAAATTTTCAAAAATCCAAAATATTGGCTGAAAATGACTAAATATCAAGGAATCATTGGGCGAATCGCTCTGGAACTGAAATCGGAATGTTCACTGACATTTGCCCTATCTGAAAGTCTGATAAACGCCGGAAAAATGACTAAGTCCAAAAAAAATTTTTTTTCAACTTTTTTCAATTTTACCCCCGTGGGATATATATTCTACCCACACACATTTGGAACTCTCCTGGGGTACCCTCAAACATATTATTCCCTCATTTAGTGGATATTTTCACAAAAAAGTGAAATTTTCAAAAATCCAGAAAATTGGCTGAAAACGACTAAATATCAAGGACTCATTGGACGAATCGCTCTGGAACTGAAATCAGAACGCTCACTGACATTTCCCCTATCTGAAAGTCTGATAAACGCCGGAAAAATGACTAAGTCCAAAAAAAAATTTTTTTCAACTTTTTTCAATTTTACCCCCGTGGGATATATATTCTACCCACACACATTTGGAACTCTCCTGGGGTACCCTCACACATATTATTCCCTCATTTAGTCGATATTTTCACAAAAAAGTGAAATTTTCAAAAATCCAGAAAATTGGCTGAAAACGACTAAATATCAAGGACTCATTGGGCGAATCACTCTGGAACTGAAATTAGAATGGTTACTGACATTTCACCTATCTGAAAGTCTGATAAACGCCGGAAAAATGACTAAGTCCAAAAAAATTTTTTTTTTAACTTTTTTCAATTTTACTCCCGTGGGATATATATTCTACCCACACATACTTGGAACTCTCCTGTGGTACCCTCACACATATTATTCCCTCATTTAGTGGATATTTTCACAAAAAGTGAAATTTTCAAAAATCCAGAAAATTGGCTGAAAACGACTAAATATCAAGAACACATTGGGCGAATCGCTCTGGAACTGAAATCAGAACGCTCACTGACATTTCCCCTATCTGAAAGTCTGATAAACGCCGGAAAATTGACTAAGTCCAAAAAAAAATTTTTTTCAACTTTTTTCAATTTTACCCCCGTGGGATATATATTCTACCCACACACATTTCGAACTCTCCTGGGGTACCCTCACACATATTATTCCCTCATTTAGTGGATATTTTCACAAAAAAGTGAAATTTTCAAAAATCCAAAATATTGGCTGAAAATGACTAAATATCAAGGAATCATTGGGCGAATCGCTCTGGAACTGAAATCGGAATGTTCACTGACATTTGCCCTATCTGAAAGTCTGATAAACGCCGGAAAAATAACTAAGTCCAAAAAAAATTTTTTTTCAACTTTTTTCAATTTTACCCCCGTGGGATATATATTCTACCCACACACATTTGGAACTCTCCTGGGGTACCCTCAAACATATTATTCCCTCATTTAGTGGATATTTTCACAAAAAAGTGAAATTTTCAAAAATCCAGAAAATTGGCTGAAAACGACTAAATATCAAGGACTCATTGGACGAATCGCTCTGGAACTGAAATCAGAACGCTCACTGACATTTCCCCTATCTGAAAGTCTGATAAACGCCGGAAAAATGACTAAGTCCAAAAAAAAATTTTTTTCAACTTTTTTCAATTTTACCCCCGTGGGATATATATTCTACCCACACACATTTGGAACTCTCCTGGGGTACCCTCACACATATTATTCCCTCATTTAGTCGATATTTTCACAAAAAAGTGAAATTTTCAAAAATCCAGAAAATTGGCTGAAAACGACTAAATATCAAGGACTCATTGGGCGAATCACTCTGGAACTGAAATTAGAATGCTTACTGACATTTCCCCTATCTGAAAGTCTGATAAATGTTGGAAAAATGACTAAGTCCAAAAAAAATTTTTTTTTAACTTTTTTCAATTTTACTCCCGTGGGATATATATTCTACCCACACACATTTGGAACTCTCCTGTGGTACCCTCACACATATTATTCCCTCATTTAGTGGATATTTTCACAAAAAGTGAAATTTTCAAAAATCCAGAAAATTGGCTGAAAACGACTAAATATCAAGGACACATTGGGCGAAGCGCTCTGGAACTGAAATCAGAACGCTCACTGACATTTCCCCTATCTGAAAGTCTGATAAACGCTGGAAAAATGACTAAGTCCCAAAAAAAATTTTTTTCAACTTTTTTCAATTTTAGCCCCGTGGGATATATATTCTACCCACACACATTTGGAACTCTCCTGGGGTACCCTCACACATATTATTCCCTCATTTAGTGGATATTTTCACAAAAAAGTGAATTTTTCAAAAATCCAAAATATTGGCTGAAAATGACTAAATATCAAGGAATCATTGGGCGAATCGCTCTGGAACTGAAATCGGAATGTTCACTGACATTTGCCCTATCTGAAAGTCTGATAAACGCCGGAAAAATGACTAAGTCCAAAAAAAATTTTTTTTCAACTTTTTTCAATTTTACCCCCGTGGGATATATATTCTACCCACACACATTTGGAACTCTCCTGGGGTACCCTCAAACATATTATTCCCTCATTTAGTGGATATTTTCACAAAAAAGTGAAATTTTCAAAAATCCAGAAAATTGGCTGAAAACGACTAAATATCAAGGACTCATTGGACGAATCGCTCTGGAACTGAAATCAGAACGCTCACTGACATTTCCCCTATCTGAAAGTCTGATAAACGCCGGAAAAATGACTAAGTCCAAAAAAAAATTTTTTTCAACTTTTTTCAATTTTACCCCCGTGGGATATATATTCTACCCACACACATTTGGAACTCTCCTGGGGTACCCTCACACATATTATTCCCTCATTTAGTCGATATTTTCACAAAAAAGTGAAATTTTCAAAAATCCAGAAAATTGGCTGAAAACGACTAAATATCAAGGACTCATTGGGCGAATCACTCTGGAACTGAAATTAGAATGGTTACTGACATTTCACCTATCTGAAAGTCTGATAAACGCCGGAAAAATGACTAAGTCCAAAAAAATTTTTTTTTTAACTTTTTTCAATTTTACTCCCGTGGGATATATATTCTACCCACACATACTTGGAACTCTCCTGTGGTACCCTCACACATATTATTCCCTCATTTAGTGGATATTTTCACAAAAAGTGAAATTTTCAAAAATCCAGAAAATTGGCTGAAAACGACTAAATATCAAGAACACATTGGGCGAATCGCTCTGGAACTGAAATCAGAACGCTCACTGACATTTCCCCTATCTGAAAGTCTGATAAACGCTGGAAAAATGACTAAGTCCCAAAAAATTTTTTTTTCAACTTTTTTCAATTTTAGCCCCGTGGGATATATATTCTACCCACACACATTTGGAACTCTCCTGGGGTACCCTCACACATATTATTCCCTCATTTAGTCGATATTTTCACAAAAAAGTGAAATTTTCAAAAATCCAGAAAATTGGCTGAAAACGACTAAATATCAAGGAATCATTGGGCGAATCGCTCTGGAACTGAAATCGGAATGTTCACTGACATTTCCCCTATCTGAAAGTCTGATAAACGCCGGAAAAATGACTAAGTCCAAAAAAAAATTTTTTTCAACTTTTTTCAATTTTACCCCCGTGGGATATATATTCTACCCACACACATTTGGAACTCTCCTGGGGTACCCTCAAACATATTATTCCCTCATTTAGTGGATATTTTCACAAAAAAGTGAAATTTTCAAAAATCCAGAAAATTGGCTGAAAACGACTAAATATCAAGGACTCATTGGACGAATCGCTCTGGAACTGAAATCAGAACGCTCACTGACATTTCCCCTATCTGAAAGTCTGATAAACGCCGGAAAAATGACTAAGTCCAAAAAAAAATTTTTTTCAACTTTTTTCAATTTTACCCCCGTGGGATATATATTCTACCCACACACATTTGGAACTCTCCTGGGGTACCCTCACACATATTATTCCCTCATTTAGTCGATATTTTCACAAAAAAGTGAAATTTTCAAAAATCCAGAAAATTGGCTGAAAACGACTAAATATCAAGGACTCATTGGGCGAATCACTCTGGAACTGAAATTAGAATGCTTACTGACATTTCACCTATCTGAAAGTCTGATAAACGCCGGAAAAATGACTAAGTCCAAAAAAAATTTTTTTTTAACTTTTTTCAATTTTACTCCCGTGGGATATATATTCTACCCACACATACTTGGAACTCTCCTGTGGTACCCTCACACATATTATTCCCTCATTTAGTGGATATTTTCACAAAAAGTGAAATTTTCAAAAATCCAGAAAATTGGCTGAAAACGACTAAATATCAAGAACACATTGGGCGAATCGCTCTGGAACTGGAATCAGAACGCTCACTGACATTTCCCCTATCTGAAAGTCTGATAAACGCTGGAAAAATGACTAAGTCCAAAAAAAATTTTTTTTTAACTTTTTTCAATTTTACTCCCGTGGGATATATATTCTATCCACACACATTTGGAACTCTCCTGTGGTACCCTCACACATATTATTCCCTCATTAAGTGGATATTTTCACAAAAAGTGAAATTTTCAAAAATCCAGAAAATTGGCTGAAAACGACTAAATATCAAGGACTCATTGGGCGAATCGGTCTGGAACTGAAATCGGAATGCTCACTGACATTTGCCCTATCTGAAAGTCTGATAAACGCCGGAAAAATGACTAACTCCCCAAAAAAAATTTTTTCAACTTTTTTCAATTTTACCCCTGTGGGATATATATTCTATGCACACACATTTGGAACTCTCCTGGGGTACCCTCACACATATTATTCCCTCATTTAGTGGATATTTTCACAAAAAAGTGAAATTTTCAAAAATCCAAAATATTGGCTGAAAATGACTAAATATCAAGGACTCATTGGGCGAATCGCTTTGGAACTGAAATTGGAATGCTCACTGACATTTGCCCTATCTGAAAGTCTGATAAACGCCGGAAAAATGACTAAGTCCAAAAAAAAATTTTTTTCAACTTTTTTCAATTTTACCCCCGTGGGATATATATTCTACCCACACACATTTCATACTCTCCTGGGGTACCCTCACACATATTATTCCCTCATTTAGTCGATATTTTCACAAAAAAGTGAAATTTTCAAAAATCCAAAATATTGGCTGAAAATGACTAAATATCAAGGACTCATTGGGCGAATCACTCTGGAACTGAAATTAGAATGCTTACTGACATTTCCCCTATCTGAAAGTCTGATAAACGCCGGAAAAATGACTAAGTCCCAAAAAAATTTTTTTTCAACTTTTTTCAATTTTAGCCCCGTGGGATATATATTCTACCCACACACATTTGGAACTCTCCTGGGGTACCCTCACACATATTACTCCCTCATTTAGTGGATATTTTCACAAAAAAGTGAAATTTTCAAAAATCCAGAAAATTGGCTGAAAACGACTAAATATCAAGGACTCATTGGGCGAATCGCTCTGGAACTGAAATCGGAATGCTCACTGACATTTGCCCTATCTGAAAGTCTGATAAACGCCGGAAAAATGACTAAGTCCAAAAAAAATTTTTTTTCAACTTTTTTCAATTTTACCCCCGTGGGATATATATTCTACCCACACACATTTGGAACTCTCCTGGGGTACCCTCAAACATATTATTCCCTCATTTAGTCGATATTTTTACAAAAAAGTGAAATTTTCAAAAATCCAGAAAATTGGCTGAAAACGACTAAATATCAAGGACTCATTGGGCGAATCACTCTGGAACTGAAATTAGAATGCTTACTGACATTTCCCCTATCTGAAAGTCTGATAAACGCCGGAAAAATGACTAAGTCCCAAAAAAATTTTTTTTCAACTTTTTTCAATTTTACCCCCGTGGGATATATATTCTACCCACACACATTTGGAACTCTCCTGGGGTACCCTCAAACATATCATTCCCTCATTTAGTGGATATTTTCACAAAAAAGTGAAATTTTCAAAATTCAGAAAATTGGCTGAAAACGACTAAATATCATTGGGCGAATCACTCTGGAACTGAAATTAGAATGCTTACTGACATTTCCCCTATCTGAAAGTCTGATAAACGCCGGAAAAATGACTAAGACCAAAAAAATTTTTTTTTTTACTTTTTTCAATTTTACTCCCGTGGGATATATATTCTACCCATACACATTTGGAACTCTCCTGGGGTACCCTCACACATATTATTCCCTAATTTAGTGGATATTTTCACAAAAAAGTGAAATTTTCAAAAATCCAGAAAATTGGCTGAAAACGACTAAATATCAAGGACTCATTGGGCGAATCGCTCTGGAACTGAAATCAGAACGCTCACTGACATTTCCCATATCTGAAAGTCTGATAAACGGCGGAAAAATGACTAAGTCCAAAAAAAAATTTTTTTCAACTTTTTTCAATTTTACCCCCGTGGGATATATATTCTACCCATACACATTTGGAACTCTCCTGGGGTACCCTCACACATATTATTCCCTAATTTAGTGGATATTTTCACAAAAAAGTGAAATTTTCAAAAATCCAGAAAATTGGCTGAAAACGACTAAATATCAAGGACTCATTGGGCGAATCACTCTGGAACTGAAATCGGAATGCTCACTGACATTTCCCCTATCTGAAAGTCTGATAAACACCGGAAAAATGACTAAGTCCAAAAAAAAAATTTTTTTTGACTTTTTTCAATTTTACCCCTGTGGGATATATATTCTACCCACACACATTTGTAACTCTCCTGTGGTACCCTCACACATATTATTCCCTAATTTAGTGGATATTTTCACAAAAAAGTGAAATTTTCAAAAATCCAGAAAATTGGCTGAAAACGACTAAATATCAAGGACAAATTGGGCGAATCGCTCTGGAACTGAAATCGGAACCCTCACTGACATTTCCCCTATCTGAAAGTCTGATAAACACCGGAAAAATACCTAAGTCCAAAAAAAAAAAATGTTTCAACTTTTTTCAATTTTACCTCCGTGGGATATATATTCTACCCACACACATTTGGAACTCTCCTGGGTTACCCTCACAGATATTATTACCTCATTTAGTGGATATTTTCACAAAAAAGTGAAATTTTCAAAAATCCAGAAAATTGGCTGAAAACGACTAAATATCAAGGACGCATTGGGCGAATCACTCTTGAGCTGAAATCGGAATGCTCACTGACATTTGCCCTATCTGAAAGTCTGATAAATGCCGGAAAAATACCTAAGTCCAAAAAAAAAATGTTTTCAACTTTTTCCAATTTTACCCAAGTGGGATATATATTCTACCCACACACATTTGGAACTCTCCTGGCGTACCCTCACACATATTATTCCCTCATTTAGTGGATATTTTTTTAAAAAAGTGCAATTTTCAAAAATCCAGAAAATTGGCTGAAAACGACTAAATATCAAGGACTCATTGGGCGAATCGCTGTGGAACTGAAATCGGAATGCTCACTGACATTTCTCCTATCTGAAAGTCTGATAAACGCCGGAAAAATACGTAAGTCCAAAAAAAAAATGTTTTCAACTTTTTCCAATTTTACCCCCGTGGGATATATATTCTACCTACACACATTTGGAACTCTCCTGGGGTACCCTCAAACATATCATTCCCTCATTTAGTGGATATTTTCACAAAAAAAGTGAAATTTTCAAAAATCCAGAAAATTGGCTGAAAACGACTAAATATCAAGGACTCATTGGGCGAATCGCTCTGGAACTGAAATCAGAATGCTCACTGACATTTACCCTATCTGAAACTCTGATAAACGCCGGAAAAATGACTAAGTCCAAAAAAAATTTTTTTTCAGCTTTTTTCAATTTTACCCCCGTGGGATATATATTCTACCCACACACATTTGGAACTCTCCTGGGGTACCCTCACACATATTATTCCCTCATTTAGTGGATATTTTCACAAAAAAGTGAAATTTTCAAAAATCCAGAAAATTGGCTGAAAACGACTAAATATCAAGGACTCATTGGGCGAATCGCTCTGGAACTGAAATCGGAATGCTCACTGACATTTCTCCTATCTGAAAGTCTGATAAACGCCGGAAAAATGACTAAGTCCAAAAAATTTTTTTCAACTTTTTTCAATTTTACCCCCGTGGGATATATATTCTACCCACACACATTTGGAACTCTCCTGGGGTACCCTCACACATATTATTCCCTCATTTAGTGGATATTTTCACAAAAAAGTGAAATTTTCAAAAATCGAAAATATTGGCTGAAAATGACTAAATATCAATGACTCATTGGGCGAATCGCTCTGGAACTGAAATCGGAATGCTGACTGACATTTGCCCTATCTGAAAGTCTGATAAACGCCGGAAAAATGACTAAGTCCAAAAACAAATTTTTTTCAACTTTTTTCAATTTTACCCCCGTGGGATATATATTCTACCCACACACATTTCGAACTCTCCTGGGGTACTCTCACACATATTATTCCCTCAATTAGTTGAAATTTTCACAAAAAAATGAAATTTTCAAAAATCCAGAAAATTGGCTGAAAACTACTAAATATCAAGGACTCATTGGGCGAATCGCTCTGGAACTGAAATCAGAACGCTCACTGACATTTCCCCTATCTGAAAGTCTGATAAACACCGGAAAAATGACTAAGTCCAAAAAAAAAATTTTTTTTGACTTTTTTCAATTTTACCCCTGTGGGATATATATTCTACCCACACACATTTGTAACTCTCCTGTGGTACCCTCACACATATTATTCCCTAATTTAGTGGATATTTTCACAAAAAAGTGAAATTTTCAAAAATCCAGAAAATTGGCTGAAAACGACTAAATATCAAGGACAAATTGGGCGAATCGCTCTGGAACTGAAATCGGAACCCTCACTGACATTTCCCCTATCTGAAAGTCTGATAAACACCGGAAAAATACCTAAGTCCAAAAAAAAAAAATGTTTCAACTTTTTTCAATTTTACCTCCGTGGGATATATATTCTACCCACACACATTTGGAACTCTCCTGGGTTACCCTCACAGATATTATTACCTCATTTAGTGGATATTTTCACAAAAAAGTGAAATTTTCAAAAATCCAGAAAATTGGCTGAAAACGACTAAATATCAAGGACGCATTGGGCGAATCACTCTTGAGCTGAAATCGGAATGCTCACTGACATTTGCCCTATCTGAAAGTCTGATAAATGCCGGAAAAATACCTAAGTCCAAAAAAAAAATGTTTTCAACTTTTTCCAATTTTACCCAAGTGGGATATATATTCTACCCACACACATTTGGAACTCTCCTGGCGTACCCTCACACATATTATTCCCTCATTTAGTGGATATTTTTTTAAAAAAGTGCAATTTTCAAAAATCCAGAAAATTGGCTGAAAACGACTAAATATCAAGGACTCATTGGGCGAATCGCTGTGGAACTGAAATCGGAATGCTCACTGACATTTCTCCTATCTGAAAGTCTGATAAACGCCGGAAAAATACGTAAGTCCAAAAAAAAAATGTTTTCAACTTTTTCCAATTTTACCCCCGTGGGATATATATTCTACCTACACACATTTGGAACTCTCCTGGGGTACCCTCAAACATATCATTCCCTCATTTAGTGGATATTTTCACAAAAAAAGTGAAATTTTCAAAAATCCAGAAAATTGGCTGAAAACGACTAAATATCAAGGACTCATTGGGCGAATCGCTCTGGAACTGAAATCAGAATGCTCACTGACATTTACCCTATCTGAAACTCTGATAAACGCCGGAAAAATGACTAAGTCCAAAAAAAATTTTTTTTCAGCTTTTTTCAATTTTACCCCCGTGGGATATATATTCTACCCACACACATTTGGAACTCTCCTGGGGTACCCTCACACATATTATTCCCTCATTTAGTGGATATTTTCACAAAAAAGTGAAATTTTCAAAAATCCAGAAAATTGGCTGAAAACGACTAAATATCAAGGACTCATTGGGCGAATCGCTCTGGAACTGAAATCGGAATGCTCACTGACATTTCTCCTATCTGAAAGTCTGATAAACGCCGGAAAAATGACTAAGTCCAAAAAATTTTTTTCAACTTTTTTCAATTTTACCCCCGTGGGATATATATTCTACCCACACACATTTGGAACTCTCCTGGGGTACCCTCACACATATTATTCCCTCATTTAGTGGATATTTTCACAAAAAAGTGAAATTTTCAAAAATCGAAAATATTGGCTGAAAATGACTAAATATCAATGACTCATTGGGCGAATCGCTCTGGAACTGAAATCGGAATGCTGACTGACATTTGCCCTATCTGAAAGTCTGATAAACGCCGGAAAAATGACTAAGTCCAAAAACAAATTTTTTTCAACTTTTTTCAATTTTACCCCCGTGGGATATATATTCTACCCACACACATTTCGAACTCTCCTGGGGTACTCTCACACATATTATTCCCTCAATTAGTTGAAATTTTCACAAAAAAATGAAATTTTCAAAAATCCAGAAAATTGGCTGAAAACTACTAAATATCAAGGACTCATTGGGCGAATCGCTCTGGAACTGAAATCAGAACGCTCACTGACATTTCCCCTATCTGAAAGTCTGATAAACGCCGGAAAAATGACTAAGTCCACAAAAAAAAGTTTTTCAACTTTTTTCAATTTTACCTCCGTGGGATATATATTCTACCCACACACATTTGGAACTCTCCTGGTGTACCCTCACACATATTATTCCCTCATTTAGTGGATATTTTCACAAAAAAGTGAAATTTTCAAAAATCCAGAAAATTGGCTGAAAACGACTAAATATCAAGGAGTCATTGGACGAATCGCTCTGGAACTGAAATCGGAATGCGCACTGACACTTCCCCTATCTGAAAGTCTGATAAAAGCCGGAAAAATGACTAAGTCCAAAAAAAAAACTTTTTCAACTTTTTTCAATTTTACCTCCGTGGGATATATATTCTACCCACACACATTTGGAACTCTCCTGGTGTACCCTCACACATATTATTCCCTCATTTAGTGGATATTTTCACAAAAAAGTGAAATTTTCAAAAATCAAGAAAATTGGCTGAAAACGACTAAATATCAAGGACTCATTGGGCGAATCGCTCTGGAACTGAAATCAGAACGCTCACTGACATTTCCCCTATCTGAAAGTCTGATAAACGCCGGAAAAATGACTAAGTCCCAAAAAAATTTTTTTTCAACTTTTTTCAATTTTACCCCCGTGGGATATATATTCTACCCACACACATTTGGAACTCTCCTGGGGTACCCTCACACATATTATTCCCTCATTTAGTGGATATTTTCACAAAAAAGTGAAATTTTCAAAAATCCAGAAAATTGGCTGAAAACGACTAAATATCAAGGACTCATTGGGCGAATCGCTCTGGAACTGAAATCGGAATGCTCACTGACATTTGCCCTATCTGAAAGTCTGATAAACGCCGGAAAAATGACAAAGTCCAAAAAAAATTTTTTTTCAACTTTTTTCAATTTTACCCCCGTGGGATATATATTCTACCCACACACATTTGGAACTCTCCTGGGGTACCCTCAAACATATCATTCCCTCATTTAGTGGATATTTTCACAAAAAAGTGAAATTTTCAAAAATCAAGAAAATTGGCTGAAAACGACTAAATATCAAGGACTCATTGGGCGAATCGCTCTGGAACTGAAATCAGAACGCTCACTGACATTTCCCCTATCTGAAAGTCTGATAAACGCCGGAAAAATGACTAAGTCCACAAAAAAAAGTTTTTCAACTTTTTTCAATTTTACCTCCGTGGGATATATATTCTACCCACACACATTTGGAACTCTCCTGGTGTACCCTCACACTTATTATTCCCTCATTTAGTGGATATTTTCACAAAAAAGTGAAATTTTCAAAAATCCAGAAAATTGGCTGAAAACGACTAAATATCAAGGAGTCATTGGACGAATCGCTCTGGAACTGAAATCGGAATGCTCATTGACACTTCCCCTATCTGAAAGTCTGATAAAAGCCGGAAAAATGACTAAGTCCAAAAAAAAAACTTTTTCAACTTTTTTCAATTTTACCTCCGTGGGATATATATTCTACCCACACACATTTGGAACTCTCCTGGTGTACCCTCACACATATTATTCCCTCATTTAGTGGATATTTTCACAAAAAAGTGAAATTTTCAAAAATCCAGAAAATTGGCTGAAAACGACTAAATATCAAGGTGTCATTGGACGAATCGCTCTGGAACTGAAATCGGAATGCTCACTGACATTTCCCCTATCTGAAAGTCTGATAAACGCCGGAAAAATGACTAAATCCAAAAAAAAATTTTTTTAAACTTTTTTCAGTTTTAGCCCCGTGGGATATATATTCTACCCACACACATTTGGAACTCTCCTGGGGTACCCTCAAACATATCATTCCCTCATTTAGTGGATATTTTCACAAAAAAGTGAAATTTTCAAAAATCAAGAAAATTGGCTGAAAACGACTAAATATCAAGGACTCATTGGGCGAATCGCTCTGGAACTGAAATCAGAACGCTCACTGACATTTCCCCTATCTGAAAGTCTGATAAATGCCGGAAAAATGACTAAGTCCAAAAAAAAATTTTTTTCAACTTTTTTCAATTTTACCCCCGTGGGATATATATTCTACCCACACACATTTGGAACTCTCCTGGGGTACCCTCACACATATTATTCCCTCATTTAGTGGATATTTTCACAAAAAAGTGAAATTTTCAAAAATTCAGAAAATTGGCTGAAAACGACTAAATATCAAGGACTCATTGGGCGAATCGCTCTGGAACTGAAATCGGAATGCTCACTGACATTTCTCCTATCTGAAAGTCTGATAAACGCCGGAAAAATGACTAAGTCCAAAAAATTTTTTTCAACTTTTTTCAATTTTACCCCCGTGGGATATATATTCTACCCACACACATTTGGAACTCTCCTAAGGGTACCCTCACACATATTATTCCCTCATTTAGTGGATATTTTCACAAAAAAGTGAAATTTTCAAAAATCCAGAAAATTGGCTGAAAACGACTAAATATCAAGGAGTCATTGGACGAATCGCTCTGGAACTGAAATCGGAATGCTCACTGACATTTCCCCTATCTGAAAGTCTGATAAAAGCCGGAAAAATTACTAAGTCCAAAAAAATTTCTTTTTCAACTTTTTTCAATTTTACCCCCGTGGGATATATATTCTACCCACACACATTTGGAACTCTCCTGGGGTACCCTCACACATATTATTCCCTCATTTAGTGGATATTTTCACAAAAAAGTGAAATTTTCAAAAATCCAGAAAATTGGCTGAAAACGACTAAATATCAAGGACTCATTGGGCGAATCGCTCTGGAACTGAAATCGGAATGCTCACTGACATTTGCCCTATCTGAAAGTCTGATAAACGCCGGAAAAATGACCAAGTCCAAAAAAAATTTTTTTTCAACTTTTTTCAATTTTACCCCCGTGGGATATATATTCTACCCACACACATTTGGAACTCTCCTGGGGTACCCTCAAACATATCATTCCCTCATTTAGTGGATATTTTCACAAAAAAGTGAAATTTTCAAAAATCAAGAAAATTGGCTGAAAACGACTAAATATCAAGGACTCATTGGGCGAATCGCTCTGGAACTGAAATCAGAACGCTCACTGACATTTCCCCTATCTGAAAGTCTGATAAACGCCGGAAAAATGACTAAGTCCACAAAAAAAAGTTTTTCAACTTTTTTCAATTTTACCTCCGTGGGATATATATTCTACCCACACACATTTGGAACTCTCCTGGTGTACCCTCACACATATTATTCCCTCATTTAGTGGATATTTTCACAAAAAAGTGAAATTTTCAAAAATCCAGAAAATTGGCTGAAAACGACTAAATATCAAGGAGTCATTGGACGAATCGCTCTGGAACTGAAATCGGAATGCTCATTGACACTTCCCCTATCTGAAAGTCTGATAAAAGCCGGAAAAATGACTAAGTCCAAAAAAAAAACTTTTTCAACTTTTTTCAATTTTACCTCCGTGGGATATATATTCTACCCACACACATTTGGAACTCTCCTGGTGTACCCTCACACATATTATTCCCTCATTTAGTGGATATTTTCACAAAAAAGTGAAATTTTCAAAAATCCAGAAAATTGGCTGAAAACGACTAAATATCAAGGTGTCATTGGACGAATCGCTCTGGAACTGAAATCGGAATGCTCACTGACATTTCCCCTATCTGAAAGTCTGATAAACGCCGGAAAAATGACTAAATCCAAAAAAAAAATTTTTTTAACTTTTTTCAGTTTTAGCCCCGTGGGATATATATTCTACCCACACACATTTGGAACTCTCCTGGGGTACCCTCAAACATTTCATTCCCTCATTTAGTGGATATTTTCACAAAAAAGTGAAATTTTCAAAAATCAAGAAAATTGGCTGAAAACGACTAAATATCAAGGACTCATTGGGCGAATCGCTCTGGAACTGAAATCAGAACGCTCACTGACATTTCCCCTATCTGAAAGTCTGATAAATGCCGGAAAAATGACTAAGTCCAAAAAAAAATTTTTTTCAACTTTTTTCAATTTTACCCCCGTGGGATATATATTCTACCCACACACATTTGGAACTCTCCTGGGGTACCCTCACACATATTATTCCCTCATTTAGTGGATATTTTCACAAAAAAGTGAAATTTTCAAAAATCCAGAAAATTGGCTGAAAACGACTAAATATCAAGGACTCATTGGGCGAATCGCTCTGGAACTGAAATCGGAATGCTCACTGACATTTCTCCTATCTGAAAGTCTGATAAACGCCGGAAAAATGACTAAGTCCAAAAAATTTTTTTCAACTTTTTTCAATTTTACCCCCGTGGGATATATATTCTACCCACACACATTTGGAACTCTCCTGTGGTACCCTCACACATATTATTCCCTCATTTAGTGGATATTTTCACAAAAAAGTGAAATTTTCAAAAATCCAGAAAATTGGCTGAAAACGACTAAATATCAAGGACTCATTGGGCGAATCGCTCTGGAACTGAAATCAGAACGCTCACTGACATTTCCCCTATCTGAAAGTCTGATAAACGCTGGAAAAATGACTAAGTCCACAAAAAAAAGTTTTTCAACTTTTTTCAATTTTACCTCCGTGGGATATATATTCTACCCACACACATTTGGAACTCTCCTGGTGTACCCTCACACATATTATTCCCTCATTTAGTGGATATTTTCACAAAAAAGTGAAATTTTCAAAAATCCAGAAAATTGGCTGAAAACGACTAAATATCAAGGAGTCATTGGACGAATCGCTCTGGAACTGAAATCGGAATGCTCACTGACACTTCCCCTATCTGAAAGTCTGATAAAAGCCGGAAAAATGACTAAGTCCAAAAAAAAAACTTTTTCAACTTTTTTCAATTTTACCTCCGTGGGATATATATTCTACCCACACACATTTGGAACTCTCCTGGTGTACCCTCACACATATTATTCCCTCATTTAGTGGATATTTTCACAAAAAAGTGAAATTTTCAAAAATCCAGAAAATTGGCTGAAAACGACTAAATATCAAGGAGTCATTGGACGAATCGCTCTGGAACTGAAATCGGAATGCTCACTGACATTTCCCCTATCTGAAAGTCTGATAAAAGCCGGAAAAATTACTAAGTCCAAAAAAATTTCTTTTTCAACTTTTTTCAATTTTACCCCCGTGGGATATATATTCTACCCACACACATTTGGAACTCTCCTGGGGTACCCTCACACATATTATTCCCTCATTTAGTGGATATTTTCACAAAAAAGTGAAATTTTCAAAAATCCAGAAAATTGGCTGAAAACGACTAAATATCAAGGACTCATTGGGCGAATCGCTCTGGAACTGAAATCAGAATGCTCACTGACATTTCCCCTATCTGAAAGTCTGATAAACGCCGGAAAAATGACTAAATCCAAAAAAATATTTTTTTAAACTTTTTTCAGTTTTAGCCCCGTGGGATATACATTCTACCCACACACATTTGGAACTCTCCTGGGGTACCCTCAAACATATCATTCCCTCATTTAGTGGATATTTTCACAAAAAAGTGAAATTTTCAAAAATCAAGAAAATTGGCTGAAAACGACTAAATATCAAGGACTCATTGGGCGAATCGCTCTGGAACTGAAATCAGAACGCTCACTGACATTTCCCCTATCTGAAAGTCTGATAAACGCCGGAAAAATGACTAAATCCAAAAAAATATTTTTTTAAACTTTTTTCAGTTTTAGCCCCGTCGGATATATATTCTACCCACACACATTTGGAACTCTCCTGGGGTACCCTCAAACATATCATTCCCTCATTTAGTGGATATTTTCACAAAAAAGTGAAATTTTCAAAAATCCAAAATATTGGCTGAAAATGACTAAATATCAAGGACTCATTGGGAGAATCGCTCTGGAACTGAAATCGGAATGCTCACTGACATTTGCCCTATCTGAAAGTCTGATAAACGCCGGAAAAATGACTAAGTCCAAAAAAAAATTTTTTTCAACTTTTTTCAATTTTACCTCCGTGGGATATATATTCTACCCACACACATTTGGAACTCTCCTGGCGTACCCTCACACATATTATTCCCTCATTTAGTGGATATTTTCACAAAAAAGTGAAATTTTCAAAAATCCAGAAAATTGGCTGAAAACGACTAAATATCAAGGAGTCATTGGACGAATCGCTCTGGAACTGAAATCGGAATGCTCACTTACATTTCCCCTATCTGAAAGTCTGATAAAAGCCGGAAAAATGACTAAGTCCAAAAAAAAAATTTTTTTCAACTTTTTTCAATTTTACCCCCGTGGGATATATATTCTACCCACACACATTTGGAACTCTCCTGTGGTACCCTCACACATATTATTCCCTCATTTATTGGATATTTTCACAAAAAATTGAAATTTTCAAAAATCCAGAAAATAGGCTGAAAACGACTAAATATCAAGGACTCATTGGGCGAATCGCTCTGGAACTGAAATCGGAATGCTCACTGACATTTCCCCTATCTGAAAGTCTGATAAACGCCGGAAAAATGACCAAGTCCAAAAAAAATTTTTTTTCAACTTTTTTCAATTTTACCCCCGTGGGATATATATTCTACCCACACACATTTCGAACTCTCCTGGGGTACCCTCACACATATTATTCCGTCATTTAGTCGAAATTTTCACAAAAAAGTGAAATTTTCAAAAATCCAGAAAATTGGCTGAAAACTACTAAATATCAAGGACTCATTGGGCGAATCGCTCTGGAGCTGAAATCTGAATGCTCACTGACATTTCCCCTATCTGAAAGTCTGATAAACGCCGGAAAAATGACTAAATCCAAAAAAATATTTTTTTAAACTTTTTTCAGTTTTAGCCCCGTCGGATATATATTCTACCCACACACATTTGGAACTCTCCTGGGGTACCCTCAAACATATCATTCCCTCATTTAGTGGATATTTTCACAAAAAAGTGAAATTTTCAAAAATCCAAAATATTGGCTGAAAATGACTAAATATCAAGGACTCATTGGGAGAATCGCTCTGGAACTGAAATCGGAATGCTCACTGACATTTGCCCTATCTGAAAGTCTGATAAACGCCGGAAAAATGACTAAGTCCAAAAAAAAATTTTTTTCAACTTTTTTCAATTTTACCTCCGTGGGATATATATTCTACCCACACACATTTGGAACTCTCCTGGCGTACCCTCACACATATTATTCCCTCATTTAGTGGATATTTTCACAAAAAAGTGAAATTTTCAAAAATCCAGAAAATTGGCTGAAAACGACTAAATATCAAGGAGTCATTGGACGAATCGCTCTGGAACTGAAATCGGAATGCTCACTTACATTTCCCCTATCTGAAAGTCTGATAAAAGCCGGAAAAATGACTAAGTCCAAAAAAAAAATTTTTTTCAACTTTTTTCAATTTTACCCCCGTGGGATATATATTCTACCCACACACATTTGGAACTCTCCTGTGGTACCCTCACACATATTATTCCCTCATTTATTGGATAATTTCACAAAAAATTGAAATTTTCAAAAATCCAGAAAATAGGCTGAAAACGACTAAATATCAAGGACTCATTGGGCGAATCGCTCTGGAACTGAAATCGGAATGCTCACTGACATTTCCCCTATCTGAAAGTCTGATAAACGCCGGAAAAATGACCAAGTCCAAAAAAAATTTTTTTTCAACTTTTTTCAATTTTACCCCCGTGGGATATATATTCTACCCACACACATTTCGAACTCTCCTGGGGTACCCTCACACATATTATTCCGTCATTTAGTCGAAATTTTCACAAAAAAGTGAAATTTTCAAAAATCCAGAAAATTGGCTGAAAACTACTAAATATCAAGGACTCATTGGGCGAATCGCTCTGGAACTGAAATCTGAATGCTCACTGACATTTCCCCTATCTGAAAGTCTGATAAACGCCGGAAAAATGACTAAATCCAAAAAAATATTTTTTTAAACTTTTTTCAGTTTTAGCCCCGTGGGATATATATTCTACCCACACACATTTGGAACTCTCCTGGGGTACCCTCAAACATATCATTCCCTCATTTAGTGGATATTTTCACAAAAAAGTGAAATTTTCAAAAATCAAGAAAATTGGCTGAAAACTACTAAATATCAAGGACTCATTGGGCGAATCGCTCTGGAACTGAAATCGGAATGCTCACTGACATTTGCCCTATCTGAAAGTCTGATAAACGCCGGAAAAATGACTAAGTCCAAAAAAACAATTTTTTTCAACTTTTTTCAATTTTACCCCCGTGGGATATATATTCTATGCACACACATTTGGAACTCTCCTGGGGTACCCTCACACATATTATTCCCTCATTTAGTGGATATTTTCACAAAAAAGTGAAATTTTCAAAAATCCAAAATATTGGCTGAAAATGACTAAATATCAAGGACTCATTGGGAGAATCGCTCTGGAACTGAAATCGGAATGCTCACTGACATTTGCCCTATCTGAAAGTCTGATAAACGCCGGAAAAATGACTAAGTCCAAAAAAAAAATTTTTTTCAACTTTTTTCAATTTTACCCCCGTGGGATATATATTCTATGCACACACATTTGGAACTCTCCTGGGGAACCCTCACACATATTATTCCCTCATTTAGTGGATATTTTCACAAAAAAGTGAAATTTTCAAAAATCCAAAATATTGGCTGAAAATGACTAAATATCAAGGACTCATTGGGAGAATCGTTCTGGAACTGAAATCAGAACGCTCAATGACATTTCCCCTATCTGAAAGTCTGATAAACGCCGGAAAAATGACTAAGTCCAAAAAAAAATTTTTTTCAACTTTTTTCAATTTTACCTCCGTGGGATATATATTCTACCCACACACATTTGGAACTCTCCTGGCGTACCCTCACACATATTATTCCCTCATTTAGTGGATATTTTCACAAAAAAGTGAAATTTTCAAAAATCCAGAAAATTGGCTGAAAACGACTAAATATCAAGGAGTCATTGGACGAATCGCTCTGGAACTGAAATCGGAATGCTCACTTACATTTCCCCTATCTGAAAGTCTGATAAAAGCCGGAAAAATGACTAAGTCCAAAAAAAAAATTTTTTTCAACTTTTTTCAATTTTACCCCCGTGGGATATATATTCTACCCACACACATTTGGAACTCTCCTGTGGTACCCTCACACATATTATTCCCTCATTTATTGGATATTTTCACAAAAAATTGAAATTTTCAAAAATCCAGAAAATAGGCTGAAAACGACTAAATATCAAGGACTCATTGGGCGAATCGCTCTGGAACTGAAATCGGAATGCTCACTGACATTTCCCCTATCTGAAAGTCTGATAAACGCCGGAAAAATGACCAAGTCCAAAAAAAATTTTTTTTCAACTTTTTTCAATTTTACCCCCGTGGGATATATATTCTACCCACACACATTTCGAACTCTCCTGGGGTACCCTCACACATATTATTCCGTCATTTAGTCGAAATTTTCACAAAAAAGTGAAATTTTCAAAAATCCAGAAAATTGGCTGAAAACTACTAAATATCAAGGACTCATTGGGCGAATCGCTCTGGAACTGAAATCTGAATGCTCACTGACATTTCCCCTATCTGAAAGTCTGATAAACGCCGGAAAAATGACTAAATCCAAAAAAATATTTTTTTAAACTTTTTTCAGTTTTAGCCCCGTGGGATATATATTCTACCCACACACATTTGGAACTCTCCTGGGGTACCCTCAAACATATCATTCCCTCATTTAGTGGATATTTTCACAAAAAAGTGAAATTTTCAAAAATCAAGAAAATTGGCTGAAAACTACTAAATATCAAGGACTCATTGGGCGAATCGCTCTGGAACTGAAATCGGAATGCTCACTGACATTTGCCCTATCTGAAAGTCTGATAAACGCCGGAAAAATGACTAAGTACAAAAAAAATATTTTTTTCAACTTTTTTCAATTTTACCCCCGTGGGATATATATTCTATGCACACACATTTGGAACTCTCCTGGGGAACCCTCACACATATTATTCCCTCATTTAGTGGATATTTTCACAAAAAAGTGAAATTTTCAAAAATCCAAAATATTGGCTGAAAATGACTAAATATCAAGGACTCATTGGGAGAATCGCTCTGGAACTGAAATCGGAATGCTCACTGACATTTGCCCTATCTGAAAGTCTGATAAACGCCGGAAAAATGACTAAGTCCAAAAAAAAATTTTTTTCAACTTTTTTCAATTTTACCCCCGTGGGATATATATTCTACCCACACACATTTGGAACTCTCCTGGGGTACCCTCACACATATTATTCCCTCATTTAGTGGATATTTTCACAAAAAAGTGAAATTTTCAAAAATCCAGAAAATTGGCTGAAAACGACTAAATATCAAGGACTCATTGGGCGAATCGCTCTGGAACTGAAATCGGAATGCTCACTGACATTTGCCCTATCTGAAAGTCTGATAAACGCCGGAAAAATGACTAAGTCCAAAAAAAAAATTTTTTTCAACTTTTTTCAATTTTACCCCCGTGGGATATATATTCTATGCACACACATTTGGAACTCTCCTGGGGAACCCTCACACATATTATTCCCTCATTTAGTGGATATTTTCACAAAAAAGTGAAATTTTCAAAAATCCAAAATATTGGCTGAAAATGACTAAATATCAAGGACTCATTGGGAGAATCGTTCTGGAACTGAAATCAGAACGCTCAATGACATTTCCCCTATCTGAAACTCTGATAAACGCCATAAAAATGACTAAGTCCAAAAAAAAAAAGTTTTTCAACTTTTTTCAATTTTACCTCCGTGGGATATATATTCTACCCACACACATTTGGAACTCTCCTGTGGTACCCTCACACATATTATTCCCTCATTTAGTGGATATTTTCACAAAAAGTGAAATTTTCAAAAATCCAGAAAATTGGCTGAAAACGACTAAATATCAAGGACAAATTGGGCAAATCGCTCTGGAACTGAAATCGGAACCCTCACTGACATTTCCCCTATCTGAAAGTCTGATAAACGCCGGAAAAATACCTAAGTCAAAAAAAAAAATTTTTCCAACTTTTTTCAATTTTCCCCCATGGGATATATATTCTACCCACACACATTTGGAACTCTCCTGGGGTACCCTCACATATTATTCCCTCATTTAGTGGATATTTTCACAAACAAGTGAAATTTTCAAAAATCCAGAAAATTGGCTGAAAACGACTAAATATCAAAGACTCATTGGGCGAATCGCTCTGGAACTGAAATCAGAACGCTCACTGACATTTCCCCTATCTGAAAGTCTGATAAACGCCGGAAAAATGACTAAGTCCAAAAAAAATTTTTTTTCAACTTTTTTCAATTTTACCCCCGTGGGATATATATTCTACCCACACACATTTGGAACTCTCCTGGGGTACCCTCACACATATAATTCCCTCATTTAGTGGATATTTTCACAAAAAAGTGAAATTTTCAAAAATCCAGAAAATTGGCTGAAAACGACTAAATATCAAGGACTCATTGGGCGAATCGCTCTGGAACTGAAATCGGAATGCTCACTGACATTTGCCCTATCTGAAAGTCTGATAAACGCCGGAAAAATGACTAAGTCCAAAAAAAAAATTTTTTTCAACTTTTTTCAATTTTACCCCCGTGGGATATATATTCTATGCACACACATTTGGAACTCTCCTGGGGAACCCTCACACATATTATTCCCTCATTTAGTGGATATTTTCACAAAAAAGTGAAATTTTCAAAAATCCAAAATATTGGCTGAAAATGACTAAATATCAAGGACTCATTGGGAGAATCGTTCTGGAACTGAAATCAGAACGCTCAATGACATTTCCCCTATCTGAAACTCTGATAAACGCCATAAAAATGACTAAGTCCAAAAAAAAAAGTTTTTCAACTTTTTTCAATTTTACCTCCGTGGGATATATATTCTACCCACACACATTTGGAACTCTCCTGTGGTACCCTCACACATATTATTCCCTCATTTAGTGGATATTTTCACAAAAAGTGAAATTTTCAAAAATCCAGAAAATTGGCTGAAAACGACTAAATATCAAGGACAAATTGGGCAAATCGCTCTGGAACTGAAATCGGAACCCTCACTGACATTTCCCCTATCTGAAAGTCTGATAAACGCCGGAAAAATACCTAAGTCAAAAAAAAAAATTTTTCCAACTTTTTTCAATTTTCCCCCATGGGATATATATTCTACCCACACACATTTGGAACTCTCCTGGGGTACCCTCACATATTATTCCCTCATTTAGTGGATATTTTCACAAAAAAGTGAAATTTTCAAAAATCCAGAAAATTGGCTGAAAACGACTAAATATCAAAGACTCATTGGGCGAATCGCTCTGGAACTGAAATCAGAACGCTCACTGACATTTCCCCTATCTGAAAGTCTGATAAACGCCGGAAAAATGACTAAGTCCAAAAAAAATTTTTTTTCAACTTTTTTCAATTTTACCCCCGTGGGATATATATTCTACCCACACACATTTGGAACTCTCCTGGGGTACCCTCACACATATTATTCCCTCATTTAGTGGATATTTTCACAAAAAAGTGAAATTTTCAAAAATCCAAAATATTGGCTGAAAATGACTAAATATCAAGGACTCATTGGGCGAATCGTTCTGGAACTGAAATCAGAATGCTCAATGACATTTCCCCTATCTGAAACTCTGATAAACGCCAGAAAAATGACTAAGTCCAAAAAAAAAAGTTTTTCAACTTTTTTCAATTTTACCTCCGTGGGATATATATTCTACCCGCACACATTTGGAACTCTCCTGGCGTACCCTCACACATATTATTCCCTCATTTAGTGGATATTTTCACAAAAAAGTGAAATTTTCAAAAATCCAGAAAATTGGCTTAAAACTACTAAATATCAAGGACTCATTGGGCGAATCGCTCTGGAACTGAAATCAGAACGCTCACTGACATTTCCCCTATCTGAAAGTCTGATAAACGCCGGAAAAATGACTAAGTCCAAAAAAAAATTTTTTTCAACTTTTTTCAATTTTACCCCCGTGGGATATATATTCTACTCACACACATTTGCAACTCTCCTGGGCTACCCTCACACATATTATTCCCTCATTTAGTGGATATTTTCACAAAAAAGTGAAATTTTCAAAAATCCAGAAAATTGTCTGAAAACGACTAAATATCAAGGACTCATTGGGCGAATCGCTCTGGAACTGAAATCAGAACGCTCACTGACATTTCCCCTATCTGAAAGTCTGATAAACGCCGGAAAAATACCTAAGTCCAAAAAAAAATTTTTTTAAACTTTTTTCAATTTTACCCCGTGGGATATATATTTTACCCACACACATTTGGAACTCTCCTGGGGTACCCTCACACATATTATTCCCTCATTTAGTGGATATTTTCACAAAAAAGTGAAATTTTCAAAAATCCAAAATATTGGCTGAAAATGACTAAATATCAAGGACTCATTGGGCGAATCGTTCTGGAACTGAAATCAGAATGCTCAATGACATTTCCCCTATCTGAAACTCTGATAAACGCCAGAAAAATGACTAAGTCCAAAAAAAAAAGTTTTTCAACTTTTTTCAATTTTACCTCCGTGGGATATATATTCTACCCGCACACATTTGGAACTCTCCTGGCGTACCCTCACACATATTATTCCCTCATTTAGTGGATATTTTCACAAAAAAGTGAAATTTTCAAAAATCCAGAAAATTGGCTGAAAACGACTAAATATCAAGGACTCATTGGGCGAAACGCTCTGGAACTGAAATCGGAATGCTCACTGACATTTGCCCTATCTGAAAGTCTGATAAACGCCGGAAAAATGACTAAGTCCAAAAAAAAATTTTTTTAAACTTTTTTCAATTTTACCCCGTGGGATATATATTTTACCCACACACATTTGGAACTCTCCTGGGGTACCCTCACACATATTATTCCCTCATTTAGTGGATATTTTCACAAAAAAGTGAAATTTTCAAAAATCCAAAATATTGGCTGAAAATGACTAAATATCAAGGACTCATTGGGCAAATCGTTCTGGAACTGAAATCAGAACGCTCAATGACATTTCCCCTATCTGACACTCTGATAAACGCCAGAAAAATGACTAAGTCCAAAAAAAAAAGTTTTTCAACTTTTTTCAATTTTACCTCCGTGGGATATATATAATCTACCCGCACACATTTGGAACTCTCCTGGCGTACCCTCACACATATTATTCCCTCATTTAGTGGATATTTTCACAAAAAAGTGAAATTTTCAAAAATCCAGAAAATTGGCTGAAAACGACTAAATATCATGGACTCATTGGGCGAATCGCCCTGGAACTGAAATCGGAATGCTCACTGACATTTGCCCTATCTGAAAGTCTGATAAACGCCGGAAAAATGACTAAGTCCAAAAAAATTTTTTTAAAACTTTTTTCAATTTTACCCCGTGGGATATATATTTTACCCACACACATTTGGAACTCTCCTGGGGTACCCTCACACATATTATTCCCTCATTTAGTGGATATTTTCACAAAAAAGTGAAATTTTCAAAAATCCAAAATATTGGCTGAAAATGACTAAATATCAAGGACTCATTGGGCAAATCGTTCTGGAACTGAAATCAGAACGCTCAATGACATTTCCCCTATCTGACACTCTGATAAACGCCAGAAAAATGACTAAGTCCAAAAAAAAAAGTTTTTCAACTTTTTTCAATTTTACCTCCGTGGGATATATATTCTACCCGCACACATTTGGAACTCTCCTGGCGTACCCTCACACATATTATTCCCTCATTTAGTGGATATTTTCACAAAAAAGTGAAATTTTCAAAAATCCAGAAAATTGGCTGAAAACGACTAAATATCATGGACTCATTGGGCGAATCGCCCTGGAACTGAAATCGGAATGCTCACTGACATTTGCCCTATCTGAAAGTCTGATAAACGCCGGAAAAATGACTAAGTCCAAAAAAATTTTTTTTAAACTTTTTTCAATTTTACCCCGTGGGATATATATTTTACCCACACACATTTGGAACTCTCCTGGGGTACCCTCACACATATTATTCCCTCATTTAGTGGATATTTTCACAAAAAAGTGAAATTTTCAAAAATCCAAAATATTGGCTGAAAATGACTAAATATCAAGGACTCATTGGGCGAATCGTTCTGGAACTGAAATCAGAACGCTCAATGACATTTCCCCTATCTGAAACTCTGATAAACGCCAGAAAAATGACTAAGTCCAAAAAAAAAAGTTTTTCAACTTTTTTCAATTTTACCTCCGTGGGATATATATTCTACCCGCACACATTTGGAACTCTCCTGGCGTACCCTCACACATATTATTCCCTCATTTAGTGGATATTTTCACAAAAAAGTGAAATTTTCAAAAATCCAGAAAATTGTCTGAAAACGACTAAATATCAAGGACTCATTGGGCGAATCGCTCTGGAACTGAAATCAGAACGCTCACTGACATTTCCCCTATCTGAAAGTCTGATAAACGCCGGAAAAATACCTAAGTCCAAAAAAAAAATTTTTTCAATTTTCCCCCATGGGATATATATTCTACCCACACACATTTGGAAGTCTCCTGGGGTACCCTCACATATTATTACCTCATTTAGTGGATATTTTCACAAAAAAGTGAAATTTTCAAAAATCCAGAAAATTGGCTGAAAACGACTAAATATCAAGGACTCATTGGGCGAATCGCTCTGGAACTGAAATCGGAATGCTCACTGACATTTGCCCTATCTGAAAGTCTGATAAACGCCGCAAAAATGACTAAGTCCAAAAAAAAATTTTTTTCAACTTTTTTCAATTTTACCCCGTGGGATATATATTTTACCCACACACATTTGGAACTCTCCTGGGGTACCCTCACACATATTATTCCCTCATTTAGTGGATATTTTCACAAAAAAGTGAAATTTTCAAAAATCCAAAATATTGGCTGAAAATGACTAAATATCAAGGACTCATTGGGCGAATCGTTCTGGAACTGAAATCAGAACGCTCAATGACATTTCCCCTATCTGAAACTCTGATAAACGCCGGAAAAATGACTAAGTCCAAAAAAAAAATTCTTTTCAACTTTTTTCAATTTTGCCCCCGTGGGATATATATTCTATGCACACACATTTGGAACTCTCCTGGGGTACCCTCACACATATTATTCCCTCATTTAGTGGATATTTTCACAAAAAAGTGAAATTTTCAAAAATCCAGAAAATTGGCTGAAAACGACTAAATATCAAGGACTCATTGGGCGAATTGCTCTGGAACTGAAATCGGAACGCTCACTGACATTTCCCCTATCTGAAAGTCTGATAAACGCCGGAAAAATGACTAAGTCCAAAAAAATTTTCTTAAAACTTTTTTCAATTTACCCCCGTGGGATATATATTCTACCCACACACATTTGGAACTCTCCTGTGGTACCCTCACACATATTATTCCCTCATCTAGTGGATATTTTCACAAAAAAGTGAAATTTTCAAAAATCCAGAAAATTGGCTGAAAACGACTAAATATCAAGGACTCATTGGGCGAATCGCTCTGGAACTGAAATCAGAATGCTCACTGACATTTCCCCTATCTGAAAGTCTGATAAACGCCGGAAAAATGACTAAGTCCAAAAAAAAAAAAATTTTCAACTTTTTTCAATTTTACCCCCGTGGGATATATATTCTACCCACACACATTTGGAACTCTCCTGGGATACCCTCACACATATTATTCCCTCATTTAGTGGATATTTTCACAAAAAAGTGAAACTTACAAAAATCCAGAAAATTGGCTGAAAACGACTAAATATCAAGGACTCATTGGGTGAATCGCTCTGGAACTGAAATTGGAATGCTCACTGACATTTCCCCTATCTGAAAGTCTGATAAACGCCGGAAAAATGACTAAGTCCAAAAAAAAAATTTTTTTCAACTTTTTTCAATTTTACCCCCGTGGGATATATATTCTACCCACACACATTTGGAACTCTCCTGGGGTACCCTCACACATATTATTCCCTCATTTAGTAGATATTTTCACAAAAAAGTGAAACTTTCAAAAATCCAGAAAATTGACTGAAAACGACTAAATATCAAGGACTCATTGGGCGAATCGCTCTGGAACTGAAATCAGAACGCTCACTGACATTTCCCCTATCTGAAAGTCTGATAAACGCCGGAAAAATGACTAAGTCCAAAAATTTTTTTTTTTAAACTTTTTTCAATTTACCCCCATGGGATATATATTCTACCCACACACATTTGGAACTCTCCTGTGGTACCCTCACACATATTATTCCCTCATCTAGTGGATATTTTCACAAAAAAGTGAAATTTTCAAAAATCCAGAAAATTGGCTGAAAACGACTAAATATCAAGGACTCATTGGGCGAATCGCTCTGGAACTGAAATCAGAATGCTCACTGACATTTCCCCTATCTGAAAGTCTGATAAACGCCGGAAAAATGACTAAGTCCAAAAAAAAAAAATTTTCAACTTTTTTCAATTTTACCCCCGTGGGATAGATATTCTACCCACACACATTTGGAACTCTCCTGGGGTACCCTCACACATATTATTCCCTCATTTAGTGTATATTTTCACAAAAAAGTGAAACTTACAAAAATCCAGAAAATTGGCTGAAAACGACTAAATATCAAGGACTCATTGGGCGAATCGCTCTGGAACTGAAATCAGAATGCTCACTGACATTTCCCCTATCTGAAAGTCTGATAAACGTCGGAAAAATGACTAAGTCCAAAAAAAAAATTTTTAAAACTTTTTTCAATTTACCCCCATGGGATATATATTCTACCCACACACATTTGGAACTCTCCTGGGGTACCCTCACACATATTATTCCCTCATTTAGTGGATATTTTCACAAAAAAGTGAAACTTTCAAAAATCCAGAAAATTGGCTGAAAACGACTAAATATCAAGGACTCATTGGGCGAATCGCTCTGGAACTGAAATTGGTATGCTCACTGACATTTCCCCTATCTGAAAGTCTGATAAACGCCGGAAAAATGACTAAGTCCCAAAAAATTTTTTTTTAAACTTTTTTCAATTTACCCCCGTGGGATATATATTCTACCCACACACATTTGGAACTCTCCTGTGGTACCCTCACACATATTATTCCCTCATTTAGTGGATATTTTCAAAAAAAGTGAAATTTTCAAAAATCCAGAAAATTGGCTGAAAACGACTAAATATCGAGGACTCATTGGGCGAATCGCTCTGTAACTGAAATCAGAACGCTCACTGACATTTCCCCTATCTGAAAGTCTGATAAACGCCGGAAAAATGACTAAGTCCAAAAAAAAATTTTTTTAAACTTTTTTCAATTTTAGCCCCGTGGGATATATATTCTACCCACACACATTTGGAACTCTCCTGGGGTACCCTCACACATATTATTCCCTCATTTAGTAGATATTTTCACAAAATAGTGAAACTTTCAAAAATCCAGAAAATTGACTGAAAACGACTAAATATCAAGGACTCATTGGGCGAATCGCTCTGGAACTGAAATCAGAACGCTCACTGACATTTCCCCTATCTGAAAGTCTGATAAACGCCGGAAAAATGACTAAGTCCAAAAAAATTTTTTTTACAACTTTTTTCAATTTACCCCCGTGGGATATATATTCTACCCACACACATTTGGAACTCTCCTGTGGTACCCTCACACATATTAATCCCTCATTTAGTGGATATTTTCACAAAAAAGTGAAATTTTCAAAAATCCAGAAAATTGGCTGAAAACGACTAAATATCAAGGACTCATTGGGCGAATTGCTCTGGAACTGAAATCGGAACGCTCACTGCCATTTCCTGTATCTGAAAGTCTGATAAACGTCGGAAAAATGACTAAGTCCAAAAAAAAATTTTTTTTAACTTTTTTCAATTTTACCCCCGTGGGATATATATTCTACCCTAACACATTTGGAACTCTCCTGGGGTACCCTCACACATATTATTCCCTCATTTAGTGGATATTTTCACAAAAAAGTGAAACTTTCAAAAATCCAGAAAATTGGCTGAAAACGACTAAATATCAAGGACTCATTGGGTGAATCGCTCTGGAACTGAAATCGGAATGCTCACTGACATTTCCCCTATCTGAAACTCTGATGAACGCCGGAAAAATGACTAAGTCCCAAAAAATTTTTTTTAAACTTTTTTCTATTTACCCCCGTGGGATATATATTCTACCCACACACATTTGGAACTCTCCTGGGGTACCCTCACACATATTATTCCCTCATTTAGTGGATATTTTCACAAAAAAGTGAAACTTTCAAAAATCCAGAAAATTGGCTGAAAACGACTAAATATCAAGGACTCATTGGGCGAATCGCTCTGGAACTGAAATCGGAATGCTCACTGACATTTCCCCTATCTGAAAGTCTGATAAACGCCGGAAAAATGACTAAGTCCCAAAAATTTTTTTTTACAACTTTTTTCAATTTACCCCCATGGGATATATATTCTACCCACACACATTTGGAACTCTCCTGTGGTACCCTCACACATATTATTCCCTCATCTAGTGGATATTTTCACAAAAAAGTGAAATTTTCAAAAATCCAGAAAATTGGCTGAAAACGACTAAATATCAAGGACTCATTGGGCGAATCGCTCTGGAACTGAAATCAGAATGCTCACTGACATTTCCCCTATCTGAAAGTCTGATAAACGCCGGAAAAATGACTAAGTCCAAAAAAAAAATTTTTTTCAACTTTTTTCAATTTTACCCCCGTGGGATATATATTCTACCAACACACATTTGGAACTCTCCTGGGGTACCCTCACACATATTATTCCCTCATTTAGTGGATATTTTCACAAAAAAGTGAAATTTTCAAAAATCCAGAAAATTGGCTGAAAACGACTAAATATCAAGGACTCATTGGGTGAATCGCTCTGTAACTGAAATCAGAACGCTCACTGACATTTCCCCTATCTGAAAGTCTGATAAACGCCGGAAAAATGACTAAGTCCAAAAAAAAATTTTTTTAAACTTTTTTCAATTTTAGCCCCGTGGGATATATATTCTACCCACACACATTTGGAACTCTCCTGGGGTACCCTCACACATATTATTCCCTCATTTAGTAGATATTTTCACAAAATAGTGAAACTTTCAAAAATCCAGAAAATTGACTGAAAACGACTAAATATCAAGGACTCATTGGGCGAATCGCTCTGGAACTGAAATCAGAACGCTCACTGACATTTCCCCTATCTGAAAGTCTGATAAACGCCGGAAAAATGACTAAGTCCAAAAAAATTTTTTTTACAACTTTTTTCAATTTACCCCCGTGGGATATATATTCTACCCACACACATTTGGAACTCTCCTGTGGTACCCTCACACATATTATTCCCTCATTTAGTGGATATTTTCACAAAAAAGTGAAATTTTCAAAAATCCAGAAAATTGGCTGAAAACGACTAAATATCAAGGACTCATTGGGCGAATCGCTCTGTAACTGAAATCAGAACGCTCACTGACATTTCCCCTATCTGAAAGTCTGATAAACGCCGGAAAAATGACTAAGTCCAAAAAAAAATTTTTTTAAACTTTTTTCAATTTTAGCCCCGTGGGATATATATTCTACCCACACACATTTGGAACTCTCCTGGGGTACCCTCACACATATTATTCCCTCATTTAGTAGATATTTTCACAAAAAAGTGAAACTTTCAAAAATCCAGAAAATTGACTGAAAACGACTAAATATCAAGGACTCATTGGGCGAATCGCTCTGGAACTGAAATCAGAACGCTCACTGACATTTCCCCTATCTGAAAGTCTGATAAACGCCGGAAAAATGACTAAGTCCAAAAAAATTTTTTTTAAAACTTTTTTCAATTTACCCCCATGGGATATATATTCTACCCACACACATTTGGAACTCTCCTGTGGTACCCTCACACATATTATTCCCTCATCTAGTGGATATTTTCACAAAAAAGTGAAATTTTCAAAAATCCAGAAAATTGGCTGAAAACGACTAAATATCAAGGACTCATTGGGCGAATCGCTCTGGAACTGAAATCAGAATGCTCACTGACATTTCCCCTATCTGAAAGTCTGATAAACGTCGGAAAAATGACTGAGTCCAAAAAAAAATTTTTTAAAACTTTTTTCAATTTACCCCCATGGGATATATATTCTACCCACACACATTTGGAACTCTCCTGGGGTACCCTCACACATATTATTCCCTCATTTAGTGGATATTTTCACAAAAAAGTGAAACTTTCAAAAATCCAGAAAATTGGCTGAAAACGACTAAATATCAAGGACTCATTGGGCGAATTGCTCTGGAACTGAAATCGGAACGCTCACTGCCATTTCCTGTATCTGAAAGTCTGATAAACGTCGGAAAAATGACTAAGTCCAAAAAAAAATTTTTTTTAACTTTTTTCAATTTTACCCCCGTGGGATATATATTCTACCCTAACACATTTGGAACTCTCCTGGGGTACCCTCACACATATTATTCCCTCATTTAGTGGATATTTTCACAAAAAAGTGAAATTTTCAAAAATCCAGAAAATTGGCTGAAAACGACTAAATATCAAGGACTCATTGGGCGAATCGCTCTGGAACTGAAATCGGAATGCTCACTGACATTTCCCCTATCTGAAAGTCTGATAAACGCCGGAAAAATGACTAAGTCCAAAAAAAAAAAATTTTCAACATTTTTCAATTTTACCCCCGTGGGATATATATTCTACCCACACACATTTGGAACTCTCCTGGGGTACCCTCACACATATTATTCCCTCATTTAGTGGATATTTTCACAAAAAAGTGAAACTTTCAAAAATCCAGAAAATTGGCTGAAAACGACTAAATATCAAGGACTCATTGGGTGAATCGCTCTGGAACTGAAATCGGAATGCTCACTGACATTTCCCCTATCTGAAACTCTGATGAACGCCGGAAAAATGACTAAGTCCCAAAAAATTTTTTTTAAACTTTTTTCTATTTACCCCCGTGGGATATATATTCTACCCACACACATTTGGAACTCTCCTGGGGTACCCTCACACATATTATTCCCTCATTTAGTGGATATTTTCACAAAAAAGTGAAACTTTCAAAAATCCAGAAAATTGGCTGAAAACGACTAAATATCAAGGACTCATTGGGCGAATCGCTCTGGAACTGAAATCGGAATGCTCACTGACATTTCCCCTATCTGAAAGTCTGATAAACGCCGGAAAAATGACTAAGTCCCAAAAAATTTTTTTTACAACTTTTTTCAATTTACCCCCATGGGATATATATTCTACCCACACACATTTGGAACTCTCCTGTGGTACCCTCACACATATTATTCCCTCATCTAGTGGATATTTTCACAAAAAAGTGAAATTTTCAAAAATCCAGAAAATTGGCTGAAAACGACTAAATATCAAGGACTCATTGGGCGAATCGCTCTGGAACTGAAATCAGAATGCTCACTGACATTTCCCCTATCTGAAAGTCTGATAAACGCCGGAAAAATGACTAAGTCCAAAAAAAAAATTTTTTTCAACTTTTTTCAATTTTACCCCCGTGGGATATATATTCTACCAACACACATTTGGAACTCTCCTGGGGTACCCTCACACATATTATTCCCTCATTTAGTGGATATTTTCACAAAAAAGTGAAATTTTCAAAAATCCAGAAAATTGGCTGAAAACGACTAAATATCAAGGACTCATTGGGTGAATCGCTCTGTAACTGAAATCAGAACGCTCACTGACATTTCCCCTATCTGAAAGTCTGATAAACGCCGGAAAAATGACTAAGTCCAAAAAAAAATTTTTTTAAACTTTTTTCAATTTTAGCCCCGTGGGATATATATTCTACCCACACACATTTGGAACTCTCCTGGGGTACCCTCACACATATTATTCCCTCATTTAGTAGATATTTTCACAAAATAGTGAAACTTTCAAAAATCCAGAAAATTGACTGAAAACGACTAAATATCAAGGACTCATTGGGCGAATCGCTCTGGAACTGAAATCAGAACGCTCACTGACATTTCCCCTATCTGAAAGTCTGATAAACGCCGGAAAAATGACTAAGTCCAAAAAAATTTTTTTTACAACTTTTTTCAATTTACCCCCGTGGGATATATATTCTACCCACACACATTTGGAACTCTCCTGTGGTACCCTCACACATATTATTCCCTCATTTAGTGGATATTTTCACAAAAAAGTGAAATTTTCAAAAATCCAGAAAATTGGCTGAAAACGACTAAATATCAAGGACTCATTGGGCGAATCGCTCTGTAACTGAAATCAGAACGCTCACTGACATTTCCCCTATCTGAAAGTCTGATAAACGCCGGAAAAATGACTAAGTCCAAAAAAAAATTTTTTTAAACTTTTTTCAATTTTAGCCCCGTGGGATATATATT
The DNA here is from genome assembly GCF_046119375.1 of Phyllobates terribilis. Taxonomy (NCBI): domain Eukaryota; kingdom Metazoa; phylum Chordata; class Amphibia; order Anura; family Dendrobatidae; genus Phyllobates; species Phyllobates terribilis. Next base: position 364,524,207 of record NW_027362764.1, on the reverse strand, counting down.
CTACCCACACACATTTGGAACTCTCCTGGGGTACCCTCACACATATTATTCCCTCATTTAGTAGATATTTTCACAAAAAAGTGAAACTTTCAAAAATCCAGAAAATTGACTGAAAACGACTAAATATCAAGGACTCATTGGGCGAATCGCTCTGGAACTGAAATCAGAACGCTCACTGACATTTCCCCTATCTGAAAGTCTGATAAACGCCGGAAAAATGACTAAGTCCAAAAAAATTTTTTTTAAAACTTTTTTCAATTTACCCCCATGGGATATATATTCTACCCACACACATTTGGAACTCTCCTGTGGTACCCTCACACATATTATTCCCTCATCTAGTGGATATTTTCACAAAAAAGTGAAATTTTCAAAAATCCAGAAAATTGGCTGAAAACGACTAAATATCAAGGACTCATTGGGCGAATCGCTCTGGAACTGAAATCAGAATGCTCACTGACATTTCCCCTATCTGAAAGTCTGATAAACGTCGGAAAAATGACTGAGTCCAAAAAAAAATTTTTTAAAACTTTTTTCAATTTACCCCCATGGGATATATATTCTACCCACACACATTTGGAACTCTCCTGGGGTACCCTCACACATATTATTCCCTCATTTAGTGGATATTTTCACAAAAAAGTGAAACTTTCAAAAATCCAGAAAATTGGCTGAAAACGACTAAATATCAAGGACTCATTGGGCGAATCGCTCTGGAACTGAAATTGGTATGCTCACTGACATTTCCCCTATCTGAAAGTCTGATAAACGCCGGAAAAATGACTAAGTCCAAAAAAATTTTTTTTAAAACTTTTTTCAATTTACCCCCATGGGATATATATTCTACCCACACACATTTGGAACTCTCCTGTGGTACCCTCACACATATTATTCCCTCATCTAGTGGATATTTTCACAAAAAAGTGAAATTTTCAAAAATCCAGAAAATTGGCTGAAAACGACTAAATATCAAGGACTCATTGGGCGAATCGCTCTGGAACTGAAATCAGAATGCTCACTGACATTTCCCCTATCTGAAAGTCTGATAAACGCCGGAAAAATGACTAAGTCCAAAAAAAAAAAATTTTCAACTTTTTTCAATTTTACCCCCGTGGGATATATATTCTACCCACACACATTTGGAACTCTCCTGGGGTACCCTCACACATATTATTCCCTCATTTAGTGTATATTTTCACAAAAAAGTGAAACTTACAAAAATCCAGAAAATTGGCTGAAAACGACTAAATATCAAGGACTCATTGGGAGAATCGCTCTGGAACTGAAATCGGAATGCTCACTGACATTTCCCCTATCTGAAAGTTTGATGAACGCCGGAAAAATGACTAAGTCCAACAAAAATTTTTTTTAAACTTTTTTCAATTTACCCCCGTGGGATATATATTCTACCCACACACATTTGGAACTCTCCTGTGGTACCCTCACACATATTATTCCCTCATTTAGTGGATATTTTCAAAAAAAAGTGAAATTTTCAAAAATCCAGAAAATTGGCTGAAAACGACTAAATATCAAGGACTCATTGGGCGAATTGCTCTGGAACTGAAATCGGAACGCTCACTGACATTTCCCCTATCTGAAAGTCTGATAAACGCCGGAAAAATGACTAAGTCCAAAAAAATTTTCTTAAAACTTTTTTCAATTTACCCCCGTGGGATATATATTCTACCCACACACATTTGGAACTCTCCTGTGGTACCCTCACACATATTATTCCCTCATTTAGTGGATATTTTCAAAAAAAGTGAAATTTTCAAAAATCCAGAAAATTGGCTGAAAACGACTAAATATCAAGGACTCATTGGGCGAATCGCTCTGTAACTGAAATCAGAACGCTCACTGACATTTCCCCTATCTGAAAGTCTGATAAACGCCGGAAAAATGACTAAGTCCAAAAAAAAATTTTTTTAAACTTTTTTCAATTTTAGCCCCGTGGGATATATATTCTACCCACACACATTTGGAACTCTCCTGGGGTACCCTCACACATATTATTCCCTCATTTAGTAGATATTTTCACAAAATAGTGAAACTTTCAAAAATCCAGAAAATTGACTGAAAACGACTAAATATCAAGGACTCATTGGGCGAATCGCTCTGGAACTGAAATCAGAACGCTCACTGACATTTCCCCTATCTGAAAGTCTGATAAACGTCGGAAAAATGACAGTCCAAAAAAAAATTTTTTTTTACTTTTTTCAATTTTACCCCCGTGGGATATATATTCTACCCTAACACATTTGGAACTCTCCTGGGGTACCCTCACACATATTATTCCCTCATTTAGTGGATATTTTCACAAAAAAGTGAAATTTTCAAAAATCCAGAAAATTGGCTGAAAACGACTAAATATCAAGGACTCATTGGGCGAATCGCTCTCGAACTGAAATCGGAATGCTCACTGACATTTCCCCTATCTGAAAGTCTGATAAACGCCGGAAAAATGACTAAGTCCAAAAAAAAAAATTTTTCAACATTTTTCAATTTTACCCCCGTGGGATATATATTCTACCCACACACATTTGGAACTCTCCTGGGGTACCCTCACACATATTATTCCCTCATTTAGTGGATATTTTCACAAAAAAGTGAAATTTTCAAAAATCCAGAAAATTGGCTGAAAACGACTAAATATCAAGGACTCATTGGGCGAATTGCTCTGGAACTGAAATCGGAACGCTCACTGACATTTCCCCTATCTGAAAGTCTGATAAACGCCGGAAAAATGACTAAGTCCAAAAAAATTTTCTTAAAACTTTTTTCAATTTACCCCCGTGGGATATATATTCTACCCACACACATTTGGAACACTCCTGTGGTACCCTCACACATATTATTCCCTCATTTAGTGGATATTTTCACAAAAAAGTGAAATTTTCAAAAATCCAGAAAATTGGCTGAAAACGACCAAATATCAAGGACTCATTGGGCGAATTGCTCTCGAACTGAAATCGGAACGCTCACTGCCATTTCCTGTATCTGAAAGTCTGATAAACGTCGGAAAAATGACAGTCCAAAAAAAAATTTTTTTTTACTTTTTTCAATTTTACCCCCGTGGGATATATATTCTACCCACACACATTTGGAACTCTCCTGTGGTACCCTCACACATATTATTCCCTCATTTAGTGGATATTTTCACAAAAAAGTGAAATTTTCAAAAATCCAGAAAATTGGCTGAAAACGACCAAATATCAAGGACTCATTGGGCGAATTGCTCTCGAGCTGAAATCGGAATGCTCACTGCCATTTCCTGTATCTGAAAGTCTGATAAACGTCGGAAAAATGACTAAGTCCAAAAAAATTTTTTTTTTACTTTTTTCAATTTTACCCCCGTGGGATATATATTCTACCCACACACATTTGGAACTCTCCTGTGGTACCCTCACACATATTATTCCCTCATTTAGTGGATATTTTCAAAAAAAGTGAAATTTTCAAAAATCCAGAAAATTGGCTGAAAACGACTAAATATCAAGGACTCATTGGGCGAATCGCTCTGTAACTGAAATCAGAACGCTCACTGACATTTCCCCTATCTGAAAGTCTGATAAACGCCGGAAAAATGACTAAGTCCAAAAAAAAATTTTTTTAAACTTTTTTCAATTTTAGCCCCGTGGGATATATATTCTACCCACACACATTTGGAACTCTCCTGGGGTACCCTCACACATATTATTCCCTCATTTAGTAGATATTTTCACAAAATAGTGAAACTTTCAAAAATCCAGAAAATTGACTGAAAACGACTAAATATCAAGGACTCATTGGGCGAATCGCTCTGGAACTGAAATCAGAACGCTCACTGACATTTCCCCTATCTGAAAGTCTGATAAACGCCGGAAAAATGACTAAGTCCAAAAAAATTTTTTTTACAACTTTTTTCAATTTACCCTCGTGGGATATATATTCTACCCACACACATTTGGAACTCTCCTGTGGTACCCTCACACATATTATTCCCTCATTTAGTGGATATTTTCACAAAAAAGTGAAATTTTCAAAAATCCAGAAAATTGGCTGAAAACGACTAAATATCAAGGACTCATTGGGCGAATTGCTCTGGAACTGAAATCGGAACGCTCACTGACATTTCCCCTATCTGAAAGTCTGATAAACGCCGGAAAAATGACTAAGTCCAAAAAAATTTTCTTAAAACTTTTTTCAATTTACCCCCGTGGGATATATATTCTACCCACACACATTTGGAACTCTCCTGTGGTACCCTCACACATATTATTCCCTCATTTAGTGGATATTTTCACAAAAAAGTGAAATTTTCAAAAATCCAGAAAATTGGCTGAAAACGACCAAATATCAAGGACTCATTGGGCGAATTGCTCTCGAACTGAAATCGGAACGCTCACTGCCATTTCCTGTATCTGAAAGTCTGATAAACGTCGGAAAAATGACAGTCCAAAAAAAATTTTTTTTTTACTTTTTTCAATTTTACCCCCGTGGGATATATATTCTACCCTAACACATTTGGAACTCTCCTGGGGTACCCTCACACATATTATTCCCTCATTTAGTGGATATTTTCACAAAAAAGTGAAATTTTCAAAAATCCAGAAAATTGGCTGAAAACGACTAAATATCAAGGACTCATTGGGCGAATCGCTCTGGAACTGAAATCGGAATGCTCACTGACATTTCCCCTATCTGAAAGTCTGATAAACGCCGGAAAAATGACTAAGTCCAAAAAAAAAAATTTTTCAACATTTTTCAATTTTACCCCCGTGGGATATATATTCTACCCACACACATTTGGAACTCTCCTGGGGTACCCTCACACATATTATTCCCTCATTTAGTGGATATTTTCACAAAAAAGTGAAACTTTCAAAAATCCAGAAAATTGGCTGAAAGCGACTAAATATCAAGGACTCATTGGGTGAATCGCTCTGGAACTGAAATCGGAATGCTCACTGACATTTCCCCTATCTGAAACTCTGATGAACGCCGGAAAAATGACTAAGTCCCAAAAAATTTTTTTTTAAACTTTTTTCTATTTACCCCCGTGGGATATATATTCTACCCACACACATTTGGAACTCTCCTGGGGTACCCTCACACATATTATTCCCTCATTTAGTGGATATTTTCACAAAAAAGTGAAACTTTCAAAAATCCAGAAAATTGGCTGAAAACGACTAAATATCAAGGACTCATTGGGCGAATCGCTCTGTAACTGAAATCAGAACGCTCACTGACATTTCCCCTATCTGAAAGTCTGATAAACGCCGGAAAAATGACTAAGTCCAAAAAAAATTTTTTTTAAACTTTTTTCAATTTTACCCCCGTGGGATATATATTCTACCCACACACATTTGGAACTCTCCTGTGGTACCCTCACACATATTATTCCCTCATTTAGTGGATATTTTCACAAAAAAGTGAAATTTTCAAAAATCCAGAAAATTGGCTGAAAACGAATAAATATCAAGGACTCATTGGGCGAATTGCTCTGGAACTGAAATCGGAACGCTCACTGACATTTCCCCTATCTGAAAGTCTGATAAACGCCGGAAAAATGACTAAGTCCAAAAAAATTTTCTTAAAACTTTTTTCAATTTACCCCCGTGGGATATATATTCTACCCACACACATTTGGAACACTCCTGTGGTACCCTCACACATATTATTCCCTCATTTAGTGGATATTTTCACAAAAAAGTGAAATTTTCAAAAATCCAGAAAATTGGCTGAAAACGACCAAATATCAAGGACTCATTGGGCGAATTGCTCTCGAACTGAAATCGGAACGCTCACTGCCATTTCCTGTATCTGAAAGTCTGATAAACGTCGGAAAAATGACTAAGTCCAAAAAAATTTTTTTTTTACTTTTTTCAATTTTACCCCCGTGGGATATATATTCTACCCACACACATTTGGAACTCTCCTGTGGTACCCTCACACATATTATTCCCTCATTTAGTGGATATTTTCAAAAAAAGTGAAATTTTCAAAAATCCAGAAAATTGGCTGAAAACGACTAAATATCAAGGACTCATTGGGCGAATCGCTCTGTAACTGAAATCAGAACGCTCACTGACATTTCCCCTATCTGAAAGTCTGATAAACGCCGGAAAAATGACTAAGTCCAAAAAAAAATTTTTTTAAACTTTTTTCAATTTTAGCCCCGTGGGATATATATTCTACCCACACACATTTGGAACTCTCCTGGGGTACCCTCACACATATTATTCCCTCATTTAGTAGATATTTTCACAAAATAGTGAAACTTTCAAAAATCCAGAAAATTGACTGAAAACGACTAAATATCAAGGACTCATTGGGCGAATCGCTCTGGAACTGAAATCAGAACGCTCACTGACATTTCCCCTATCTGAAAGTCTGATAAACGCCGGAAAAATGACTAAGTCCAAAAAAATTTTTTTTACAACTTTTTTCAATTTACCCTCGTGGGATATATATTCTACCCACACACATTTGGAACTCTCCTGTGGTACCCTCACACATATTATTCCCTCATTTAGTGGATATTTTCACAAAAAAGTGAAATTTTCAAAAATCCAGAAAATTGGCTGAAAACGACTAAATATCAAGGACTCATTGGGCGAATTGCTCTGGAACTGAAATCGGAACGCTCACTGACATTTCCCCTATCTGAAAGTCTGATAAACGCCGGAAAAATGACTAAGTCCAAAAAAATTTTCTTAAAACTTTTTTCAATTTACCCCCGTGGGATATATATTCTACCCACACACATTTGGAACTCTCCTGTGGTACCCTCACACATATTATTCCCTCATTTAGTGGATATTTTCACAAAAAAGTGAAATTTTCAAAAATCCAGAAAATTGGCTGAAAACGACCAAATGTCAAGGACTCATTGGGTGAATTGCTCTCGAACTGAAATCGGAACGCTCACTGCCATTTCCTGTATCTGAAAGTCTGATAAACGTCGGAAAAATGACAGTCCAAAAAAAAATTTTTTTTTACTTTTTTCAATTTTACCCCCGTGGGATATATATTCTACCCTAACACATTTGGAACTCTCCTGGGGTACCCTCACACATATTATTCCCTCATTTAGTGGATATTTTCACAAAAAAGTGAAATTTTCAAAAATCCAGAAAATTGGCTGAAAACGACTAAATATCAAGGACTCATTGGGCGAATCGCTCTGGAACTGAAATCGGAATGCTCACTGACATTTCCCCTATCTGAAAGTCTGATAAACGCCGGAAAAATGACTAAGTCCAAAAAAAAAAATTTTTCAACATTTTTCAATTTTACCCCCGTGGGATATATATTCTACCCACACACATTTGGAACTCTCCTGGGGTACCCTCACACATATTATTCCCTCATTTAGTGGATATTTTCACAAAAAAGTGAAACTTTCAAAAATCCAGAAAATTGGCTGAAAGCGACTAAATATCAAGGACTCATTGGCTAATCGCTCTGGAACTGAAATCGGAATGCTCACTGACATTTCCCCTATCTGAAACTCTGATGAACGCCGGAAAAATGACTAAGTCCCAAAAAAATTTTTTTAAACTTTTTTCTATTTACCCCCGTGGGATATATATTCTACCCACACACATTTGGAACTCTCCTGGGGTACCCTCAAACATATTATTCCCTCATTTAGTGGATATTTTCATAAAAAAGTGAAATTTTCAAAAATTCAGAAAATTGGCTGAAAACGACTAAATATCAAGGACTCATTGGGCGAATTGCTCTGGAACAGAAATCAGAACGCTCACTGACATTTCCCCTATCTGAAAGTCTGATAAACGCCGGAAAAATGACTAAGTCCAAAAAAAAAAATTTTTTCAACTTTTTTCAATTTTACCCCTGTGGGATATATATTCTACCCACACACATTTGGAACTCTCCTGGGGTACCCTCACACATATTATTCCCTCATTTAGTGGATATTTTCACAAAAAAGTGAAACTTTCAAAAATCCAGAAAATTGGCTGAAAACGACTAAATATCAAGGACTCATTGGGCGAATCGCTCTGTAACTGAAATCAGAACGCTCACTGACATTTCCCCTATCTGAAAGTCTGATAAACGCCGGAAAAATGACTAAGTCCAAAAAAAATTTTTTTTAAACTTTTTTCAATTTTAGCCCCGTGGGATATATATTCCACACACATTTGGAACTCTCCTGGGGTACCCTCACACATATTATTCCCTCATTTAGTAGATATTTTCACAAAAAAGTGAAACTTTCAAAAATCCAGAAAATTGACTGAAAACGACTAAATATCAAGGACTCATTGGGCGAATCGCTCTGGAACTGAAATCAGAACGCTCACTGACATTTCCCCTATCTGAAAGTCTGATAAACGCCGGAAAAATGACTAAGTCCAAAAAAATTTTTTTTACAACTTTTTTCAATTTACCCCCGTGGGATATATATTCTACCCACACACATTTGGAACTCTCCTGTGGTACCCTCACACATATTATTCCCTCATTTAGTGGATATTTTCACAAAAAAGTGAAATTTTCAAAAATCCAGAAAATTGGCTGAAAACGACTAAATATCAAGGACTCATTGGGCGAATTGCTCTGGAACTGAAATCGGAACGCTCACTGACATTTCACCTATCTGAAAGTCTGATAAACGCCGGAAAAATGACTAAGTCCAAAAAAATTTTCTTAAAACTTTTTTCAATTTACCCCCGTGGGATATATATTCTACCCACACACATTTGGAACTCTCCTGTGGTACCCTCACACATATTATTCCCTCATTTAGTGGATATTTTCACAAAAAAGTGAAATTTTCAAAAATCCAGAAAATTGGCTGAAAACGACTAAATATCAAGGACTCATTGGGCGAATTGCTCTCAAACTGAAATCGGAAGGCTCACTGCCATTTCCTGTATCTGAAAGTCTGATAAACGTCGGAAAAATGACTAAGTCCAAAAAAAAATTTTTTTTAACTTTTTTCAATTTTACCCCCGTGGGATATATATTCTACCCTAACACATTTAGAACTCTCCTGGGGTACCCTCACACATATTATTCCCTCATTTAGTGGATATTTTCACAAAAAAGTGAAATTTTCAAAAATCCAGAAAATTGGCTGAAAACGACTAAATATCAAGGACTCATTGGGCGAATCGCTCTGGAACTGAAATCGGAATGCTCACTGACATTTCCCCTATCTGAAAGTCTGATAAACGCCGGAAAAATGACTAAGTCCAAAAAAAAAAATTTTTCAACATTTTTCAATTTTACCCCCGTGGGATATATATTCTACCCACACACATTTGGAACTCTCCTGGGGTACCCTCACACATATTATTCCCTCATTTAGTGGATATTTTCACAAAAAAGTGAAACTTTCAAAAATCCAGAAAATTGGCTGAAAGCGACTAAATATCAAGGACTCATTGGCTAATCGCTCTGGAACTGAAATCGGAATGCTCACTGACATTTCCCCTATCTGAAACTCTGATGAACGCCGGAAAAATGACTAAGTCCCAAAAAATTTTTTTTAAACTTTTTTCTATTTACCCCCGTGGGATATATATTCTACCCACACACATTTGGAACTCTCCTGGGGTACCCTCAAACATATTATTCCCTCATTTAGTGGATATTTTCATAAAAAAGTGAAATTTTCAAAAATTCAGAAAATTGGCTGAAAACGACTAAATATCAAGGACTCATTGGGCGAATTGCTCTGGAACAGAAATCAGAACGCTCACTGACATTTCCCCTATCTGAAAGTCTGATAAACGCCGGAAAAATGACTAAGTCCAAAAAAAAAAATTTTTTCAACTTTTTTCAATTTTACCCCTGTGGGATATATATTCTACCCACACACATTTGGAACTCTCCTGGGGTACCCTCACACATATTATTCCCTCATTTAGTGGATATTTTCACAAAAAAGTGAAACTTTCAAAAATCCAGAAAATTGGCTGAAAACGACTAAATATCAAGGACTCATTGGGCGAATCGCTCTGTAACTGAAATCAGAACGCTCACTGACATTTCCCCTATCTGAAAGTCTGATAAACGCCGGAAAAATGACTAAGTCCAAAAAAAATTTTTTTTAAACTTTTTTCAATTTTAGCCCCGTGGGATATATATTCCACACACATTTGGAACTCTCCTGGGGTACCCTCACACATATTATTCCCTCATTTAGTAGATATTTTCACAAAAAAGTGAAACTTTCAAAAATCCAGAAAATTGACTGAAAACGACTAAATATCAAGGACTCATTGGGCGAATCGCTCTGGAACTGAAATCAGAACGCTCACTGACATTTCCCCTATCTGAAAGTCTGATAAACGCCGGAAAAATGACTAAGTCCAAAAAAATTTTTTTTACAACTTTTTTCAATTTACCCCCGTGGGATATATATTCTACCCACACACATTTGGAACTCTCCTGTGGTACCCTCACACATATTATTCCCTCATTTAGTGGATATTTTCACAAAAAAGTGAAATTTTCAAAAATCCAGAAAATTGGCTGAAAACGACTAAATATCAAGGACTCATTGGGCGAATTGCTCTGGAACTGAAATCGGAACGCTCACTGACATTTCACCTATCTGAAAGTCTGATAAACGCCGGAAAAATGACTAAGTCCAAAAAAATTTTCTTAAAACTTTTTTCAATTTACCCCCGTGGGATATATATTCTACCCACACACATTTGGAACTCTCCTGTGGTACCCTCACACATATTATTCCCTCATTTAGTGGATATTTTCACAAAAAAGTGAAATTTTCAAAAATCCAGAAAATTGGCTGAAAACGACTAAATATCAAGGACTCATTGGGCGAATTGCTCTCAAACTGAAATCGGAAGGCTCACTGCCATTTCCTGTATCTGAAAGTCTGATAAACGTCGGAAAAATGACTAAGTCCAAAAAAAAATTTTTTTTAACTTTTTTCAATTTTACCCCCGTGGGATATATATTCTACCCTAACACATTTAGAACTCTCCTGGGGTACCCTCACACATATTATTCCCTCATTTAGTGGATATTTTCACAAAAAAGTGAAAATTTCAAAAATCCAGAAAATTGGCTGAAAACGACTAAATATCAAGGACTCATTGGGCGAATTGCTCTGGAGCAGAAATCAGAACGCTCACTGCCATTTCCTCTATCTGAAAGTCTGATAAACGTCGGAAAAATGACTAAGTCCAAAAAAAAATTTTTTTTAACTTTTTTCAATTTTACCCCCGTGGGATATATATTCTACCCTAACACATTTGGAACTCTCCTGGGGTACCCTCACACATATTATTCCCTCATTTAGTGGATATTTTCACAAAAAAGTGAAATTTTCAAAAATCCAGAAAATTGGCTGAAAACGACTAAATATCAAGGACTCATTGGGCGAATCGCTCTGGAACTGAAATCGGAATGCTCACTGACATTTGCCCTATCTGAAAGTCTGATAAACGCCGGAAAAATGACTAAGTCCAAAAAAAATTTTTTTTTAACTTTTTTCAATTTTACCCCCGTGGGATATATATTCTACCCACACACATTTGGAACTCTCCTGTGTTACCCTCACACATATTATTCCCTCATTTAGTGGATATTTTCATAAAAAAGAGAAATTTTCAAAAATCCAGAAAATTGGCTGAAAACGACTAAATATCAAGGACTCATTGGGCGAATCACTCTGTAACTGAAATCAGAATGCTCACTGACATTTCCCCTATCTGAAAGTCTGATAAACGCCGGAAAAATGACTAAGTCCAAAAAATTTTTTTTTTCAACTTTTTTCAATTTTAGCCCCGTGGGATATATATTCTACCCACACACATTTGGAACTCTAATGTGGTACCCTCACACATATTATTCCCTCATTTAGTGGATATTTTCATAAAAAAGTGAAATTTTCAAAAATCCAGAAAATTGGCTGAAAACGACTAAATATTAAGGACTCATTGGGCGAATTGCTCTGGAACAGAAATCAGAACGCTCACTGCCATTTCTCCTATCTGAAAGTATGATAAACGCCGGAAAAATAACTAAGTCCAAAAAATTTTTTTTAAAACTTTTTTCAATTTACCCCCGTGGGATATATATTCTACCCACACACATTTGGAACTCTCCTGTGGTACCCTCACACATATTATTCCCTCATTTAGTGGATATTTTCACAAAAAAGTGAAATTTTTAAAAATCCAGAAAATTGGCTGAAAACGACTAAATATCCAGGACTCATTGGGCGAATCGCTATGGAACTGAAATCGGAATGCTCACTGACATTTCCCCTATCTGAAAGTCTGATAAACACCGGAAAAATGACTAAGTCCCAAAAAAATTTTTTTTAAACTTTTTTCAATTTACCCCCGTTGGATATATATTCTACCCACACACATTTGGAACTCTCCTGGGGTAACCTCACACATATTATTCCCTCATTTAGTGGATATTTTCACAAAAAAGTGAAACTTTCAAAAATCCAGAAAATTGGCTGAAAACGACTAAATATCAAGGACTCATTGGGCGAATCGCTCTGGAACTGAAATCCGAACGCTCACTGACATTTCCCCTATCTGAAAGTCTGATAAACGCCGGAAAAATGACTAAGTCAAAAAAAAAAAAATTTCAAATTTTTTCAATTTTACCCCCGTGGGATATATATTCTACCCACACACATTTGGAACTCTCCTGGGGTACCCTCACACATATTATTCCCTCATTTAGTGGATATTTTCACAAAAAAGTGACATTTTCAAAAATCCAGAAAATTGGCTGAAAACAACTAAATATCAAGGACTCATTGGGCGAATCGCTCTGGAACTGAAATCGGAATGCTCACTGACATTTCCCCTATCTGAAAGGATGATGAACGCCGGAAAAATGACTAAGTCCAAAAAAAAATTTTTTAAAACTTTTTTCAATTTACCCCCGTGGGATATATATTCTACCCAAACACATTTGGAACTCTCCTGTGGTACCCTCACACATATTATTCCCTCATTTAGTGGATATTTTCAAAAAAAGTGAAATTTTCAAAAATCCAGAAAATTGGCTGAAAACGACTAAATATCAAGGACTCATTGGGCGAATCGCTCTGTAACTGAAATCAGAACGCTCACTGACATTTCCCCTCTCTGAAAGTCTGATAAACGCCGGAAAAATGACTAAGTCCAAAAAAATTTTTTTTACAACTTTTTTCAATTTACCCCCGTGGGATATATATTCTACCCACACACATTTGGAACTCTCCTGGGGTACCCTCACACATATTATTCCCTCATTTAGTAGATATTTTCACAAAAAAGTGAAACTTTCAAAAATCCAGAAAATTGACTGAAAACGACTAAATATCAAGGACTCATTGGGCGAATCGCTCTGGAACTGAAATCGGAACGCTCACTGACATTTCCCCTATCTGAAAGTCTGATAAACGCCGGAAAAATGACTAAGTCCAAAAAAATTTTCTTAAAACTTTTTTCAATTTACCCCCGTGGGATATATATTCTACCCACACACATTTGGAACTCTCCTGTGGTACCCTCACACATATTATTCCCTCATTTAGTGGATATTTTCACAAAAAAGTGAAGTTTTCAAAAATCCAGAAAATTGGCTGAAAACGACTAAATATCAAGGACTCATTGGGCGAATTGCTCTCGAACTGAAATCGGAACGCTCACTGCCATTTCCTGTATCTGAAAGTCTGATAAACGTCGGAAAAATGACTAAGTCCAAAAAAAAAATTTTTTTAACTTTTTTCAATTTTACCCCCGTGGGATATATATTCTACCCTAACACATTTGGAACTCTCCTGGGGTACCCTCACACATATTATTCCCTCATTTAGTGGATATTTTCACAAAAAAGTGAAATTTTCAAAAATCCAGAAAATTGGCTGAAAACGTCTAAATATCAAGGACTCATTGGGCGAATTGCTCTGGAACTGAAATCGGAATGCTCACTGACATTTGCCCTATCTGAAAGTCTGATAAACGCCGGAAAAATGACTAAGTCCAAAAAAATTTTTTTAAAACTTTTTTCAATTTACCCCCGTGGGATATATATTCTACCCACACACATTTGGAACTCTCCTGTGGTACCCTCACACATATTATTCCCTCATTTAGTGGATATTTTCACAAAAAAGTGAAATTTTCAAAAATCCAGAAAATTGGCTGAAAACGACTAAATATCAAGGACTCATTGGGCGAATTGCTCTCGAACTGAAATCGGAACGCTCACTGCCATTTCCTGTATCTGAAAGTCTGATAAACGTCGGAAAAATGACTTAGTCCACAAAAAAATTTTTTTTAACTTTTTTCAATTTTACCCCCGTGGGATATATATTCTACCCTAACACATTTGGAACTCTCCTGGGGTACCCTCACACATATTATTCCCTCATTTAGTGGATATTTTCACAAAAAAGTGAAATTTTCAAAAATCCAGAAAATTGGCTGAAAACGACTAAATATCAAGGACTCATTGGGCGAATCGCTCTGGAACTGAAATCGGAATGCTCACTGACATTTCCCCTATCTGAAAGTCTGATAAACGCCGGAAAAATGACTAAGTCCAAAAAAATTTTTTTAAAAACTTTTTTCAATTTACCCCCGTGGGATATATATTCTACCCACACACATTTGGAACTCTCCTGTGGTACCCTCACACATATTATTCCCTCATTTAGTGGATATTTTCACAAAAAAGTGAAATTTTCAAAAATCCAGAAAATTGGCTGAAAACGTCTAAATATCAAGGACTCATTGGGCGAATTGCTCTGGAACTGAAATCGCAACGCTCACTGACATTTCCACTATCTGAAAGTCTGATAAACGCCGGAAAAATGACTAAGTCCAAAAAAATTTTTTTAAAACTTTTTTCAATTTACCCCCGTGGGATATATATTCTACCCACACACATTTGGAACTCTCCTGTGGTACCCTCACACATATTATTCCCTCATTTAGTGGATATTTTCACAAAAAAGTGAAATTTTCAAAAATCCAGAAAATTGGCTGAAAACGACTAAATATCAAGGACTCATTGGGCGAATTGCTCTGGAGCAGAAATCAGAACGCTCACTGCCATTTCCTCTATCTGAAAGTCTGATAAACGTCGGAAAAATGACTAAGTCCAAAAAAAAAATTTTTTTAACTTTTTTCAATTTTACCCCCGTGGGATATATATTCTACCCACACACATTTGGAACTCTCCTGTGGTACCCTCACACATATTATTCCCTCATTTAGTGGATATTTTCACAAAAAAGTGAAATTTTCAAAAATCCAGAAAATTGGCTGAAAACGACTAAATATCAAGGACTCATTGGGCGAATTGCTCTCGAACTGAAATCGGAACGCTCACTGCCATTTCCTGTATCTGAAAGTCTGATAAACGTCAGAAAAATGACTTAGTCCAAAAAAATTTTTTTTTTAACTTTTTTCAATTTTACCCCCGTGGGATATATATTCTACCCTAACACATTTGGAACTCTCCTGGGGTACCCTCACACATATTATTCCCTCATTTAGTGGATATTTTCACAAAAAAGTGAAATTTTCAAAAATCCAGAAAATTGGCTGAAAACGTCTAAATATCAAGGACTCATTGGGCGAATTGCTCTGGAACTGAAATCGCAACGCTCACTGACATTTCCACTATCTGAAAGTCTGATAAACGCCGGAAAAATGACTAAGTCCAAAAAAATTTTTTTCAAACTTTTTTCAATTTACCCCCGTGGGATATATATTCTACCCACACACATTTGGAACTCTCCTGTGGTACCCTCACACATATTATTCCCTCATTTAGTGGATATTTTCACAAAAAAGTGAAATTTTCAAAAATCCAGAAAATTGGCTGAAAACGACTAAATATCAAGGACTCATTGGGCGAATTGCTCTCGATCTGAAATCGGAACGCTCACTGCCATTTCCTGTATCTGAAAGTCTGATAAACGTCGGAAAAATGACTTAGTCCAAAAAAAAATTTTTTTTAACTTTTTTCAATTTTACCCCCGTGGGATATATATTCTACCCTAACACATTTGGAACTCTCCTGGGGTACCCTCACACATATTATTCCCTCATTTAGTGGATATTTTCACAAAAAAGTGAAATTTTCAAAAATCCAGAAAATTGGCTGAAAACGTCTAAATATCAAGGACTCATTGGGCGAATTGCTCTGGAACTGAAATCGCAACGCTCACTGACATTTCCACTATCTGAAAGTCTGATAAACGCCGGAAAAATGACTAAGTCCAAAAAAATTTTTTTTCAACTTTTTTCAATTTTATCCCCGTGGGATATATATTCTACCCACACACATTTGGAACTCTCCTGTGGTACCCTCACACATATTATTCCCTCATTTAGTGGATATTTTCACAAATAAGTGAAATTTTCAAAAATCCAGAAAATTGGCTGAAAACGACTAAATATCAAGGACTCATTGGGCGAATTGCTCTGGAACTGAAATCGGAACGCTCACTGACATTTCCCCTATCTGAAAGTCTGATAAACGTCGGAAAAATGACTAAGTCCAAAAAAAATTTTTTTTTAACTTTTTTCAATTTTACCCCCGTGGGATATATATTCTACCCACACACATTTGGAACTCTCCTGGGGTACCCTCACACATATTATTCCCTCATTTAGTGGATATTTTCACAAAAAAGTGAAACTTTCAAAAATCCAGAAAATTGGCTGAAAACGACTAAATATCAAGGACTCATTGGGCGAATCGCTCTGGAACTGAAATTGGTATGCTCACTGACATTTCCCCTATCTGAAAGTCTGATAAACGGCGGAAAAATGACTAAGTCCAAAAAAATTTTTTTTAAAACTTTTTTCAATTTACCCCCATGGGATATATATTCTACCCACACACATTTGGAACTCTCCTGTGGTACCCTCACACATATTATTCCCTCATTTAGTGGATATTTTCACAAAAAAAGTGAAACTTTCAAAAATCCAGAAAATTGGCTGAAAACGACTAAATATCAAGGACTCATTGGGCGAATCGCTCTGTAACTGAAATCAGAACGCTCAATGACATTTCCCCTATCTGAAAGTCTAATAAATGCCGGAAAAATGACTAAGTCCAAAAAAAATTTTTTTTCAACTTTTTTCAATTTTAGCCCCGTGGGATATATATTCTACCCACACACATTTGGAACTCTCCTGGGGTACCCTCACACATATTATTCCCTCATTTAGTAGATATTTTCACAAAAAAAGTGAAACTTTCAAAAATCCAGAAAATTGGCTGAAAACGACTAAATATCAAGGCCTCATTGGGCAAATTGCTCTGGAACTGAAATCGGAACGCTCACTGACATTTCCCCTATCTGAAAGTCTGATAAACGCCGGAAAAATGACTAAGTCTAAAAAAAAAAAATGTTCAACTTTTTTAATTTTACCCGGTGGGATATATATTCTACCCACACACATTTGTAACTCTCCTGGTGTACCCTCACACATATTATTCCCTCATTTAGTGGATATTTTCACAAAAAAGTGAAACTTTCAAAAATCCAGAAAATTGGCTGAAAACGACTAAATATCAAGGACTCATTGGGCGAATCGCTCTGGAACTGAAATCAGAACGCTCACTGACATTTCCCCTATCTGAAAGTCTGATAAACGCCGGAAAAATAACTAAGTCGAAAAAAAAAATTTTTCAACTTTTTTCAATTTTAGCCCCGTGGGATATATATTCTACCCACAAACATTTGGAACTCTCTTGTGGTACCTTCACACATATTATTCCCTCATTTAGTGGATATTTTCACAAAAAAGTGAAATTTTTAAAAATCCAGAAAATTGGCTGAAAACGACTAAATATCAAGGACTCATTGGGCGAATCGCTATGGAACTGAAATCGGAATGCTCACTGACATTTCCCCTATCTGAAAGTCTGATAAACACCGGAAAAATGACTAAGTCCAAAAAAAATTTTTTTTTAACTTTTTTCAATTTTACCCCCGTGGGATATATATTCTACCCACACACATTTGGAACTCTCCTGGGGTACCCTCACACATATTATTCCCTCATTTAGTGGATATTTTCACAAAAAAGTGAAACTTTCAAAAATCCAGAAAATTGGCTGAAAACGACTAAATATCAAGGACTCATTGGGCGAATCGCTCTGGAACTGAAATTGGTATGCTCACTGACATTTCCCCTATCTGAAAGTCTGATAAACGGCGGAAAAATGACTAAGTCCAAAAAAATTTTTTTTAAAACTTTTTTCAATTTACCCCCATGGGATATATATTCTACCCACACACATTTGGAACTCTCCTGTGGTACCCTCACACATATTATTCCCTCATTTAGTGGATATTTTCACAAAAAAAGTGAAACTTTCAAAAATCCAGAAAATTGGCTGAAAACGACTAAATATCAAGGACTCATTGGGCGAATCGCTCTGTAACTGAAATCAGAACGCTCAATGACATTTCCCCTATCTGAAAGTCTAATAAATGCCGGAAAAATGACTAAGTCCAAAAAAAATTTTTTTTCAACTTTTTTCAATTTTAGCCCCGTGGGATATATATTCTACCCACACACATTTGGAACTCTCCTGGGGTACCCTCACACATATTATTCCCTCATTTAGTAGATATTTTCACAAAAAAAAGTGAAACTTTCAAAAATCCAGAAAATTGGCTGAAAACGACTAAATATCAAGGCCTCATTGGGCAAATTGCTCTGGAACTGAAATCGGAACGCTCACTGACATTTCCCCTATCTGAAAGTCTGATAAACGCCGGAAAAATGACTAAGTCTAAAAAAAAAAAATGTTCAACTTTTTTAATTTTACCCGGTGGGATATATATTCTACCCACACACATTTGTAACTCTCCTGGTGTACCCTCACACATATTATTCCCTCATTTAGTGGATATTTTCACAAAAAAGTGAAACTTTCAAAAATCCAGAAAATTGGCTGAAAACGACTAAATATCAAGGACTCATTGGGCGAATCGCTCTGGAACTGAAATCCGAACGCTCACTGACATTTCCCCTATCTGAAAGTCTGATAAACGCCGGAAAAATGACTAAGTCAAAAAAAAAAATTTTTCAAATTTTTTCAATTTTACCCCCGTGGGATATATAGTCTACCCACACACATTTGGAACTCTCCTGGGGTAACCTCACACATATTATTCCCTCATTTAGTGGATATTTTCACAAAAAAGTGAAACTTTCAAAAATCCAGCAAATTGGCTGAAAACGACTAAATATCAAGGACTCATTGGGCGAATCGTTCTGGAATTGAAATTGGTATGCTCACTGACATTTCCCCTATCTGAAAGTCTGATAAACGCCGGAAAAATGCCTAAGTCCAAAAAAATTTTTTTTGCAACTTTTTTCAATTTTAGCCCCGTGGGATATATATTCTACCCAAACACATTTGGAACTCCCCTGTGGTACCCTCACACATATTATTCCCTCATTTAGTGGATATTTTCACAAAAAAGTGAAATTTTCAAAAATCCAGAAAATTGGCTGAAAACGACTAAATATCAAGGACTCATTGGGCGAATTGCTCTGTAACTGAAATCAGAATGCTCACTGACATTTCCCCTATCTGAAAGTTTTGATAAACGTCGGAAAAATGACTAATTCCAAAAAAAAAAATTTTCAACTTTTTTCAATTTTACCCCCGTGGGATATATATTCTACCCACACACATTTGGAACTCTCCTGGGGTAACCTCACACATATTATTCCCTCATTTAGTGGCTATTTTCACAAAAAAGTAAAAACTTTCAAAAATCCAGAAAATTGGCTGAAAACGACTAAATATCAAGGACTCATTGGGCGAATCGCTCTGGAACTGAAATCGGAATGCTCACTGACATTTCCCCTATCTGAAAGCCTGATAAACGCCGGAAAAATGACTAAGTCCCAAAAAATTTTTTTAAAATTTTTTTCAATTTAACCCCGTGGGATATATATTCTACCCACACACATTTGGAACTCCCCTGTGGTACCCTCACACATATTATTCCCTCATTTAGTGGATATTTTCACAAAAAAGTGAAACTTTCAAAAATCCAGAAAATTGGCTGAAAACGACTAAATATCAAGGACTCATTGGGCGAATCGCTCTGGAACTGAAATCAGAACGCTCACTGACATTTCCCCTATCTGAAAGTCTGATAAACGCCGGAAAAGTGACTAAGTCCAAAAAAAAAAATGTTCAAATTTTTTCAATTTTACCCCCGTGGGATATATATTCTACCCACACACATTTGGAACTCTCCTGTGGTACCCTCACACATATTATTCCCTCATTCAGTGGATATTTTCATAAAAAGTGAAATTTTCAAAAATCCAGAAAATTGGCTGAAAACGATTTAATATCAAGGACTCATTGGGCGAATCGCTCTGGAACTGAAATCGGAACGCTCACTGACATTTCCCCTATCTGAAAGTATGATGAACGCCGGAAAATTGACTAAGTCCAAAAAAATTTTTTTAAAAACTTTTTTCAATTTACCCCAGTGGGATATATATTCTACCCACACACATTTGGAACTCTCCTGTGGTACCCTCACACATATTATTCCCTCATTTAGTGGATATTTTCACAAAAAAGTGAAATTTTCAAAAATCCAGAAAATTGGCTGAAAACGACTAAATATCAAGCACTCATTGTGCAAATCGCTCTGTAACTGAAATCAGAACACTCACTGACATTTCCCCTATCTGAAAGTCTGATAAACGCCAGAAAAATGAATAAGTCCGAAAAAAAAATTTTTTTCAACTTTTTTCAATTTTACCCCCGTGGGATATATATTCTACCCACAAACATTTGGAACTCTCCTGGGGTACCCTCACACATATTATTCCCTCATATAGTGGATATTTTCACAAAACAGTGAAACTTTCAAAAATCCAGAAAATTGAGTGAAAACGATTAAATATCAAGGACTCATTGGGCGAATCGCTCTGGAACTGAAATCAGAACGCTCACTGACATTTCCCCTATCTGAAAGTCTGATAAACGCCGGAAAAATGACTAAGTCCAAAAAAAAAAAATTTTCAACTTTTTTCAATTTTACCCCCGTGGTATATATATTCTACCCACACACATTTGGAACTCTCCTGGGGTAACCTCACACATATTATTCCCTCATTTAGTGGATATTTTCATAAAAAAGTGAAATTTTCAAAAATCCAGAAAATTGGCTGAAAACGACTAAATATCAAGGACTCATTGGGCGAATCGCTCTGGAACTGAAAGTGGTATGCTCACTGACATTTCCCCTATCTGAAAGTCTGATAAACGCCGGAAAAATGACTAAGTCCAAAAAAAAATTTTTTAAAGCTTTTTTCAATTTACCCCCGTGGGATATATATTCTGCCCACACACATTTGGAACTCTCCTGGGGTACCCTCACACATATTATTCCCTCATTTAGTGGATATTTTCACAAAAAAGTGAAACTTTCAAAAATCCAGAAAATTGGCTGAAAACGACTAAATATCAAGGACTCAATGGGCGAATCTCTCTGGAACTGAAATCAGAACGCTCACTGACATTTCCTCTATCTGAAAGTCTGATAAACGCCGGAAAAATGACTAAGTCCAAAAAAAAAAAATTTTCAACTTTTTTCAATTTTACCCCCGTGGGATATATATTCTACCCACACACATTTGGAACTCTCCTGGGGTACCCTCACACATATTATTCCCTCATTTAATGGATATTTTCACAAAAAAGTGAAACTTTCAAAAATCCAGAAAATTGGCTGAAAACAACTAAATATCAAGGACTCATTGGGCGAATCGCTCTGGAAGTGAAATCAGAACGCTCACTGACATTTCCCCTATCTGAAAGTCTGATAAACGCCGGAAAAATGACTAAGTCGAAAAAAAAAAATTTTCAACTTTTTTCAATTTAACCCCCATGGGATATATATTCTACCCACACACATTTGGAACTCTCCTGGGGTAACCTCACACATATTATTCCCTCATTTAGTGGATATTTTCACAAAAAAGTGAAATTTTCAAAAATCCAGAAAATTGGCTGAAAACGACTAAATATCAAGGACTCATTGGGCGATTCGCTCTGGAACTGAAATCGGAATGCTCACTGACATTTCCCCTCTCTGAAAGTCTGATAAACGCCGTAAAAATGACTAAGTCCAAAAAAATATTTTTTAAAACTTTTTTCAATTTACCCCCGTGGGATATATATTCTACGTACACACATTTGGAACTCTCCTGTGGTACCCTCACACATATTATTCCTTCATTTAGTGGATATTTTCATAAAAAAGTGAAATTTTCAAAAATCCAGAAAATTGGCTGAAAACGACTAAATATCAAGGACTCATTGGGCGAATTGCTCTGTAACTGAAATTGGTATGCTCACTGACATTTCCCCTATCTGAAAGTCTGATAAACGCCGGAAAAATGACTAAGCCCAAAAAAACATTTTTTTAAACTTTTTTCAATTTTACCCCCGTGGGATATATATTCTACCCACACACATTTGGAACTCTCCTGTGGTACCCTCACACATCTTATTCCTTCATTTAGTGGATATTTTCATAAAAAAGTGAAATTTTCAAAAGTCCAGAAAATTGGCTGAAAACGGCTAAATATCAAGGACTCATTGGGCGAATTGCTCTGGAATTGAAATCGGAACGCTCACTGACATTTCCCCTATCTGAAAGTCTGATAAACGCCGGAAAAATGACTAAGTCCAAAAAAAAAAATTTTCAACTTTTTTCAATTTTACCCCCGTGGTATATATATTCTACCCACACACATTTGGAACTCTCCTGGGGTAACCTTATTCCCTCATTTAGTGGATATTTTCATAAAAAAGTGAAATTTTCAAAAATCCAGAAAATTGGCTGAAAACGACTAAATATCAAGGACTCATTGGGCGAATCGCTCTGGAACTGAAAGTGGTATGCTCACTGACATTTCCCCTATCTGAAAGTCTGATAAACGCCGGAAAAATGACTAAGTCCAAAAAAAAATTTTTTAAAGCTTTTTTCAATTTACCCCCGTGGGATATATATTCTACCCACACACATTTGGAACTCTCCTGGGGTACCCTCACACATATTATTCCCTCATTTAGTGGATATTTTCACAAAAAAGTGAAACTTTCAAAAATCCAGAAAATTGGCTGAAAACGACTAAATATCAAGGACTCAATGGGCGAATCGCTCTGGAACTGAAATCAGAACGCTCACTGACATTTCCCCTATCTGAAAGTCTGATAAACGCCGGAAAAATGACTAAGTCCAAAAAAAAAAAATTTTCAACTTTTTTCAATTTTACCCCCGTGGGATATATATTCTACCCACACACATTTGGAACTCTCCTGGGGTACCCTCACACATATTATTCCCTCATTTAGTGGATATTTTCACAAAAAAGTGAAACTTTCAAAAATCCAGAAAATTGGCTGAAAACAACTAAATATCAAGGACTCATTGGGCGAATCGCTCTGGAACTGAAATCAGAACGCTCACTGACATTTCCCCTATCTGAAAGTCTGATAAACGCCGGAAAAATAACTAAGTCGAAAAAAAAAAATTTTCAACTTTTTTCAATTTAACCCCCATGGGATATATATTCTACCCACACACATTTGGAACTCTCCTGGGGTAACCTCACACATATTATTCCCTCATTTAGTGGATATTTTCACAAAAAAGTGAAATTTTCAAAAATCCAGAAAATTGGCTGAAAACGACTAAATATCAAGGACTCATTGGGCGAATCGCTCTGGAACTGAAATCGGAATGCTCACTGACATTTCCCCTCTCTGAAAGTCTGATAAACGCCGGAAAAATGACTAAGTCAAAAAAAATATTTTTTAAAACTTTTTTCAATTTACCCCCGTGGGATATGTATTCTACGTACACACATTTGGAACTCTCCTGTGGTACCCTCACACATATTATTCCTCCATTTAGTGGATATTTTCATAAAAAAGTGAAATTTTCAAAAATCCAGAAAATTGGCTGAAAACGACTAAATATCAAGGACTCATTGGGCGAATCGCTCTGGAACTGAAATCGGAATGCTCACTGACATTTCCCCTCTCTGAAAGTCTGATAAACGCCGTAAAAATGACTAAGTCCAAAAAAATATTTTTTAAAACTTTTTTCAATTTACCCCCGTGGGATATGTATTCTACGTACACACATTTGGAACTCTCCTGTGGTACCCTCACACATATTATTCCTTCATTTAGTGGATATTTTCATAAAAAAGTGAAATTTTCAAAAATCCAGAAAATTGGCTGAAAACGACTAAATATCAAGGACTCATTGGGCGAATCGCTCTGTAACTGAAATTGGTATGCTCACTGACATTTCCCCTATCTGAAAGTCTCATGAACGCCGGAAAAATGACTAAGTCCAAAAAAAAAAAATTTTCAACTTTTTTCAATTTTACCCCCGTGGGATATATATTCTACCCACACACATTTGGAACTCTCCTGGGGTACCCTCACACATATTATTCCCTCATTTAGTGGATATTTTCACAAAAAAGTCAAACTTTCAAAAATCCAGAAAATTGGCTGAAAACGACTAAATATCAAGGACTCATTGGGCGAATCGCTCTGGAACTGAAATCGGAACGCTCACTGACATTTCCCCTATCTGAAAGTCTGATAAACGCCGGAAAAATGACTAAGCCCAAAAAAACATTTTTTTAAACTTTTTTCAATTTTACCCCCGTGGGATATATATTCTACCCACACACATTTGGAACTCTCCTGTGGTACCCTCACACATCTTATTCCTTCATTTAGTGGATATTTTCATAAAAAAGTGAAATTTTCAAAAGTCCAGAAAATTGGCTGAAAACGGCTAAATATCAAGGACTCATTGGGCGAATTGCTCTGGAATTGAAATCGGAACGCTCACTGACATTTCCCCTATCTGAAAGTCTGATAAACGCCGGAAAAATGACTAAGTCCAAAAAAAAAAATTTTCCAACTTTTTTCTATTTTACCCCCGTGGGATATGTATTCTACGTACACACCTTTGGAACTCTCCTGGGGTACCCTCACACATATTATTCCCTCATTTAGTGGATATTTTCACAAAAAAGTGAAATTTTCAAAAAATCCAAAATATTGGCTGAAAACGACTAAATATCAAGGACACATTGGGCGAATCGCTCTGGAACTGAAATCCGAACCCTCACTGACATTTCCCCTATCTGAAAGTCTGATAAACGCCGGAAAAATGACTAAGTCCAAAAAAAAAAATTTTTCAACTTTTTTCAATTTTACCCCCTTGGGATATATATTCTACCTACACACATTTGGAACTCTCCTGGGGTACCCTCACACATATTATTCCCTCATTTAGTGGATATTTTCACAAAAAAGTGAAATTTTCAAAAATCCAGAAAATTGGCTGAAAACGACTAAATATCAAGGACTCATTGGGCGAATTGCTCTGGAATTGAAATCGGAACGCTCACTGACATTTCCCCTATCTGAAAGTCTGATAAACGCCGGAAAAATGACTAAGTCCAAAAAAAAATTTTTTAAAACTTTTTTCAATTTACCCCCGTGGGATATATATTCTACCCACACACATTTGGAACTCTCCTGGGGTACCCTCACACATATTATTCCCTCATTTAGTGGATATTTTCACAAAAAAGTGAAACTTTCAAAAATCCAGAAAATTGGCTGAAAATGACTAAATATCAAGGACTCATTGGGCGAATCGCTCTGGAACTGAAATCGGAACGCTCACTGACATTTCCCCTATCTGAAAGTCTGATAAACGCCGGAAAAATGACTAAGTCCAAAAAAAAAAAATTTTCAACTTTTTTCAATTTTACCCCCGTGGGATATATATTCTACCCACACACATTTGGAACTCTCCTGGGGTACCCTCACACATATTATTCCCTCATTTAGTGGATATTTTCACAAAAAAGTCAAACTTTCAAAAATCCAGAACATTGGTGAAAACGACTAAATATCAAGTACTCATTGGGCGAATCGCTCTGGAACTGAAATCGGAATGCTCACTGACATTTCCCCTCTCTGAAAGTCTGATAAACGCCGGAAAAATGACTAAGTCCAAAAAAATTTTTTTTCAATTTACCCCCGTGGGATATATATTCTACCCACACACATTTGGAACTCTCCTGTGGTACCCTCACACATATTATTCCCTCATTTAGTGGATATTTTCATAAAAAAAGTGAAATTTTCAAAAATCCAGAAAATTGGCTGAAAACGACTAAATATCAAGGACTCATTGGGCGAATTGCTCTGGAATTGAAATCGGAACGCTCACTGACATTTCCCCTATCTGAAAGTCTGATAAACGCCGAAAAAATGACTAGGTCCAAAAAAAAAATGTTTTCAACTTTTTTCAATTTTACCCCCGTGGGATATATATTCTACCCACACACATTTGGAACTCTCCTGGGGTACCCTCACACATATTATTCCCTCATTTAGTGGATATTTTCACAAAAAAGTGAAACATTCAAAAATCCAGAAAATTGGCTGAAAACGACTAAATATCAAGGACTCATTGGGCGAATCGCTCTGGAACTGAAATCGGAACGCTCACTGACATTTCTCCTATCTGAAAGTCTAATAAACGCCGGAAAAATGACTAAGTCCAAAAAAAAATTTTTTTAAACTTTTTTCAATTTTACCCCCGTGGGATATATATTCTACCCACACACATTTGGAACTCTCCTGGGGTACCCTCACACATATTATTCCCTCATTTAGTGGATATTTTCACAAAAAAGTGAAACTTTCAAAAATCCAGAAAATTGGCTGAAAACGACTAAATATCAAGGACTCAATGGGCGAATCGCTCTGGAACTGAAATCAGAACGCTCACTGACATTTCCCCTATCTGAAAGTCTGATAAACGCCGGAAAAATGACTAAGTCCAAAAAAATATTTTTTAAAACTTTTTTCAATTTACCCCCGTGGGATATGTATTCTACGTACACACATTTGGAACTCTCCTGTGGTACCCTCACACATATTATTCCTTCATTTAGTGGATATTTTCATAAAAAAGTGAAATTTTCAAAAATCCAGAAAATTGGCTGAAAACGGCTAAATATCAAGGACTCATAGGGCGAATCGCTCTGGAACTGAAATCCGAACCCTCACTGACATTTCCCCTATCTGAAAGTCTGATAAACGCCGGAAAAATGACTAAGTCCAAAAAAAAAAATTTTTCAACTTTTTTCAATTTTACCCCCTTGGGATATATATTCTACCTACACACATTTGGAACTCTCCTGGGGTACCCTCACACATATTATTCCCTCATTTAGTGGATATTTTCACAAAAAAGTGAAATTTTCAAAAATCCAGAAAATTGGCTGAAAACGACTAAATATCAAGGACTTTTTCGGCGAATCGCTCTGGAACTGAAATTGGTATGCTCACTGACATTTCCCCTATCTGAAAGTCTGATAAACGCCGGAAAAATGACTAAGTCCAAAAAAAGTTTTTTTAAAACTTTTTTCAATTTACCCCCGTGGGATATATATTCTACCCACACACATTTGGAACTCTCCTGTGGTACCCTCACACATATTATTCCCTCATTTAGTGGATATTTTCATAAAAAAGTGAAATTTTCAAAAATCCAGAAAATTGGCTGAAAACGACTAAATATCAAGGACTCATTGGGCGAATTGCTCTGGAATTGAAATCGGAACGCTCACTGACATTTCCCCTATCTGAAAGTCTGATAAACGCCGGAAAAATGACTAAGTCCAAAAAAAAATGTTTTTCAACTTTTTTCTATTTTACCCCCGTGGGATATATATTCTACCCACACACATTTGGAACTCTCCTGGGGTACCTTCACACATATTATTCCCTCATTTAGTGGATATTTTCACAAAAAAGTGAAATTTTCAAAAATCCAGAACATTGGCTGAAAACGACTAAATATCAAGTACTCATTGGGCGAATCGCTCTGGAACTGAAATCGGAATGCTCACTGACATTTCCCCTCTCTGAAAGTCTGATAAACGCCGGAAAAATGACTAAGTCTAAAAAAATTTTTTTTAAAACTTTTTTCAATTTACCCCCGTGGGATATATATTCTACCCAAACACATTTGGAACTCTCCTGGGGTACCCTCACACATATTATTCCCTCATTTAGTGGATATTTTCACAAAAAAGTGAAACTTTCAAAAATCCAGAAAATTGGCTGAAAACGACTAAATATCAAGGACTCATTGGGCGAATCGCTCTGGAACTGAAATCGGAATGCTCACTGACATTTCCCCTATCTGAAAGTCTGATAAATGCCGGAAAAATGACTAAGTCCAAAAAAAAATTTTTTTCAACTTTTTTCAATTTTACCCCCGTGGGATATATATTCTACCCACACACATTTGGAACTCTCCTGGGGTACCCTCACACATATTATTCCCTCATTTAGTGGATATTTTCACAAAAAAGTGAAATTTTCAAAAATCCAGAAAATTGGCTGAAAACGACTAAATATCAAGGACTCATTGGGCGAATCGCTCTGGAACTGAAATCGGAACGCTCACTGACATTTTCCCTATCTGAAAGTCTGATAAACGCCGGAAAAATGACTAAGTCCAAAAAAAATTTTTTTTAAACTTTTTTCAATTTTACCCCCGTGGGATATATATTCTACATACACATATTTGGAACTCTCCTGTGGCAACCTCACACATATTATTCCCTCATTTAGTGGATATTTTCACAAAAAAGTGAAACTTTCAAAAATCCAGAAAATTGCCTGAAAACGACTAAATATCAAGGACTTATTGGGCGAATCGATCTGGAACTGAAATCAGAATGCTCACTGACATTTCCAATATCTGAAAGTCTGATAAACGCCGGAAAAATGACTAAGTCCAAAAAAAATGTTTTTTAAACTTTTTTCAATTTTACCCCCGTGGGATATATATTCTACCTACACATATTTGGAACTCTCCTGGGGCAACCTCACACATATTATTCCCTCATTTAGTGGATATTTTCACAAACAAGTGAAATTTTCAAAAATCCAGAAAATTGGCTGAAAACGACTAAATATCAAGGACTCATTGGGCGAATCGCTCTGGAACTGAAATCGAAACGCTCACTGACATTTTCCCTATCTGAAAGTCTGATAAACGCCGGAAAAATGACTAAGTCAAAAAAAAAATTTTTTTAAACTTTTTTCAATTTTACCCCCGTGGGATATATATTCTACCTACACATATTTGGAACTCTCCTGGGGCAACCTCACACATATTATTCCCTCATTTAGTGGATATTTTCACAAAAAAGTGAAATTTTCAAAAATCCAGAAAATTGGCTGAAAACGACTAAATATCAAGGACTCATTGGGCGAATCGCTCTGGAACTGAAATCGGAACGCTCACTGACATTTCCCCTATCTGAAAGTCTGATAAACGCCGGAAAAATGACTAAGTCCAAAAAAAAAAATTTTTCAACTTTTTTCAATTTTACCCCCGTGGGATATATATTCTACCCACACACATTTGGAACTCTCCTGGGGTACCCTTACACATATTATTCCCTCATTTAGTGGATATTTTCACAAAAAAGTGAAACATTCAAAAATCCAGAAAATTGGCTGAAAACGACTAAATATCAAGGACTCATTGGGCGAATCGCTCTGGAACTGAAATCAGAATGCTCACTGACATTTCCCCTATCTGAAAGTCTGATAAACGCCGGAAAAATGACTAAGTCCAAAAAAAAATTTTTTAAAACTTTTTTCAATTTTAGCCCCCGTGGGATATATATTCTACCTACACATATTTGGAACTCTCCTGGGGCAAACTCACACATATTATTCCCTCATTTAGTGGATATTTTCACAAAAAAGTGAAATTTTCAAAAATCCAGAAAATTGGCTGAAAACGACTAAATATCAAGGACTCATTGGGCGAATCGCTCTGGAACTGAAATCGGAACGCTCACTGACATTTCCCCTATCTGAAAGTCTGATAAACGCCGGAAAAATGACTAAGTCCAAAAAAAATTTTTTTTAAACTTTTTTCAATTTTACCCCCGTGGGATATATATTCTACCTACACATATTTGGAACTCTCCTGGGGCAACCTCACACATATTATTCCCTCATTTAGTGGATATTTTCACAAAAAAGTGAAATTTTCAAAAATCCAGAAAATTGGCTGAAAACGACTAAATATCAAGGACTCATTGGGCGAATCGCTCTGGAACTGAAATCGGAATGCTCACTGACATTTCCCCTATCTGAAAGTCTGATAAACGCCGGAAAAAATGACTAAGTCCAAAAAAAAATTTTTTTCAACTTTTTTCAATTTTACCCCCGTGGGATATATATTCTACCCACACACATTTGGAACTCTCCTGGGGTACCCTCACACATATTATTCCCTCATTTAGTGGATATTTTCACAAAAAAGTGAAACATTCAAAAATCCAGAACATTGGCTGAAAACGACTAAATATCAAGGACTCATTGGGCGAATCGCTCTGGAACTGAAATCAGAACGCTCACTGACATTTCCCCTATCTGAAAGTCTGATAAACGCCGGAAAAATGACTAAGTCCAAAAAAAATTTTTTTCAACTTTTTTCAATTTTACCCCCGTGGGATATATATTCTACCTACACACATTTGGAACTCTCCTGGGGTACCCTCTCACATATTATTCCCTCATTTAGTGGATATTTTCACAAAAAAGTGAAATTTTCAAAAATCCAGAAAATTGGCTGAAAACGACTAAATATCAAGGACTCATAGGGCGAATCGCTCTGGAACTGAAATCAGAATGCTCACTGATATTTCCCTTATCTGAAAGTCTGCTAAACGCCGAAAAAATGACTAAGTCCAAAAAAAATTTTTTTTCTACTTTTTTCTATTTTACCCCCGTGGGATATATATTCTACCTACACACATTTGGAACTCTCCTGGGGTACCCTCACACATATAATTCCCTCATTTAGTGGATGTTTTCACAAAAAAGTGAAATTTTCAAAAATCCAGAAAATTGGCTGAAAACGACTAAATATCAAGGACTCATTGGGCGAATCGCTCTGGAACTGAAATTGGTATGCTCACTGATATTTCCCCTATCTGAAAGTCTGATAAATGCCGGAAAAATGGCTAAGTCCAAAAAAAATTTTTTTTCAACTTTTTTCAATTTTACCCCCGTGGGATATATATTCTACCTACACATATTGTTATGTTCTGCTACTAGAGCTAAGGAAAGAGAGGAGATCTGTCCCTACGATAGAACTCAGCTTAATCCCTACGATGTAACAGGGAACCTGATCCTGCGATCAGACCTGCTAAAGTCCGAAGCTAGTCTGTACGGAGACCTATAGATATGGGGAAGGAATCCCTATAAGTACTAAGGACTGGGAGGAAAATGGGACACCTCCTAACAGAAATAGTAGCAGACAGACGAACAAACAAAATATATAGAACATAGAGGTCCGTAGACCAAGCAAACTAACAGAGTAGATACAGAGCACAGGCTAGCTAGAAAGTAGTTATACAATGAAGTCCAGCAAAGCCAGAAGGGCGGAGCAGGATTAAATAGGCCAACAAGGTCATGTGACCAGCAAAGGAAAAAACCTAAGAGCAAGGTTCTAACAGTACCCCCCCTTCTAAGAGGATCCTCCGGATCCCCTAGGACCAGGCTTATCAGGAAATCTCCTGTGAAACGCTCTGATAAGTCTGGACGCGGAAACATCATCCGACCTCACCCAAGAGTTATCCTCGGGTCCGAAACCTTTCCAGGCCACAAGATACTGCAAACTACCTCTATACCGTCTAGAGTTAAGGATGCGAGAAATTTCATATTCCCCGTCCTCCACCACCGGAGGAACAGAGGCAGAGGCGTCACAATCCGATACAACAGCTTTTTTCAACAGAGAGACATGAAATACCGGATTAATTCTCCAGGAGGTAGGAACCTCCAACCTAACAGCAGATTGGTTGACAACCTGAAGCACCTTAAAGGGCCCTACAAACTTGGGACTCAATTTCTTAGAAGGAATTCTCAACCACAGATTCCTAGAGGACAACCAAACCATGTCACCAACAGCGAACAAAACCTCCTGTCGTTTCCTATCAAAGTAGTCTTTAGATTTTCTGTTGGCCTCCTGAAGATTACCACGCACATCCGTCCAAACTCTCTCCAAATCACCGGAAAAATTCTCCTCCTCAGGCACGGCAGATCCCAACTTGGAGAACGACCCAAACTACGGATGTCTCCCAGAACAACAAAAAAAAGGCGAACAACCAGCAGAAGAAGATGTATGATTGTTCAGAGCAAATTCAGCAAGTGGCAGAAACTCAGACCACCCCTCTTGATTGTCTGCCACAAAACAACGCAAGAACTGCTCAACATCCTGGTTTTTCCTTTCTGTCTGGCCATTAGATTCAGGATGATATCCGGACGAGAATGACAAATGAAATCCCAACCTATCAAAAAAGGCACGCCAAAAACGAGCCACGAACTGAGGACCCCTATCAGAAACAATGTCAGTAGGAACGCCATGAAGTCTGACAATTTCCTTGACAAAGGCCTTAGCGAGAGTTTTAGCGCAGGGCAGTTTGATGAAGGGAACCAAGTGACACATCTTGCTAAAATGGTCCACGACCACCCAGATGACAGTAAAACCCTCAGAGGGGGGAAGGTCAGTTATAAAGTCCATAGCCAAATGTGTCCAAGGAGCACTGGGAACCTCCAAAGGACAAAGCAACCCCGCAGCAGGAGTATGTGAGGACTTAGATCTAGCACATATAGTACATTGACGCACCCACTTAATGACTTCCTTCTGCCATCCAGGCCACCAAAAACTGCGACCCACCAGTCTCTTGGTCTCAGAGATTCCGGGATGACCTGCCAACCGAGATTCGTGACACTCAACAAACAAATCTCTCCTAAAGGTCCCAGGCACAAACAACCTACCATGAGGAGTGTTAGATGGGGCATTCTCCTGTGCTTTAAGAATCTCATCTTCCAAAACGGAGTCCAAAGCAGCTATCACAACACCTTCTTGTAAAATGTTCTCCTCTTTCTCAGCACCGACTATGGGAGAAAAACTGCGAGACAAGGCATCCGCCTTAACATTCTTAGTACCAGGGATGTAAGTAACGGAGAAATTAAACCGCGAGAAAAACAGTGCCCACCTAGCCTGACGGGCATTCAGGCGCTTGGCAGCATCAAGATATATCAGATTTTTATGATCCATAAGAACCTGAACGGGAAATTCCGCACCTTCCAAGAAGTGGCGCCAGTGTTCAAATGCGAGTTTAAAAGCCAATAATTCCCGATTACCAATATCGTAATTCAGTTCAGTCTCCGAAAATTTTTTTGAAAAAAAGGCACAGGGATGTAATCAATCCCCGTTATCCTGAGACAATACTGCGCCAACCCCCACAGAGGAAGCATCAACCTCAACCAAAAACGGCTTAGTCACATCAGGCTGCATAAGGATGGGAGCAGAGGTGAACCTCTCCTTGAGATACACAAAAGCTTCAATGGCCTCAGAAGACCACTGAACCGCATCAGCACCTTTCCTGGTGAGATCGGTCAGAGGTTTGACAATACTAGAAAAATTTTTTATGAATTTTCTGTAATAATTGGCGAAACCTAAAAACCTCTGTATCGATTTCAAACCAATAGGCCTAGGCCATTCCTGTACAGCTTGAACTTTAACCGGGTCCATCTCAAAACCTTCGCTGGAGATAATGTAACCCAAAAAACTAATTCTCTGTACAGCGAACTCACATTTCTCCAGCTTAGCAAAAAGCGAATTGTCCATTAATAACTGTAATACCTCACGTACGCTCCGCCAATGAGACTCCAGATCCGGCGAATAAATCAAAATGTCATCCAAATACACAACCACATTTTTGCCGATCAAAGGTCTAAGGATGTCATTAATAAGATTCTGAAAAAATGCAGGAGCATTAGTAAGACCAAAAGGCATAACCAGATTCTCAAAATGACCCACAGGAGTGTTAAAAGCAGTCTTCCATTCGTCACCCTCCTTCATGCGCAACAGATTGTATGCCCCCTTAAGGTCAATTTTAGAGAACCACTTGGCCCCCATTAACTGGTTAAACAGATCAGGAATCAATGGCAGTGGGTAAGGATTGCGTACAGTAATTTTGTTAATCTCACGAAAATCCAGACAAGGACGTAAACCGCCGTCCTTTTTTTTTACAAAAAAAAATCCAACCGCCACAGGAGACTTAGAGGGCCTAATGTGACCGGCGGCCAAACTTGTCTGTATGTATTCCTCCAAAGCCTTCCTCTCAGGAATAGTAAGGTTAAATAAACGACTTTTAGGAAGAGTCGCTCCATTTACAAATTCAATAGAACAATCATAGTCTCTATGGGGAGGCAAAACCTGCGATTCCTTCTCAGAAAAAACTCTCCAAAAATCCTGAATAGGAACAGGCAATTCTCCCCTATCCAAAGCTGCAATACGCCCGTTACAACACTTGTCATAACATTTATGGCTCCAGGATTTAATTTCACTGGTAGACCAATCCAGTACAGGATTGTGAAATTTTAACCAGGGCAATCCCAATATTACTGGAGAAGGCAAGTTATTCAAAACTACCAAATCCAATTTCTCATGGTGAACACCATTAATAGTGAGAGGAAATTCACAGACCTTGAGAGTAATATTCTTCAAAGGGGAACCATCCACAGAAACCACAGCAATGGGGGATGATAAAGGTTCGGGTTTTAAATTGAGTCTTTCCAAGTATCCCCCATCAATTACATTCAGAGTAGACCCACAATCAACAAACACCCGAAATTCCATTAATTTTTCCTGAGCAATCGTGGAAGCAGCTAAAAATACACCCTTGGAATTTAAACAGGCAATACGGGCATGACTGACCATTTTTTTTTCTTTCTTCATACGAAGCTCACAGCCTTTAATCAAATGACCAGATTTTCCGCAATAGAAACACAAGCCTTCAGAAAATCTACGGTCTTTTTCTTGAGAGCGAGGTGCCACCGATCCAATCTCCATCGGTTCACCACTGTTAGTACACACATTCTCATAACCAGAAACTGACATAGCAGAGGATTTGCTCTCATTAACCCTTGCACGCAGTCTCCTATCCACCCGTATAGCTAATTGCATAGCCTGTTGCAAATCTTCAGGTGTAGGATAATCAATTAGCAGGTCTTTAACCCTTTCATTGAGCCCAGCAAGAAATTGACTTTTCAGAGCAGAATCGTTTCACCCTATTTGAGTAGACCAACGACGGAAATGAGTACAATATTTTTCCACATTACCTGATCCCTGTTTCAAACATCTCAACTCAGTCTCGGCTGATGAGACACGGTCAGGATCATCATATAATAGTCCCAAAGCAGAAAAAAAAACTATCCACTGATCTGAAGCATATATCACTAGGTTGCAAAGAAAAGGCCCACTCCTGAGGCTCTTTGCGCAAAAGTGACATTATGAACCCTATGCGCTGGGATTCATCCCCAGAGGACTTGGGTCTCAAACGAAAACACAATAAGCAAGCATTTTTAAATGAAAAAAATTCTCGGTGTTCACCAAAAAATAAATCCGGCAAACATACCTTAGGCTCCAAGAAATGTGCTCCAGGACAGTTACTCACGTGCTGACGGAGCTCGGCCACTTCCAGAGAGAGTCCCTGCAGGCGATAAGCCAAATCCTGAACCGACACCATGATGGAACAGAAAATCTTTCCTTAGAGAATTTGCAGGCTGGACTTACTGTTATGTTCTGCTACCAGAGCTAAGGAAAGAGAGGAGATCTGTCCCTACGATAGAACTCAGCTTAATCCCTACGATGTAACAGGGAACCTGATCCTGCGATCAGACCTGCTAAAGTCCTAAGCTAGTCTGTACGGAGACCTATAGATATGGGGAAGCAATCCCTACAAGTACTAAGTGTTATGGAATAATGTCTCAGTCTCCCAAAGGATGAGTGCACACACTTTCTCTGTAGATTAAAGAAAGTTTTATTGTAGCCACAAGAGCTCTGATCAATATTAGAACAGAACTGCCTCCATTGTATTGGGGCACAATTCTTATAGTATAAATTGTGGGTTGTACATAGTAGGTGGGACATAGGAAGATTATAACATAACCAATCATCTTACAATATAAACAACTAGCATCCAATCATTAGTAATCAGGCGATTACACAAAATGCTTACCTATGTACTTATATAATTACTTGATGCAATGTACCTGTTTTGTTGGTCAATGTGCTTTCCCTAGATCAACCTGACCTCAAAAGGGCATTTTGACTAAGATAAGCAACCCCTGCAAATTCCACAGTGGCTTGGGTAAACTTTACATCTTTGCTTAGAGATTATTGATTAATCTTATTATAATTTAGTTGTTTAAGCAGCATATTTTACTATATTGGTTTATAGGAGTG
Organism: Phyllobates terribilis; assembly: GCF_046119375.1. Lineage (NCBI taxonomy): Eukaryota > Metazoa > Chordata > Amphibia > Anura > Dendrobatidae > Phyllobates > Phyllobates terribilis. The sequence goes on along the minus strand of NW_027362764.1, from coordinate 364,487,774 downwards.
TTAAAGGGATATATTAAAAGGGATTAATTGATATGGTATACTAATTTTCCTATCATTTTCCTCTCTCTGATAATAATATTATCACTTGTCACTTAAACCTCTACATCAAAGTAATAGTATCTTCTGCCCTCTCTCCGAAAAGGAGGGGGAGGAGCAAGGAGAGGTATTTCAGAATTTTCATTTGCCGGAAGGAGATGAACGTTTAAGACGTTCTTGGGTCTTCGGATTTTGGTTATGGCCCACTTACATAATTTTATGAGCAATATGATGATGAAAGCAAACAGACAAATTTGTAGGAACATGTGACCTACACCGGCAATCCATCCTCCTATACCTTTAAACCAGTTAGCAGGGTTCAACCATTGTAACCAACTGCTAAAAATGGTTTCATCATCATGGGAATGTTCTTCTCTGAATCTTTCTTTTAATTCCATGGCTTTGGCGATATGTTTATCTACTCTGACTGAAAAATTGGCATCTACATAGTTGCAACAGGCAGGACCGATTATCTGACACATACCTCCTTGACTGGCCGTTAAATAGTCCAATACTATAGTATGTTAATTTAATACCTTTGCATGAAACCGAGTTTGATTGTTTAGTATTAGGATGGCATCGAATACTTCATCCGTGACATTATCAAACAATTCTGCTAATTGTTCAATGTTATGAGAATTGTGGATAGCCAATCCTGTAATTGTGAGAGTGAGTCCAAACTTTGTGTACCATGGAGTGTGTATCAAAGGCTGGGTTTTAGCTCTTCTCTTCTGCATCATATGTCTTGGTATCTGATCAAGGTCTATCTCATCATGGGCGATGGTCCATGTAGCTAGGGTCAATTTTGCTAGGGTACATGTACCAACGCCATCATAAGGTAGAAATTTGTAAGCAAAAGTTCCACAAACATAATACATATTTTCTGGAAGAATGATATGTTCTCCACCTAAATGGGATAGTAACCTATAAGAAATTTCAGATGCATACCATATGAGGGGTTGTAACCTCGGGGACGGGCACCAGGGGTGTCTTAGTATTCCTCTTACTGTTTGATTGCATGTATTCGTATCTTCATTATATCCTGAACTATTTATTAAATCATGCAACAAACCTGATGTCCCTTCGGTTAATTTGTATACTAGGCCCCCGAATATAGTAGATTCTTCATTATTTTCTGATGTATAGGGGACACGACTTGGTAGAAATATAACCTGCAATGATTCTAGATTAACAGGTATGGATCCCAACTCATTATTTGTAATATTAATTCTATTACATCGTATGCTGGTAGATCCTGGGCCACATACAGCTATGCTGTGGGGTGAAATGAGGGATAGATCTCGAATAGCTACCCACCATGGTGGAGCTGTCCATCCTGCTATTGGAAGGGACACACGAGTATTGTTATATCGTGAAGCACTTAGATTTGTGGGGAATGTGAAAGTTTCTTCCAATGACAGGATAAGTTCCTCCATTGGTACAGGAGTAGCTAAGAAAGGCATAGATTTTGAGGATATTGGTGAATGAGTGCATATCCAACAATCTTTAGTTCCTGTGCGCTTGGCTATAGTGTCATGCATATTTAACAATTTATTGTCCCAGGGCTCTTGTAGGTGTTCATGTAACTCCCGTTTACCTATAAGGAATTCTCTATCATCAAAACACCAAACTATGCACCGGGCTTCATAACCATTAGGTTTACAATAGTATTCTATACAGTCATGAACATCTGGGATACCTCTTTTCTTCCTCCCTCCCAAGAATGGATCTAGTGGTATTATTGGATTATCAGTATCTGTGGACGTAGAACATTCACTTAAACTGTGTAAACACACCATTATCACCAAAAGACTACATAGGCCTATCACCGCTCCCCAGAGTCTTTTGCTCGCATGTGGTCCATATAACTGTTCATAAAGTGACATCTTCTTCTTTGTTTTATCCTCTTCACGCGATGGAAGAACAGCGCTGGAATTATCTTCAGCTGTTACAGCAGCGACTTAGGTGGCAGCCTGAGAGAAGCGTATTTCTGCTTTGTCTCAGACCACAAAAACTTACTTAGGGGTGCAGCTCAGGGTGTGTGGTACAGATGATGTCAGCTGGATCTTCTTTATCTGGCGCAGATGAAGATGTCGTCTCGGCAGTGGGTTGCACTCTTTTGCAGTGAGATGCGTGGATCCACGTCCCTCTTCCTTCTACCTTAACGCTGGTAGGGGTTGTCAACAGGACTTGGTATGGACCTTCCCACCGTTCTGTAAGGGAACCAGATCTCAAGAATTTACGTACCAACACGTAGTCTCCTGGCTGCACCTCGTGACAGGACAAAGTGACTTGTGGTTGCTGTAGATGTACACTCTGGGCAATGTCTTTTAGTTGTTTTTGCAAGCGTAAGACGTAGTCCACATTCAAGGTATTCTGAGCAGCCTGGGCAGTTTCTGGGGGTGAAAGTGGGTGATTAGGTATCTTGCCATACAGAATCTCAAAAGGTGATAACTGTAAAAGACCTCGTGGTGTTATTCTGATATCCATTAATACCAAAGGTAGGGCATCTGGCCACTTCATACCTGTTTCTTTACAACATTTTGCTAGTTTCTCTTCTATGGTTCGGTTATACCTTTCCACTTTCCCACTAGCTTGTGGGTGATAAGGAGTATGCAATTGTTGTTTTACTCCTATCATTGAACATATTTTTTGGAACACTTTACCTGTAAATGCAGGACCTTGATCACTAGATATTATCTGTGGAATACCATATCTACACACAAATTCCTTACATATCTTTGAAGCAGTTACTTCTGCTGTCTGTGAGGCTGTTGGATAAGCCTCTACCCACCCTGAGAATTGATCAACACATACCAAGACATATTGCAATCTACCAACTTTAGGTAGTTGAATGTAATCAATCTGCAGAATTTGGAAAGGACCCGTGGTTGATGGGAGGTGAGAAGGTGGGGCTTTCACAGCTCCTCCAGCATTTTGCTGGAGACATGTTTGACAAGACAAACATTTTCTTTTTGCAATAACTGTGAAACCTGGTGCACACCAGTACGTATATACCAAATTTCGCATCGCGGTTTTACCTCCATGGGTTAAACCATGTGCAGCATCTGCTAACGCTGTCAGCAGAGATTTTGGGGCCACTGGTTTACCTTCACCGTTTCTCCAGAGGCCTTCTGAATCCTGGGTGCATCCTATGTCCTTCCATCGGGCCTTTTCCTGAGGAGAACAATTATTTTGCATTGTTTGCAGTTTTTCCCAATTTGGGATTTCAATCAGATTCATCATATGGGTGTTCAAAACTTTGCTTGCTGCCGTTTTTGCAGCTGCATCAGCTCTGTTGTTTCCTTTTGCTACTGGATCTTGTCCAGTGGTATGAGCCTGACACTTGATGACAGCAATCTCCTTTGGGAGATTCACTGCATCAAGTAACTGAGCAATTTCTCCTGAGTGGCTTATTGGAGAACCACTAGCAGTGAGAAAATTTCTCATTTTCCATATAGTACCAAAATCATGTATTACACCAAATGCGTACCTTGAGTCTGAATAAATGTTAACACGTTGTCCTTCTGCAAGCTGGCATGCTTTTGTGAGTGCAATTAGTTCTGCTCTTTGTGCTGAGTGCGGTGTTCCTAATGCTTCAGCATGGACCACATTGTGGTCATCCACTACTGCAAACCCAGAATTCAATTCTCCTGTGTCTGTTTGCCTGTGGCAACTTCCATCAACGTAAAACACCAGATCTGGGTTTTGCAGCGGTTCTTCTTGTAAATCTGCCCTAGGCAGTGTCAATGTTTGCGTGTGAAGTACACAATCATGTTCATCAGAGCATGCCATTCTGTCAAACTCACTGTCTGTGTCAAATTCACCAGTCTCACCATTCACTCCCTCTCTCTGAGACAAGAGTGTCTCATATGGTAGTAAAGTAGCAGGGTTCAACTGGGAACATCTGCGTAAAGTGATGTGACTTGGCTGTAAGAGTGTCACTTCCCATCTGGTAAGTCTGGCCTGGGTGACATGCTTGGTCCTCTGGCAGTTGAGCAGTGCATACACAGAGTGGGGGACCCATACAATCAAGGAGTGCATGAGAACCAGGTCTGCAGATTTCTCCACAGAAAATGCTGCTGCTGCAACGGCCTTAAGACAAGCATGCATTCCTCGTGCAACCGGGTCTAGTTCTGAGCTGTAGTAGGCAATTGGTCTGTTAGCATCATTATGACGTTGAGTCAATACAGCTTGAGCATGGCCTTGTACTTCATGGCAAAAAAGATGAAAAGGGAGAGCATAATTGGGTAAACCAAGAGCAGGGGCAGAGATCAAGGCTTCCTTCAGTTCTACAAAAGCAGTTTGAACTTCCTCTGTATGCTCAAAAGGTTCTGGGACAGTATCTTTGGTAAGGGCATACAGTGGTGTGGAATATAAAGAAAAGCAAGGAATCCACTGTCTACAGTATCCAACCATCCCTAAAAACTGTCTCATCTGTTTCTTGTTTTAGGGAATGGTCATATGTTTAATGGCCATTACTCTTTCTGTCAAGAGATGTCTTAGTCCTTTTGTCAAACAGTGTCCAATGTATACTACCTTAGTCTGGCACAGTTGCAACTTGGCAAGTGCTGCTTTGTGTCCGTTTTCTGCTAGAAAGCACAGAAGGGCTTCTGTATCTTCCAGACTCTCATCTTTTGAAACAGAACACAGCAACAGGTCATCCACATACTGAATCAAAATGGATCCGCATGGGAGTACTAGATCTGCCAGGTTGTTACTGAGTGCTTGACTGAAGATGGTAGGTGAGTTTAGAAAACCTTGTGGCAACCGAGTCCATGTATACTGCTGTCCTCTGTAAGTAAAGGCAAAAAGGTACTGGGAGTCAGGGTGAATGGGGATGGAGAAGAAAGCGGAACACAGATCTATGACAGAAAAATAAGAACTATTTGCTGGGATCTGCATTAAGATAGTATCTGGATTTGGAACGACTGGGTGTAATGGTACAACCACTTCATTTATGGTCCTTAGATCTTGAACCATCCTCCACTGTCCCTTACTACCAGGTTTCTTGATGGGGAAAATAGGACTGTTACATGGACTCTGAATTTTCTTCAACACACCTTGTATCAAGAGTGATTTAATAGTTGGGGCTATGCCAACTTCAGCTTCTGGTTTTAATGGGTATTGAGGTTTACAGTTGAGGATACAGTGAGGTTTTAAGTCAATTTGTACAGGTTGGACATGATTCATGTTACCAACCTCAGTAGAATCAGTATTCCACAATTTAGGTGGAACCTTTGTCAACATTGATTCTACTGCCGGATCCAATATTTTGGAGACCAATATGGTATCTGGACTCATGTACAATAAATTCACTGCATCCTCCGTATGACCCTTGGGTACCTGTAAATGTACTCCATCCGGGGTACAAAATATGGTACAATTCAGTTTACATAGCAGGTCCCGTCCCAGGAGGCTTATCGGGGCATCTGCTGACAACAGAAAAGAATGGTCAGTTGTAATGGGACCTATAGTAACCCTAGTTGGATCTGAAATAGAAAGAAAATTAGGTTTTCCTGTGACTCCAACCGTTTTCAATTTTTCTCCTGTTTTGGGAAGGAATGAGTTATCATTGATTAGAGACACTGAAGCACCTGTGTCAATGAGAAAAGGTACAGTTTCTCCTGCCACTTCACAGTGTAGAACTGGTTCTCTAGAGGAAAAGGAAGAAGTGTTTAAAGGCATTAAAGGGTTAACCATATATTGCACAGTTTTACTATCATCTAGTCAACTCTGTTTATCTTCTTCCTGCTTTTGTTGTTTCTTTGGTTTCTTGCAATACCTGGCAATGTGACCCTTCCCATTGCAATTGAAACACCTAAAATCCTTTCCTTTTGAGTTGTCATCCTTGTTAGCAGTGCCTGTGGTTTTCAGAGTTCTCTCTGTAGCAGATATTTGTAATTGCATTAATCTTTCTTCCTTTTTCTTTTGTGCCCCCTCTAGATTTTTCTCGTGATGATATAAATCAGCTAACACACTATCCATAGTTAAAGTTTTCCAATGAGGCATTTGAGTGGTTAATCTGCTTTTTAACACCTTAGTTAACCCATCAACAAATGTTTGGATAAGAATTATAGCGACTTCAGGAACTTCAAATAGACTTTTTTCACCACTCTGATCTTTCACCAACTGACTGAATCTGTGATAATACTCTCTTACTGATTCAGTTGACCCTTGTTGTATATTGCTTATAGTATTCCAATCAGGGGTTTGCTTAAACATTTCCTTATAATTGTGACGAATTTTATCCCACTGATTTTGTACCTCATCAATTTTGAACTCTGGATTAGGTCCAGTGTATTGAGTATTCTTAAGTAATTCTACAACCTCTGCAGGTGTAAATACAGTATGCAAGATTTGTAGAATATCTTGACCATATAGTTGATGTGTATGAAAGATCTTATCTAACATTTCCCAAGATCTTCTGGGATTTTCCCTATATTCACCCACTTGCTTATTTATCTCAAACAAATCAGTGCAAGTGTAAGGTTTTCTCATCTTCCATGACTGGTTACCTGGGCCCGTGATTTCTTGCATGGGGTACATTTGAGCAGGGGGATTGTTTTGTTGGCGCCTTCTACCTTCAGTTATAATGTTATCTGTACTTACATTGGTATAATTTTTATTTATTATTGGTGTTTTATCAGAATATTCTTCCAATTCCCTATTTGGGTATAATTCTTCTCTTACTACAGTGGTCCTAGCAAGTGTTTCTTCATGCACCTTCTCATCTATACTAGCACCAGATGATGATGGGCTTGTTTTTATAAAACCAGTATCTGTGATCATGGATAAAGGTGCATCGGGACCTATTGGGGCAGAAGCTTGCAATGGGGAAGGTGTGGTTACGGATGCATAAGACTGAGCTGCTTGAGCAACTCTGGCAGCCCGGGCTTGGTCTATCAGGCTCTGGGCCACGCAGGCTATCATTTGTTCATCATCACAATCCATCATATTTAATAATTTTGGTTTACTAGAATAATATGATGGTGGGGCACGAGGCATAAGAGGAGTCACGGATACTGGATTAGTGGTAGATGCAGCTACTTCTAACCAAGAACAGTACATTTTCTGTTCTTCCTCACTGATACAGCAAGGTGATATAGTCTTTAATAGAGTAATATCTAATGTGCCTTCGATTGGTAGATCAGGCAAAACAGATCTCCATCTAGTCCATATATTGAATGCTGGTTGCCCATATGTATCAATCATATAAATCATCGGACTCCCTTCTGAGTATTGTACACATTTAATTTCCTTCTGTGGGGTTTTGCCGGGTTTAGCACAATTGCTATGGACATTCCCCATTTCCTCTTTGGAGTTATTTTATTACAGGAAATAAATGTGGGTCTCGTCAGACCAACTTATGAGTTAACAATATTCAGTGTAAATATATATGAATGATACTAAGTTTTTTATCACTTTTCAAACTTATTTTTCTAAACTAAGTTATTAGTTCAAACAATTAATGAAAATAACCGTATGTCTATTTGTAATTTTTATCTGGTTATTCCAATATGTTTGCTCAGAGTGCTGTGCAATATTAATACCACTGTCCCGTCTCATTAGCTTGTGCTTGTGAAACGTTCACTGAACAAGATAAACTGGCAGTGAGTGTGAGTGATATATTGATTAGGTAAACAATAGTATATTACACAGCTCTCTCAGGAAACAGACCAGAAATATCAGCAATATTTACATGACAGTAAAACTTTATAACATTGAAATAAATTCTAATACCTTACGTACATTTACTATATACCCTTTGGGAGAGTGGATAAAATAAAGGCTAAAATAAATACCTCAGACGCTACTGGACAGGAACAAGAAGTTACTGACAGGCCAAAGTGGATGACCACCCAAACAACAGGGAATTCTCACCTGCAGCGCGCTTTTGTAGTAGTGATCCACCTGTCCAGCCAGCATACAGCTTGCAATTCTCCCGTCCAAAGTAGCGGCGTGAGGTCCCGGGTTTCGGCACCAAATGTTATGGAATAACGTCTCAGTCTCCCAAAGGATGAGTGCACACACTTTCTCTGTAGATTAAAGAAAGTTTTATTGTAGCCACAAGAGCTCTGATCAATATTAGAACAGAACTGCCTCCATTGTATTGGGGCACAATTCTTATAGTATAAATTGTGGGTTGTACATAGTAGGTGGGACATAGGAAGATTATAACATAACCAATCATCTTACAATATAAACAACTAGCATCCAATCATTAGTAATCAGGCGATTACATAAAATGCTTACCTATGTACTTATATAATTACTTGATGCAATGTACCTGTTTTGTTGGTCAATGTGCTTTCCCTAGATCAACCTGACCTCAAAAGGGCATTTTGACTAAGATAAGCAACCCCTGCAAATTCCACAGTGGCTTGGGTAAACTTTACATCTTTGCTTAGAGATTATTGATTAATCTTATTATAATTTAGTTGTTTAAGCAGCATATTTTACTATATTGGTTTATAGGAGTGTTAAAGGGATATAATAAAAGGGATTAATTGATATGGTATACTAATTTTCCTATCACTAAGGACTGGGAGGAAAATGGGACACCTCCTAACAGAAATAGTAGCAGACAGACGAACAAACAAAATATATAGAACATAGAGGTCCGTAGACCAAGCAAACTAACAGAGTAGATACAGAGCACAGGATAGCTAGAAAGTAGTTATACAATGAAGTCCAGCAAAGCCAGAAGGGCGGAGCAGGATTAAATAGGCCAACAAGGTCATGTGACCAGCAAAGGAAAAAACCTAAGAGCAAGGTTCTAACACATATTTGGAATTCTCCTGGGGCAACCTCACACATATTATTCCCTCATTTAGTGGATATTTTCACAAAAAAGTGACATTTTCAAAAATCCAGAAAATTGGCTGAAAACGACTAAATATCAAGGACTCATTGGGCGAATCGCTCTGGAACTGAAATCGGAACGCTCACTGACATTTCCCCTATCTGAAAGTCTGATAAACGCCGGAAAAATGACTAAGTCCAAAAAAAAATTTTTTTCAACTTTTTTCAATTTTACCCCCGTGGGATATATATTCTACCCACACACATTTGGAACTCTCCTGTGGTACCCTCACACATATTATTCCCTCATTTAGTGGATATTTTCACAAAAAAGTGAAATTTTCAAAAATCCAGAAAATTGGCTGAAAACGACTAAATATCAAGGACTCATTGGGCGAATCGCTGTGGAACTGAAATTGGTATGCTCACTGACATTTCCCTCATCTGAAAGTCTGATAAACGCCGGAAAAATGACTAAGTCCAAAAAAATTTTTTTTAAAACTTTTTTCAATTTATCCCCGTGGGATATATATTCTACCCACACACATTTGGAACTCTCCTGGGGTACCCTCACACATATTAGTCTCTCATTTAGTGGATATTTTCACAAAAAAGTGACATTTTCAAAAATCCAAAATATTGGCTGAAAACGACTAAATATCAAAGACAGATTGGGCGAATCGCTCTGGAACTGAAATCCGAACCCTCACTGACATTTCCCCTATCTGAAAGTCTGATAAACGCCGGAAAAATGACTAAGTCCAAAAAAAAAAAATGTTCAACTTTTTTCAATTTTACCCCCATGGGATATATATTCTACCTACACACATTTGGAACTCTCCTGGGGTACCCTCACACATATTTTTCCCTCATTTAGTGGATATTTTCACAAAAAAGTGAAATTTTCAAAAATCCAGAAAATTGTCTGAAAACGACTAAATATCAAGGACTCATTGGGCGAATCGCTCTGGAACTGAAATCGGAATGCTCACTGACATTTCCCCTATCTGAAAGTCTGATAAACGCCGGAAAAATTACTAAGTCCAAAAAAAAATTTTTTTCAACTTTTTTCAATTTTACCCCCGTGGGATAAATATTCTACCCCCACACATTTGGAACTCTCCTGGGGTACCCTCACACATATTATTCCCTCATTTAGTGGATATTTTCACAAAAAAGTGAAACTTTCAAAAATCCAGAAAATTGGCTGAAAACGACTAAATATCAAGGTGTCATTGGGCGAATCGCTCTGGAACTAAAATCAGAACGCTCACTGACATTTCCCCTATCTGAAAGTCTGATAAACGCCGGTAAAATGGCTAAGTCCAAAAAAAAAATTTTTAAAACTTTTTTCTATTTTACCCCCGTGGGATATGTATTCTACGTACACACATTTGGAACTCTCATGGGGTACCCTCACACATATTATTCCCTCATTTAGTGGATGTTTTCTCAAAAAAGTGAAATTTTCAAAAGTCCAGAAAATTGGCTGAAAACGACTAAATATCAAGGACTCATAGGGCGAATCGCTCTGGAACTGAAATCAGAACACTCACTGACATTTCCCCTATCTGAAAGTCTGATGAACGCCGGAAAAATGACTAAGTACAAAAAAAATTATTTTAAAAGTTTTTTCAATTTTAGCCCCGTGGGATATATATTCTACCCACACACATTTGGAACTCTCCTGTGGTACCCTCACACATATTATTCCCTCATTTAGTGGATACTTTCACAAAAAAGAAAAACTTTCAAAAATCCAGAAAATTGGCTGAAAACGACTAAATATCAAGGACTCATTGGGCAAATCGCTCTGGAACTGAAATCAGAACGCTCATTGACATTTCCCCTATCTGAAAGCCTGATAAACGCCGGAAAAATGACTAAGTCCAAAAAAAAAAAATGTTCAACTTTTTTCAATTTTACCCCCATGGGATATATATTCTACCCACACACATTTGGAACTCTCCTGGGGTAACCTCACACATATTATTCCCTCATTTAGTGGATATTTTCACAAAAAAGTGAAATTTTCAAAAATCCAGAAAATTGGCTGAAAACGACTAAATATCAAGGACTCATTGGGCGAATTGCTCTGGAACTGAAATCGGAATGCTCACTGACATTTCCCCTATCTGAAAGTCTGATAAACGGCGGAAAAATGACTAAGTCCAAAAAAAAATTTTTTAAAACTTTTTTCAATTTACCCCCGTGGGATATATATTCTACCCACACACATTTGGAACTCTCCTGTGGCACCCTCACACATATTATTCCCTCATTTAGTGGATATTTTCACAAAAAATTGAAATTTTCAAAAATCCAGAAAATTGGCTGAAAACGACTAAATATCAAGGACTCATTGGGCGAATTGCTCTGGAATTGAAATCGGAACACTCACTGATATTTCCCCTATCTGAAAGTCTGATAAACGCCGGAAAAATGACTAATTCCAAAAAAAAATGTTTTTCAACTTTTTTCAATTTTACCCCCGTGGGATATATATTCTACCCACACACATTTGGAACTCTCCTGGGGTACCCTCACACATATTATTCCCTCATTTAGTGGATATTTTCACAAAAAAGTGAAACTTTCAAAAATCCAGAAAATTGGCTGAAAACGACTAAATATCAAGGACTCATTGGGCGAATCGCTCTGGAACTGAAATCGGAATGCTCACTGACATTTCCCCTATCTGAAAGTCTGATAAACGCCGGAAAAATGACTAAGTCCAAAAAAAATTTTTTTAAAACTTTTTTCAATTTACCCCCGTGGGATACATATTCTACCCACACACATTTGGAACTCTCCTGTGGTACCCTCACACATATTATTCCCTCATTTAGTGGATATTTTCATAAAAAAGTGAAATTTTCAAAAATCCAGAAAATTGGCTGAAAACGACTAAATATCAAGGACTCATTGGGCAAATCGCTCTGGAACTGAAATCGGAACGCTCACTGACATTTCCCCTATCTGAAAGTCTGATAAACGCTGGAAAAATGGCTAAGTCCAAAAAAAAAAATTTTTTCAACTTTTTTCAATTTTACCCCTGTGGGATATATATTCTACCCACACACATTTGGAACTCTCCTGGGGTACCCTCAACATATTATTCCCTCATTTAGTGGATATTTTCACAAAAAAGTGACATTTTCAAAAATTCTGAAAATTGGATGAAAACGACGAAATATCAAGAACTCATCAGGAGAATCTCTCTGGAACTGAAATCGGAACGCTCACTGACACTTCCCCTCTCTGAAAGTCTGATAAATGCCGGAAAAATGGCTAAGTCCAAAAAAAATTTTTTTTCAACTTTTTTCAATTTTACCACCGTGGGATATATATTCTGCCCACACACATTTGGAACTCTCCTGGGGTACCCTCACACATATTATTCCCAAATTTAGTGGATATTTTCACAAAAAAGTGAAATTTTCAAAAATTCTGAAAATTGGCTGAAAACGACGAAATATCAAGGATTCATCCGGCGAATCGCTCTGGAACTGAAATCGGAATGGTCACTGACATTTCCCCTCTCTGAAAGTCAGATAAACGCCGGAAAAATGACTAAGTCCAAAAAAATGTTTTTTTCAATTTTACCACCGTGGGATATATATTCTGCCCACACACATTTGGAACTCTCCTGGGGTACCCTCAACATATTCCATCAATTAGTGGATATTTTCAAAAAAAAGTGAAATTTTCAAAAATTCAGAAAATTGGATGAAAACGAAGAAATATCAAGGACTCATCAGGCGAATCGCTCTAGAACTGAAATTGGAACGCTCACTGAAATTTCCCCTCTCTGAAAGTCTGTTAAATGCCGGAAAAATGACTAAGTCCAAAAAAAATTTTTTTTCAACTTTTTTCAATTTTACCACCGTGGGATATATATTCTACCCACACACATTTGGAACTCTCCTGGGGTACCCTCAACATATTATTCCCTCATTTAGTGGATATTTTCACAAAAAAGTGACATTTTCAAAAATTCAGAAAATTGACTGAAAACGTCTATATATCAAGGACTCATTGGGCGAATTGCTCTGGAATTGAAATCGGAACGCTCACTGACATTTCCCCTATCTGAAAGTCTGATAAACGCCGGAAAAATGACAAATTCCCAAAAAAAATTTTTGAAAACTTTTTTCAATTTACCCCCGTGGGATATCTACTCTACCGACACACATTTGGAACTCTCCTTTGGTACCCTCACACATATTATTTCCTGATTTAGTGGATATTTTCATAAAAAAGTGAAATTTTCAAAAATTCAGAAAATTGACTGAAAACGTCTATATATCAAGGACTCATTGGGCGAATTGCTCTGGAATTGAAATCGGAACGCTCACTGACATTTCCCCTATCTGAAAGTCTGATAAACGCCGGAAAAATGACTAAGTCCAAAAAAATATTTTTTTCAACTTTTTTCAATTTTACCCCCGTGGGATATATATCCTACCCACACACATTTGGAACTCTCCTGGGGTACCCTCAAACATATTATTTCCTGATTTAGTGGATATTTTCATAAAAAAGTGAAATTTTCAAAAATCCAGAAAATTGGCTGAAAACGACTAAATATCAAGGACTCATTGGGCGAATCGCTCTGGAACTGAAATCGGAATGCTCAATGACATTTGCCCTATCTGAAAGTCTGATAAACGCCGGAAAAATGACTAAGTCCAAAAAAAAATTTTTTTCAACTTTTTTCAATTTTACCCCCGTGGGATATATATTCTACCCACACACATTTGGAACTCTCCTGGGGTACCCTCAACATATTCCATCATTTAGTGGATATTTCCACAAAAAAAGTGAAATTTTCAAAAGTTCAGAAAATTGTCTGAAAATGAAGAAATATCAAGGACTCATCAAGCGAATCTCTCTGGAACTGAAATTGGAACGCTCACTGAAATTTCCCCTCTCTGAAAGTCAGATAAATGCCGGAAAAATGACTAAGTCCAAAAAATTTTTTTTTTCAACTTTTTTCAATTTTACCACTTTGGGATATATATTCTGCCCACACACATTTGGAACTCTCCTGGGGTACCCTCAACATATTATTCCCTCATTTAGTGGATATTTTCACAAAAAAGTGAAATTTTCAAAAATTCAGAAAATTGACTGAAAACGACGAAATATCAAGGACTCATTGGGCGAATCGCTTTGGAACTGAAATCGGAACGCTCACTCACATTTCCCTTCTCTGAAAGTCTGATAAATGCTGGAAAAATGACTAAGTCCAAAAAAAAATTTTTTTCAAGTTTTTTCAATTTTACCACCGTGGGATATATATTCTACCCACACACATTTGGAACTCTCCTGGGGTACCCTCAACATATTATTCCCTCATTTAGTGGATGTTTTCACAAAAAAGTGACATTTTCAAAAATTCTGAAAATTGGATGAAAACTAAGAAAAATCAAGGACTCATCGGGCGAATCGCTCTGGAACTGAAATCGGAACGCTCACTGACATTGCCACTCTCTGAAAGTCTGATAAACGCCGGAAAAATGACTAAGTCCAAAAAAAAATTTTTTTCAACTTTTTTCAATTTTACCCCCGTGGGATATATATTCTACCCACACACATTTGGAACTCTCCTGGGGTACCCTCAACATATTCCATCATTTAGTGGATATTTCCACAAAAAAAGTGAAATTTTCAAAAGTTCAGAAAATTGTCTGAAAATGAAGAAATATCAAGGACTCATCCGGCGAATCGCTCTGGAACTGAAATCGGAATGGTCACTGACATTTCCCCTCTCTGAAAGTCTGATAAACGCCGGAAAAATGACTAAGTCCAAAAAAATGTTTTTTTCAATTTTACCACCGTGGGATATATATTCTGCCCACACACATTTGGAACTCTCCTGGGGTACCCTCAACATATTCCATCAATTAGTGGATATTTTCAAAAAAAAGTGAAATTTTCAAAAATTCAGAAAATTGGATGAAAACGAAGAAATATCAAGGACTCATCAGGCGAATCGCTCTAGAACTGAAATTGGAACGCTCACTGAAATTTCCCCTCTCTGAAAGTCTGTTAAATGCCGGAAAAATGACTAAGTCCAAAAAAAATTTTTTTTCAACTTTTTTCAATTTTACCCCTGTGGGATATATATTCTACCCACACACATTTGGAACTCTCCTGGGGTACCCTCAACATATTATTCCCTCATTTAGTGGATATTTTCACAAAAAAGTGACATTTTCAAAAATTTTGAAAATTGGATGAAAACGACGAAATATCAAGGACTCATCAGGCGAATCTCTCTGGAACTGAAATTGGAACGCTCACTGAAATTTCCCTCTCTGAAAGTCTGTTAAATGCCGGAAAAATGACTAAGTCCAAAAAAAAATTTTTTTCAAGTTTTTTCAATTTTACCACCGTGGGATATATATTCTACCCACACACATTTGGAACTCTCCTGGGGTACCCTCAACATATTATTCCCTCATTTAGTGGATGTTTTCACAAAAAAGTGACATTTTCAAAAATTCTGAAAATTGGATGAAAACTAAGAAAAATCAAGGACCCATCGGGCGAATCGCTCTGGAACTGAAATCGGAACGCTCACTGACATTTCCCCTCTCTGAAAGTCTGATAAATGCCGGAAAAATGACTAAATCCAAAAAAAAATTTTTTTCAACTTTTTTCAATTTTACCCCTGTGGGATATATATTCTGCCCACCCACATTTGGATCTCTCCTGGGGTACCCTCACACATATTATTACTTCATTTATTGTACATTTTCACAAAAAAGTGAAATTTTCAAAAATTCAGAAAATTGGCTGAAAACGATGAAATATCAAGGACTCAACCGGCGAATCGCTCTGGTACTGAAATCGGAACACTCACTGACATTTCCCCTATCTGAAAGTCTGATAAACGCCGGAAAAATGACTAAGTCCAAAAAAAAATTTTTTTCAACTTTTTTCAATTTTACCACCGTGGGATATATATTCTGCCCACACACATTTGGAACTCTCCTGGGGTACCCTCACACATATTATTAACTCATTTAGTGGATATTTTCACAAAAAAAGTGAAATTTTCAAAAATTCTGAAAATTGGATGAAAACGAAGAAATATCAAGGATTCATCGGGCGAATCGCTCTGGAACTGAAATCGGAACACTTGCTGACAATTCCCCTCTCTGAAAGTCTGATAAATGCCGGAAAAATGACCTAGTCCAAAAAAATTTGTTTTTCAACTTTTTTCAATTTTACCACCGTGGGATATATATTCTGCCCACACACATTTGGAACTCTCCTGGGGTACCCTCAACATATTCCATCATTTAGTGGATATTTTCACAAAAAAGTGAAATTTTCAAAAATTCAGAAAATTGGATGAAAACGAAGAAATATCAAGGACTCATCGGGCGAATCGCTCTGCAAATGAAATCGGAACGCTCACTGACATTTCCCCTCTCTGAAAGTCTGATAAATGCCGGAAAAATGACTAAATCCCAAAAAAAATTTTTTTCAACTTTTTTCAATTTTACCCCTGTGGGATATATATTCTGCCCACACACATTTGGAACTCTCCTGGGGTACCCTCACACATATTATTCCCTCATTTAGTGGATATTTTAACAAAAAAGAGAAATTTTAAAAAATACAGAAAATTGGCTGAAAACAAAGCAATATCAAGGACTCATCGGGCGAATCGCTCTGGAACTGAAATCGGAACGCTCACTGACATTTCCCCTCTCTGAAAGTCTGATAAATACCGGAAAAATGACTAGGTCCAAAAAATTTTTTTTTTCAACTTTTTTCAATTTTACCCCTGTGGGATATATATTCTGCCCACACATTTGGAACTCTCCTGGGGTACCCTCAACATATTATTCCCTCATTTAGTGGATATTTTCACAAAAAAGTGAAATTTTCAAAAATTCAGAAAATTGGATGAAAACGAAGAAATATCAAGGACTCATCCGGCGAATCACTCTGGAACTGAAATCGGAACGCTCACTGACATTTCCCCTCTCTGAAAGCCTGATAAACGCCGGAAAAATGACTGAGTCCAAAAAATATTTTTTTTTTACTTTTTTCAATTTTACCCAGTGGGATATATATTCTACCCACACACATTTGGAACTCTCCTGGGGTACCCTCACACATATTGTTCCCTCATTTAGTGGATATTTTCACAAAAAAAGTGAAATTTTCCAAAATTCAGAAAATTGGCTGAAATCGACGAAATATCAAGGACTCATCGGGAGAATCGCTTTGGAACTGAAATCGGAACGGTCACTGACATTTCCCCTCTCTGAAAGTCTGATAAACGCCGGAAAAATGACTAAGTCCAAAAAATTAGTTTTTAAACTTTTTTCAATTTTACCACCGTGGGATATATATTCTGCCCACACACATTTGGAACTCTCCTGGGGTACCCTCACACAAATTATTCCCTCATTTAGTGGATATTTTCACAAAAAAGTGAAATTTTCAAAAATTCAGAAAATTGGCTGAGAACGACGAAATATCAAGGACTCATTGGGCGAATGTCTCTGGAACTGAAATTGGAATGCTCACTGAAATTTCCCCTCTCTGAAAGTCTGTTAAATGCCGGAAAAATGACTAAGTCCAAAAGAATTTTTTTTTCAACTTTTTTCAATTTTAGCACCGTGGGATATATATTCTGCCCACACACATTTGGAACTCTCCTGGGGTACCCTCAACATATTCCATCATTTAGTGAATATTTTCACAAAAAAGTGAAATTTTCAAAAGTTCAGAAAATTGGCTGAAAATGAAGAAATATCAAGGACTCATCAGGCGAATCTCTCTGGAACTGAAATTGGAACGCTCACTGAAAATTCCCCTCTCTGAAAGTCTGTTAAACGCCGGAAAAATGACTAAGTCCAAAAAAATTTTTTTTTAAACTTTTTTCAATTTTACCCTGTGGGACATATATTCTTCCCACACACATTTTGGAACTCTCCTGGGGTACCCTCACACATATTATTCCCTCATTTAGTGGATATTTTCACAAGAAAGTGAAATTTTCAAAAATTCTGACAATTGGATGAAAACGAAGAAATAGCAAGTTCTCATCGGGCGAATCGCTCTGGATCTGAAATCGGAACACTCACTGACATTTCCCCTCTCTGAAAGTCTGATAAATGTCGAAAAAATGACTAAGTCCAAAAATTTTTTTTTTTAAATTTTACAACCATGGGATATATATTCTACCCACACACATGCGGAACTCTCCTGGGGTACCCTCAACATATTTAGTGGATATTTTCACAAAAAAGTGACATTTTCAAAAATTCCGAAAATTGGATGAAAACGAAGAAGTATCAAGGACTCATCGGGCGAATCGCTCTGTAACTGAAATCGGAACGCTCACTGACATTTCCCCTCTCTGAAAGTCTGATAAACCCCGGAAAAATGACTAAGTCCAAAAGAATTTTTTTTTCAACTTTTTTCAATTTTAACACCGTGGGATATATATTCTGCCCACACACATTTGGAACTCTCCTGGGGTACCCTCAACATATTCCATCATTTAGTGAATATTTTCACAAAAAATGAAATTTTTAAAAATTCAGAAAATTGGCTGAAAACGAAGAAATATCAAGGACTCATCGGGCGAATCGCTCTGGAACTGAAATCGGAACACTCACTGACATTTCCCCTCTCTGAAAGTCTGATAAATGTCGAAAAAATGACTAAGTCCAAAAATTTTTTTTTTTAAATTTTACAACCATGGGATATATATTCTACCCACACACATGCGGAACTCTCCTGGGGTACCCTCAACATATTATTCCCTCATTTAGTGGATATTTTCACAAAAAAGTGACATTTTCAAAAATTCCGAAAATTGGATGAAAACGAAGAAGTATCAAGGACTCATCGGGCGAATCGCTCTGTAACTGAAATCGGAACGCTCACTGACATTTCCCCTCTCTGAAAGTCTGATAAACCCCGGAAAAATGACTAAGTCCAAAAGAATTTTTTTTTCAACTTTTTTCAATTTTAGCACCGTGGGATATATATTCTGCCCACACACATTTGGAACTCTCCTGGGGTACCCTCAACATATTCCATCATTTAGTGAATATTTTCACAAAAAAGTGAAATTTTTAAAAGTTCAGAAAATTGGCTGAAAATGAAGAAATATCAAGGACTCATCAGGCGAATCTCTCTGGAACTGAAATTGGAACGCTCACTGAAAATTCCCCTCTCTGAAAGTCTGTTAAACGCCGGAAAAATGACTAAGTCCAAAAAAATTTTTTTTTAAACTTTTTTCAATTTTACCCTGTGGGACATATATTCTTCCCACACACATTTTGGAACTCTCCTGGGGTACCCTCACACATATTATTCCCTCATTTAGTGGATATTTTCACAAAAAAGTGAAATTTTCAAAAATTCTGACAATTGGATGAAAACGAAGAAATATCAAGGTCTCATCGGGCGAATCGCTCTGGAACTGAAATCGGAACACTCACTGACATTTCCCCTCTCTGAAAGTCTGATAAATGTCGAAAAAATGACTAAGTCCAAAAATTTTTTTTTTTAAATTTTACAACCATGGGATATATATTCTACCCACACACATGCGGAACTCTCCTGGGGTACCCTCAACATATTATTCCCTCATTTAGTGGATATTTTAACAAAAAAGTGACATTTTCAAAAATTCCGAAAATTGGATGAAAACGAAGAAGTATCAAGGACTCATCGGGCGAATCGCTCTGTAACTGAAATCGGAACGCTCACTGACATTTCCCCTCTCTGAAAGTCTGATAAACCCCGGAAAAATGACTAAGTCCAAAAGAATTTTTTTTTCAACTTTTTTCAATTTTAACACCGTGGGATATATATTCTGCCCACGCACATTTGGAACTCTCCTGGGGTACCCTCAACATATTCCATCATTTAGTGAATATTTTCACAAAAAAGTGAAATTTTTAAAAATTCATAAAATTGGCTGAAAACGAAGAAATATCAAGGACTCATCGGGCGAATCGCTCTGGAACTGAAATCGGAACACTCACTGACATTTCCCCTCTCTGAAAGTCTGATAAATGTCGAAAAAATGACTAAGTCCAAAAATTTTTTTTTTTAAATTTTACAACCATGGGATATATATTCTACCCACACACATGCGGAACTCTCCTGGGGTACCCTCAACATATTTAGTGGATATTTTCACAAAAAAGTGACATTTTCAAAAATTCCGAAAATTGGATGAAAACGAAGAAGTATCAAGGACTCATCGGGCGAATCGCTCTGTAACTGAAATCGGAACGCTCACTGACATTTCCCCTCTCTGAAAGTCTGATAAACCCCGGAAAAATGACTAAGTCCAAAAGAATTTTTTTTTCAACTTTTTTCAATTTTAACACCGTGGGATATATATTCTGCCCACGCACATTTGGAACTCTCCTGGGGTACCCTCAACATATTCCATCATTTAGTGAATATTTTCACAAAAAATGAAATTTTTAAAAATTCAGAAAATTGGCTGAAAACGAAGAAATATCAAGGACTCATCGGGCGAATCGCTCTGGAACTGAAATCGGAACACTCACTGACATTTCCCCTCTCTGAAAGTCTGATAAATGTCGAAAAAATGACTAAGTCCAAAAATTTTTTTTTTTAAATTTTACAACCATGGGATATATATTCTACCCACACACATGCGGAACTCTCCTGGGGTACCCTCAACATATTATTCCCTCATTTAGTGGATATTTTCACAAAAAAGTGACATTTTCAAAAATTCCGAAAATTGGATGAAAACGAAGAAGTATCAAGGACTCATCGGGCGAATCGCTCTGTAACTGAAATCGGAACGCTCACTGACATTTCCCCTCTCTGAAAGTCTGATAAACCCCGGAAAAATGACTAAGTCCAAAAGAATTTTTTTTTCAACTTTTTTCAATTTTAGCACCGTGGGATATATATTCTGCCCACACACATTTGGAACTCTCCTGGGGTACCCTCAACATATTCCATCATTTAGTGAATATTTTCACAAAAAAGTGAAATTTTTAAAAGTTCAGAAAATTGGCTGAAAATGAAGAAATATCAAGGACTCATCAGGCGAATCTCTCTGGAACTGAAATTGGAACGCTCACTGAAAATTCCCCTCTCTGAAAGTCTGTTAAACGCCGGAAAAATGACTAAGTCCAAAAAAATTTTTTTTTAAACTTTTTTCAATTTTACCCTGTGGGACATATATTCTTCTCACACACATTTTGGAACTCTCCTGGGGTACCCTCACACATATTATTCCCTCATTTAGTGGATATTTTCACAAAAAAGTGAAATTTTCAAAAATTCTGACAATTGGATGAAAACGAAGAAATATCAAGGTCTCATCGGGCGAATCGCTCTGGAACTGAAATCGGAACACTCACTGACATTTCCCCTCTCTGAAAGTCTGATAAATGTCGAAAAAATGACTAAGTCCAAAAATTTTTTTTTTTAAATTTTACAACCATGGGATATATATTCTACCCACACACATGCGGAACTCTCCTGGGGTACCCTCAACATATTATTCCCTCATTTAGTGGATATTTTAACAAAAAAGTGACATTTTCAAAAATTCCGAAAATTGGATGAAAACGAAGAAGTATCAAGGACTCATCGGGCGAATCGCTCTGTAACTGAAATCGGAACGCTCACTGACATTTCCCCTCTCTGAAAGTCTGATAAACCCCGGAAAAATGACTAAGTCCAAAAGAATTTTTTTTTCAACTTTTTTCAATTTTAACACCGTGGGATATATATTCTGCCGACGCACATTTGGAACTCTCCTGGGGTACCCTCAACATATTCCATCATTTAGTGAATATTTTCACAAAAAAGTGAAATTTTTAAAAATTCATAAAATTGGCTGAAAACGAAGAAATATCAAGGACTCATCGGGCGAATCGCTCTGGAACTGAAATCGGAACACTCACTGACATTTCCCCTCTCTGAAAGTCTGATAAATGTCGAAAAAATGACTAAGTCCAAAAAATTTTTTTTTTTAATTTTACAACCATGGGATATATATTCTACCCACACACATGCGGAACTCTCCTGGGGTACCCTCAACATATTATTCCCTCATTTAGTGGATATTTTCACAAAAAAGTGACATTTTCAAAAATTCCGAAAATTGGATGAAAACGAAGAAGTATCAAGGACTCATCGGGCGAATCGCTCTGTAACTGAAATCGGAACGCTCACTGACATTTCCCCTCTCTGAAAGTCTGATAAACCCCGGAAAAATGACTAAGTCCAAAAGAATTTTTTTTTCAACTCTTTTCAATTTTACCCCCGTGGGAAATATATGCTGCCCACACACATTTGGAACTCTCCTGGGGTATCCTCAACATATTCCATCATTTAGTGGATATTTTCACAAAAAAGTGAAATTTTCAAAAATTCAGAAAATTGGATGAAAATGAAGAAATATCAAGGACTCATCGGGCGAATCGCTCTGGAAATGAAATTGGAACGCTCACTGACATTTCGCCTCTCTGAAAGTCTGATAAACGATGGAAAAATGACTAGGTCCAAAAAAAATTTTTTTTTCAACTTTTTTCAATTTTACCCCTGTGGGATATATATTCTGCCCACACACATTTGGAACTCTCCTGGGGTACCCTCACACATGTTGTTCCCTCATTTAGTGGATATTTTCACAAAAAAGTGAAATTTTCAAAAATTCAGAAAATTGGCTGAAAACCAAGAAATATCAAGGACTCATCGGGCGAATCGCAATGGAACTGAAATCGGAATGGTCACTGACATTTCCCCTCTCTGAAAGTCAGATAAACGCCGGAAAAATGACTAAGTCCAAAAAAATTTTTTTTCAATTTTATCCCCGTGGATATATATTCTACCCACACACTTTTGGCCCTCTCCTGGGGTACCCTCAACATATTATTCCCTCATTTAGTGGATATTCTCACAAAAAAGTGAAATTTTCAAAAATTCAGAAAATTGGATGAAAACGAAGAAATATCAAGGACTCATCGGGCGAATCGCTCTGGAACTGAAATTTGAACGCTCACTGAAAATTCCCCTCTCTGAAAGTCTGTTAAACGCCGGAAAAATGACTAAGTCCAAAAAAATTTTTTTTTAAACTTTTTTCAATTTTACCGTGTGGAACATATATTCTTCTCACACACATTTTGGAACTCTCCTGGGGTACCCTCACACATATTATTCCCTCATTTAGTGGATATTTTCACAAAAAAGTGAAATTTTCAAAAATTCTGACAATTGGATGAAAACGAAGAAATATCAAGGTCTCATCGGGCGAATCGCTCTGGAACTGAAATCGGAACACTCACTGACATTTCCCCTCTCTGAAAGTCTGATAAATGTCGAAAAAATGACTAAGTCCAAAATTTTTTTTTTTAAATTTCACAACCATGGGATATATATTCTACCCACACACATGCGGAACTCTCCTGGGGTACCCTCAACATATTATTCCCTCATTTAGTGGATATTTTCACAAAAAAGTGACATTTTCAAAAATTCCGAAAATTGGATGAAAACGAAGAAGTATCAAGGACTCATCGGGCGAATCGCTCTGTAACTGAAATCGGAACGCTCACTGACATTTCCCCTCTCTGAAAGTCTGATAAACCCCGGAAAAATGACTAAGTCCAAAAGAATTTTTTTTTCAACTTTTTTCAATTTTAACACCGTGGGATATATATTCTGCCCACGCACATTTGGAACTCTCCTGGGGTACCCTCAACATATTCCATCATTTAGTGAATATTTTCACAAAAAAGTGAAATTTTTAAAAGTTCAGAAAATTGGCTGAAAATGAAGAAATATCAAGGACTCATCAGGCGAATCTCTCTGGAACTGAAATTGGAACGCTCACTGAAAATTCCCCTCTCTGAAAGTCTGTTAAATGCCGGAAAAATGACTAAGTCCAAAAAAATTTTTTTTTAAACTTTTTTCAATTTTACCCTGTGGGACATATATTCTTCCCACACACATTTTGGAACTCTCCTGGGGTACCCTCACACATATTATTCCCTCATTTAGTGGATATTTTCACAAAAAAGTGAAATTTTCAAAAATTCTGACAATTGGATGAAAACGAAGAAATATCAAGGTCTCATCGGGCGAATCGCTCTGGAACTGAAATCGGAACACTCACTGACATTTCCCCTCTCTGAAAGTCTGATAAATGTCGAAAAAATGACTAAGTCCAAAAATTTTTTTTTTAAAATTTTACAACCATGGGATATATATTCTACCCACACACATGCGGAACTCTCCTGGGGTACCCTCAACATATTATTCCCTCATTTAGTGAATATTTTAACAAAAAAGTGACATTTTCAAAAATTCCGAAAATTGGATGAAAACGAAGAAGTATCAAGGACTCATCGGGCGAATCGCTCTGTAACTGAAATCGGAACGCTCACTGACATTTCCCCTCTCTGAAAGTCTGATAAACCCCGGAAAAATGACTAAGTCCAAAAGAATTTTTTTTTCAACTTTTTTCAATTTTAACACCGTGGGATATATATTCTGCCCACGCACATTTGGAACTCTCCTGGGGTACCCTCAACATATTCCATCGTTTAGTGAATATTTTCACAAAAAAGTGAAATTTTTAAAAATTCATAAAATTGGCTGAAAACGAAGAAATATCAAGGACTCATCGGGCGAATCGCTCTGGAACTGAAATCGGAACACTCACTGACATTTCCCCTCTCTGAAAGTCTGATAAATGTCGAAAAAATGACTAAGTCCAAAAAATTTTTTTTTTTAATTTTACAACCATGGGATATATATTCTACCCACACACATGCGGAACTCTCCTGGGGTACCCTCAACATATTATTCCCTCATTTAGTGGATATTTTCACAAAAAAGTGAAATTTTCAAAAATTCAGAAAATTGGATGAAAATGAAGAAATATCAAGGACTCATCGGGCGAATCGCTCTGGAAATGAAATTGGAACGCTCACTGACATTTCGCCTCTCTGAAAGTCTGATAAACGATGGAAAAATGACTAGGTCCAAAAAAAATTTTTTTTTCAACTTTTTTCAATTTTACCCCTGTGGGATATATATTCTGCCCACACACATTTGGAACTCTCCTGGGGTACCCTCACACATGTTGTTCCCTCATTTAGTGGATATTTTCACAAAAAAGTGAAATTTTCAAAAATTCAGAAAATTGGCTGAAAACCAAGAAATATCAAGGACTCATCGGGCGAATCGCAATGGAACTGAAATCGGAATGGTCACTGACATTTCCCCTCTCTGAAAGTCAGATAAACGCCGGAAAAATGACTAAGTCCAAAAAAATTTTTTTTCAATTTTATCCCCGTGGATATATATTCTACCCACACACTTTTGGCCCTCTCCTGGGGTACCCTCAACATATTATTCCCTCATTTAGTGGATATTCTCACAAAAAAGTGAAATTTTCAAAAATTCAGAAAATTGGATGAAAACGAAGAAGTATCAAGGACTCATCGGGCGAATCGCTCTGTAACTGAAATCGGAATGCTCACTGACATTTCCCCTCTCTGAAAGTCTGATAAATGCCGGAAAAATGACTAAGTCCAAAAAAATTTTATTTTCAACTTTTTTTAATTTTACCACCGTGGGATATATATTCTGCCCACACACATTTGGAACTCTCCTGGGGTACCCTCAACATATTCCATCATTTAGTGGATATTTTCACAAAAAAGTGAAATTTTCAAAAATTCAGAAAATTGGATGAAAACGAAGAAATATCAAGGACTCATCGGGCGAATCGCTCTGGAACTGAAATTGGAACGTTAACTGACATTTCCCCTCTCTGAAAGTCTGATAAACGACGGAAAAATGACTAGGTCAGAAAAAAAAATTTTTTTCAACTTTTTTCAATTTTACCCCTGTGGTATATATATTCTACCCACACACATTTGGAACTCTCCTGGGATACCCTCACTCATATTATTCCCTCATTTAGTGGATATTTTCACAAAAAAGGGAAATTTTCAAAAATTCAGAAAATTGGTTGAAAACGGCGAAATATCAAGGACTCATCGGGCGAATCGCTCTGGAACTGAAATCGGAACGATCACTGACATTGCCACTCTCTGAAAGTCTGATAAACGACGGAAAAATGACTAAGTCCAAAAAAATTTTTTTTTCAACTTTTTTCAATTTTACCATCGTGGGATATATATTCTGCCCACACACATTTGGAACTCTCCTGGGGTACCCTCAACATATTCCATCATTTAGTGGATATTTTCACAAAAAAGTGAAGTTTTCAAAAATTCAGAAAATTGGATGAAAACGAAGAAATATCAAGGACTTATCGGGCGAA
Organism: Phyllobates terribilis; assembly: GCF_046119375.1. NCBI lineage: Eukaryota > Metazoa > Chordata > Amphibia > Anura > Dendrobatidae > Phyllobates > Phyllobates terribilis. The sequence goes on along the minus strand of NW_027362764.1, from coordinate 364,461,589 downwards.
TCGCTCTGGAACTGAAATTGGAACGCTCACTGACATTGCCCCTCTCTGAAAGTCTGATAAACGACGGAAAAACGACTAAGTCCAAAAAAATTTTTTTTTCAACTTTTTTCAATTTTACCATCGTGGGATATATATTCTGCCCACACACATTTGGAACTCTCCTGGGGTACCCTCAACATATTCCATCATTTAGTGGATATTTTCACAAAAAAGTGAAGTTTTCAAAAATTCAGAAAATTGGATGAAAACGAAGAAATATCAAGGACTTATCGGGCGAATCGCTCTGGAACTGTAATTGGAACGCTCACTGACATTTCCCCTCTCTGAAAGTCTGATAAACGCCGGAAAAATGACTAAGTCCAAAAAAATTTTTTTTTCAACTTTTTTCAATTTTACCCCTGTGGGATATATATTCTACCCACACATATTTGGAACTCTCCTGGGGTACCCTCACACATATTATTCCCTCATTTAGTGGATATTTTCACAAAAAAGTGAAGTTTTCAAAAGTTCAGAAAATTGGCTGAAAATGAAGAAATATCAAGGACTCATCTGGCGAATCGCTCTGGAACTGAAATCGGAATGCTCACTGACATTTCCCCTATCTGAAAGTCTGATAAACGCCGGAAAAATGACTAAGTCCAAAAAAAAAAATGTTTAAACTTTTTTCATTTTTACCCCCGTGGGATGTATATTCTACCCACACACATTTGGAACTCTCCTGGGGTACCCTCAACATATTATTCCCTCATTTAGTGGATATTTTCACAAAAAAGTGACATTTTCAAAAATTCTGAAGATTGGATGAAAACGAAGAAATATCAAGGACTCATCGGTGGTGTTGAGCATTCCGATACTGAAATATCGGGTATCGGCCGATATTCGCGGTATCGGAATTCCGATACTTAATTCCGATACTTTTGCAATATCGTATACCGGAATCGGAAGTTCCCATAATGCAATGAGCCATTTTCATTTTATTCAGCCAATGAGGATCCTAAGAAGTGTGGGCACATCCTGTTATGCATGTAGGCATCTTAACTAATGGCATGGCTGTGATTGGCTGCTGAAATGATGTCATGATGCACTATAAAAGCCGCCGCCACCATTTTGAGCTCACTCTGCTGTGAATTCAGTTAGGGATAGGATGCTGTTGTTCTGAGGGACAGTTTTAGCTACCTATTTGGTCTATTCTGCTTTACCCAAGCTACTTTATAAATCGCTGTGCCTTGCAGTGCTAGTGCACAGTTCTCTGTGCTGTTCACCGCTTTCTGCAAGGTCTCTGTGTGTGAGTGCAGCTCACCCTGTAGTGTGTGCTTCAACCACGTCTGGTTGTAGTGCACTCAGTGTGTGTCACTGCCTCATACATTGTCCTTTTTTGCCAATTCACAATTTTTCCTGATATCTCCTATTAGTGTGGTGGTTCCATCCGTATTCAGCTAAATTGGTTCCAAACACACTATATAGGAGTAGATAGAGAAATTTTTTTGGTCTTGCAGCGCTAGTGCACAGTGCTCTGCATCTGTACTGTTCACCGCTGTCTGCAAGGTCTGGTGAGTGAGTGCAGTTCACCCTGTAGTGTGTGCTTCAACCACGTCTGGTTGTAGTGCACTCAGTGTGTGTCACTGCCTCATACATTGTCCTTTTTTGCCAATTCATAATTTTTCCTGATATCTCCTATTAGTGTGGTGGTTCCATCCGTATTCAGCTAAATTTTTTTCCAAACACACTATATAGGAGTAGATAGAGAAATTTTTTTGGTCTTGCAGCGCTAGTGCACAGTGCTCTGCATCTGTACTGTTCACCGCTGTCTGCAAGGTCTGGTGTGTGAGTGCAGCTCACCCTGTAGTGTGTGCTTCAACCACGTCTGGTTGTAGTGCACTCAGTGTGTGTCACTGCCTCATACATTGTCCTTTTTTGCCAATTCATAATTTTTCCTGATATCTCCTATTAGTGTGGTGGTTCCATCCGTATTCAGCTAAATTGGTTCCAAACACGCTATATAGGAGTAGATAGAGAAATTTTTTTGGTCTTGCAGCGCTAGTGCACAGTGCTCTGCATCTGTACTGTTCACCGCTGTCTGCAAGGTCTTGTGTGTGAGTGCAGCTCACCCTGTAGTGTGTGCTTCAACCACGTCTGGTTGTAGTGCACTCAGTGTGTGTCACTGCCTCATACATTGTCCTTTTTTGCCAATTCATAATTTTTCCTGATATCTCCTATTAGTGTGGTGGTTCCATCCGTATTCAGCTAAATTGGTTCCAAACACACTATATAGGAGTAGATAGAGAAATTTTTTTGGTCTTGCAGCGCTAGTGCACAGTGCTCTGCATCTGTACTGTTCACCGCTGTCTGCAAGGTCTGGTGTGTGAGTGCAGCTCACCCTGTAGTGTGTGCTTCAACCACGTCTGGTTGTAGTGCACTCAGTGTGTGTCACTGCCTCATACATTGTCCTTTTTTGCCAATTCATAATTTTTCCTGATTTCTCCTATTAGTGTGGTGGTTCCATCCGTATTCAGCTAAATTGGTTCCAAACACACTATATAGGAGTAGTTAGAGGAGCCTTTCTGCAGCATTGGGCCCTGCAGCCCCAGCCAGATTAGTATTAGCCTATTTTTTGCAGCCTCATCTATTGCATTGTAGGTTACCTTCCTACATTGTAATAGCTACAAAAAGTTTGTGATACTATCGTTATTACATCTTTAGGCACATCCAGTGTTTTTTGCGACATAAAAAACCTAAATAAAGTTCACCAAACACTCCACTTTACAGTTGTGTGGGCCACATTAGCTCATATTAAAGTCTAGTCCACACTTTATAAAATTAGTGTTTCGTATACCTGTTAGCAGCTGTTCAGGAATAAGCACACTAAGCCCTTAGTACTTTTCTGCCTATCTTTATCAGTCTACCAAGATGAAGAAGGCAGGGAGTAAGGCATGTGGTCGTGGGTGTGGAGTTTCTGCAGGGAGAGGACGTGAGGATTCTGTGCCTGCAGGGAGAGGACGTGGGGATTCTGTGCCTGCTGCGGGCACCAGTGACTCAGCATCCCCCAGTTTTACCAGGGAACAGTCCTTTATGCGCAGCTTTGTAGGAGCTAGCCGTACCCCACTGCCGCACGAGGACCATATTGAAGCCGTTGTCGGATGGATGGCAGCTAACGCATCGACTTCAATTAGTTCCAGATCCTCTCAGGTCCTGAGCACTGAAGAGCACCCATCTGTCTCTTCACCACCTGCCAAATTGCCCAGGCAGTCAGAGAGCCCTGGACAGGAGCCATCTATACTTCTGTTCTCTGAATCTCTTGGCTTGGAAAGAGGGGGCCAGCCAAGCAGAATTCGAGAATTTGAAGAAGAGGTAGTATGCAGTGATGCGCAACCGTTTTGTCTCTCTGAATCTGAAGAGGCGGGTGGGCCAGTGCCTATGGTCAGCAGCACACATCAGTACGCATCTGATGATGAGACTCAGGTGCCACTTTCTGGTGCGTACTGTGCTGTCGAGACTACCCAGGAGAAGCAGTTGTTTGAAGAGGGTGGTGTAGATGATGAGGTCCTTGACCCATCATGGTGTGAGGGACAGGAAGGTGGTGGGAGCAGCTCTGAGTAAGAGATTCCCTGAACGGCCAGAAAAGGAGGGAGAGGGAGGGGGCAAACTTGGTTGCCTGTAGCCTCCACTTCGGCACCCATTAGGAGCATGGCTCTTCCAAAATCCAAAGCGGGCGCTCCCAAGACTTGCAGTGCCTGGTCCTTTTTTGACACAGTTGCAGATGACATTTGCTTTGTCAAATGCAAGCTGTGTAATCAGAAGGTGAAAAGAGGGAAAAGTGTCAGCAACCTCAATACCACAAATATGTGGAAACATGTGCGGACCAAGCACGTGGTGGAGTTACAAAAACACACTGGAGACCTAGGCCAACCTACAGTGCCACCTACCACCTCTTCAGCTCGTGTTGTAGCCTCTTCCTCCAGCTCACACACAGCTGGTTCAGCTTCCTCACAGGATCGCCATGGAAGAATCTCTGGCACTGTTGTACAGAGACAAAATGTAATTCCACCCACAGCACCACTTCCCCAGTCATCCTCACACTCCCAGGCCAGTCTACAGCCATCGTTAGCACAGTCATGGGAGAAAAGGTGCCCATACTCGGCAAACCACCCCCGAGCACAGGCTCTGAATGCTGGCATTGCTAAACTACTGGCCCTTGAAATGCTATCATTCAGGCTGGTGGAGACTGACACATTCCGTAACTTTATGGCATTGGCAGTCCCATAATACAACGTGCCCAGCCGATTTTATTTCAGCAGGCAAGCCGTCCCTGCCCTGCAACATCATGTGGAGGGAAAAATTAAACATGCGCTACAAAACGCCGTCAGTAGCAAGGTCCACCTGACCACCGATGCGTGGACCAGTAAGCATGGACAGGGACGATACCTTTCCCTCACTGCCCATTGGGTAAATGTTGTGGAGCCGGGTACAGATCTTGAGAGTGGCGCTGTACGTGTTCTGCCAACTCCAAGGATTGCAGGAATCCAGTCTGTACACATTGACTCCTCCTCATACTCCAGTTCCTCTGAATCAGCGCTGCAGGAGCCGTCACGGTCTACCTCCACATCGACCCGTGAACGGTTACCTGTTATGGTGACCAATATGAGCACAGCCATGGCCAAATGTCAACAGGCCGTATTAAAATTAATTTCTTTGGGGAATCGAAGCCACACAGCGCAGGAGTTCTGGAATGCCATCAAGCAGCAGAGCGACGTGTGGTTTGTGCCAGCGAATCTCCAGCCTGGCATGGTAGTGTGTGACAATGGCCGAAATCTGGTGGCAGCTCTGGGCCTAGGCAACCTCACTCACATCCCATGTCTGGCACATGTGCTCAACTTGGTCGTGCAGAGTTTTTTGAGGGACTATCCGGATCTTGATGCACTGCTTCACAAGGTCCGCATAGAGTGCGCTCACTTGCGGCGTTCCAGCAATGCAAGATCACGCATTGCAGCTCTGCAGCGCCGATTACGTCTTCCGGAACATCGCATCATATGTGACCTACCCACCAGGTGGAATTCAACGTTACATCTGTTGGAGAGGTTGTGTGAGCAGCAGGCAGCAGTAATGGAGTACCAGCTGCAGCAGGCGCAAACAAATCGCAGTGCGCGCCGTTCACACTTCACCACCACTGAGTGGGCCTCTATGAAGGACATTTGCCACGTTTTGCGTGCCTTCGATTATTCCACGCGGATGGCGAGTGCAGATGATGCACTAGTCAGCATGACTATCCCCCTTATCTGCCTGCTTGAAAAAACACTGCAAGCACTAAGGGACGAGGTTTTGGAAGAGGTGGAGGATGAGGAGTCACAAATGCCATCTGCTTCTCTACAGTCTGCGCAACGTGGTTCCTCACAAAGGCCTAGGCAGGGGACACTTTGTGAGGAGGATGAGGAGGAGTCAATGGATGAGGAAGACATCTGTCCAGAGGAGGGAGGTACACAATGCTCTAGTAGTCAGTATCTAGAGCGAGGGTGGGGTGATGCAGAGCAGGCAGAGATCACGCCTCAAGCAGGGGACAGCGTTTCTTGGCCAGTTGGCAGTCTGCAGCACATGGTTGATTTCATGCTGCAGTGCCTGAGAAACGACCGCCGCATCGCCCACATTCTCAACACGGCTGATTATTGGGTGTCCACCCCCCTAGATCCTCGCTACCGGGACAACTTACAAAGCCTCATAACACCGTTGAACCGGGAGCATAAAATGCGGGAGTACCAAGACGCACTGGTGCATTTCATCATGTTCTCCATTCCAACCGAGAGCAGTGCTGCTAGTGCTTTACAAAGCAGCTCAGTGCGTCGAGGCAGTGGAGGAAGCTCTGCACAAAGAGGGAGCAGAAGCAGCGCCTCAGCACAAGGCAAGACCAGTATGGCCGAAATGTGGCAAAGTTTTGTGTCCCCGCCGCCACAAATGTCTACACCATCACAGACGGCTCCAGTCAGCAGGAGGCAACGTTTCCGTCAGATGGTGACAGACTACATGTCTTGCCCTCTTAGTGTACTCCCAGACGGCTCTTCTCCCTTCAAGTTTTGGGTCTGTAAGCTGGATACATGGCCAGAGCTTAGTCAGTATGCATTGGAGGTGCTAGCTTGCCCTGCTGCTAGTGTATTATCGGAACGCGTCTTTAGTGCCGCAGGTGGTGTACTAACAGACCGTCGCATGCGACTATCCTCCGATAACGTTGACCGGCTTACTTTCCTCAAAATGAACAAGGCCTGGATCTCTCATGAATTTGCCAGTCCTCTTCCAGAATAAATAATTGGTTGGCAACAGTATCCAGGTCTCCCGTTCTGTTCATGTTTCTACCACCTGAACTGTAATCCCTGAGCTCCAACACTGCCAGTTGGCGCTCGGAAGTGCCGTCTGCACAGTCAACACTTGCTGCCGTGTTATTGGGGTTCAGTAACGTCAGCTGTTCCCCTGCTGTGCGGACGGCAATTTCTCCTGCTCTGTCCACATTCTCACTACTACAGATTTTAAAGTTGCTCCAATTACACCTCTGGCTCCTCTGTTTTCAGTATTATCCCTGAGCTCCAACACCGCCAGTTGGCGCACGGAAGTGCCGTCTGCACAGTCAACACTTGCTGCCGTGTTATTGGGGTTCAGTAACGTCAGCTGTTCCCCTGCTGTGCGGACGGCAATTTCTCCTGCTCTGTCCACATCCACTGTACTACTGATTTAAAACCTCCTCCAAATACACCTCTGGCTCCTCTGTTTTCAGTATTATCCCTGAGCTCCAACACCGCCAGTTGGCGCACGGAAGTGCCGTCTGCACAGTCAACACTTGCTGCCGTGTTATTGGGGTTCCGTAACGTCAGCTGTTCCCCTGCTGTGCGGACAGCAATTTCTCCTGCTCTGTCCACATTCTCACTTCTACAGATTTTAAAGTTGCTCCAATTACACCTCTGGCTCCTCTGTTTTCAGTATTATCCCTGAGCGCCAACACCGCCAGTTGGCACTCGGAAGTGCCGTCTGCACAGTCAACACTTGCTGCCGTGTTATTGGGGTTCAGTAACGTCAGCTGTTCCCCTGCTGTGCGGACGGCAATTTCTCCTGCTCTGTCCACATCCACTGTACTACTGATTTAAAACCTCCTCCAAATACACCTCTGGCTCCTCTGTTTTCAGTATTATCCCTGAGCTCCAACACCGCCAGTTGGCGCACGGAAGTGCCGTCTGCACAGTCAACACTTGCTGCCGTGTTATTGGGGTTCAGTAACGTCAGCTGTTCCCCTGCTGTGCGAACGGCAATTTCTCCTGCTCTGTCCACATCCACTGTACTACTGATTTAAAACCTCCTCCAAATACACCTCTGGCTCCTCTGTTTTCAGTATTATCCCTGAGCTCCAACACCACCAGTTGGCGCACGGAAGTGCCGTCTGCACAGTCAACACTTGCTGCCGTGTTATTGGGGTTCAGTAACATCAGCTGTTCCCCTGCTGTGCGGACGGCAATTTCTCCTGCTCTGTCCACAGTCTCACTACTACAGATTTTAAAGTTGCTCCAATTACACCTCTGGCTCCTCTGTTTCCAGTATTATCCCTCAGCTCCAACACCGCCAGTTGGCGCACGGAAGTGTCGTCTGCACAGTCAACACTTGCTGCCGTGTTATTGGGGTTCAGTAACGTCAGCTGTTCCCCTGCTGTGTGTCCGGCAAATTCTCCTGCTTTGTCCACATCCACTGTACTACTGATTTAAAACTTGCTCAAATTACACCTCTGGCTCCTCTGTTTTTAGTATTTACCCTGGGCTCCAATACCGCTAGTTGCTGCTCAGAAGTGCCGTCTGCACAGTCAACGCTTGCTCCAGTGTTATTGGGGTTCAGTAACGTCAGCTGATCCCCAGCTGTGTGTCCGGCAAATTCTCCTGCTTTGTCCACATCCACTGTACTACGGATTTAAAACTTGCTCCAATTACACCTCTGGCTCCACTCTGTTTTTAGTATTTACCCTGGGTTCCAGCACCGCCAGCTGATTCTCGGTAGTTTCATTTGCTCTTGTACCTTCTACTACCCATCCCGGTTCCAGTACCGTCAGCTGGTTCTCGGCAGTGACTTTGGCACGGGTACTCCCTCCTGCCCAGCCTGGTTCCAGCACGCCAGCTGTTTCCGGGTAGTGTCAACTTCACTTTGCCTCCAATGCGTTGTCCTGTCGTGTTGCGGTCGGGTTAGCCGACTCTATGGTGCCTGCAGTTTAGGTGACTCCTATGTGGGCTGGAGGATCTGGCAATGAAGGCTGGTTCCATAGTGCCAATAGGACAAGCACCCCCTGTAGGACTGTGGGTTTTGGTAACTGCGGCCGGCTCGCGGCCTTGAACTTTTTTTTACATGGGTACCTTCTGCTACCCATCCGGGTTCCAGTACCGTCAGCTGTTTCTCGGCAGTGCCTTTGGATTAGGTGCCTCCTTCTCGGTATCCAAGTTCCACCAACGTCTGCTGGTCCTTGGTAGTGCTTTCTGGCACAGGTACCTCCTGCTTAGTAACCGAGTTCCAGTACCGTCAGCTGGTCTTCGGCAGTTCCATTGGCTCTTGTACCTTCTGCTACCCATCCGGGTTCCAGTACGGTCAGCTGGTCCTCGGTAGTTCCTCAGCTTTCTTGTACCTTCTGCTACATTTCCAAGTTCAAGCTTTTTGAATGGTTCTTGGTAATCACTCTAGATCTCCCTGACGAGGACCCTGAAGACGAGGACACTGAATACCAACCCTAAGAAGACGAGGACCCCGAAGACGACGACCCTGAATAAGAGGACCCAGAAGACCACCCCGAAGAAGACGAGGACCCTGAAGACCACCCTGAAGAAGACGAGGACCCTGAAGACCACCCCGAAGAAGACGAGGACCCCGAAGACGAGGACCCAGAAGACCAACCCGAAGAAGACGAGGACCCCGAAGACGAGGACCCCCGAAGACGACGACCCTGAAGACCACCCCGAAGAAGACCAAGAAGATGACCCTGAAGAAGTTGACCAAGAGGACAAAGAAGAGAAGACAAGCACCAAGATACAGAAGAACAAGAGACAGAAAACCAAGAAGCAGAAATACAAGAAGCTGCAGAACGAAAAGCGGAAGAACATTAAGCATAAGACTAAAAATCAGAGCAAAAGATAATATCTAAATTATAAGCAGAAGATGACTAAGCAATGTATGGGGGTGAGTCCATTCCTCCTCGTGGTGCCCCTGGAAAAGACCTGCTGCTGCAGGCCAAACTGAACGCGGACAAATCCTGTTGTAAATCTTTTGTGACGGGCAGAACGAAAGGTGTAATGTTCAACCTTTTATAGATAACAACTACAGGAATGCCTGCCACAAATAAGAATATGATGAAGAAGAAGATGAAGAAGTAGAATATGAAGAATGTAAAAAAAAATAATAATACGAAGAAGGTGAAGAAGAAGAAGATGAAGAAGGTGAAGAAGAAGTGGATGAAAAAGATGCTGAAGATGATGAAGGAGAAAGTGTGGGAGAAGAAAAAAGAAGGTGAAGAGCATGGCAGTAGTGAAACATAAATATCTGACAAAATATAAAAATACTTAACATAGTCAATATTTCCGTAACTCAGAACGTCTTAAAAAAAAAAAAAATTCCTGCTATTCCATTTGATTGGGCTAAACCTCTATGCCTTTATTGTCTCCCCCACCTCCCCCAATACATTCTACATTATTCTTAGTTGTTTTCCTTCATGTAGAATTAACCTACAAGGAAAGAAAGGGTTTATTTTCATTCCGATATTTCTGTCCCATTGACTTGCATTGGTTTCCGGTATCGGAATCGGCGATATCCGATACTTTTTCGGTATCGGTCCGATCCGATCCGATATTTCCCGATATCGGAAGGTATCGCTCAACACTACTCATCGGGCGAATCGCTCTGGAACTGAAATCGGAACGCTCACTGACATTTCCCCTCTCTGAAAGTCTGATAAATGGCGGAAAAATGACTAAGTCCAAAAAATTTTTTTTTTCAACTTTTTTCAATTTTACCACCGTGGGATATATATTCTGCCCACACACATTTGGAACTCTCCTGGGGTACCCTCACACATATTATTCCCTCATTTAGTGAATATTTTCACAAAAAAGGGAAATTTTCAAAAATTCAGAAAATTGGCTGAAAATGAAGAAATATCAAGGACTCATTGGGCGAATCGCTCTGGAACTGAAATCGGAACGCTCACTGACATTTCCCTTCTCTGAAAGTCTGATAAATGCCGGAAAAATGACTAAGTCCAAAAGAATTTTTTTTTCAACTTTTTTCAATTTTACCACCGTGGGATATATATTCTACCCACACACATTTGGAACTCTCCTGGGGTACCCTCAACATATTCCATCATTTAGTGGATGTTTTCACAAAAAAGTGAAGTTTTCAAAAGTTCAGAAAATTGGCTAAAAATGAAGAAATATCAAGGACTCATCAGGCGAATCTCTCTGGAACTGAAATTGGAACGCTCACTGAAATTACCCCTCTCTGAAAGTCTGTTAAATGCCGGAAAAATGACTAAGTCCAAAAACAATTTTTTTTCAATTTTACCACCGTGGGATATATATTCTGCCCACACACATTTGGATCTCTCCTGGGGTACCCTCACACATATTATTCCCTCATTTATTGTATATTTTCACAAAAAAGTGAAATTTTAAAAAATTCAGAAAATTGGCTGAAAACGACGAAATATCAAGGAATCATTGGGCGAATCGCTCTGGAACTGAAATCGGAACGCTCACTGACATTTCCCTTCTATGAAAGTCTGATAAACGCCGGAAAAATGACTAAGTGAAAAAAATTTTTTTTTTCAACTTTTTTCAATTTTACCACCGTGGGATATATATTCTGCCCACACACATTTGGAACTCTCCTGGGGTACCCTCACACATATTATTCCCTCATTTAGTGGATATTTTCACAAAAAGTGAAATTTTCAAAAATTCAGAAAATTGGCTGAAAACGACGAAATATCAAGGACTCATCCGGCGAATCGCTCTGGAACTGAAATCGGAATGCTCACTGACATTTCCCCTCTCTGAAATTCTGATAAACGCCGGAAAAATGACTAAGTCCAAAAAATTTTTTTTTCAATTTTACCCCCGTGGGATATATATTCTACCCACACACATTTCGAACTCTCCTCAACATATTATTCCCTCATTTAATGGATATTTTCACAAAAAAGTGACATTTTCAAAAATTCTGAAAATTGGATGAAAACGACGAAATATCAAGGACTCATCGGGCGAATCGCTCTGGAACTGAAATCGGAATACTCAGTGACATTTCCCCTCTCTGAAAGTCTGATAAATGCCGAAAAAATGACTAAGTCATAAAAAATTTTTTTTTCAACTTTTTTCAATTTTACCACCGTGGGATATATATTCTGCCCACACACATTTGGATCTCTCCTGGGGTACCCTCACACATATTATTCCCTCATTTAGTGGATATTTTCACAAAAAAGTGAAATTTTCAAAAATTCAGAAAATTGGCTGAAAATGACGAAATATCAAGGACTCATCGGGCGAATCGCTCTGGAACTGAAATCGGAACGCTCACTGACATTTCCCCTCTCTGAAAGTCTGATAAATGGCGGAAAAATGACTAAGTCCAAAAAATTTTTTTTTTCAACTTTTTTCAATTTTACCACCGTGGGATATATATTCTGCCCACACACATTTGGAACTCTCCTGGGGTACCCTCACACATATTATTCCCTCATTTAGTGAATATTTTCACAAAAAATGCAAATTTTCAAAAATTCAGAAAATTGGCTGAAAATGAAGAAATATTAAGGACTCATTGGGCGAATCGCTCTGGAACTGAAATCGGAACGCTCACTGACATTTCCCTTCTCTGAAAGTCTGATAAACGCCGGAAAAATGACTAAGTCCAAAAGAATTTTTTTTTCAACTTTTTTCAATTTTACCACCGTGGGATATATATTCTGCCGACACACATTTGGAACTCTCCTGGGGTACCCTCACACATATTATTCCCTCATTTATTGTATATTTTCACAAAAAAGTGAAATTTTCAAAAATTCAGAAAATTGGCTGAAAACGACGAAATATCAAGGAATCATTGGGCGAATCGCTCTGGAACTGAAATCGGAATGCTCCCTGACATTTCCCTTCTCTGAAGGTCTGATAAACGCCGGAAAAATGACTAATTAAAAAAAATTTTTTTTTTAACTTTTTTCAATTTTACCACCGTGGGATATATATTCTGCCCACACACATTTGGAACTCTCCTGGGGTACCCTCACACATATTATTCCCTCATTTAGTGGATATTTTCACAAAAAAAGTGAAATTTTCAAAAATTCAGAAAATTGGCTAAAAATGACAAAATATCAAGGACTCATCTGGCGAATCGCTCTGGAACTGAAATCGGAATGCTCACTGACATTTCCCCTCTCTGAAAGTCTGATAAACGCCGGAAAAATGACTAAGCCCAAAAAATTTTTTTTTTCAATTTTACCCCCGTGGGATATACAGTACAGACCAAAAGTTTGGACACACCTTCTCATTTAAAGATTTTTCTGTATTTTCATGACTATGATAATTGTACATTCACACTGAAGGCATAAAAACTATGAATTAACACATGTGGAATTATATACTTTACAAAAAAGTGTGAAACAACTGAAAATATGTCTTATATTCTAGGTTCTTCAAAGTAGCCACCTTTTGCTTTGATGACTGCTTTGCACCCTCTTGGCATTCTCTTGATGAGCTTCAAGAGATAGTCACCGGAAATGGTCTTCCAACAATCTTGAAGGAGTTCCCAGAGATGCTTATCACTTGTTGGCCCTTTTGCCTTCACTCTGTGGTCCAGCTCACCCCAAACCATCTCGATTGGGTTCAGGTCTGGTGACTGTGGAGGCCAGGTAATCTGGCGTAGCACCCCATCACTCTCCTCCTTGGTCAAATAGCCCTTACACAGCCTGGAGGTGTGTTTGGAGTCATTGTTCTGTTGAAAAATAAATGATGGTCCAACTAAACGCAAACCAGATGGAATAGCATGCCGCTGCAAGATACTGTGGTAGCCATGCTGGTTCAGTATGCCCTCAAGTTTGAATAAATCCCCAACAGTGTCACCAGCAAAGCACCCCCACACCATCACACCTCCTCCTCCATGCTTCACAGTGGGAACCAGGCATGTAGAGTCCCTCCGTTCACCTTTTCTGCGTCGCACAAAGACACGGTGGTTGGAACCAAAGATCTCAAATGTGGACTCAACAGACCAAAGCACAGATTTCCACTGGTCTAATGTCCATTCCTTGTGTTCTTTAGCCCAGACAAGTCTCTTCTGCTTGTTGCCTGTCCTTAGCAGTGGTTTCCTAGCAGCTATTTTACCATGAAGGCCTGCTGCACAAAGTCTCCTCTTAACAGTTGTTGAAGAGATGAGTCTGCTGCTAGAACTCTGTGTGGCATTGACCTGGTCTCTAATCTGAACTGCAGTTAACCTGCGATTTCTGAGACTGGTGACTCAGATAAACTTATCCCCAGAAGCAGAGGTGACTCTTGGTCTTCCTTTCCTGGGGCGGTCCTCATGTAAGACAGTTTCTTTGTAGCACTTGATAGTTTTTGCAAATGCACTTGGGGACACTTTCAAAGTTTTCCCAATTTTTCGCACTGACTGACCTTCATTTCTTAAAGTAATGATAGCCACTCATTTTTCTTTACTTAGCTGCTTTTTTCTTGCCATAATACAAATTCTAACAGTGTATTAAGTAGGACTATCAGCTGTGTATCCACCAGACTTCTGCACAACACAACTGATGGTCCCAACCCCATTTATAAGGCAAGAAATCCCACTTATTAAACCTGACAGGGCACACCTGTGAAGTGAAAACCATTTCCGGTGACTACATCTTGAAGTTCATCAAGAGAATGCCAAGAGTGTGCAAAGCAGTCATCAAAGCAAAAGGTGGCTACTTTGAAGAACCTAGAATATAAGACATATTTTCAGTTGTTTCACACTTTTTTGTTAAGTATATAATTCCACATGTGTTAATTCATAGTTTTGATGCCTTCAGTGTGAATGTACAATTTTCATAGTCATGAAAATACAGAAAAATCTTTAAATGAGAAGGTGTGTCCAAACTTTTGGTCTGTACTGTATGATCTACCCACACACATTTGGAACTCTCCTCAACATATTATTCCCTCATTTAGTGGATATTTTCACAAAAAAGTGACATTTTCAAAAATTCTGAAAATTGGATGAAAGCGAAGAAATATCAAGGACTCATCGGGCGAATCGCTCTGGAACTGAAATCGGAACGCTCACTGACATTTCCCCTCTCTGAAAGTCTGATAAATGCTGGAAAAATGACTAAGTCCAAAAAATTTTTTTTTTCAACTATTTTCAATTTTACCACCGTGGGATATATATTCTGCCCACACAAATTTGGAACTCTCCTGGGGTACCCTCACACATATTATTCCCTTATTTAGTGTATATTTTAACAAAAAAGTGAAACTTTCAAAAATTCTGAAAATTGGCTGAAAACGACGAAATATCAAGGACTCATTGGGCGAATCGCTCTGGAACTGAAATGGGAATGCTCACTGACATTTCCCTGCTCTGAAAGTCTGATAAACGCCGGAAAAATGACTAAGTCCAAAAAATGTTTTTTTTCAACTTTTTTCAATTTTACCACCGTGGGATATATATTCTACCCACACACATTTGGATCTCTCCTGGGGTACCCTCACACATATTATTCCCTCATTTAGTGGATATTTTCACAAAAAAGTGAAATTTTCAAAAATTCAGAAAATTGGCTGAAAACGATGAAATATCAAGGACTCATCGGGCGAATCGGTCTGGAACTGAAATTGGAACGCTCACTGACATTTCCCCTCTCTGAAAGTCTGATAAACGACGGAAAAATGACTTAATCCAAAAAAAATTTTTTTCAACTTTTTTCAATTTTACCACCATGGGATATATATTCTGACCACACAAATTTGGAACTCTCCTGGGGTACCCTCACACATATTATTCCTTTATTTAGTGGATATTTTAACAAAAAAGTGAAACTTTCAAAAATTCAGAAAATTGGCTGAAAACGACGAAATATCAAGGACTCATTGGGCGAATCGCTCTGGAACTGAAATGGGAATGCTCACTGACATTTCCCTGCTCTTAAAGTCTGATAAACGCCGGAAAAATGACTAAGTCCAAAAAATTTTTTTTTTCAACTTATTTCAATTTTACCCCCGTGGGATATATATTCTGCCCACACACATTTGGAACTCTCCTGGGGTACCCTCACACATATTATTCCCTCATTTAGTGGATATTTTCACCAAAAAGTGAAATTTTCAAAAATTCAGAAAATTGGATGAAAACGAAGAAATATCAAGGACTCATCAGGCGAATCGCTCTGGAACTGAAATCGGAACGCTCACTGACATTTCCCCTCTCTGAAAGTCTGATAAATGCCGAAAAAATGACAAAGTCCAAAAAAATTTTTTTTTCAATTTTACCCCCGTGGGATATATATTTTACCCAAACACATTAGGAACTCTCCTGGGGTACCCTCACACATATTATTCCATCATTTAGTGGATATTTTCACAAAAAAGTGAAATTTTCAAAAATTCTGAAAATTGGATGAAAACGAAGAAATATCAAGGACTCATCAGGCGAATCGCTCTGGAACTGAAATCGGAATGCTCGCTGACATTTCCCCTCTCTGAAAGTCTGATGAATGCCGGAAAAATGACTAAGTCCAAAAACATTTTTTTTCAACTTTTTTCAATTTTACCCCCTTCGGATACATATTCTACCCACACACATTTGGAACTCTCCTGGGGTACCCTCAACATATTATTCCCTCATTTAATGGATATTTTCAAAAAAAAGTGAAATTTTAAAAAATTCAGAAAATTGGCTGAAAACGAAGAAATATCATGGACTCATCGGGCGAATCGCTCTGGAAGTGAAATCGAAACACTCACTGACATTTCCTCTCTCTGAAAGTCTGATAAACACCGGAAAATTGTTAAGTCCAAAAAATATTTTTTTTTAACTTTTTTCAATTTTACCCCCGTGGGATATACATTCTACCCACACACATTTGGATCTCTCCTAGGGCACTCTCACACATATTATTCCCTCATTTAGTGGTTATTTTCACAAAAAAGTGAAATTTTAAAAAATTCAGAAAAATGGCTGAAAATGAAGAAATATCAAGGACTCATCGGGCAAATCGCTCAGGAACTGAAATCGGAATGCTCACTGACATTTCCCATCTCTGAAAGTCTGACAAACAACGGAAAAATGACTAAGTCCAAAAAAAAATTTTTTTCACCTTTTTTCAATTTTACCCCAGTGGGATATATATTCTACCCACACACATTTGGAACTCTCCTGGGGTACCCTCACAGATATTATTCCCTCATTTAATGGATATTTTCACAAAAAAGTGTTATTTTCAAAAATTCTGAAAATTGGCTGAAAATGAAGAAATATCAAGGACTCATCGGGCAAATCGCTCTGGTACTAATATCGGAACACTGACTGACATTTCCCATCTCTGAAAGTCTGATAAACGCTGGAAAAAATACTAACTCCCCCAAAAAAATTTTTTCAACTTTTTTCAATTTTACCCCTGTGGGATATATATTCTACCCACACACATATGGAACTCTCCTGGGGAACACGCAAACATATTATTCCCTCATTTAGTGGATATTTTCACAAAAAAGTGTAATTTTCAAAAATTAAGAAAATTGGCTGAAAACGACGAAATATCAAGGACTCATCGGGCGAATCGCTCTGGAACTGAAATCGGTACACTCACTGATATTTCCCCTTTCTGAAAGTCTGATAAACACGGGAAAAATGACTAAGTCTAAAATTTTTTTTTTTTCAACTTTTTTGAATTTAACCCCCATGGGATATATATTCTATCCACACACATTTGGAACTCTCCTGGGGTACCCTCAACATATTAATCCCTCATTTAGTGGATATTTTCACAAAAAAGTGAAATTTTCAAAAATTCAGAAAATTGGCTGAAAACGAAGAAATATCAAGGACTCATCGGGCAAATCGCTCTGGAGCTGAAATCGGAACACTCACTGACATTTCCCCTCTCTGAAAGTCTGATAAACGCCGGAAAAATTAATAAGTCCAAAAAAATTTTTTTTTCAACTTTTTTCAATTTTAACCCTGTGGGATATATATTCTACCCACACACATTTGGAACTCTCCTGAGGTACCCTCAACATATTATTCCCTCATTTAGTGGATATTTTCACAAAGAAGTGTAATTTTCAAAAATTCAGAAAATTGGCTAAAAACGACAAAATATCAAGGACTCATTGGGCGAATCGCTCTGGAACTGAAATAGGCACACTCACTGACATTTCCCCTCTCTGAAAGTCTGATAAACACCGGAAAAATGACTAAGTCCAAAAAATATTTTTTTTCCACTTTTTCAATTTTACCCCCGTGGAATATATATTCTACCCACACACATTTGGAACTCTCCTGGGGTACCCTCACAGATATTATTCCCTCATTTAGTGGATATTTTCACAAAAAAGTGTAATTTTCAAAAATTCAGAACATTGGCTAAAAACGACAAAATATCAAGGACTCATCGGGCGAATCGCTCTGGAACTGAAATCGGAATAATCACTGACACTTCCCCTCTCCGAAAGTCTGATAAACGCCGGAAAAATGACTAAGTCCAAAAATTTTTTTTTTTCAACTTTTTTGAATTTAACCCCCATGGGATATATATTCTGCCCACACACATTTGGAACTCTCCTGGGGTACCCTCAACATATTATTCCCTCATTTAGTGGATATTTTCACAAAAAAGTGAAATTTTCAAAAATTCAAAAAATTAGCTGAAAACGACGAAATATCAAGGACTCATCGGGCGAATTGCTCTGGAACTGAAATCGGAACACTCACTGACATTTCCCCTTCTCTGAAAGTCTGATAAACGCCGGAAAAAATACTAAGTCCCAAAAAATATTTTTTTTAATTTTACCCCCGTGGGATATATATTCTACCAACACACATTTGGAACTCTCCTTGGGTACCCTCACACATATTATTCCCTCATTTAGTGGATATTTTCACAAAAAAAGTTAAATTTTCAAAAATTCAGAAAATTGGCTGAAAACGAAGAAATATCAAGGACTCAATGGGCAAATTGCTCTGGAACTGAAATCGGAACACTCACTGACATTTCCCCTCTCTGAAAGTCTGATAAACGGCGGAAAAAATACTAACTCCCCCAAAAAAATTTTTTCAACTTTTTTCAATTTTAACCCCGTGGGATATATTTTCTACCCACACACATTTGGAACTCTCCTGGGGTACCCTCACAGATATTATTCCCTCATTTAGTGGATATTTTCACAAAAAAGTGTAATTTTCAAAAATTCAGAACATTGGCTAAAAACGACAAAATATCAAGGACTCATCGGGCGAATCGCTCTGGAACTGAAATCGGAACACTCACTGACACTTCCCCTCTCTGAGAGTCTGATAAACGCCGGAAAAATGACTAAGTCCAAAAATTTTTTTTTTTCAACTTTTTTGAATTTAACCTTCATGGGATATATATTCTACGAACACACATTTAGAACTCTCCTGGGGTACCCTCAACATATTAATCCCTCATTTAGTGGATATTTTCACAAAAAAGTGAAATTTTCAAAAATTCAAAAAATTAGCTGAAAACGACGAAATATCAAGGACTCATCGGGCGAATCACTCTGGAACTGACATCGGAACACTCACTGACATTTCCCCTCTCTGAAAGTCTGATAAACGCCGGAAAAATGACTAAGTCCAAAAATTTTTTTTTTTCAACTTTTTTGAATTTAACCCCCATGGGATATATATTCTGCCCACACACATTTGGAACTCTCCTGGGGTACCCTCAACATATTATTCCCTCATTTAGTGGATATTTTCACAAAAAAGTGAAATTTTCAAAAATTCAAAAAATTAGCTGAAAACGACGAAATATCAAGGACTCATCGGGCGAATTGCTCTGGAACTGAAATCGGAACACTCACTGACATTTCCCCTTCTCTGAAAGTCTGATAAACGCCGGAAAAAATACTAAGTCCCAAAAAATATTTTTTTTAATTTTACCCCCGTGGGATATATATTCTACCAACACACATTTGGAACTCTCCTTGGGTACCCTCACACATATTATTCCCTCATTTAGTGGATATTTTCACAAAAAAAGTTAAATTTTCAAAAATTCAGAAAATTGGCTGAAAACGAAGAAATATCAAGGACTCAATGGGCAAATTGCTCTGGAACTGAAATCGGAACACTCACTGACATTTCCCCTCTCTGAAAGTCTGATAAACGGCGGAAAAAATACTAACTCCCCCAAAAAAATTTTTTCAACTTTTTTCAATTTTAACCCCGTGGGATATATTTTCTACCCACACACATTTGGAACTCTCCTGGGGTACCCTCACAGATATTATTCCCTCATTTAGTGGATATTTTCACAAAAAAGTGTAATTTTCAAAAATTCAGAACATTGGCTAAAAACGACAAAATATCAAGGACTCATCGGGCGAATCGCTCTGGAACTGAAATCGGAACACTCACTGACACTTCCCCTCTCTGAGAGTCTGATAAACGCCGGAAAAATGACTAAGTCCAAAAATTTTTTTTTTTCAACTTTTTTGAATTTAACCTTCATGGGATATATATTCTACGAACACACATTTAGAACTCTCCTGGGGTACCCTCAACATATTAATCCCTCATTTAGTGGATATTTTCACAAAAAAGTGAAATTTTCAAAAATTCAAAAAATTAGCTGAAAACGACGAAATATCAAGGACTCATCGGGCGAATCACTCTGGAACTGACATCGGAACACTCACTGACATTTCCCCTCTCTGAAAGTCTGATAAACGCCGGAAAAATTACTAAGTCCAAAAATTTTTTTTTTTCAACTTTTTTGAATTTAACCCCCATGGGATATATATTCTGCCCACACACATTTGGTACTCTCCTGGGGTACCCTCAACATATTATTCCCTCATTTAGTGGATATTTTCACAAAAAAGTGAAATTTTCAAAAATTCAAAAAATTAGCTGAAAACGACGAAATATCAAGGACTCATCGGGCGAATTGCTCTGGAACTGAAATCGGAACACTCACTGACATTTCCCCTTCTCTGAAAGTCTGATAAACGCCGGAAAAAATACTAAGTCCCAAAAAATATTTTTTTTAATTTTACCCCCGTGGGATATATATTCTACCAACACACATTTGGAACTCTCCTTGGGTACCCTCACACATATTATTCCCTCATTTAGTGGATATTTTCACAAAAAAAGTTAAATTTTCAAAAATTCAGAAAATTGGCTGAAAACGAAGAAATATCAAGGACTCAATGGGCAAATTGCTCTGGAACTGAAATCGGAACACTCACTGACATTTCCCCTCTCTGAAAGTCTGATAAACGGCGGAAAAAATACTAACTCCCCCAAAAAAATTTTTTCAACTTTTTTCAATTTTAACCCCGTGGGATATATTTTCTACCCACACACATTTGGAACTCTCCTGGGGTACCCTCACAGATATTATTCCCTCATTTAGTGGATATTTTCACAAAAAAGTGTAATTTTCAAAAATTCAGAACATTGGCTAAAAACGACAAAATATCAAGGACTCATCGGGCGAATCGCTCTGGAACTGAAATCGGAACACTCACTGACACTTCCCCTCTCTGAGAGTCTGATAAACGCCGGAAAAATGACTAAGTCCAAAAATTTTTTTTTTTCAACTTTTTTGAATTTAACCTTCATGGGATATATATTCTACGAACACACATTTAGAACTCTCCTGGGGTACCCTCAACATATTAATCCCTCATTTAGTGGATATTTTCACAAAAAAGTGAAATTTTCAAAAATTCAAAAAATTAGCTGAAAACGACGAAATATCAAGGACTCATCGGGCGAATCACTCTGGAACTGACATCGGAACACTCACTGACATTTCCCCTCTCTGAAAGTCTGATAAACGCCGGAAAAATGACTAAGTACAAAAATTTTTTTTTTTCAACTTTTTTGAATTTAACCCCCATGGGATATATATTCTGCCCACACACATTTGGAACTCTCCTGGGGTACCCTCAACATATTATTCCCTCATTTAGTGGATATTTTCACAAAAAAGTGAAATTTTCAAAAATTCAAAAAATTAGCTGAAAACGACGAAATATCAAGGACTCATCGGGCGAATTGCTCTGGAACTGAAATCGGAACACTCACTGACATTTCCCCTTCTCTGAAAGTCTGATAAACGCCGGAAAAAATACTAAGTCCCAAAAAATATTTTTTTTAATTTTACCCCCGTGGGATATATATTCTACCAACACACATTTGGAACTCTCCTTGGGTACCCTCACACATATTATTCCCTCATTTAGTGGATATTTTCACAAAAAAAGTTAAATTTTCAAAAATTCAGAAAATTGGCTGAAAACGAAGAAATATCAAGGACTCAATGGGCAAATTGCTCTGGAACTGAAATCGGAACACTCACTGACATTTCCCCTCTCTGAAAGTCTGATAAACGGCGGAAAAAATACTAACTCCCCCAAAAAAATTTTTTCAACTTTTTTCAATTTTAACCCCGTGGGATATATTTTCTACCCACACACATTTGGAACTCTCCTGGGGTACCCTCACAGATATTATTCCCTCATTTAGTGGATATTTTCACAAAAAAGTGTAATTTTCAAAAATTCAGAACATTGGCTAAAAACGACAAAATATCAAGGACTCATCGGGCGAATCGCTCTGGAACTGAAATCGGAACACTCACTGACACTTCCCCTCTCTGACAGTCTGATAAACGCCGGAAAAATGACTAAGTCCAAAAATTTTTTTTTTTCAACTTTTTTGAATTTAACCTTCATGGGATATATATTCTACGAACACACATTTAGAACTCTCCTGGGGTACCCTCAACATATTAATCCCTCATTTAGTGGATATTTTCACAAAAAAGTGAAATTTTCAAAAATTCAAAAAATTAGCTGAAAACGACGAAATATCAAGGACTCATCGGGCGAATCACTCTGGAACTGACATCGGAACACTCACTGACATTTCCCCTCTCTGAAAGTCTGATAAACGCCGGAAAAATGACTAAGTCCAAAAATTTTTTTTTTTCAACTTTTTTGAATTTAACCCCCATGGGATATATATTCTGCCCACACACATTTGGAACTCTCCTGGGGTACCCTCAACATATTATTCCCTCATTTAGTGGATATTTTCACAAAAAAGTGAAATTTTCAAAAATTCAAAAAATTAGCTGAAAACGACGAAATATCAAGGACTCATCGGGCGAATTGCTCTGGAACTGAAATCGGAACACTCACTGACATTTCCCCTTCTCTGAAAGTCTGATAAACGCCGGAAAAAATACTAAGTCCCAAAAAATATTTTTTTTAATTTTACCCCCGTGGGATATATATTCTACCAACACACATTTGGAACTCTCCTTGGGTACCCTCACACATATTATTCCCTCATTTAGTGGATATTTTCACAAAAAAAGTTAAATTTTCAAAAATTCAGAAAATTGGCTGAAAACGAAGAAATATCAAGGACTCAATGGGCAAATTGCTCTGGAACTGAAATCGGAACACTCACTGACATTTCCCCTCTCTGAAAGTCTGATAAACGGCGGAAAAAATACTAACTCCCCCAAAAAAATTTTTTCAACTTTTTTCAATTTTAACCCCGTGGGATATATTTTCTACCCACACACATTTGGAACTCTCCTGGGGTACCCTCACAGATATTATTCCCTCATTTAGTGGATATTTTCACAAAAAAGTGTAATTTTCAAAAATTCAGAACATTGGCTAAAAACGACAAAATATCAAGGACTCATCGGGCGAATCGCTCTGGAACTGAAATCGGAACACTCACTGACACTTCCCCTCTCTGAGAGTCTGATAAACGCCGGAAAAATGACTAAGTCCAAAAATTTTTTTTTTTCAACTTTTTTGAATTTAACCTTCATGGGATATATATTCTACGAACACACATTTAGAACTCTCCTGGGGTACCCTCAACATATTAATCCCTCATTTAGTGGATATTTTCACAAAAAAGTGAAATTTTCAAAAATTCAAAAAATTAGCTGAAAACGACGAAATATCAAGGACTCATCGGGCGAATCACTCTGGAACTGACATCGGAACACTCACTGACATTTCCCCTCTCTGAAAGTCTGATAAACGCCGGAAAAATGACTAAGGCAAAAAATTTTTTTTTTTAAAGTTTTTTCAATTTTACCACCGTGGGATATATATTCTACCCACACACATTTGGAACTCTCCTGGGGTACCCTCACACATATTATTCCCTCATTTAGTGGATATTTTCACAAAAAAGTGTAATTTTCAAAAATTCAGAAACTTGGCTGAAAACGACGAAATATCAAGGACTCATCGGGCGAATCGCTCTGGAACTGAAATCGGAACACTCACTGACATTTCCCGTCTCTGAAAGTCTGATAAACGCCGGAAAAAATACTAACTCCCCAAAAAAAATTTTTTCAACTTTTTTCAATTTTACCCCTGTGGGATATATATTCTACCCACACACATTTGGAACTCTCCTGGGGAACACGCACACATATTATTCCCTCATTTAGCGGATATTTTCACAAAAAAGTGTTATTTTCAAAAATTCAGAAAATTAGCTGAAAACGACTAAATATCAAGGACTCATCGGGCGAATCGCTCTGGAACTGAAATCAGAACGCTCACTGACATTTCCCCTCTCTGAAAGTCTGATAAACGCCGGAAAAATTAATAAGTCAAAAAAAATTTTTTTTTCAACTTTTTTCAATTTTACCCCCGTGGGATAGATATTCTACCCAAACACATATGGAACTCTCCTGGGGAACACGCACACATATTATTAACTCATTTAGTGGATATTTTCACAAAAAAGTGTAATTTTCAAAAATTCAGAAACTTGGCTGAAAACGACGAAATATCAAGGACTCATCGGGCGAATCGCTCTGGAACTGAAATCGGAACGCTCACTGACATTTACCCTCTCTGAAAGTCTGATAAACGACCGAAAAATGACTAAGTCGAAAAAAAAATTTTTTTCAACTTTTATCAATTTTACCCCTGTGGGACATACATTCTACCCACACACATTTGGAACACTCGTGGGGTACCCTCAACATATTAATCCCTCATTTAGTGGATATTTTCACAAAAAAAGTGAAATTTTCAAAAATTCAGAAAATTGGCTGAAAACGAAGAAATATCAAGGACTCATTGGGCAAATTGCTCTGGAACTGAAATCGGAACACTCACTGACATTTCCCCTTCTCTGAAAGTCTGATAAACGCCGGAAAAAATACTAAGTCCCAAAAAATATTTTTTTCAATTTTACCCCCGTGGGATATATATTCTACCAACACACATTTGGAACTCTCCTTGGGTACCCTCACACATATTATTCCCTCATTTAGTGGATATTTTCACAAAAAAAGTTAAATTTTCAAAAATTCTGAAAATTGGCTGAAAAAGAAGAAATATCAAGGACTCAATGGGCAAATTGCTCTAGAACTGAAATCGGAACACTCACTGACATTTCCCCTCTCTGAAAGTCTGATAAACGGCGGAAAAAATACTAACTCCACAAAAAAAAATTTTTCAACTTTTTTCAATTTTACCCCCGTGGGATATATATTCTACCCACACACATTTGGAACTCTCCTGGGGTACCCTCAACATATTATTCCCTCATTTAGTGGATATTTTCACAAAGAAGTGCTATTTTCAAAAATTCAGAAAATTGGCTAAAAACGACAAAATATCAAGGACTCATCGGGAAAATCGCTCTAGAACTGAAATCGGTACACTCACTGACATTTCCCCTCTCTGAAAGTTTGATAAACACCGGAAAAATGACTAAGTCCAAAAAAATTTTTTTTTCCACTTTTTTAAATTTTACCCCCGTGGAATATATATTCTACACACACACATTTGGAACTCTCCTGGGGTACCCTCACAGATATTATTCCCTCATTTAGTGGATATTTTCACAAAAAAGTGAAATTTTCAAAAATTCAGAAAATTGGCTGAAAACGAAGAAATATCAAGGACTCATCGGGCGAATCGCTCTGGAACTGAAATCGGAATGCTCACTGACATTTCCCCTCTCTGAAAGTCTGATAAACGCCGGAAAAATTAATAAGTCCCAAAAACTTTTTTTTTCAACTTTTTTCAATTTTACCCCTGTGGTATATATATTCTACTCACACACATTTGGAACTCTCCTGGGGAACATGCACACATATTATTCCCTCATTTAGCGGATATTTTCACAAAAAAGTGAAATTTTCAAAAATTCTGAAACTTGGCTGAAAACGACGAAATATCAAGGACTCATCGGGCGAATTGCTCTGGAACTGAAATCGGAACACTCACTGACATTTCCCGTCTCTGAAAGTCTGATAAACGCTCTAAAAAATACTATCTCCCCAAAAAAAATTTTTTCAACTTCTTTCAATTTTACCCCTGTGGGATATATATTCTACCCACACACATTTGGAACTCACCTGGGGTACCCTCAACATATTAATCCCTATTTTAGTGAATATTTTCACAAAAAAGTGAAATTTTCAAAAATTCAGAAAATTTGCTGAAAACGACGAAATATCAAGGATTCATCGGGCGAATCGCTCTGGAACTGAAATCGGAACACTCACTGACATTTCCCCTTCTCTGAAAGTCTGATAAACGCCGGAAAAAATACTAAGTCCCAAAAAATATTTTTTTCAATTTTACCCCCGTGGGATATATATTCTACCAACACACATTTGGAACTCTCCTTGGGTACCCTCACACATATTATTCCCTCATTTAGTGGATATTTTCACAAAAAAATTAAATTTTCAAAAATTCTGAAAATTGGCTGAAAAAGAAGAAATATCAAGGACTCAATGGGCAAATTGCTCTGGAACTGAAATCGGAACACTCACTGACATTTCCCCTCTCTGAAAGTCTGATAAACGGCGGAAAAAATACTAACTCCACAAAAAAAATTTTTTCAACTTTTTTCAATTTTACCCCCGTGGGATATATATTCTACCCACACACATTTGGAACTCTCCTGGGGTACCCTCAACATATTATTCCCTCATTTAGTGGATATTTTCACAAAGAAGTGCAATTTTCAAAAATTCAGAAAATTGGCTAAAAACGACAAAATATCAAGGACTCATCGGGCGAATCGCTCTAGAACTGAAATCGGTACACTCACTGACATTTCCCCTCTCTGAAAGTCTGATAAACACCGGAAAAATGACTAAGTCCAAAAAAATTTTTTTTTCCACTTTTTTAAATTTTACCCCCGTGGAATATATATTCTACACACACACATTTGGAACTCTCCTGGGGTACCCTCACAGATATTATTCCCTCATTTAGTGGATATTTTCACAAAAAAGTGTAATTTTCAAAAATTCAGAACATTGGCTAAAAACGACAAAATATCAAGGACTCATCGGGCGAATCGCTCTGGAACTGAAATCGGAATAATCACTGACACTTCCCCTCTCCGAAAGTCTGATGAACGCCGAAAAAATGACTAAGTCCAAAAATTTTTTTTTTTCAACTTTTTTGAATTTAACCCCCATGGGATATATATTCTGCCCACACACATTTGGAACTCTCCTGGGGTACCCTCAACATATTAATCCCTCATTTAGTGGATATTTTCACAAAAAAGTGAAATTTTCAAAAATTCAGGAAATTGGCTGAAAACGAAGAAATATCAAGGACTCATCGGGCGAATCGCTCTGGAACTGAAATCGGAATGCTCACTGACATTTCCCCTCTCTGAAAGTCTGATAAACGCTGGAAAAATTAATAAGTCCCAAAAACTTTTTTTTTCAACTTTTTTCAATTTTACCCCTGTGGTATATATATTCTACTCACACACATTTGGAACTCTCCTGGGGAACATGCACACATATTATTCCCTCATTTAGCGGATATTTTCACAAAAAAGTGAAATTTTCAAAAATTCTGAAACTTGGCTGAAAACGACGAAATATCAAGGACTCATCGGGCGAATTGCTCTGGAACTGAAATCGGAACACTCACTGACATTTCCCGTCTCTGAAAGTCTGATAAACGCTCTAAAAAATACTATCTCCCCAAAAAAATTTTTTTCAACTTCTTTCAATTTTACCCCTGTGGGATATATATTCTACCCACACACATTTGGAACTCACCTGGGGTACCCTCAACATATTAATCCCTATTTTAGTGGATATTTTCACAAAAAAGTGAAATTTTCAAAAATTCAGAAAATTTGCTGAAAACGACGAAATATCAAGGATTCATCGGGCGAATCGCTCTGGAACTGAAATCGGAACACTCACTGACATTTCCCCTCTCTGAATGTCTGATAAACGCCGGAAAAATGACTAAGGCAAAAAAATTTTTTTTTTAACGTTTTTTCAATTTTACCACGTGGGATATATATTCTACCCACACACATTTCGAACTCTCCTGGGGTACCCTCAACATATTAATCCCTCACTTAGTGGATATTTTCACAAAAAAAGTGAAATTTTCAAAAATTCAGAAAATTGGCGGAAAACGAAGAAATATCAAGGACTCATCGGGCGAATCGCTCTGGAACTGAAATCGGAACACTCACTGACATTTCCCCTCTCTGAAAGTCTGATAAACGCCGGAAAAATGACTAAGTCCAAAAAATTTTTTTTTTCAACTTTTTTCAATTTTACCCCCCTGGGATATACAGTGCCTACAAGTAGTATTCAACCCCCTGCAGATTTAGCTGGTTGGCACATGCGGAATTAACTTGGCATTGTGACATTTGTACTGTAGATCAGCCTGGAAGTGGGAAATGCACTGCAGCAAATATTGTTTTTTTTTTTGTTTTTTTGTTTTTTTTAAAACGTTAAAAGTTAACTCAGAGTGTCATTTATTATTCAACCCCTCAAACCACAAGAATTCTGTTTGGTCCCCCTAAAGTATTAAGAAGTAGTTCAGGCACCAAGAATAATGAGCTTCACATGTGTGGATTAAAGATCTCTTTTGCCAGCCTTTTCTGACTATTTAAGACCCTCCCCAAACTTGTGAACAGCACTCAGACATGGTCAACATGGGAAAGACAAAGGAGCATTCCAAGGCCATCAGAGACAAGATCGTGGAGGGTCACAAGGCTGTCAAGGGGTACAAAACCCTTTCCAAGGAGTTGGGCCTACCTGTCTCCACTGTTGGGAGCATCATCCGTAAGTGGAAGGCTTATGGAACTACTGTTAGCCTTCCACGGCCTGGACAGCCTTTGAAAGTGTCCTCCCGTGCCGAGGCCAGGCTTGTCCGAAGAGTCAAGGCTAACCCAAGGACAACAAGGAAGGAGCTCCGGGAAGATCTCATGGCAGTGGGGACATTGGTTTCAGTCAATACCATAAGTAACGTACTCCACCGCAATGGTCTCCGTTCCAGACGAGCCCGTAAGGTACCTTTACTTTCAAAGCGTCATGTCAAGACTCGTCTACAGTTTGCTCATGATCACTTGGAGGACTCTGAGACAGACTGGTTCAAGGTTCTATGGTCTGATGAGACCAAGATCGAGATCTTTGGTGCCAACCACACACGTGACGTTTGGAGACTGGATGGCACTGCATACGACCCCAAGAATACCATCCCTACAGTCAAGCATGGTGGTGGCAGCATCATGCTGTGGGGCTGTGTCTCAGCCAAGGGGCCTGGCCATCTGGTCCGCATCCATGGAAAGATGGATAGCACGGCCTACCTGGAGATTTTAGCCAAGAACCTCCGCTCCTCCATCAAGGATCTTAAGATGGGTCGCAATTTCATCTTCCAACAAGACAACGACCCAAAGCACACAGCCAAGAAAACCAAGGCCTGGTTCAAGAGGGAAAAAGTCAAGGTGTTGGAGTGGCCTAGTCAGTCTCCTGACCTTAACCCAATTGAAAACTTGTGGAAGGAGCTCAAGAATAAAGTCCACATGAGACACCCAAAGAACCTAGATAACTTGGAGAAGATCTGCATGGAGGAGTGGGCCAAGATAACTCCACAGACCTGTGCCGGCCTGATCAGGTCTTATAAAAGACGATTATTAGCTGTAATTGCAAACAAGGGTTATTCCACAAAATATTAAACATAGGGGTTGAATAATAATTGACCCACACTTTTATGTTTAAAATTTAATAAAATTCAACTGAGCAACATAACTTTTTGGTTTGTAAGATTTAGGCTTCTGTTCAAAAATCCTACTCTCGTTTGCAGTTTGAAGGCTCTAACTTATTTGCATCTTATCAAACCAGCTAAATCTGCAGGGGGTTGAATACTACTTGTAGGCACTGCATATTCTACCCACACACATTTGGAACTCTCCTGGGGTACCCTCACACATATTATTCCCTCATTTAGTGGATATTTTCACAAAAAAGTATAATTTTCAAAAATTCAGAAACTTGGCTGAAAACGACGAAATTTCAAGGACTCATCGGGCGAATCGCTCTGGAACTGAAATCGGAACACTCACTGACATTTCCCGTCTCTGAAAGTCTGATAAACGCCGGAAAAATTAATAAGTCCAAAAAATATTTTTTTCAACTTTTTTCAATTTTACCCCCGTGGGATATATATTCTACCCACACACAATTGGAACTCTCCTGGGGTACCCTCAACATATTAATTCCTCATTTAGTGGATATTTTTACAAAAAAGTGAAATTTTCAAAAATTCAGAAAATTAGCTGAAAACGACTAAATATCTAGGACTCATCGGGCGAATCGCTCTGGAACTGAAATCGGAACACTCACTGACATTTCCCCTCTCTGAAAGTCTGATAAACGACGGAAAAATTAATAAGTCCAAAAAGGTTTTTTTTTCAACTTTTTTAAATTTTACCCCCATGGGATATATATTCTACGCGCACACATTTGGAACTCTCCTGGGGTACCCTCAACATATTAATCCCTCATTTAGTGGATATTTTCACAAAAAAGTGAAATTTTCAAAAATTCTGAAAATTGGCTGAAAACGAAGAAATATCAAGGACTCATCGGGCGAATCGCTCTGGAACTGAAATCGGAACACTCACTGACATTTCCCCTCTCTGAAAGTCTGATAAACGCCGGAAAAAATACTAATTCCCAAAAAAAAATTTTTTCAACTTTTTTCAATTTTACCCCTGTGGTATATTTATTCTACCCACACACATTTGGAACTCTCCTGGGGAACACGCACACATATTATTCCCTCATTTAGCGGATATTTTCACAAAAAAGTGAAATTTTCAAATATTCAGAATATTAGCTGAATACGACTAAATATCAAGGACTCATCGGGCGAATCGCTCTGGAACTGAAATCGGAACACTCACTGACATTTCCCGTCTCTGAAAGTCTGATAAACACCGGAAAAAATACTAACTCCCCAAAAAAATTTTTTTCAACTTTTTTCAATTTTACCAATGTGGGATATATATTCTACCCACATACATTTGGTACTCACCTGGGGTACCCTCAACATATTAATCCCTCATTTAGTGGATATTTTCACAAAAAAGTGTAATTTTCAAAAATTCAGAAACTTGGCTGAAAATGACGAAATATCAAGGACTCAACGGGCGAATTGCTCTGGAACTGAAATCGGAACACTCACTGACATTTCCCCTCTCTGAAAGTCTGATAAACGCCGGAAAAAATACTAACTCCACAAAAAAAATTTTTTAAACTTTTTTCAATTTTACCCCTGTTCGATATATATTCTACCCACACACATTTGGAACTCTCCTGGGGTACCCTCAACATATTAATCCCTCATTTAGTGTATATTTTCACAAAAAAGTGAAATTTTCAAAAATTCAGAAAATTAGCTGAAAACGACTAAATATCAAGGACTCATCGGCCGAATCGCTCTGGAACTGAAATCGTAACTCTCACTGACATTTCCCCTGTCTGAAAGTCTGATAAACGCCGGAAAAATTAATAAGTCCAAAAAATTTTTTTTTTTAACTTTTTTCAATTTTACTCCCGTGGGATATATATTCTACCCACACACATTTGGAACTCTCCTGGGGTACCCTCAACATATTAATCCCTCATTTAGTGGATATTTTCACAAAAAAGTGAAATTTTCAAAAATTCCGAAAATTGGCTGAAAACGAAGAAATATCAAGGACTCATCGGGCAAATCGCTCTGGAACTGAAATCGGAACACTCACTGACATTTCCCCTCTCTGAAAGTCTGATAAACGCCGGAAAAATGACTAAGGCAAAAAAAAAAATTTTTAACGTTTTTTCAATTTTACCCCCGTGGGATATATATTCTACCCACACACATTTGGAACTCTCCTGGGGAACACGCACACATATTATTCCCTCATTTAGCAGATATTTTCACAAAAAAGTGAAATTTTCAAAAATTCAGAAAATTGGCTGAAAACGACGAAACATCAAGGACTCATCCGGCGAATCGCTCTGGAACTGAAATCGGAACACTCACTGACATTTCCCTTCTCTGAAAGTCTGATAAACGCCGGAAAAATTAATAAGTCCAAAAAATATTTTTTTCAACTTTTTTCAATTTTACCCCCGTGGGATATATATTCTACCCACACACATTTGGAACTCTCCTGGGGTACCCTCAACATATTAATCCCTCATTTAGTGGATATTTTTACAAAAAAGTGAAATTTTCAAAAATTCAGAAAATTAGCTGAAAACGAAGAAATATCAAGGACTCATCGGGAAAGTCGCTCTGGAACTGAAATCTGTAAAACTCACTGACATTTCCCCTCTCTGAAAGTCTGATAAACGCCGGAAAAAATACTAACTCCCCCAAAAAAAAATTTTCAACTTTTTTCAATTTTACCCCCGTCGGATATATATTCTACCCACACACATTTGGAACTCTCCTGGGGTACCCTCAACATATTAATCCCTCATTCAGTGGATATTTTCACAAAAAAGTGTAATTTTCAAAAATTCAGAAAATTGGCTGAAAACGAAGAAATATCAAGGACTCTTCGGGCAAATCGCTCTGGAACTGAAATCGGAACACTCACTGACATTACCCCTCTCTGAAAGTCTGATAAACCCCGGAAAAATAAATAAGTCCAAAAATTTTTTTTTTAAACTTTTTTCAATTTTACCCCCGTGGGATATATTTTCTACCCACACACATTTGGAACTCTCCTGGGGTACCCTCAACATATTAATCCCTCATTTAGTGGATATTTTCACAAAAAAGTGAAATTTTCAAAAATTCAGAAAATTAGCTGAAAACGACTAAATATCAAGGACTCTTCGGGCAAATCGCTCTGGAACTGAAATCGGAACACTCACTGACATTTCCCCTCTCTGAAAGTCTGATAAACGCCGAAAAAATGACTAAGGCAAAAAAAAATTTTTTTTTAACGTTTTTTCAATTTTACCACCGTGGGATATATATTCTACCCACACACATTTGGAACTCTCCTGGGGTACCCTCAACATATTAATCCCTCATTTAGTGGATATTTTCACAAAAAAAGTGAAATTTTCAAAAATTCAAAAAATTGGCTTAAAACGAAGAAATATCAAGGACTCATCGGGAAAATCGCTCTGGAACTGAAATCGGAACACTCACTGACATTTCCCCTCTCTGAAAGTCTGATAAACCCCGGAAAAATGATTAAGTCCAAAAAAATATATTTTTCAACTTTTTTCAATTTTACCCCCGTGGGATACATTTTCTAACCACAACACATTTGGAACTCTCCTGGGGTACCCTCACACATATTATTCCCTCATTTAGTGGATATTTTCACAAAAAAAGTGAAATTTTCAAAAATTCAGAAAATTGGCTGAAAACGACGAAATATCAAGGACTCATTGGGCGAATCGCTCTGGAACTGAAATCGGAACCCTCACTGACATTTCCCCTCTCTGAAAGTCTGATAAACGTCAGAAAAATGATTAAGTCCAAAAATATATATTTTTCAACTTTTTTCAATTTTACCGCTGTGGGATATATTTTCTTACCACAACACATTTGGAACTCTCCTGGGGTACCCTCACACATATTATTCCTGTTATGATCTGCTACAGAGACTAAGGAAAGACAGGAGATCTGTCCCTACAATAGAACTAAACTGGATCCCTACGATTTAACGGGGAACCTGATCCTGCTATCAGACCCGCTAAAGTCCTCGGCTAGTCTGTACGAAGACCTATAGATGTGAGGGAGGAATCCCTACAAGAACTAGGGACTGGGATAAGTTGGACACCTCCTAGCAGAAATCGCAGCAGTCAAAGTCAAACTCACAACAAAAAGCATAGAGGTCAGAAGACCTAGCAAAACTAACAGAGAATGGCAACAGAGCACCAAGCTGGCTCAACAGTAGTAAATACAATGAAGTCCAGCAACGCTAGGAGGGCGGAGCCGGAATAAAAAGACAAAAATGGTCATGTGACCAGCAAACTAAAAAAACCTAACAGGAGAGTTGTAACAATTCCCTCATTTAGTGAATATTTTCTCAAAAAAGTGAAATTTTCAAAAATTCAGAAAATTTGCTGAAAACGAAGAAATATCAAGGACTCATCGGTCGAATCGCTCTGGAACTGAAATCAAAACACTCACTGACATTTCCCCTCTCTGAAAGTCTGATAAAAGCAGGAAAAATGACTAAGTCCCAAAAGATTTTTTTTTCGACTTTTTTCAATTTAACCCCGTGGGATATATATTCTTCCCATACACATTTGGAACTATCCTGGGGTACCCTCACACATATTATTCCCTAATTTAGTGGATATTTTCACAAAAAAGTGAAATTTTCAAAAATTCTGAAAATTGGCTGAAAACGACGAAATATTAAGGACTCCTCGGGCGAATCGCTCTGGTACTGAAATCAGAACCCTCACTGACATTTACCCTCTCTGAAAGTCTGGTAAACGCCGGAAAAATGACTAAGTCCAAAAAAAAATATTTTTCAACTTTTTTCAATTTTACCCCTGTGGGATATATATTCTGCCCACACACATTTAGAACTCTCCTTGGGTACCCTCACACATATTATTCCCTCATTTAGTGGATATTTTCATAAAAAAAGTGAAATTTTCAAAAATTCTGAAAATTGGCTGAAAACGACAAAATATCAAGAACTCATCAAGCAAATCACTCTGGAACTGAAATCGGAACGCTCACTGACATTTCCCCTCTCTGAAATTCTGATAAACGCCGGAAAAATGACTAAGTCGAAAAAAAAAAATTTTTCAACTTCTTCCGATTTTACCCCCATGGGATATATATTCTACCCACACACATTTGGAACTCTCCTGGGGTACACACACATATTATTCCCTCATTTAGTGGATATTTTCACAAAAAAGTTAAATTTTCAAAAATTCAGAAAATTGGCTGAAAATGACAAAATATCAAGGACTCATCGGGCGAATCGCTCTGGAACTGAAATCGGAACGTTCACTGACATCTCCCCTCTCTGAAAGTCTGATAAACACCGGAAGAATGACTAAGTCCAAAAAAAAATATTTTTCAACTTTTTTCAATTTTATCCCTCTGGGATATATATTCTTCCCATACACATTTGGAACTCTCCTGGGGTACCCTCACACATTTCACCTAATTTAGTGGATATTTTCACAAAAAAGTTAAATTTTCAAAAATTCAGAAAATTGGCTGAAAACGACAAAATATTAAGGACCCCTCGGGCGAATCGCTCTGGTACTGAAATCAGAACCCTCACTGACATTTACCCTCTCTGAAAGTCTGGTAAACGCCGGAAAAATGACTAAGTCCAAAAAAAATTTTTTTTCAACTTTTTTCAATTTTACCACTGGGGGATATATATTCTACTCACACACATTTGGAACTCTCCTGGGGTACCCTCAACATATTATTCCCTCATTTAGTGGATATTTTCACAAAAAAGTGAAATTTTCAAAAATTCAGAAAATTGGCTGAAAACGACGAAATATCAAGGACTCATTGGGCGAATGGCTCTGGAACTGAATTCGGAATGCTCACTGACATTTCACCTCTCTGAAAGTCTGATAAACGCCGGAAAAATGACTAAGTCTAAAAAAAAATTTTTTAAAACTTTTTTCAATTTTACCCCTGTGGGATATATATTCTGCCGACACACATTTAGAACTCTCCTGGGGTACCCTCACACATATTATTCCCTCATTTGGTGGATATTTTCATAAAAAAGTGAAATTTTCAAAAATTCTGAAAATTGGCTGAAAACGACA
Organism: Phyllobates terribilis; assembly: GCF_046119375.1. Classification (NCBI taxonomy): domain Eukaryota; kingdom Metazoa; phylum Chordata; class Amphibia; order Anura; family Dendrobatidae; genus Phyllobates; species Phyllobates terribilis. The sequence goes on along the minus strand of NW_027362764.1, from coordinate 364,426,230 downwards.
AAATATCAAGGACTCATTGGGCGAATCGCTCTGGAACTGAAATCGGAACGCTCACTGACATCTCCCCTCTCTGAAAGTCTGATAAACGCCGGAAAAATGACTAAGTCCCAATCAAAATATTTTTCAACTTTTTTCAATTTTACCCCCGTGGGATATATTTTCTACCCACACACATTTGAAACTCTCCTGGGGTACACGCACATATATTATTCCCTCATTTAGCGGATATTTTCACAAAGAAGTGAAAATTTCAAAAATTCAGAAAATTGGCTGAAAACGACAAAATATCAAGAACTCATTGGGCGAATCGCTCTGGAACTGAAATCGGAACGCTCACTGACATCTCCCCTCTCTGAAAGTCTGAAAAACGCCAGAGAAATGACTAAGTCCAAAAAAAAATATTTTTCAACTTTTTTCAATTTTTCCCCTCGTGGGATGTATATTCTACCCACACACATTTGGAAGTCTCCTGGGGTACTCTCAACATATTTTTCCCTCATTTAGTGGATATTTTCATTAAAAAAGTGACATTTTCAAAAATTCAGAAAATTGGCTCAAAACGACTAAATATCAAGGACTTATCGGGCGAATCGCTGTGGAACTGAAATCGGAACAATCACTGACATCTCCCCTCTCTGAAAATCAGATAAACGCCGGAAAAATAAGTCCAAAAATATATATTTTTCAACTTTTTTCAATTTTACCCCCGTGGGATATATATTCTACCCACACACATTTGAAACTCTCCTGGGGTACCCTCACACATATTATTCCCTCATTTAGTGGATATTTTCACAAAAAAGTGAAATTTTCAAAACTTCTGAAAATTGGCTGAAAACGACAAAGTATCAAGAAATCATAGGGCGAATCGCTCTGGAACTGAAATCGGAACGCTCACTGACATCTCACCTGTCTGAAAGTCTGATAAACGCCGGAAAAATGACTAAGTTCCAAGCAAAACATTTTTCAACTTTTTTCAATTTTACCCCTGTGGGATATATAATCTACCCACACACATTTGGAACTCTCCTGGTGTACCCTCACATATATTATTCCATCATTTAGTGGATATTTTCACAAAAAAGTGAAATTATCAAAAATACAGAAAATTGGCTGAAAACTACGAAATATCAAGGACTCATCGGGCGAATCACTCTGGAACTGAAATCGGAATGCTCACTGACATTTCCCCTCTCTGAAAGTCTGAAAAACGCCAGAGAAATGACTAAGTCCAAAAATATATATTTTTCAACTTTTTTCAATTTTACCCCCGTGGGATATATTTTCTACCCACACACATTTGAAACTCTCCTGGGGTACACGCACACATATTATTCCCTCATTTAGCGGATATTTTCACAAAGAAGTGAAATTTTCAAAAATTCAGAAAATTGGCTGAAAACGACAAAATATCAAGGGCTCATTGGGCGAATCGCTCTGGAACTGAAATCGGAACGCTCACTGACATATCCCCTCTCTGAAAGTCTGATAAACGCCGGAAAAATAACTAAGTCCAAAAAAAAATATTTTTCAACTTTTTTCAATTTTACCACTGTGGGATATATATTCTGCCCGCACACATTTGTAATTCTCCTGGGGTCCCCTCACGCATATTATTCCCTCATTTAGTGGATATTTTCATAAAAAAAGTGAAATTTTCAAAAATTCTGAAAATTGGCTGAAAATGACAAAATATCAAGGACTCATTGGGCGAATGACTCTGGAACTGAAATCGGAATGCTCACTGACATTTCCCCACTCTAAAAGTCGGATAAACGCCGGAAAAATGGCTAAGTTCAAAACATTTTTTTTTTCATCTTTTTTCAATTTTACCCCCGTGGGATATATTTTCTACCCACACACATTTGAAACTCTCCTGGGGTACCCTCAACATATTATTCCCTCATTTAGTGGATATTTTCACAAAAAAGTGACATTTTCAAAAATTCTGAAAATTGGCTGAAAACGACGAAATATCAAGGACTCATTGGGCGAATCGCTCTGGAACTGAAATTGGAACACTCACTGACATTTCCCCTCTCTGAAAGTCTGATAAACGCCGGAAAAATGACTAAGTCCAAAAAAAATTTTTTTTTAAATTTTTTCAATTTTACCCCTGTGGGATATATATTCTACCCACACACATTTGGAACTCTCCTGGGGTACCCTCACACATATTATTCCCTCATTTAGTGGATATTTTCACAAAAAAGTGACATTTTCAAAAATTCTGAAAATTGGCTGAAAACGACGAAATATCAAGGACTCATTGGGCGAATCGCTCTGGAACTGAAATTGGAACGCTCACTGACATTTCCCCTCTCTGAAAGTCTGATAAATGCCAGAAAAATGACTAAGTCCAAAATAAATTTTTTTTCAATTTTACCACCGTGGGATATATATTCTACCCACACACATTTGGAACTCTCCTGGGGTACCCTCAACATATTATTCCCTCATTTAGTGGATATTTACAAAAAAAGTGACATTTTCAAAAATTTTGAAAATTGGATGAAAACGAAGAAATATCAAGGGCTCATTGGGCGAATCGCTCTGGAATTGAAATCGGAACGCTCACTGACATTTCCCTTGTCTGAAAGTCGGATGAACGCCGGAAAAATGAGTAAGTCCAAAAAAATTTTTTTTCAACTTTTTTCAATTTTACCGCCGTGGGATATATATTCTACCCACACACATTTGGAACTCTCCTGGGGTACCCTCAACATATTCCATCATTTAATGGATATTTTCACAAAAAAAGTGAAATTTTCAAAAATTCAGAAAATTGGATGAAAACGAAGAAATATCAAGGACTCATCAGGCGAATCGCTCTGGAACTGAAATTGGAACGCTCATTGAAATTTCCCCTCTCTGAAAGTCTGATAAACGACGGAAAAATGACTAAGTCCAAAAACATTTTTTTTTTTTTCATTTTTTTCAATTTTACCCCTGTGGGATATATATTCTACCCACACACATTTGGAACTCTCCTGGGGTACCCTCACACATATTATTCCCTCATTTAGTGGATATTTTCACAAAAAAGAGACATTTTCAAAAATTCTGAAAATTGGCTGAAAACGAAGAAATATCAAGGACTCATTGGGCGAATCGCTCTGGAACTGAAATTGGAACGCTCATTGTCATTTCCCCTCTCTGAAAGTCTGATAAACGCCGGAAAAATGAATAAGTCCAAGAAATTTTTTTTTTCAATTTTACCCAGTGGGATATATATTCTAACCACACACATTTGGAACTCTCCTGGGGTACCCTCAACATATTCCATCATTTAGTGGATATTTTCACAAAAAAAGTGAAATTTTCAAAAATTCAGAAAATTGGATGAAAAAGAAGAAATATCAAGGACTCATCGGGCGAATCGCTCTGGAACTGAAATCGGAACGCTCACTGACATTACCCCTCTCTGTAAGTCTGATAAACGACGGAAAAATGACTAACTCCAAAAAAAATTTTTTTTAAACTCTTTTCAATTTTACCCCTGTGGGATATATATTTTACCCACACACATTTGGAACTCTCCTAGCGTACCCTCACACATATTATTCCCTCATTTAGTGGATATTTTCACAAAAAAGTGACATTTTCAAAAATTTTGAAAATTGGCTGAAAATGAAGAAATATTAAGGACTCATCGGGCGAATCGCTCTGGAACTGAAATCGGAACGCTCACTGACATTTCCCCTCTCTGAAAGTCTGATAAATGCCGGAAAAATGACTAAGTCAAAAAAAAATTTTTTTTTCAACTTTTTTCAATTTTACCCCTGTGGGATATATATTCTACCAACACAGTTGGAACTCTCCTGGGGTACCCTCACACATATTATTCCCTCATTTAGTGGATATTTTCACAAAAAAGTGACATTTTCAAAAATTCTGAAAATTGGCTGAAAACGACTAAATATCAAGGACTCATTGGGCGAATCGCTCTGGAACTGAAATTGGAATGCTCACTGACATTTCCCCTCTCTGAAAGTCTGATAAACGCCGGAAAAATGACTAAGTCCAAAAAATGTTTTTTTTAAACTTTTTTCAATTTTACCCCGCGGGATATATATTCTGTCCACACACATTTGGAACTCTCCTGGGGTACCCTCACACATATTATTCCCTCATTTAGTGGATATTTTCAAAAAAAGTGACATTTTCAAAAATTCTGAAAATTGGATGAAAACGAAGAAATATCAAGGACTCCTCGGGCGAATCGCTCTGGAACTGAAATTGGAACGCTCACTGACATTTCCAATCTCTGAAAGTCTGATAAATGCCAGAAAAAAGACTAAGTCCAAAAAAAATTTTTTTTCAACTTTTGTCAATTTTACCACCGTGGGATATATATTCTACCCACACACATTTGGAACTCTCCTGGGGTACCCTCAACATATTCCATCATTCAGTGGATATTTTCACAAAAAAAGTAAAATTTTCAAAAATTCAGAAAATTGGATGAAAACGAAGAAATATCAAGGACTCATCGGGCGAATCGCTCTGGAACTGAAATTGGAACGCTCAGTGCCATTTCCCCTCTCTGAAAGTCTGATAAACGCCGGAAAAATGACTAAGTCCAAAAATTATTTTTTTTCAACTTTTTTCAATTTAATCCCCGTGGGATATATATTCTACCCACACACATTTGGAACTCTCCTAGGGTACCCTCAACATATTCCATCATTTAGTGGATATTTTCACAAAAAAGTGACATTTTCAAAAATTCTGAAAATTGGATGAAAACGAAGAAATATCAAGGACTCATCGGGTGAATCGCTCTGGAACTGAAATTGGAACGCTCACTGACATTTCCCCTTTCTGAAAGTCTGATAAATGCCAGAAAAATGACTAAGTCCCCCCAAAAAATTTTTTTCAACTTTTGTCAATTGTACCACCGTGGGATATATATTCTACCCACACACATTTGGAACTCTCCTGGGGTACCCTCAACATATTCCATCATTTAGTGGATATTTTCACAAAAAAGTTAAATTTTCAAAAATGCAGAAAATTTGCTGAAAACGACGAAATATCAAGGACTAATTGGGCGAATCGCTCTGGAACTGATATCGGAACGCTCACTGACATTTCCCTTCTCTGAAAGTATGATGAACGCCGGAAAAATGACTAAGTCCAAAAAAATTTTTTTTTCAACTTTTTTCAATTTTACCGCCGTGGGATATATATTCTACCCACACACATTTGGAACTCTCCTGGGGTACCCTCACACATATTATTCCCTCATTTAGTGGATATTTTCAAAAAAAGTGACATTTTCAAAAATTCTGAAAATTGGATGAAAACGAAGAAATATTAAAGACTCATCGGGCGAATCGCTCTGGAACTGAAATTGGAACGCTCACTGACATTTCCCCTTTCTGAAAGTCTGATAAATGCCAGAAAAATGACTAAGTCCCCAAAAAATTTTTTTTCAACTTTTGTCAATTGTACCATTGTGGGATATATATTCTACCCACACACATTTGGAACTCTCCTGGCGTACCCTCACACATATTATTCCCTCATTTAGTGGATATTTTCACAAAAAAGTGAAATTTTCAAAAATTCAGAAAATTGGCTGAAAACGACGAAATATCAAGAACTCATGGGGAGAATCGCTCTGGAACTGAAATCAGAACGCTCACTGACATTTCCCCTCTTTGACAGTCTGATAAACGCCGGAAAAATGACTGAGTCCAAAAAATTTTTTTTTTCAACTTTTTTCAATTTAACCGCCGTGGGATATATATTCTACCCACACACATTTGGAACTCTCCTGGGGTACCCTCAACATATCATTTAGTGGATATTTTCAAAAAAAGTGACATTTTCAAAAATTCTGAGAATTGAATGAAAACGAAGAAATATCAAGGACTCATCGGGCGAATCGCTCTGGAACTGAAATCGGAATGCTCACTGACATTTCCCCTCTCTGAAAGTCTGATAAACGAAGTAAAAATGACTAAGTCCAGAAAAAAATTTTTTTCAACTCTTTTCAATTTTACCCTTGTGGGGTATATATTCTACCCACACACATTTGGAACTCTCCTGGCGTACCCTCACACATATTATTCCCTCATTTAGTGAATATTTTCACAAAAAAAGTGAAATTTTCAAAAATACAGTAAATTGACTGAAAACGACGAAATATCAAGAACTCATCGGGCGAATCGCTCTGGAACTGAAATCGGAACGCTCACTGACATTTCCCCTCTCTGAAAGTCTGATAAACGCCGGAAAAAAGACTAAGTCCCAAAAAATTTTTTTTTTTAACTTTTTTCAATTTTACCCCCGTGGGATTTATATTCTACCCACCCACATTTGGAACTCTCCTGGGGTACCCTCAACATATTATTCCCTCATTTAGTGGATATTTTCAAAAAAAGTTTCATTTTCAAAAATTCTGAAAATTGGATGAAAACGAAGAAATATCAAGGACTCATCGGGCGAATCGCTCTGGAACTGAAATTGGAACGCTCACTGACATTTCCACTCTCTGAAAGTCTGATAAACGAAGTAAAAATGACTAAGTCCAAAAAAATTTTTTTTTCAACTTTTTTCAATTTTACCACCGTGGGATATATATTCTGCCCACACACATTTCGAACTCTTCTGGGGTAACCTCACACATATTATTCCCTCATTAAGTGGATATTTTCACAAAAAAGTGAAATTTTCAAACATTCTGAAAATTGGATGAAAACGAAGAAATATCAAGGACTCATTGGGCGAATCGCTCTGGAACTGAAATCGGAACGCTCACTGACATTTCCCTTCTCTGAAAGTCTGATGAATGCCGGAAAAATGACTAAGTCCAAAAAACTTTTTTTTTCAACTTTTTTCAATTTTACCACCGTGGGATATATATTCTGCCCACACACATTTGGAACTCTTCTGGGGTACCCTCACACATATTATTCCCTCATTAAGTGGATATTTTCACAAAAAAGTGAAATTTTCAAACATTCTGAAAATTGGATAAAAACGAAGAAATATCAAGGACTCATCGGGCGAATCGCTCTGGAACTGAAATTGGAATGCTCACTGACATTTCCCCTTACTGAAAGTCTTATAAATGCCAGAAAAATGACTAAGTCCCCAAAAATTTTTTTTTCAACTTTTGTCAATTGTACCACCGTGGGATATATATTCTACCCACACACATTTGGAACTCTCCTGGTGTACCCTCAACATATTCCATCATTTAGTGGATATTTTAACAAATAAAGTGAAATTTTCAAAAATTCAGAAAATTGGATGAAAACGAAGAAATATCAAGGACTCATCGGGCAAATCACTCTTGAACTGAAATCGGAACGCTTACTGACATTTCCCCTCTCTGAAACTCTGATAAACGCCGGAAAAATGACTGAGTCCAAAAAATATATTTTTTTACTTTTTTCAATTTTACCCCCGTGGGATATATATTCTACCCACACACATTTGGAACTCTCCTGTGGTACCCTCACACATATTATTCCCTCATTTAGTAGATATTTTCACAAAAAAGTGAAATTTTCAAAAATTCTGAAAATTTGCTGAAAACGACGAAATATCAAGGACTCATTGGGCGAATCGCTCTGGAACTGAAATCGGAACGCTCACTGACATTTCCCTTCTCTGAAAGTCTGATGAATGCCGGAAAAATGACTAAGTCCAAAAAACTTTTTTTTTCAACTTTTTTCAATTTTACCACCGTGGGATATATATTCTGCCCACACACATTTGGAACTCTTCTGGGGTACCCTCACACATATTATTCCCTCATTAAGTGGATATTTTCACAAAAAAGTGAAATTTTCAAACATTCTGAAAATTGGATGAAAACGAAGAAATATCAAGGACTCATCGGGCGAATCGCTCTGGAACTAAAATTGGAATGCTCACTGACATTTCCCCTTACTGAAAGTCTTATAAATGCCAGAAAAATGACTAAGTCCCCAAAAATTTTTTTTTCAACTTTTGTCAATTGTACCACCATGGGATATATATTCTACCCACACACATTTGGAACTCTCCTGGGGTACCCTCAACATATTCCATCATTTAGTGGATATTTTAACAAATAAAGTGAAATTTTCAAAAATTCAGAAAATTGGATGAAAACAAAGAAATATCAAGGACTCATCGGGCGAATCGCTCTGGAACTGAAATCGGAACGCTCACTGACATTTCCCTTCTCTGAAAGTCTGATAAACGACGGAAAAATGACGAAGTGCAAAAAAATTTTTTTTTAAACTTTTTTCAATTTTACCACCGTGGGATATATATTCTTCCCACACACATTTGGACCTCTCCTGGGGTACCCTCACACATATTATTCCCTCATTTAGTGGATATTTTCACAAAAAAGTGAAATTTCCAAAAAATTCAGAAAATTGGCTGAAAATGAAGAAATATCAAGGACTCATCGGGAGATTCACTCTGGAACTGAAATCGGAACGCTCACTGACATTTCCCCTCTCTGAAAGTCTGATAAACGCCGGTAAAATGACTGAGTCCAAAAATATTTTTTTTTTACTTTTTTCAATTTTACCCCCGTGGGATATATATTCTACCAACACACATTTGGAACTCTCCTGGGGTACCCTCAACATGTTATTCCCTCATTTAGTGGATATTTTCAAAAAAAGTGACATTTTCAAAAATTCTGAAAATTGGATGAAAACGAAGATATATCAAGGACTCATCAGGCGAATAGCTCTGGAACTGAAATTGGAACGCTCACTGACATTTCCCCTTTCTGAAAGTCTGATAAATGCCAGAAAAATGACTAAGTCCCCAAATATTTTTTTTTCAACTTTTGTCAATTGTACCACCGTGGGATATATATTCTACCCACACACATTTGGAACTCTCCTGGGGTACCCTCAACATATTATTCCCTCATTTAGTGGATGTTTTCAAAAAAAGTGACATTTTCAAAAATTCTGAAAATTGGATGAAAACGAAGAAATATCAAGGACTCATCGGGCGAATCGCTCTGGAACTGAAATCGGAACGCTCTCTGACATTTCCCCTCTCTGAAAGTCTGATAAACGACGGAAAAATGACTAAGTCCAAAAAATATTTTTTTTTTACTTTTTTCAATTTTACCCTGTTGGATATATATTCTACCCACACACATTTGGAACTCTCCTGGGGTACCCTCACACATATTATTCACTCATTTAGTGGATATTTTCAAAAAAAGTGACATTTTCAAAAATTCTGAAAATTGGATGAAAACGGAGAAATATCAAGGACTCATCGGGCGAATCGCTCTGGAACTGAAATTGGAACGCTCACTGACATTTCCCCTCTCTGAAAGTCTGATAAACGCCGGAAAAATGACTAAGTCCAAAAAATTTTTTTTTGAAACTTTTTTCAATTTTACCACCGTGGGATTTAGATTCTACCCACACACATTTGGAACTCTCCTGGGGTACCCTCAACATATTATTCCCTCATTTAGTGGATATTTTCAAAAAAAGTGACATTTTTAAAAATTCTGAAAATTGGATGAAAACGAAGAAATATCAAAGACTCATCGGGCGAATCGCTCTGGAACTGAAATTGGAACGCTCACTGACATTTCCCCTCTCTGAAAGTCTGATAAACGCCGGAAAAATGACTAAGTCCAAAAAATTTTTTTTTTAAACTTTTTTCAATTTTACCACCGTGGGATTTAGATTCTACCCACACACATTTGGAACTCTCCTGGGGTACCCTCAACATATTATTCCCTCATTTAGTGGATATTTTCAAAAAAAGTGACATTTTCAAAAATTCTGAAAATTGGATGAAAACGAAGAAATATCAAGGACTCATCGGGCGAATCGCTCTGGAACTGAAATTGGAACGCTCACTGACATTTCCCCTCTCTGAAAGTCTGATAAACGACGGAAAAATGACTAAGTCCCAGAAAAATTTTTTTTCAACTCTTTTCAATTTTACCCCTGTGGGATATATATTCTACCCACAAACATTTGGAACTCTCCTGGGGTACCCTCACACATATTATTCCCTCATTTAGTAGATATTTTCACAAAAAAGTGAAATTTTCAAAAATTCTGAAAATTTGCTGAAAACGACGAAATACCAAGGACTCATTGGGCGAATGCTCTGGAACTGAAATCGGAACGCTCACTGACATTTCCCTTCTCTGAAAGTCTGATTAACGCCGGAAAAATGACTAAGTCCAAAAAAATTTTTTTTTCAACTTTTTTCAATTTTACCGCCGTGGGATACATATTCTACCCACACACATTTGGAACTCTCCTGGGGTACCCTCAACATATTCCATCATTTAATGGATATTTTCACAAAAAAGTGACATTTTCAAAAATTCAGAAAATTGGATGAAAACGAAAAGATATCAAGGACTCATCAGGCAAATCGCTCTGGAACTGAAATTGGAACGCTCACTGAAATCTCCCCTCTCTGAAAGTCTGATAAACGACGGAAAAATGACTAAGTCCAAAAAATTTTTTTTTTCAACTTTTTTCAATTTTAACACCGTGGGATATATATTCTGCCCACACACATTTGGAACTCTCCTGGGGTACCCTCACACATGTTATTCCCTCATTTAGTGGATATTTTCACAAAAAAGTGAAATTTTCAAAAATTCAGAAAATTGGATGAAAACGAAGAAATATCAAGGACTCATCAGTAGTGTTGAGCATTCCGTTCCTGAAATATCGGGTATCGGCCGATTTTCGCGGTATCGGAATTCCGATACTTAATTCCGATACTTTTGCAATATCGTATGCCGGAATCGGAAGTTCCCATAATGCAATGAGCCATTTTCATTTTATTCAGCCAATGAGGATCCTAAGAAGTGTGGGCACATCCTGTTAGGCATGTAGGCATCTTAACTAATGGCATGGCTGTGATTGGCTGCTGAAATGATGTCATGATGCACTATAAAAGCCGCCGCCGCCATTTTGAGCTCACTCTGCTGAGAATTCAGTTAGGCATAGGATGCTGTTGTTCTGAGGGACAGTTTTAGCTACCTATTTGGTCTATTCTGCTTTACCCAAGCTACTTTATAAATCGCTGTGCCTTGCAGTGCTAGTGCACAGTTCTCTGTGCTGTACACCGCTTTCTGCAAGGTCTCTGTGTGTGAGTGCAGCTCACCCTGTAGTGTGTGCTTCAGCCACGTCTGGTTATAGTGCACTCAGTGTGTGTCACTGCCTCATACATTGTCCTTTTTTGCCAATTCATAATTTTTCCTGATATCTCCTATTAGTGTGGTGGTTCCATCCGTATTCAGCTAAATTGGTTCCAAACACACTATATAGGAGTAGATAGAGAAATTTTTTTGGTCTTGCAGCGCTAGTGCACAGTGCTCTGCATCTGTACAGTTCACCGCTGTCTGCAAGGTCTGGTGTGTGAGTGCAGCTCACCCTGTAGTGTGTGCTTCAACCACATCTGGTTGTATTGCACTCAGTGTGTGTCACTGCCTCATACATTGTCCTTTTTTGCCAATTCATAATTTTTCCTGATATCTCCTATTAGTGTGGTGGTTCCATCCGTATTCAGCTAAATTGGTTCCAAACACTATATAGGAGTAGATAGAGAAATTTTTTTGGTCTTGCAGCGCTAGTGCACAGTGCTCTGCATCTGTACTGTTCACCGCTGTCTGCAAGGTCTGGTGTGTGAGTGCAGCTCACCCTGTAGTGTGTGCTTCAACCACATCTGGTTGTATTGCACTCAGTGTGTGTCACTGCCTCATACATTGTCCTTTTTTGCCAATTCATAATTTTTCCTGATATCTCCTATTAGTGTGGTGGTTCCATCCGTATTCAGCTAAATTGGTTCCAAACACTATATAGGAGTAGATAGAGAAATTTTTTTGGTCTTGCAGCGCTAGTGCACAGTGCTCTGCATCTGTACTGTTCACCGCTGTCTGCAAGGTCTGGTGTGTGAGTGCAGCTCACCCTGTAGTGTGTGCTTCAACCACGTCTGGTTGTAGTGCACTCAGTGTGTGTCACTGCCTCATACATTGTCCTTTTTTGCCAATTCATAATTTTTCCTGATATCTCCTATTAGTGTGGTGGTTCCATCCGTATTCAGCTAAATTGGTTCCAAACACACTATATATGAGTAGTTAGAGGAGCCTTTCTGCAGCATTGGGCCCTGCAGCCCCAGCCAGATTAGTATTAGCCTATTTTTTGCAGCCTCATCTATTGCATTGTAGGTTACCTTCCTACATTGTAATAGCTACAAAAAGTTTGTGATACTATCATTATTACATCTTTAGGCACATCCAGTGTCTTTTTGCGACAAAAAAAACCTAAATAAAGTTCACCAAACACTCCACTTTACAGTTGTGTGGGCCACATTAGCTCATATTAAAGTCTAGTCCACACTTTATAAAATTAGTGTTTCGTATACCTGTTAGCAGCTGTTCAGGAATAAGCACACTAAGCCCTTAGTACTTTTCTGCCTATCTTTATCAGTCTACCAAGATGAAGAAGGCAGGGAGTAAGGCATGTGGTCGTGGGCGTGGGCGTGGGCGTGGAGTTTCTGCAGGGAGAGGACGTGATGATTCTGTGCCTGCAGGGAGAGGACGTGGGGATTCTGTGCCTGCTGCGGGCACCAGTGACTCAGCATCCCCCAGTTTTACCAGGGAACAGTCCTTTATGCGCAGCTTTGTAGGAGCTAGCCGTACCCCACTGCTGCGGGAGGACCAAATTGAAGCCGTTGTCGGATGGATGGCAGTTAACACATCGACTTCAATTAGATCCAGATCCTCTCAGGTCCTGAGCACTGAAGAGCATCCATCTGTCTCTTCACCACCTGCCGAATTGCCCAGGCAGTCAGAGAGCCCTGGACAGGAGCCATCTCTACTTCTGTTCTCTGAATCTCTTGGCTTGTAAAGAGGGGGCCAGCCAAGCAGAATTCGAGAATTTGAAGAAGAGGTAGTATGCAGTGATGCGCAACCGTTTTGTCTCTCTGAATCTGAAGAGGCGGGTGGGCCAGTGCCTATGGTCAGCAGCACACCTCAGTATGCATCTGATGATGAGACTCAGGTGCCACTTTCTGGTGCGTACTGTGCTGTCGAGACTACCCAGGAGAAGCAGTTGTTTGAAGAGGGTGGTGTAGATGATGAGGTCCTTGACCCATCATGGCGTGAGGGACAGGAAGGTGGTGGGAGCAGCTCTGAGGAAGAGATTCCCCGAACAGCCCAAAAAGGAGGGAGAGGGAGGGGGCAGACTTGGTTGCCTGTAGCCTCCACTTCGGCACCCATTAGTAGCATGGCTCTTCCAAAATCCAAAGCGGGCGCTCCCAAGACTTGCAGTGCCTGGTCCTTTTTTGACACAGTTGCAGATGACATTTGCTTTGTCAAATGCAAGCTGTGTAATCAGAAGGTGAAAAGAGGGAAAAGTGTCAGCAACCTCAATACCACAAATATGTGGAAACATGTGCGGACCAAGCACGTGGTGGAGTTACAAAAACACACTGAAGACCTAGGCCAACCTACAGCGCCACCTACCACCTCTTCAGCTCGTGTTTTAGCCTCTTCCTCCAGCTCACACACAGCTGGTTCCTCTTCCTCACAGGATCGCCATGGAAGAATCTCTGGCACTGTTGTACAGAGACTCAGTGTAATTCCACCCACAGCACCACTTTCCCAGTCATCCTCACACTCCCAGGCCAGTCTACAGCCATCGTTAGCACAGGCATGGGAGAAAAGGCGCCCATACTCGGCAAACCACCCCCGAGCACAGGCTCTGAATGCTGGCATTGCTAAACTACTGGCCCTTGAAATGCTATCATTCAGGCTGGTGGAGACTGACACATTCCGTAACTTTATGGGATTGGCAGTCCCACAATACAACGTGCCCAGCCGATTTTATTTCAGCAGGCAAGCCGTTCCTGCCCTGCAACATCATGTGGAGGAAAAAATTAAACATGCGCTACAAAACGCCGTCAGTAGCAAGGTCCACCTGACCACCGATGCGTGGACCAGTAAGCATGGACAAGGACGATACCTTTCCCTCACTGCCCATTGGGTAAATGTTGTGGAGTCAGGTACAGATCTTGAGAGTGGCGCTGTACGTGTTCTGCCAACTCCAAGGATTGCAGGAATCCAGTCTGTACACATTGACTCCTCCTCATACTCCAGTTCCTCTGAATCAGCGCTGCAGGAGCCGTCACGGTCTACCTCCACATCGACCCTTGAACGGTTACCTGTTATGGTGACCAATATGAGCACAGCCGTGGCCAAACGTCAACAGGCCGTATTAAAATTAATTTCTTTGGGGAATCGAAGCCACACAGTGCAGGATCTCTGGAATGCCATCAAGCAGCAGAGCGACGTGTGGTTTGTGCCAGCGAATCTCCAGCCAGGCATGGTAGTGTGTGACAATGGCCGAAATCTGGTGGCAGCTCTGGGCCTAGGCAACCTCACTCACATCCCATGTCTGGCACATGTGCTCAACTTGGTTGTGCAGAATTTTTTGAGGGACTATCCGGATCTTGATGCACTGCTTCACAAGGTCCGCATAGAGTGCGCTCACTTGCGGCGTTCCAGCAATGCAAGATCACGCATTGCAGCTCTGCAACGCCGATTACGTCTTCCGGAACATCGCATCATATGTGACCTACCCACCAGGTGGAATTCAACGTTACATATGTTGGAGAGGTTGTGTGAGCAGCAGGCAGCAGTAATGAAGTACCAGCTGCAGCAGGCGCAAACAAGTCGCAGTGCGCGCCGTTCACACTTCACCACCACTGAGTGGGCCCCTATGAAGGACATTTGCCACGTTTTGCGTGCCTTCGATTATTCCACGCGGATGGCGAGTGCAGATGATGCACTAGTCAGCATGACTATCCCCCTTATCTGCCTGCTTGAAAAAACACTGCAAGCACTAAGGGACGAGGTTTTGGAAGAGGTGGAGGATGAGGAGTCACAAATGCCATCTGCTTCTCTACAGTCTGCGCAAGGTGGTTACTCACAAAGACCTAGGCAGGGGACACTTTGTGAGGAGGATGAGGAGGAGTCAATGGATGAGGAAGACATCTGTCCAGAGGAGGGAGGTACACAATGCTCTAATAGTCAGTATCTAGAGCGAGGGTGGGGTGATGCAGAGCAGGCAGAGATCACGCCTCAAGCAGGGGACAGCGTTTCTTGGCCAGTTTGCAGTCTGCAGCACATGGTTGATTTCATACTGCAGTGCCTGAGAAACGACCGCCGCATCGCCCACATTCTCAACACGGCTGATTATTGGGTGTCCACCCTCCTAGATCCTCGCTACTGGGACAACTTACAAAGCCTCATAACACCGTTGAACCGGGAGCGTAAAATGCGGGAGTACCAAGACGCACAGGTGCATTCCATCATGTTCTCCATTCCAACCGAGAGCAGTGCTGCTAGTGCTTTACAAAGCAGCTCAGTGCGTCGAGGCAGTGGAGGAAGCTCTGCACAAAGAGGGAGCAGAATCAGCACCTCAGCACAAGGCAAGGCCAGTATGGCCGAAATGTGGCAAAGTTTTGTGTCCCCGCCGCCACAAATGTCTACACCATCACAGACGGCTCCAGTCAGCAGGAGGCAACGTTTCCGTCAGATGGTGACAGACTACATGTCTTGCCCTCTTAGTGTACTCCCAGACGGCTCTTCTCCCTTCAAGTTTTGGGTCTGGAAGCTAGATACATGGCCAGAGCTAAGTCAGTATGCATTGGAGGTGCTTGCTTGCCCTGCTGCTAGTGTATTATCGGAACGCGTCTTTAGTGCCGCAGGTGGTGTACTAACAGACCGTCGCATGCGACTATCCTCCGATAACGTTGACCGGCTTACTTTTCTCAAAATGAACAAGGCTTGGATCTCTCATGAATTTGCCAGTCCTCTTCCAGAATAAATAATTGTTTGCAAATGTATCCAGGTCTCCTGTTCTGTTCATGTTTCTACCACCTGAACTGTAATCCCTGAGCTCCAACACTGCCAGTTGGCGCTCGGAAGTGCCGTCTGCACAGTCAACACTTGCTGCCGTGTTATTGGGGTTCAGTAACGTCAGCTGTTCCCCTGCTGTGCGGACGACAATTTCTCCTGCTCTGTCCACATTCTCACTACTACAGATTTTAAAGTTGCTCCAATTACACCTCTGGCTCCTCTGTTTTCAGTATTATCCCTGAGCTCCAACACCGCCAGTTGGCGCTCGGAAGTGCCGTCTGCACAGTCAACACTTGCTGCCGTGTTATTGGGGTTCAGTAACGTCAGCTGTTCCCCTGCTGTGCGGACGGCAATTTCTCCTGCTCTGTCCACATTCTCACTACTACAGATTTTAAAGTTGCTCCAATTACACCTCTGGCTCCTCTGTTTTCAGTATTATCCCTGAGCTCCAACACCGCCAGTTGGCGCTCGGAAGTGCCGTCTGCACAGTCAACACTTGCTGCCGTGTTATTGGGGTTCAGTAACGTCAGCTGTTCCACTGCTGTGCGGACGGCAATTTCTCCTGCTCTGTCCACATCCACTGTACTACTGATTTAAAACCTCCTCCAAATACACCTCTGGCTCCTCTGTTTTCAGTATTATCCCTGAGCTCCAACACCGCCAGTTGGCGCTCGGAAGTGCCGTCTGCACAGTCAACACTTGCTGCCGTGTTATTGGGGTTCAGTAACGTCAGCTGTTCCCCTGCTGTGCGGACGGCAATTTCTCCTGCTTTGTCCACATCCACTGTACTACTGATTTAAAACTTGCTCCAATTACACCTCTGGCTCCACTCTGTTTTTAGTATTTACCCTGGGTTCCAGCACCGCCAGCTGGTTCTCGGTAGTTTCATTGGCTCTTGTACCTTCTGCTACCCATCCGGGTTCCAGTACCGTCAGCTGGTCCTCGGTAGTTCCATTTGCTCTTATACCTTCTACTACCCATCCGGGTTCCAGTACCGTCAGCTGGTTCTCGGCAGTGACTTTGGCCCCTGTAGGACTGTGGGTTTTGGTAACTGCGGCCGGCTCGCGGCCTTGAACTTTTTTTTACATGGGTACCTTCTGCTATCCATCCGGGTTCCAGTACCGTCAGCTGGTTCTCGGCAGTGCCTTTGGATTAGGTGCCTCCTTCTCGGTATCCAAGTTCCACCAACGTCTGCTGGTCCTTGGTAGTGCTTTCTGGCACAGGTATCTCCTGCTTAGTAACCGAGTTCCAGTACCGTCAGCTGGTCTTCGGCAGTTCCATTGGCTCTTGTACCTTCTGCTACCCATCCGGGTTCCAGTGCCGTCAGCTGGTCCTCGGTAGTTCCATTTGCTCTTGTACCTTCTACTACCCATCCGGGTTCCAGTACCGTCAGCTGGTTCTCGGCAGTGACTTTGGCATGGGTACTCCCTCCTGCCCAGCCTGGTTCCAGCACGCCAGCTGTTTCCGGGTAGTGTCAACGTCACTTTGCCTCCAATGCGTTGTCCTGTCATGTTGCGGTCGGGTTAGCCGACTGTAACATACCTGGCGGCGTCCTTGCATAGTGGTCCATCTCCCACTGTGCAAGAGCGCGCACTTGATCTCTTGTCCAGAATGTCTCTCTGGCTTCCCTCCATGCTGTCTGTTTGTGTCTGTTTCTGCTGCTTAAGGGCGGCGCCCGATCACTTCCTGCTTTTTGTACCTGCTGTGGGTCACACCCCTTGTGCGTCCTCAGCCTATTGCTGTCTGTCACCTGGTATATAGCTCAGCTGCTCCAATCAATCCCTGCCTGAGCATAGTGTTTCATTCAGTGTGTGCTTGCACTCTGAAGGTGCCAGGTCCCGTTCTGTGTTCTCTTGTCTGCCTATCTGGAGGCTGTATTTCCAGGCCTGTCTGAACACGCTCCTAGCCTGTTCCTCTCGCCTTCTAGGGGCCGATTACCTAGACCCGCTCCTGTATTTTGTCTGTCCTGTCTGAACACGCTCCTAGCCTGTTCCTCCCGCCTTCTAGGGGCCGATTACCTAGACCCGCTCCTGTATCTTGTCTGTCCTGTCTGAACACGCTCCTTGCCTGTTCGTCCCACCTCTCTGGGGGCCGTATTCCCAGACCCGCTCCTGTATCCCTCTGCAGTGTCGGTCTCCCCCGTACACTCAGTTCCAGTCTGAACTCTCTCCTATCCTTTACCTGTTTTGCCTCTATGTCCGTTCCCTTCCTTTTTCTGCAGAGTCTGAACTCGCACCTAACTACTGCTTGTTGTCTCTGTACTCCCGTTTGTGAGTTTGTGGTCCACTCGCTACTTTACTGCAAGTACCCTGTGGGTATCTGGCTCTGCCTTTCTCTTCCTGTCTGTTCCGTGTGAACAGAGCCCTGTCCCCCCTGCTCTGCCTTGCTCACCGCTCCGGTGGTTCTAGCCTGCTCCGACTCCTTTGCTCACCACTCCGGTGGTTCTAGCCTGCTCTGACTCCTTTGCTCTCCGCTCCGGCGGTTCTAGCCTGCTCTGGCTCCTTTGCTCACCGCTCCGGCGTTTCTAGCCTGCTCTGACTCCTTTGCTCACCGCTCCGGCGGTTCTAGCCTGCTCTGACTCCTTTGCTCACCGCTCCGGCAGTTCTAGCCTGCTCTGACTCCTTTGCTCACCGCTCCGGCGGTTCTAGCCTGCTCCGACTCCTTTGCTCACCGCTCCGGTGGTTCTAGCCTGCTCTGACTCCTTTGCTCTCCGGCGGTTCTAGCCTGCTCTGACTCCTTTGCTCACCGCTCCGGCGGTTCTAGCCTCCTCTGACTCCTTTGCTCACCGCTCCGGTGGTTCTAGCCTGCTCTGACTCCTTTGCTCACCGCTCCGGCGGTTCTAGCCTGCTCTGACTCCTTTGCTCACCGCTCCGGCGGTTCTAGCCTGCTCTGACTCCTTTGCTTACCGCTCCGGCGGTTCTAGCCTGCTCTGACTCCTTTGCTCGCTGCTCCGGCAGTCTCGCTCAGCTCTGACCCTTTGCTCACCGCTCCTGGCGGCCTTGTCCTGCTCTACTCTTGCTCACTGCTCCAGGCGGTCTTGTCCTGCCCTGTTCTCGCTCACCTCTCTGGGCGGCCTCACTCTGCTGTGTTTGTCAGCCACATCTGTGGTTCTGTTCCTGGGTCCCAGTGTGTACTGGGTCCTATCCCGCCAGTGTTCCTACCTGCTAGTGCCTCCCTGTCTGCACTCTAGCTGTGCTTGCCTGTACCCCTCTGCCTGTATTGTTCCTGAGTCCCAGTGTGTACTGGGTCCTATCCCGCCTGTGTTCCTACCTGCTAGTGCCTCCCTGTCTGCACTCTAGCTGTGCTTGCCTGTACCCCCCTGCCTGCATTCCCGCCTGCCTGCATACCAGTCATGCCTGCCTATACCCACCAGTCTGTGCGCCAGCCTAACCAGCCTGTTCCTGTATTCCCCTGTGTGGGTCAACAGCCGTGTCCGGGGTCTGTCCTGGAGTAGCACCTGGTCCCTCTGCTCGGTTCCTCCTTGGTGCACTGGCGTCGTATGCCGTCGTGCGACCCTGGTCGGATCGGGTGAATACCTAGTTACGCCCCTCCAGGCATTCACTCTCCGGCACGGTCCAGTGGAATCACACGCACACGCCGCTCAGCCCGGGCGTGTGCATTACAGCATGCTCAGGCCATGGTTCCCGTTGAGCCCCACGGCCTTCGCTCTCTGAGAAGTTTTCCAGCGAATACATGCATTAAAATAAATAAATAATTTTTTTTCCCTTTAGCTGAGTTCCAGGCGAGTTACGCACCCGTCCAGATGGATCTATCTGCTCTCGTTCCTGCGGATCCGCTACGTTATTATGGGGATCCAAGACAAAGTCGTGTATTTGTGGAGCAATGCATGCTACACTTCAAGTTCTACCCTCTATGTTTTCCCACCGATCGGGTTAAGGTGGCATTCATTATGTCTTACCTGGCGGGTGATGCCTTGGAATGGATCAACCCCCTATATGAAACACAGGATCCGATCCTCCTGGACCTAATGGCCTTCCTGGTGGCCTTTCTAATGGTCTTCGATGATCCTAACCCGGAGGCTCCTGCTGAAGCTTCACTTCCCAATATCCCGGAGCAGCCCCAACGGGTAATGTGCGTGGGTAGTGCACCAGTTCTCCTGCCCGAAGAGACTTCTGCCCATCCAGACTCCACACAGGGGGACTTCCTGCACCCGGCATCAGATGCTTCACCCACTTTAACCGGTGTGCATGTCCAAGGATGCTCCAAAGCTGTGGTTACCTCAGAGTCTGTGCACCTCTACTACCTGGCGGAGGAACCCCTGTTGCCTCCTGAATCCTCCGGGATACCACTCGATGACAAATGGAGAGAGACTTCTCTACACCCGGTACTCGATACTTTGTCCGCTTCGTCCTGTGAGCCTGACAATGGGTACCCCAAAGTGGTAGTTACCCCCGAGTCTCTACACCCCTCCGACCAGGCGGAGGACCTCCAGTTGTCTCCTGAACCCTTCGGGGTGCTACCTGGTAGCGAAAGGACAGAGACTCTCCTATACTCTGTACCTGATACCTCGCTCGCTTCGTCCAGTGAGTCCAACCTAGTGTACTCAGAAGCAGAGGTTACTCCCGAGTCTATACACCCCTCCGACCAGGCGGAGGACCTCCAGTTGTCTCCAGAACCCTTCGGGGTGCTACCTGGTAGCGAAAGGACAGAGACTCTCCTATACTCTGTACCTGATACCTCGCTCGCTTCGTCCACTGAGTCCAACCTAGTGTACTCTGAAGCAGAGGTTACCCATGAGTCTCTATACCCCTCTGACCAGGCGGAGGACATCCAGTTGTCTCCAGAACCCTTCGGGGTGCCACCTGGTGGTGAATGGACAGAGACTTTCCTATATCCTGGATCTGATACCTCGCTTTCTTCGTCCAGTGAGTCCGACCTAGTGTACTCTGAAGCAGAGGTTACCCGTGAGTCTCTACACCCCTCTGACAAGGCGGAGGACCGCCAGTTGTCTCCAGAACCCTTCGGGGTGCCACCTGGTGGTGAATGGACAGAGACTTTCCTATACTCGGTACCCGATACCTCGCCTGCTTCGTCCAGTGAGTCCGACCTAGTCTACTCTGAAGCAGATGTTTTCTCTGAGCCTCTGCACTCTTCTGACCCGGCGGAGGACCTCCAGTTGTTTCCTGAATCCTCCGGGGTACCACCAGATAACAAAGAGACAGTGACTTTTCCTCATTATGTACCTGATAACCCGTCTATTTCTTCCTGTGAGCTTGACAAGATGTACCTCGAAGCAGAGATTACCCCCAAGTCTCTGTCCCCCTCCAACCCGGTGGAGGACTTCCAGTTGTCTCCTGTACCCTCTGGGGTGCCACCTGAAAATATGTGGAGAGAGACTTCCTTGTGTGCTGTTCCTGGTACTCCACCCGTTTCGTCTGTTGCTGAGGATGGCTGGATGGGAGGTAGCATCCTAGCTACCCAGAGGAGACCAGTTTTTCCGGTGGACAGTGGAAGTGATCACTTCGAAGTGAAGAATTGGCCCTCGAATTCCCTGCGGAAGATTCTGTCAGGCCTGAAGAAGAGGGGGCGTAAGGGGGGGTACTGTAACATACCTGGCGGCATCCTTGCATAGTGGTCCATCTCCCACTGTGCAAGAGCGCACACTTGATCTCCTGTCCAGAATGTCTCTCTGGCTTCCCTCCATGCTGTCTGTTTGTGTCTGTTTCTGCTGCTTAAGGGCGGCGCCCGATCACTTCCTGCTTTTTGTACCTGCTGTGGGTCACACCCCTTGTGCATCCTCAGCCTATTGCTGTCTGTCATCTGGTATATAGCTCAGCTGCTCCAATCAATCCCTGCCTGAGCATAGTGTTTCATTCAGTGTGTGCTTGCACTCTGAAGGTGCCAGGTCCCGTTCTGTGTTCTCTTGTCTGCCTATCTGGATGCTGTATTTCCAGGCCTGTCAGAACACGCTCCTAGCCTGTTCCTCTCGCCTTCTAGGGGCCGATTACCTAGACCCGCTCCTGTATCTTGTCTGTCCTGTCTGAACACGCTCCTAGCCTGTTCCTCCCGCCTTCTAGGGGCCGATTACCTAGACCCGCTCCTGTATCTTGTCTGTCCTGTCTGAACACGCTCCTTGCCTGTTCGTCCCACCTCTCTGGGGGCCGTATTCCCATGCCCGCTCCTGTATCCCTCTGCAGTGTCGGTCTCCCCCGTACACTCAGTTCCAGTCTGAACTCTCTCCTATCCTTTACCTGTTTTGCCTCTATGTCCGTTCCCTTCCTTTTTCTGCAGAGTCTAAACTCGCACCTAACTCCTGCTTGTTGTCTCTGTACTCCCGTTTGTGAGTTTGTGGTCCACTCGCTACTTCACTGCAAGTACCCTGTGGGTATCTGGCTCTGCCTTTCTCTTCCTGTCTGTTCCGTGTGAACAGAGCCCTGTCCCCCCTGCTCTGCCTTGCTCACCGCTCCGGCGGTTCTAGCCTGCTCCGACTCCTTTGCTCACCGCTCCGGCGGTTCTAGCCTGCTCTGACTCCTTTGCTCTCCGCTCCGGCAGTTCTAGCCTGCTCTGGCTCCTTTGCTCACCGCTCCGGCGGTTCTAGCCTGCTCTGACTCCTTTGCTCACCGCTCCGGCGGTTCTAGCCTGCTCTGACTCCTTTGCTCACCGCTCCGGCGGTTCTAGCCTGCTCTGACTCCTTTGCTCACCGCTCCGGCGGTTCTAGCCTGCTCTGACTCCTTTGCTCACCGCTCCGGCGGTTCTAGCCTGCTCTGACTCCTTTGCTCACCGCTCCGGCAGTTCTAGCCTGCTCTGACTCCTTTGCTCACCGCTCCGGTGGTTCTAGCCTGCTCTGACTCCTTTGCTCACCACTCCGGCGGTTCTAGCCTTCTCTGACTCCTTTGCTTACCGCTCCGGCGGTTCTAGCCTGCTCTGACTCCTTTGCTTGCTGCTCCGGCAGTCTCGCTCAGCTCTGACCCTTTGCTCACCGCTCCTGGCGGCCTTGTTCTGCTCTACTCTTGCTCACCACTCCAGGTGGTCTTGTCCTGCCCTGTTCTCGCTCACCTCTCTGGACGGCCTCACTCTGCTGTGTTTGTCCGCCACATCTGTGGTTCTGTTCCTGAGTCCCAGTGTGTACTGGGTCCTATCCCGCCAGTGTTCCTACCTGCTAGTGCCTCCCTGTCTGCACTCTAGCTGTGCTTGCCTGTACCCCTCTGCCTGTATTGTTCCTGAGTCCCAGTGTGTACTGGGTCCTATCCCGCCAGTGTTCCTACCTGCTAGTGCCTCCCTGTCTGCACTCTAGCTGTGCTTGCCTGTACCCCTCTGCCTGTATTGTTCCTGAGTCCCAGTGTATACTGGGTCCTATCCCGCCTGTGTTCCTACCTGCTAGTGCCTCCCTGTCTGCACTCTAGCTGTGCTTGCCTGTACCCCCCTGCCTGCATTCCCGCCTGCCTGCATACCAGTCGTGCCTGCCTATACCCACCAGTCTGTGCGCCAGCCTAACCAGCCTGTTCCTGTATTCCCCTGTGTGGGTCAACAGCCGTGTCCGGGGTCTGTCCTGGAGTAGCACCTGGTCCCTCTGCTCGGTTCCTCCTTGGTGCACTGGCGTCGTATGCCATCGTGCGACCCTGGTCGGATCGGGTGAATACCTAGTTACGCCCCTCCAGGCATTCACTCTCCGGCACGGTCCAGTGGAATCACACGCACACGCCGCTCAGCCCGGGCGTGTGCATTACACCGACTCTATGGTGCCTGCAGTTTAGGTGACTCCTATGTGGGCTACGGGATCTGGCAATGAAGGCTGGTTCCATAGTGCCTATAGGACAAGCACCCCCTGTAGGACTGTGGGTTTTGGTAACTGTGGCCGGCTCGCGGCCTTGAACTTTTTTTTACATGGGTACCTTCTGCTACCCATCCGGGTTCCAGTACCGTCAGCTGGTTCTCGGCAGTGCCTTTGGATTAGGTGCCTCCTTCTCGGTATCCAAGTTCCACCAACGTCTGCTGGTCCTTGGTAGTGCTTTCTGGCACAGGTACCTCCTGCTTAGTAACCGAGTTTCAGTACCGTCAGCTGGTCTTCGGCAGTTCCATTGGCTCTTGTACCTTCTGCTACCAATCCGGGTTCCAGTACCGTCAGCTGGTCCTCGGTAGTTCCATTTGCTCTTGTACCTTCTACTACCCATCCAGGTTCCAGTACCGTCAGCTGGTTCTCGGCAGTAACTTTGGCACGGGTACTCCCTCCTGCCCAGCCTGGTTCCAGCACGCCAGCTGTTTCCGGGTAGTGTCAACGTCACTTTGCCTCCAATGCATTGTCCTGTCGTGTTGCGGTCGGGTTAGCCGACTCTATGGTGCCTGCAGTTTAGGTGACTCCTATGTGGGCTGCGGGATCAGGCAATGAAGGCTGGTTCCATAGTGTCAATAGGACAAGCACCCCCTGTAGGACTGTGGGTTTTGGTAACTGCGGCCGGCTCGCGACCTTGAACTTTTTTTTACATGGGTACCTTCTGCTACCCATCCGGGTTCCAGTACCGTCAGCTGGTTCTCGGCAGTGCCTTTGGATTAGGTGCCTCCTTCTCGGTATCCAAGTTCCACCAACGTCTGCTGGTCCTTGGTAGTGCTTTCTGGCACAGGTACCTCCTGCTTAGTAACCGAGTTCCAGTACCGTCAGCTGGTCTTCGGCAGTTCCATTGGCTCTTGTACCTTCTGCTACCCATCCGGGTTCCAGTACCGTCAGCTGGTCCTTGGTAGTTCCATTTGCTCTTGTACCTTCTACTACCCATCCGGGTTCCAGTAGTGTCAGCTGGTTCTCGGCAGTGACTTTGGCACAGCTACTCCCTCCTGCCCAGCTTGGTTCCAGCACGCCAGCTGTTTCCGGGTAGTGTCAACGTCACTTTGCCTCCAATGCGTTGTCCTGTCGTGTTGCGGTCGGGTTAGCCGACTCTATGGTGCCTGCAGTTTAGGTGACTCCTATGTGGGCTGCGGGATCAGGCAATGAAGGCTGGTTCCATAGTGCCAATAGGACAAGCACCCCCTGTAGGACTGTGGGTTTTGGTAACTGCGGCCGGCTCGCGGCCTTGAACTTTTTTTTACATGGGTACCTTCTGTTACCCATCCGTTCCATTGGCTCTTGTACCTGGCTCCACTCTGTTTTTAGTATTTACCCTGGGTTCCAGCACCGCCAGCTGGTTCTCGGTAGTTCCATTGGCTCTTGTACCTTCTGCTACCCATCCGGGTTCCAGTACCGTCAGCTGGTTCTCGGTAGTTCCTCAGCTTTCTTGTACCTTCTGCTACATTTCCAAGTTCAAGCTTTTTGAAATGGTTCTTGGTAATCACTCTGGATCTCACTGACGAGGACCCTGAAGACGAGGACCTTGAAGTCCACCCCGAAGAAGACGAGAACCCTGAAGACCACCCCGAAGAAGACGAGGACCCTCAAGACCACCCCGAAGAAGACGAGGACCCAGAAGACGAGGACCCAGAAGACCAACCCGAAGAAGACGAGGACCCCGAAGACGACGACCCCGAAGACGACGACCCTGAAGACCACCCCGAAGAAGACCAAGAAGATGACCCTGAAGAAGTTGACCAAGAGGACAAAGAAGAGAAGACAAGCACCAAGATACAGAAGAATAAGAGACAGAAAACCAAGAAGCAGAAATACAAGAAGCTGCAGAACAAAAAGCGGAAGAACATTAAGCATAAGACTAAAAATCAGAGCAAAAGATAATATCTAAATTATAAGCAGAAGATGACTAAGCAGTGTATGGGGGTGAGTCCGTTCCTCCTCGTGGTGCCCCTGGAAAAGACCTGCTGCTGCAGGCCAAACTGAATGCGGACAAATCCTGTTGTAAATCTTTTGTGACGGGCAGAACGAAAGGTGTAATGTCCAACCTTTTATAGATAACAACTACAGGAATGCCTGTCACATATAAGAATATGATGAAGAAGAAGAATATGAAGAAGATGAAGAAGTAGAATATGAAGAATGTAAAAAAAAAAGAATAATACGAAGAAGGTGAAGAATAAGAAGATGAAGAAGGTGAAGAAGAAGAGGATGAAAAAGATGCTGAGGATGATGAATGAGAAAGTGTGGGAGAAGTAAAAAAGAAGGTGAAGAGCATGGAAGTAGTGAAACATAAATATCTGACAAAATATAAAAATACTTAACATAGTCAATATTTCCGTAACTCAGAACGTCTTAAAAAAAAATTAATTCCTGCTATTCCATTTGATTGGGCTAAACCTCTATGCCTTTATTGTCTCCCCCACCTCCCCCAATACATTCTACATTATTCTTAGCTGTTATCCTTCATGTAGAATTAACCTACAAGGAAAGAAAGGGTCTATTTTCATTGCGATATTTCTGTCCCATTGACTTGCATTGGTTTCCGGTATCGGAATCGGCGATATCCGATACTTTTTCGTTATCGGTCCGATCCAATCCCTATATTTCCCTATATCGGAAGGTATCGCTCAACACTACTCATCAGGCGAATCGCTCTGGATCTGAAATTGGATCGCTCACTGATATTTCCCCTCTCTGAAAGTCTGATAAATGCCGGAAAAATGACTAAGTCCAAAAATTATTTTTTTTCAACTTTTTTCAATTTTACCACCGTGGGATATATACTCTGCCCACACACATTTGGAACTCTCCTGGGATACCCTCTCACATATTATTCCCTCATTTAGTGGATATTTTCACAAAAAAGTGACATTTTCAAAAATTCAGAAAATTGGATGAAAACTAAGAAATTTCAAGACTCATCGGACGAATCGCTCTGGAACTGAAATCGGAATGCTCACTGACATTTCCCCTCTCTGAAAGTCTGATAAACGTCGGAAAAATGACTAAGTCCAAAAATTATTTTTTTTCAATTTTACCCCCGTGGGATATATATTCTGCCCAAACACATTTGGAACTCTCCTGGGGTACCCTCAACATATTCCATTATTTAGTGGATATTTTCACAAAAAAGTGAAATTTTCAAAAATTCAGAAAATTGGATGAAAACGAAGAAATATCAAGGACTCATCGGGCGAATCGCTCTGGAACTGAAATCGGAACACTCACTGACATTTCCCCTCTCTGAAAGTCTGATAAATACCGGAAAAATGACTAAGTCCAAAACAATTTTTTTTTCAAATTTTTTCAATTTTACCCCTGTGGGATATATATTCTACCCAAACACATTTGGAACTCTCCTGGGGTACCCTCACACATATTATTCCCTCATTTAGTGGATATTTTCACAAAAAAGGGAAATTATCAAAAATTCAGAAAATTGGCTGAAAACGACGAAATATCAAGGACTCATCCGGCGAATCGCTCTGGAACTGAAATCGGAACGCTCACTGACATTTCCCCTCTCTGAAAGTCTGATAAACGCCGGAAAAATGACTAAGTCCAAAAAAATTTTTTTCAACTTTTTTCAATTTTACCCCCGTGGGATATATATTCTACCCACACACATTTGGAACTCTCCTGGGGTACCCTCAACATATTATTCCCTCATTTAGTGGATATTTTCAAAAAAAGTGACATTTTCAAAAATTCTGAAAATTGGATGAAAACGAAGAAATATCAAGGACTCATCGGGCGAATCGCTCTGGAACTGAAATCGGAACGCTCACTGACATTTCCCTTCTCTGAAAGACTGATAAACGCCGGAAAAATGACTAAGTCCAAAAAATTTTTTTTCAACTTTTTTTAATTTTACCCCCGTGGGATATATATTCTACCCACACACATTTGGAACTCTCCTGGGGTACCCTCACACATATTATTCCCTCATTTAGTGGATATTTTCACAAAAAAGTGAAATTTTCAAAAATTCAGAAAATTTTCTGAAAATGACGAAATATTAAGGACTCATCCGGCGAATCGCTCTGAAACTGAAATCGGAATGCTCACTGACATTTCCCCTCACTGAAAGTAAGATAAACGCCGGAAAAATGACTAAGTCCAAAAAAAAAATTTTTTCAACTTTTTTCAATTTTACCACGGTGGGATATATATTCTGCCCACACACATTTGGAACTCTCCTGGGGTACCCTCAACATATTATGAACTCATTTAGTGGATATTTTCACAAAAAAGTGAAATTTTCAAAAATTCAGAAAATTGGATGAAAACGAAGAAATATCAAGGACTCATCGGGCAAATTGCTCTGGAACTGAAATCGGAACACTCACTGACATTTCCCCTCTCTGAAAGTCTGATAAATGCCGAAAAAATGACTAAGTCCAAAAAATTTTTCTTTTCAATTTTACCACCGTGGGATATATATCCTACCCACACACATTTGGAACTCTCCTGGGGTACCCTCAACATATTATTCCCTCATTTAGTGGATATTTTCACAAAAAAGTGACATTTTCAAAAATTCTGAAAATTGGATGAAAACGAAGAAATATCAAGGACTCATCGGGCGAATCGCTCGGGAACTGAAATCAGAACGCTCACTGACATTTCCCCTCTCTGAAAGTCTGATAAATGCCGGAAAAATGACTAAGTCCAAAAAAATTTTTTTTTCAACTTTTTTCAATTTTACCACCGTGGGATATATATTCTGACCACACACATTTGGGACTCTCCTGGGGTACCCTCACACATATTATTCCCTAATTTAGTGGGTATTTTCACAAAAAAGTGAAGTTTTCAAAAATTCAGAGAATTGGATGAAAACGAAGAAATATCAAGGACTCATCGGGCGAATCGCTCTGGAACTGAAATTGGAACGCTCACTGACATTTCCCCTGTCTGAAAGTCTGATAAACGCTGGAAAAATGAATAAGTCCAAAAAAATTTTTTTTTCAACTTTTTTCAATTTTACCCCCGTGGGATATATATTCTACCCACACACATTTGGAACTCTCCTGGGGTACCCTCAACATATTATTCCCTCATTTAGTGGATATTTTCACAAAAATGTGAAATTTTCAAAAATTCAGAAAATTGGATGAAAACGAAGAAATATCAAGCACTCATCGGGCAAATCGCTCTGGAACTGAAATTGGAACGCTCACTGACATTTCCCCTCTCTGAAAGTCTGATAAACGACGGAAAAATGACTAAGTCCAAAAAATTTTTTTTTCAACTTTTTTCAATTTTACCACCGTGGGATATATATTCTGCCCACACACATTTGGAAGTCTCCTGGGGTACCCTCAACATATTCCATCATTTAGTGGATATTTTCACAAAAAAGTGAAATTTTCAAAAATTCTGAAAATTGGATGAAAACGAAGAAATATCAAGGACTCATCGGGTGAATCGCTCGGGAACTGAAATCGGAACGCTCACTGACATTTCCCCACTCTGAAATTCTGATAAATGCCGGAAAAATGACTAAGTCCAAAAAAATTTTTTTTTCAACTTTTTTCAATTTTACCACCGTGGGATATATATTCTGACCACACACATTTGGGACTCTCCTGGGGTACCCTCACACATATTATTCCCTAATTTAGTGGATATTTTCACAAAAAAGTGAAATTTTCAAAAATTCAGAGAATTGGATGAAAACGAAGAAATATCAAGGACTCATCGGGCGAATCGCTCTGGAACTGAAATTGGAACGCTCACTGACATTTCCCCTGTCTGAAAGTCTGATAAACGCTGGAAAAATGAATAAGTCCCAAAAAAATTTTTTTTCAACTTTTTTCAATTTTACCCCCGTGGGATATATATTCTACCCACACACATTTGGAACTCTCCTGGGGTACCCTCAACATATTATTCCCTCATTTAGTGGATATTTTCACAAAAAAGTGAAATTTTCAAAAATTCAGAAAATTGGATGAAAACGAAGAAATATCAAGCACTCATCGGGCAAATCGCTCTGGAACTGAAATTGGAACGCTCACTGACATTTCCCCTCTCTGAAAGTCTGATAAACGACGGAAAAATGACTAAGTCCAAAAAAATTTTTTTTCAACTTTTTTCAATTTTACCACCGTGGGATATATATTCTGCCCACACACATTTGGAAGTCTCCTGGGGTACCCTCAACATATTCCATCATTTAGTGGATATTTTCACAAAAAAGTGAAATTTTCAAAAATTCAGAAAATTGGATGAAAACGAAGAAATATCAAGGACTAATCGAGCAAATCGCTCTGGAAATGAAATTGGAACGCTCACTGACATTTCGCCTCTCTGAAAGTCTGATAAACGATGGAAAAATGACTTAGTCCAAAAAATTTTTTTTTTCAATTTTACCCCTGTGGGACATATATTCTACCCACACACATTTGGAACTCTCCTGGGGTACCCTCACACATATTATTCCCTCATTTAGTGGATATTTTCACAAAAAAGTGAAATTTTCAAAAATTCAGAAAATTGGCTGAAAACGACGAAATATCAGGGACTCATCCGGCGAATCGCTCTGGAACTGAAATCGGAATGCTCACTGACATTTCCCCTCTCTGAAAGTCTGATAAATGCTGGAAAAATGACTAAGTCCAAAAAAATATTTTTTCAACTTTTTTCAATTTTACCACCGTGGGATATATATTCTGCCCACACACATTTGGAACTCTCCTGGGGTACCCTCACACATATTATTCCCTCATTTAGTGGATATTTTCACAAAAAAGTGAAATTTTCAAAAATTCAGAAAATTGGCTGAAAACGACGAAATATCAAGGATAGTGTTGAGCCACCCCCGTAGTGTTCGAGTTCGGTTCGGTTCGTCGAACACCCGTGTGTTCGCCGAACTGTTCGTCGAACTGTTCGTCGAACACCTTCGAACACCGTTAAAACCAATGGCAGGCAAACAAAAACACATAGAAACACATAGAAAACACCTTCAAAGGTGTCCAAAAGCTGACAAACTGCTCAGAAGACATAACTAACACATGGAAAAGTGACAAGTACATATAGTCATGCGAAAATAAAAGAGGTGGAGGAGTAAAAGGAGGGGGAGACACAGATATAGGCATGTTATGCCCTTCTAAAATCCAAAAAGTGAGAAGCCGACACGGCCAGTCCGCTCCTGCCCGTGCCACCTCCGTCTCGCCGGGTTTGTGCCAGAGCCGCGGTGAACCCTGACGGCCAGCCCCCCTCTCCCAATACTGGTGCCTGTCCGCTGGTGGGTCGAGCGAGCCCCCCTGTGGTGGAGGCAGCTCTAAGCTTTTTAATTTAAATTGTCTCTCTAATTTGAATGAATACACTTTAAATCCATTTACAAGGATCTATTGGAGGGCAAGTCTCATGCCAGCAGCCGCGGTAATTCCAGCTCCAGTAGCGTCCACTAAAGCTGCTGCAGTTAAAAAGCTTTTATAAGGATCGAGCTCGGCTGTCCACCGCAAGGCATCCTACTGCCAGTCCCAGCCCCTATGCCTTGGGGTGCCTCCTGATGCTCTTCACTAAGTATCCCATGGTCCCGAAGCATTTCCTTTGAAAAAATTAAGTGTCTAAACTACAGGTGGTGTAGCTTGCTTAACAGCCGGGATAATCCGCTGACTAGCAGACACTGCTACTAGGCACAAAGTATTTCCTGGGCTAGATGCAGTTAAAAATTTGTAATTAGATACTCTCGTTGGATGCTGAGAAAGCATTCCATAGAGTCTCCTGGCACGCCATATATGATTCTCTTAAAAAGCTTGGGATAGGGGTCTAGGGGACCCTTTTATAGCCAAAATCACGGCCCTGTATCGCAATACGTCACCTAGGCTGAAGATAAATGGAACTGTAGCACCCTGAGGGCTCGGTTGCTACAGACGTATTGCACCTCACCCAGAGGTGTGATATCTCACTCTCAGGTAAGGATGGAGTGTGGATCAGGACCCGACACCTGCATGCATTACACCACATTGCCATGGGGCAGGGCGACCAATATGCCCCTGAGATGGGCACGACAGTCCCTGTCCCTGGCTGGAGTGGGGGGAGGGAACACTGAGGAAGGGGAACCCTGTAGTGCAGGAGCAGGGAGGAAGCAGTTCCTGGGTGCATTGAGAAGGGAGTATAAAAGGTGGGCACCATCTTAGTTCAGTGCAGAGAAGTCTGAGCAGAAGTGGCAGGGAGCAGCGGCTCTGCATGAGCTCTGCTCCGGAGGCGGGCCTAGTAACAGAGGCCCAGGCCTGGAAGAGGGAGAAGGAAGGAAGAGGAGCGGAGAAGGCTCCAGGAACGAGGAATGAAGGGATCCCAGGGATGCGGACGGGCGAGTCGCCACCGCACGCCCGAATCCACCTGCGTGGAGGGGTCAGGCCAAAGGGGGAGACCGGTCCCCGAACTAGTGGAGGCAGGAAACGACCCTCAGCTAGAAACCGGAGGCTCTGACATTTTATGTGGCGCAGCCCCTCGCTACACCCGCTAGGAAGGCACCACATAGGGTCAGGGAAACTGGCACCAAGTTTACCAAGAGGAGGCCCGAGGCAGCCGGACAGAAGTGTTGGTAAGAAAGGCCAGACAAAGGACACACAAAGGGGGTCCTGTGAAGTGCTCCAAAGTTATCTGGGAGTTGTGTGAGCCCCTCACCTGGTGAGCACAGTACGACGTGGGCAGCCGTTACCTGCAGACGTGGTCTGGATAATAAGAACTGTGAGTAAAGGCCCTGAACTGCATCACTGACTCTGTGTCGTTACTGCTGCTGCCCTGCACCATCACCCCCATCCTCCGCATACACTGCCCCGAGGCTATACTCCTCCCGTGGGGAGTTATGCTACGCTCTGCTGCACCCACAACACCAGCCTCAGCGGTCTGCCCTGTAGCGGCGGTTCACTCTGACCGCAATCCACGGGTGGCGTAGTCGGACATTTAAACATCAAAACCACATAAATAGTTCCGCCACTGGTTTGACCGCCCTGAGCCACGGAACCGGGTCGCCGCCACGAAGACTACAACCACCAGCATCCACCAAAAAGGGTCCGACTCCGGGTGTCCCAAGGCCCAGGGGGTGCGTCAGAACATTTTCATCACCTTTCACAATCACCAATGGGACAAGGCAGTGATGTCCTCTGTCCCCTCTCTTATACATCCTAGTGACGGAGCACCTGCTCTCATCAATTCGCCATAACCCCAATATTAGGTGGATTGAGGTGGGAGGCACCGAGTACAAGTGCTCTCTATTTGCTGATGATGTCCTAGTATATATCACTCAATCACATATATCCATCCATGCTGTTATGGCTGAAATAGATCACTTTGTTACATGGTAAAATTTTAAAATCAATGCAGCGAAGTCTGAGGCCCTCGATGTCTCCCTCCCCAAATCCATATAGGATTCCATCCAGTCCAACTTTCCCTTTGCCTGGCCCTCACAGGGTATCAAATACTTAGAAATTCCTATTCATAGAGACCTCTCCCATCTATGTTATCTTAATTTTGGGCCCTTTATTGAACAACTCCATACAGACCACGGTTGGCAAGTTAGAACTGTAAGATTCACTACGTGAACCACTGGTATTTTGTGGAAAAGCACATGTACACTGCGTTCCAAATTATTATGCAAAAAGTGTTTAGGAGTGATAAGGGAAGAATTTGTTTGTTTGTCAGTTAAACTCATTGATGGTGATGTGTGTCAGGGCTCTTTATATCACTGTAAGCAATTGCAGACACCTGTGCTAATTAGTTTGGCAGGTGTGTCCAATGAAAGGCAAGACTACTTAAGAAGGCTCTCTCACATTATTAAGCAGCCTACATTTTCTGCCAAAATGGGAAAGAAAAAAGATGTGTCGGCTGCTGAGAAGCAACAAATTGTGGAGTGTTTAGGTCAAGGCATGACTACAATCAACATTGTGCGATGATCAGGATGAAGTGTCTTGGCAATCAAGAAGTATGTAGCTGATTCACAGTACACACGTGTGCGTGCTGATAAGGGCAAATTGAGGACTCTTTCCTACAGGCAATTACGTCAGGTTGAAAGAGCAGCGGCAAAAAAGCCTTGTCATAGCAGCAGACAAGTTTTTGAAGCTGCTTGTGCCTCCAACGTCCCCCGAACAACAAGATGCAGGGTCCTTCAGAGGTTTGCAGCTGTGCATGCGCCATTCTGTCGACCTCCTCTATCCACTTCACACAAGCAGAAATGGCTCCAGTGGGCCAAACATTACATGAAGACTGATTTCAAAACTGTTTTGTTCACGGATGAGTGCCGTGCAGCGCTCGATGGTCCAGATGGATGGAGTGGAGGATGGCTGGTTGATGGACACCCCACGCAAACACGGCTACAGCGCCAACAAGGAGGAGGTGGAGTAATGTTTTGGGCTGGAATCATGGGGAGAGAGATTGTCGGCCCCTTTAGGATCCCTGAAGGCGCTAAAGATGAACTCCATAATGTATGTGGATTTTCTCAAACAGCACTTCCTGCCATGGTTCAAGAAGAAGAACCGTGTATTTCACAGCAAGATCATTTTTCTGCATGATAATGCACCATCTCATGCTGCACATAAAACATCTGCATCTCTGGCTGATATGGGCATAAAAGGGGACAAACTTATGGTGTGACCCCCATGCTCCCCTGACCTCTACCCCATTCAAAACCTTTGGAGCATCATTAAAAGGAGTGTCTATGATGGCGGGAGGCAGTTCACATCTAAGCAACAGCTCTGGGAGGGTATTCTGTCCTCATGCAAAACAATTGAAGCAGAAACCATCCAAAACCTGACAAATTCAATGGACGAGAGAGTTCAGAAGCTCCTTTCGAACAAGGGGTCCTATGTGAAAATGTAACATCACCTAGAATAAAGTTTTGAGTTGAAAACTGTTTGATTTCAGTTTCTAACAACCTGCTAATGCTTATAATTTCAAAAATGACCATTTTTTTGGTCTTTATTAAAATGAAAAGGTTGATCGAAAAGTTTGGGGATCTAAGAGTGTGGCAACCCAGTAGTCATGATTACTTCGAATTCTGACAATATGAGGGTCATGCTGCAGGTAGTGCAGCAAGAAGGCACTTATGTGCCTTGCGCATCTCGGAGCCCCAAAATTATTTTCCGGGCTAGATGCAGCTAAAAATTATTTTTAATTTTAAATCTGGTGAAGCTTTAGTATAGATGGCCTAATAGGATCAGTGCTGCACACTGCTACAAAGCCCAAATTATTTTCCAGTCAAGATACAGATAAACATGATTAGTAATTTGAAAGCTTAAAACGGTTGGTAGGGTGATTTTAACCAATCATCAAGCTTTTACTCTCCCCAGGATGACACAGGGGTAGAAAAGTCGTTTCGGATCCATGATTTGTTCATCTTTATGAACGCGAGTCTGTCTACATTATCAGTGGAGAGCCGCGTGCGCTTATCTGTCAGCACACCACCAGCAGCGCTGAACACACGTTCAGACAGAACGCTGGCTGCGGGGCATGACAAGATCTCCAAGGCGTAAGTGGCTAGCTCCGGCCATTTATCCAGATTGGAAGCCCAAAAAGATCAAGGGTCCAGTGACACAGTCGTGGCTTCAATGTTTACTTGGAGATACTCCTGTACCATCGTCTCTAGGCGTTGACTATGTGTCAGACTTCTTGTCTCCTGTGGCCTTGCAAAGGATGGGCTAAAAAAGTGGTGAAATGATTCCGCAAAATTGATGTTACCAGCAGATACTGTGGTTCTGTTACGGTTTGAGTGCTGAACACTTGACGGTCCCACGGTTGGCAAGTTGGAACTGTGAGATTCACTACGTGCACCACTGGTATTTTGTGGAAAAGCACATGTAAGATTCTGCAACAGTCTCTGCTGATACTCCTGCATGCGTGCATCCCTTTCTATGGCAGGAATAATTTCTGCAAATTTACTTTTGTACCGGGGATCTAACAGTGTGGCAACCCAGTAGTCAGGATTATTTCTAATTCTCACAATTCGAGGGTCATGTTGCAGGTAGTGCAGCAAGAAGGCACTCATGTGTGTTGCGCATCCAGGAGCACCAAGTCCCTGTTGTGTTGGTGGCGAGGTAACAATCATGCTTCCTTCCTCTGTCCTCTCCCCCCAACCTCGCACAACAGAAATGTGATCAAGGTCTCCCTCATCTGATGAGTCTTCCATCAGTTCGTCCTCCACTTCTTCCTGGGCTCCTGCACCTTCCTCACTAGTTTGGCTGCTACCATGCGCCCTGGTAAAACCATCTCCCCCACCCTCACATGCCTGCCGCCTTGGTGCTGCCGACCGTCTGGACCTTGCAGATGTTAGCCCTTCCGCATACAACTCCTCCTCCTCTACTTCCTCCACCTCCTCTTGTGCCACCACCTGACTCCGAATTCTGTTTAACATGTGCTCCAGCATGTAAATCACCGGAATAGTCATGCTGATAATGGCATCGTCAGCACTAAACATCTTCGTCGCCATTTCAAAACTGTGCAGAAGGGTGCATAGGTCCCTGATCTGAGACCACTCCTCCAGCGTGATTTGCCCCACCTCTGAATCTCGTTGGCCCAGGCTATACGTCAGAACGTATTGCACCAGGGCTTGTCGGTGCTGCCACAGTCGCTGCAACATGTGCAGAGTTGAATTCCACCGGGTAGGCACATCGCATTTTAGCCGGTGAAGTGGCAGGCCCAACGACTTCTGTAGAGATGTAAGTCGCTGAGCTGCGGGATGCGAACGGCGGAAGTGAGCACACAGCGACCGTGCCCTCTGCAGAAGGCCATCTAGTCTGGGATAGTGGGCTAAAAATTGCTGGACAACCAGGTTCAACACGTGAGCCATACAAGGCACGTGTGTGACATTGCCCCGGCGAAGGGCCGCACCCAGGTTTGCAGCATTGTCGCACACGGCCTTCCCTGGTTTCAGGTCCAGTGGAGACAACCATTCATGAAATTGGTTCTCCAGAGCTGACCACAACTCCTCAGCTGTGTGACTCACATTTCCCAGACATTTCAATGTAAAAACCGCCTGATGACGTTGAGCCCTACTGCCAGCATAGTAAGGAGGTGTGCAGGATCCCTTCTGCGCAGTTAGAAAGCTTGTGGCATGACCAGACAGGCTTTGGGTGCAGGTGGAAGACCGAGAGGAGGTTGAGGAGGCAGAAGCAGTGGAGGAACTTTGACATAAAGAGGATTGACGCACAACTCGTGGGGACGGCAAGACTTGGACAGCAGCCCCTTGTCCTGCTGTCACCATAGTTACCCAGTGCCCAGTCAGCGACATGTAACGCCCCTGTCCATGCCTACTCGTCCAAGTGTCTGTGGTGAAATGCACCCTGTCACACACAGAGTTTCTCAAAGAAGCGGTGATGTTATGTGCGACATGCTGGTGGAGCGCAGGCACACCTTTCTTTGAGAAGTAGTGCCGACTGGGCATCTGGTACTGGGGCACTGCGACGGACATAAGGTCTCGAAAATCCTCTGTGTCCACCAGGCGGAAAGGCAGCATTTCTGTAGCCAAGAGCTTGCAGATGGTGAAATTCAACCTCTTAGCTTTCTCATGGCTAGGAGGAAATGGTCTTTTACTTGTCCACATCTGAGGGACCGAGGGCTGGCTATTGTGCTTAGACGGGGTTGATAAGGGTGTCCCCGGCAAACTGCCGGTCTGTGAGGAAGATGCAGGCGGACATGTTAGGTTGCCTTGATCCAAAGGTGGTGCTATCGATGTCGGACAGCGCTCAACACCAGCTGGTGTTCCCACCTCCAAAGAAAATGATGACCTGCCAATCACGCTGGCTGTTGCGGGTAAAGAGGTGGCAGGTCTGCGCCCCAAAACAGGTGTGACTGCTGTCCCCCCAGTCACAGAGGATGAAGAGGCCGCGGATGCACAAGACATGGCAGACGGTGGTTGGCCCGGCCGGCTAGGCCGCATTGTAGCACACTGAGCTTCCCACTGCAACTTATGCTTCATGTCCATGTGCCGGTTCATGCATGAAGTACTCAAACTATGTATTTTTTGGCCTCTACTTAGCTTTTGCTGACAAATGTTACAGATAACACGAGTTGGGTCATCTTTATCGATCTGAAAAAATGCCCAGGCTATGCAAGGCTTAGCACCCATGCGACCTGAAGAGCCACCACGACTTGTGGTGAGAGGCAGAGTTGTGTTTGAGGATGCAGTTGTTGACGTGCTTCCAGTACTACGTCTCTGTCCAGGAAGGCGCAACCTGACCTCGTCGTCACTAGCATCTTCCTCCACCTCCTCTGCTGACCTCATCTCTTGGCTGACTGTGGGTTGACAGTAAGTGGGATCTCCAACCTCATCATCATCACCCTGTGCGTTATCACACCTGTCGTCCTCAGAGCCAACCTGTTCCTGCCCTGACAAAAAACTAAAGTTGTCGCTCCAATCAGGTATTTGAGTCTTATCATCGTCTTCCTCATTGTCTCCACCAACAGGAGTTACAGTTTGGGAATGAGGGTCTACATTATGGTCAGAACCTTCTGCGTCTGGTCCTGGATCCGACTCATAAAGATTCTGGGCATCAGAGCAGATCATTTCCTCGTCTGGATTCACAGAAGCGCTGGAGTCGACCTCTGATTCCCAGGCTATAGTATGAGTAAACAGCTCTGCAGACTCAACCATCTGTTCTACCTCATACTCAGACAGGCAGCTGGAGATTTGGGAGCTGTGAGGAAGCAAGTGCGATTGGGGTGACACCTTTGAGGACTGGAGTATTTGTGATGTTGAAGTTGATGTGGAGGAGAGCCCACTTAAAGGAGCACTTGATATCCGTTGAAGCACCTGCTGTTTTTGTGCCTCATCTGGAATTTGTAGCGATTGGCGTGGCCGTAAGAAAGGGATCTTATCACATTGTCCGCTAAAAGAAGTAGACATTTTAGTTTGGCTGGAAGATGGTCTTTCTTCTGCAGATGTTACTGTTGCTTTAACACCTACCCCACGGACACAACCTTTTTTCCCCTTCCCAACACGCCTATTCCCCTTTCCACCAGCAGCAGGCCTTTTTCCACTCATTTTGGTGGTTAACTAATTCACAACTCTGGAGTTGTTTGCACAAAAAAACAATGGATGGTAACCGAGCAGAGCTGAGTGGCCAAACTGTGGTATTAGGCCAAAACTATTGGCTGGGTTAGATGCAGAAAAAAATGATTTTGAATTTGCAACCTGATGGAGGTCAGTATAGATGGACTAATACAACAAGTCCCACACACAGCTAGAAGCCCAAATATTTTTTCAGAGGTACTGTAGATGCAGATAAAAATTAGTTTTAATTTGCAACCTGATGGAGGTCAGTATAGATGGACTAATAGAGAAAGTACAACACACTACTAGAAGACCAAATATTTTTTCAGAGCTAGATGCAGAAAAAAATTATATTCAGTTTGCAACCTGATGGAGGTCAGTATAGATGGACTAATAGAGAAAGTCCGACACACTACTAGAAGGCCAAATATTTTTTCAGAGCTAGATGCAGAAAAAAATTATATTCAGTTTGCAACCTGATGGAGGTCAGTATAGATGGACTAATAGAGAAAGTCCGACACACTACTAGAAGGCCAAATATTTTTTCAGAGCTAGATGCAGAAAAAAATTATATTCAGTTTGCAACCTGATGGAGGTCAGTATAGATGGATTAATAGAACAAGACCCACACACAGCTAGAAGCCCAATATTTTTACAGAGGTAGATGCAGAAAAAAATATATTCAGTTTGCAACCTGATGGAGGTCAGTATAGATGGACTAATACAACAAGTCCCACACACAGCTAAAAGCCCAATATTTTTTCAGAGGTAGATGCAGAAAAAAATATATTCAGTTTGCAACCTGATGGAGGTCAGTATAGATGGACTAATACAAAAAGTCCCACACACAGCTAGAAGCCCAAATATTTTTTCAGAAGTACTGTAGATGCAGATAAAAATTAGTTTTAATTTGCAACCTGATGGAGGTCAGTATAGATGAACTAATAGAGAAAGTCCGACACACTACTAGAAGGCCAAATATTTTTTCAGAGCTAGATGCAGAAAAAAATTATATTCAGTTTGCAACCTGATGGAGGTCAGTATAGATGGACTAATAGAGAAAGTCCGACACACTACTAGAAGGCCAAATATTTTTTCAGAGCTAGATGCAGAAAAAAATTATATTCAGTTTGCAACCTGATGGAGGTCAGTATAGATGGACTAATACAACAAGTCCCACACACAGCTAGAAGCCCAATATTTTTTCAGAGGTAGATGCAGAAAAAAATATATTCAGTTTGCAACCTGATGGAGGTCAGTATAGATGGACTAATACAACAAGTCCCACACACAGCTAGAAGCCCAAATATTTTTTCAGAGGTACTGTAGATGCAGATAAAAATTAGTTTTAATTTGCAACCTGATGGAGGTCAGTATAGATGGACTAATAGAGAAAGTCCGACACACTACTAGAAGGAGAAATATTTTTTCAGAGCTAGATGCAGAAAAAAATTATATTCAGTTTGCAACCTGATGGAGGTCAGTATAGATGGACTAATAGAGAAAGTCCGACACACTACTAGAAGGCCAAATATTTTTTCAGAGCTAGATGCAGAAAAAAATTATATTCAGTTTGCAACCTGATGGAGGTCAGTATAGATGGACTAATACAACAAGTCCCACACACAGCTAGAAGCCCAATATTTTTTCAGAGGTAGATGCAGAAAAAAATTATTTTCAGTTTGCAACCTGATGGAGGTCAGTATAGATGGATTAATAGAACAAGACCCACACACAGCTAGAAGCCCAATATTTTTTCAGAGGTAGATGCAGGAAAAAAATATATTCAGTTTGCAACCTGATGGAGGTCAGTATAGATGGACTAATACAACAAGTCCCACACACAGCTAGAAGCCCAAATATTTTTTCAGAGGTACTGTAGATGCAGATAAAAATTAGTTTTAATTTGCAACCTGATGGAGGTCAGTATAGATGGACTAATAGAGAAAGTCCGACACACTACTAGAAAGCCAAATATTTTTTCAGAGGTAGATGCAGAAAAAAATATATTCAGTTTGCAACCTGATGGAGGTCAGTATAGATGGACTAATAGAGAAAGTCCGACACACTACTAGAAGGCCAAATATTTTTTCAGAGCTAGATGCAGAAAAAAATTATATTCAGTTTGCAACCTGATGGAGGTCAGTATAGATGGACTAATAGAGAAAGTCCGACACACTACTAGAAGGCCAAATATTTTTTCAGAGCTAGATGCAGAAAAAAATTATATTCAGTTTGCAACCTGATGGAGGTCAGTATAGATGGATTAATAGAACAAGACCCACACACAGCTAGAAGCCCAATATTTTTTCAGAGGTAGATGCAGGAAAAAAT
Source organism: Phyllobates terribilis (assembly GCF_046119375.1). Lineage (NCBI taxonomy): Eukaryota > Metazoa > Chordata > Amphibia > Anura > Dendrobatidae > Phyllobates > Phyllobates terribilis. The sequence goes on along the minus strand of NW_027362764.1, from coordinate 364,385,217 downwards.
TATATTCAGTTTGCAACATGATGGAGGTCAGTATAGATGGATTAATAGAACAAGACCCACACACAGCTAGAAGCCCAATATTTTTTCAGAGGTAGATGCAGGAAAAAAATATATTCAGTTTGCAACCTGATGGAGGTCAGTATAGATGGACTAATACAACAAGTCCCACACACAGCTAGAAGCCCAAATATTTTTTCAGAGGTACTGTAGATGCAGATAAAAATTAGTTTTAATTTACAACCTGATGGAGGTCAGTATAGATGGACTAATAGAGAAAGTCCGACACACTACTAGAAGGCCAAATATTTTTTCAGAGCTAGATGCAGAAAAAAATTATATTCAGTTTGCAACCTGATGGAGGTCAGTATAGATGGACTAATAGAGAAAGTCCGACACACTACTAGAAGGCCAAATATTTTTTCAGAGCTAGATGCAGAAAAAAATTATATTCAGTTTGCAACCTGATGGAGGTCAGTATAGATAGATTAATAGAACAAGACCCACACACAGCTAGAAGCCCAATATTTTTTCAGAGGTAGATGCAGGAAAAAAATATATTCAGTTTGCAACCTGATGGAGGTCAGTATAGATGGACTAATACAACAAGTCCCACACACAGCTAGAAGCCCAAATATTTTTTTAGAGGTACTGTAGATGCAGATAAAAATTAGTTTTAATTTGCAACCTGATGGAGGTCAGTATAGATGGACTAATAGAATGATGCTATGCCCAAAAGATTTTACTTCACTAGGTGCAGTAAAAAAATTGGTATTCTATACACAGGTGGTATATCTTGCAACACAGATAGGCTACTCCACTGACTAACACACTCTGCAATAGGCCAAAAAGGATTAGCTTTGCTAGATTCAGCCAAATGCTGTGAAAAAAACTTGCACAGCACTGGCACAGACCTGCCTGGCAAAAACTGATAGGAACTGATGTAACCTAGTCCTGAAAAGGACTCCAATTACAATTAGTCTTTACTCCCACAACCTATCTATTTAAGAGAACAGACCTCCCTGATAAAAGTCGTAGGAAATGCTGTAACCTAGTCCTTAAAAGGACTGCAATCACAACTATTCCCTACTCCCAAGCTATCTGTATATTTGTGCGAAAATTGGCTTGAAATTAACAAGGTATAGCGCACACAGCAACAGCGGTGCCGTCTAATACGCAGCTGCAGCAGTGAGAAAATGGTGGCGACGGGGAAAATGGCTTGGTCTTATAGGGCAAGGACATGTGACATACACTGCCAATGACACATGCCCTTGCTTGTGTGAAAAAAAGCACTTCGCTCCGTGTGTGCGCTGCTGATAGGCTGACAGATTGCACCTCCCCACTGCAAATGCGGGAAAGAGAAAAAAAAATGGAGATCTTCATTGTTCCTGCAGAGATCCATCCCCTGCCCCTCCCCCCACCCCGCTGTACACTCAAACTGCGTATTAACATTAATTTTCATCATTACTGAGAAAAAATCCAGTTATGATTTTGGTGCACGAACAGTTATCGAACATAACCTCGAACAGCCGAATTTTTCTCAAATTGTTCGTGTTCGCCGAACGGCTCGAACACCGCACAAAACAGCTCGAATTTGAGATTGGCGAACAGTTCGAGTAGAACAACGATCATCTCTAATCAAGGACTCATCCGGCGAATCGCTCTGGAACTGAAATCGGAATGGTCACTGACATTTCCCCTCTCTGAAAGTCAGATAAACGCCGGAAAAATGACTAAGTCCAAAAAAATGTTTTTTTCAATTTTATCCCCGTGGATATTTATTCTACCCACACACATTTGGAACTCTCCTGGGGTACCCTCAACATATTATTCCCTCATTTAGTGGATATTTTCACAAAAAAGTGAAATTTTCAAAAATTCAGAAAATTGGATGAAAACGAAGAAATATCAAGCACTCATCTGGCGAATCGCTCTGGAACTGAAATCGGAATGCTCACTGACATTTCCCCTCTCTGAAAGTCTGATAAATGCTGGAAAAATGACTAAGTCCAAAAATTTTTTTTTCAACTTTTTTCAATTTTACCACCGTGGGATATATATTCTGCCCACACACATTTGGAACTCTCCTGGGGTACCCTCAACATATTCCATCATTTAGTGGATATTTTCACAAAAAAGTGAAATTTTCAAAAGTTCAGAAAATTGGATGAAAACGAAGAAATATCAAGGACTCATCGGGCGAATCGCTCTGGAACAGAAATCGGAACACTCGCTGACATTTCCCCTCTCTGAAAGTCTGATAAATGCCGAAAAAATGACTGAGGGTATGTGCACACGATGCAGAAATGAAGCAGAAAATTTCTGCATCATTTCTGCATCTCCCTGGCAGAAAAAACGCATGCAGATTGTGCATGCGTTTTTCCTGCAGAAGACATGCGGATCCACATCCAGATACACATGCCTTTCCGCATGCAGATTGACAAGCGCTTTCCAGGCGATTTTAGCATCACCTGGAAAGTGCTTGACAACTAGGTCACACTATATAAATCCATGCAAACAGCATGGATTTATATAGTGTGACCCGAGAGAGTGTATATACTTAACTCCGATGGCCCCCGGTGTCCCGCTCACTCCGTTCTCCCGGCTGCCGGCAACTTTGAATTGAAAGACCTGCCGACGTCAGAGTCACGTGACCCGTCACATGACTCTGACGTCACCGCAGGTCCTACAACTCACTGCAAGTGCCGGGAACAAAGCACGAGCGCTGCGCGGGCCGACAGATGGTAAGTATATATATATTTTTTATATTATTCTTGTTTTTACAGCTTTTTTAATGGTACCTGGGTGTGGATGAGACTCTCCTCTCCTCCACACCCGGGTACCATCCGCACATTAGAACGCACCAATTACGCAAGTACAGATGCAGTCTTGCGGAATTGGCGCGTTCTAATGCAAGTCAATGGCGGCGAAAACGCCGCATTTCCGCAAAATTAAATGACATGCTGTGGATTTCGGAGCGCAGCATTTACGCTGCGGAAAAATCCGCATCATGGGCACAGCACATGCGGATTTCAAATGGGGAACATTGCTTCCCTTCTACCATGCGTTTTTCATGCGTTTCCGCGGCGTTTACGCAACTGCAAAAACGCCGCGGAAACGCATGAAATACGCATCGTGTGAACTCAGCCTAAGTCCAAAAATTTTTTTTTTTCAATTTTACCACCGTGGGATATATATTCTACCCACACACATTTGGAACTCTCCTGGGGTACGCTCAACATATTATTCCCTCATTTAGTGGATATTTTCACAAAAAAGTGACATTTTCAAAAATTCTGAAAATTGGATGAAAACGAAGAAATATCAAGGACTCATCCGGCGAATCGCTCTGGAACTGAAATCGGAATGCTCACTGACATTTCCCCTCTCTGAAAGTCAGATAAACGCCGGTAAAATGACTAAGTCCAAAAAATTTTTTTTTCAACTTTTTTCAATTTTACCACCGTGGGATATATATTCTGCCCACACACATTTGGAAGTCTCCTGGGGTACCCTCAACATATTCCATCATTTAGTGGATATTTTCACAAAAAAGTGAAATTTTCAAAAATTCAGAAAATTGGATGAAAACGAAGAAATATCAAGGAATAATCGGGCAAATCGCTCTGGAAATGAAATTGGAACGCTCACTGACATTTCGCCTCTCTGAAAGTCTGATAAACGATGGAAAAATGACTTAGTCCAAAAAATTTTTTTTTTCAATTTTACCCCTGTGGGACATATATTCTACCCACACACATTTGGAACTCTCCTGGGGTAACCTCACACATATTATTCCCTCATTTAGTGGATATTTTCACAAAAAAGTGAAATTTTCAAAAATTCAGAAAATTGGCTGAAAACGACGAAATATCAGGGACTCATCCGGCGAATCGCTCTGGAACTGAAATCGGAATGCTCACTGACATTTCCCCTCTCTGAAAGTCTGATAAATGCTGGAAAAATGACTAAGTCCAAAAAAATTTTTTTTCAACTTTTTTCAATTTTACCACCGTGGGATATATATTCTGCCCACACACATTTGGAACTCTCCTGGGGTACCCTCACACATATTATTCCCTCATTTAGTGGATATTTTCACAAAAAAGTGAAATTTTCAAAAATTCAGAAAATTGTCTGAAAACGACGAAATATCAAGGACTCATCCGGCGAATCGCTCTGGAACTGAAATCGGAATTGTCACTGACATTTCCCCTCTCTGAAAGTCAGATAAACGCCGGAAAAATGACTAAGTCCAAAAAAAGGTTTTTTTCAATTTTATCCCCGTGGATATTTATTCTACCCACACACATTTGGAACTCTCCTGGGTTACCCTCAACATATTATTCCCTCATTTAGTGGATATTTTCACAAAAAAGTGAAATTTTCAAAAATTCAGAAAATTGGATGAAAACGAAGAAATATCAAGCACTCATCCGGCGAATCGCTCTGGAACTGAAATCGGAATGCTCACTGACATTTCCCCTCTCTGAAAGTCTGATAAATGCTGGAAAAATGACTAAGTCCAAAAAATTTTTTTTTCAACTTTTTTCAATTTTACCACCGTGGGATATATATTCTGCCCACACACATTTGGAACTCTCCTGTGTTACCCTCAACATATTCCATCATTTAGTGGATATTTTCACAAAAAAGTGAAATTTTCAAAAGTTCAGAAAATTGGCTGAAAATGAAGAAATATCAAGGACTCATCAGGCGAATCTCTCTGGAACTGAAATTGGAACGCTCACTGAAATTTACCCTCTCTGAAAGTCAGATAAACGCCGGTAAAATGACTAAGTCCAAAAAAAATTTTTTTTCAACTTTTTTCAATTTTATCACTGTGGGATATATATTTTACCCACACACATTTGGAACTCTCCTGGGGTACCCTCACACATATTATTCCTTCATTTAGTGGATATTTTCACAAAAAAGTGAAATTTTCAAAAATTAAGAAAATTGGCTGAAAACGACGAAATATCAGGGACTCATCCGGCGAATCGCTCTGGAACTTAAATCGGAATGCTCACTGACATTTCACCTCTCTGAAAGTCAGATAAACGCCGGAAAAATGACTAAGTCCAAAAAATTTTTTTTTTGCAATTTTACCCCCGTGGGATATATATTCTACCCACACACATTTGGACCTCTCCTGGGGTACCCTCAACATATTATTCTCTCATTTAGTGGATATTTTCACAAAAAAGTGACATTTTCAAAAATTCTGAAAATTGGATGAAAACGAAGAAATATCAAGGACTCATCCGACGAATCGCTCTGGAACTGAAATCGGATTGCTCACTGACATTTCCCCTCTCTGAAAGTCAGATAAACGCCGGTAAAATGACTAAGTCCAAAAAATTTTTTTTTCAACTTTTTTCAATTTTACCACCGTGGGATATATATTCTGCCCACACACATTTGGAAGTCTCCTGGGGTACCCTCAACATATTCCATCATTTAGTGGATATTTTCACAAAAAAGTGAAATTTTCAAAAATTCAGAAAATTGGATGAAAACGAAGAAATATCAAGGAATAATCGGGCAAATCGCTCTGGAAATGAAATTGGAACGCTCACTGACATTTCGCCTCTCTGAAAGTCTGATAAACGATGGAAAAATGACTTAGTCCAAAAAATTTTTTTTTTCAATTTTACCCCTGTGGGACATATATTCTACCCACACACATTTGGAACTCTCCTGGGGTAACCTCACACATATTATTCCCTCATTTAGTGGATATTTTCACAAAAAAGTGAAATTTTCAAAAATTCAGAAAATTGGCTGAAAACGACGAAATATCAGGGACTCATCCGGCGAATCGCTCTGGAACTGAAATCGGAATGCTCACTGACATTTCCCCTCTCTGAAAGTCTGATAAATGCTGGAAAAATGACTAAGTCCAAAAAAATTTTTTTTCAACTTTTTTCAATTTTACCACCGTGGGATATATATTCTGCCCACACACATTTGGAACTCTCCTGGGGTACCCTCACACATATTATTCCCTCATTTAGTGGATATTTTCACAAAAAAGTGAAATTTTCAAAAATTCAGAAAATTGTCTGAAAACGACGAAATATCAAGGACTCATCCGGCGAATCGCTCTGGAACTGAAATCGGAATTGTCACTGACATTTCCCCTCTCTGAAAGTCAGATAAACGCCGGAAAAATGACTAAGTCCAAAAAAAGGTTTTTTTCAATTTTATCCCCGTGGATATTTATTCTACCCACACACATTTGGAACTCTCCTGGGTTACCCTCAACATATTATTCCCTCATTTAGTGGATATTTTCACAAAAAAGTGAAATTTTCAAAAATTCAGAAAATTGGATGAAAACGAAGAAATATCAAGCACTCATCCGGCGAATCGCTCTGGAACTGAAATCGGAATGCTCACTGACATTTCCCCTCTCTGAAAGTCTGATAAATGCTGGAAAAATGACTAAGTCCAAAAAATTTTTTTTTCAACTTTTTTCAATTTTACCACCGTGGGATATATATTCTGCCCACACACATTTGGAACTCTCCTGTGTTACCCTCAACATATTCCATCATTTAGTGGATATTTTCACAAAAAAGTGAAATTTTCAAAAGTTCAGAAAATTGGCTGAAAATGAAGAAATATCAAGGACTCATCAGGCGAATCTCTCTGGAACTGAAATTGGAACGCTCACTGAAATTTACCCTCTCTGAAAGTCAGATAAACGCCGGTAAAATGACTAAGTCCAAAAAAAATTTTTTTTCAACTTTTTTCAATTTTATCACTGTGGGATATATATTTTACCCACACACATTTGGAACTCTCCTGGGGTACCCTCACACATATTATTCCTTCATTTAGTGGATATTTTCACAAAAAAGTGAAATTTTCAAAAATTAAGAAAATTGGCTGAAAACGACGAAATATCAGGGACTCATCCGGCGAAACGCTCTGGAACTTAAATCGGAATGCTCACTGACATTTCCCCTCTCTGAAAGTCAGATAAACGCCGGAAAAATGACTAAGTCCAAAAAATTTTTTTTTTGCAATTTTACCCCCGTGGGATATATATTCTACCCACACACATTTGGACCTCTCCTGGGGTACCCTCAACATATTATTCTCTCATTTAGTGGATATTTTCACAAAAAAGTGAAATTTTCAAAAATTCAGAAAATTGGATGAAAACGAAGAAATATCAAGCACTCATCCGGCGAATCGCTCTGGAACTGAAATCGGAATGCTCACTGACATTTCCCCTCTCTGAAAGTCTGATAAATGCTGGAAAAATGACTAAGTCCAAACAATTTTTTTTTCAACTTTTTTCAATTTTACCACCGTGGGATATATATTCTGCCCACACACATTTGGAACTCTCCTGGGGTACCCTCAACATATTCCATCATTTAGTGGATATTTTCACAAAAAAGTGAAATTTTCAAAAGTTCAGAAAATTGGCTGAAAACGACGAAATATCAGGGACTCATCCGGCGAATCGCTCTGGAACTTAAATCGGAATGCTCACTGACATTTCCCCTCTCTGAAAGTCTGATAAACGCCGGAAAAATGACTAAGTCCAAAAAATTTTTTTTTTTGCAATTTTACCCCCGTGGGATATATATTCTACCCACACACATTTGGACCTCTCCTGGGGTACCCTCAACATATTATTCCCTCATTTAGTGGATATTTTCACAAAAAAGTGACATTTTCAAAAATTCTGAAAATTGGATGAAAACGAAGAAATATCAAGGACTCATCGGGCGAATCGCTCTGGAACTGAAATCGGAACGCTCACTGACATTTCCCCTCTCTGAAAGTCTGATAAATACCGAAAAAAATGACTAAGTCCAAAAAAATTTTTTTTTCAACTTTTTTCAATTTTACCCCTGTTTGATATATATTCTACCCACACACATTTGGAACTCTCCTGGGGTACCCTCACACATATTATTCCCTCATTTAGTGGATATTTTCACAAAAAAGGGAAATTTTCAAAAATTCAGAAAATTGGCTGAGAACGACGAAATATCAAGGACTCATCGGGCGAATCGCTCTGGAACTGAAATCGGAACGCTCACTGACATTTCGCCTCTCTGAAAGTCTGATAAACGCCGGAAAAATGACTAAGTCCAAAAAATTTTTTTTTCAACTTTTTTCAATTTTACCCACGTGGGATATATATTCTACCCACACACATTTGGAACTCTCCTGGGGTACCCTCAACATATTATTCCGTCATTTAGTGGATATTTTCAAAAAAAGTGACATTTTTAAAAATTCTGAAAATTGGATGAAAACGAAGAAATATCAAGGACTCATCGGGCGAATCGCTCTGGAACTGAAATCGGAACACTCAATGACATTTCACCTCTCTGAAAGTCTGATAAATGCCGAAAAAATGACTGAGGGTATGTGCACACGATGCAGAAATGAAGCAGAAAATTTCTGCATCATTTCTGCATCTCCCTGGCAGAAAAAACGCATGCAGATTGTGCATGCGTTTTTCCTGCAGAAGACATGCGGATCCACATCCAGATACACATGCCTTTCCGAATGCAGATTGACAAGCGCTTTCCAGGCGATTTTAGCATCACCTGGAAAGTGCTTGACAACTAGGTCACACTATATAAATCCATGCAAACAGCATGGATTTATATAGTGTGACCCGAGAGAGTGTATATACTTAACTCCGATGGCCCCCGGTGTCCCGCTCACTCCGTTCTCCCGGCTGCCGGCAACTTTGAATTGAAAGACCTGCCGACGTCAGAGTCACGTGACCCGTCACATGACTCTGACGTCACCGCAGGTCCTACAACTCACTGCAAGTGCCGGGAACAAAGCACGAGCGCTGCGCGGGCCGACAGATGGTATATATATATTTTTTATTTTATTCTTGTTTTTACAGCTTTTTTAATGGTACATGGGTGTGGATGAGACTCTCCTCTCCTCCACACCCGGGTACCATCCGCACATTAGAACGCACCAATTACGCAAGTACAGATGCAGTCTTGCGGAATTGGCGCGTTCTAATGCAAGTCAATGGCGGCGAAAACGCCGCGTTTCGGCAAAATTAAATGACATGCTGTGGATTTCTGAGCGCAGCGTTTACGCTGCGGAAAAATCCGCATCATGGGCACAGCACATGCGGATTTCAAATGGGGAATATTGCTTCCCTTCTACCATGCGTTTTTCATGCGTTTCCGCGGCGTTTCCGCAACTGCAAAAACGCCGCGGAAACGCATGAAATACGCATCGTGTGAACTCAGCCTAAGTCCAAAAATTTTTTTTTTTCAATTTTACCACCGTGGGATATATATTCTACCCACACACATTTGGAACTCTCCTGGGGTACGATCAACATATTATTCCCTCATTTAGTGGATATTTTCACAAAAAAGTGACATTTTCAAAAATTCTGAAAATTGGATGAAAACGAAGAAATATCAAGGACTCATCCGGCGAATCGCTCTGGAACTGAAATCGGAATGCTCACTGACATTTCCCCTCTCTGAAAGTCACATAAACGCCGGTAAAATGACTAAGTCCAAAAAAAAAATTTTTTCAACTTTTTTAAATTTTACCACCGTGGGATATATATTCTGCCCACACACATTTGGAACTCTCCTGTGGTACCCTCACACATATTATTAACTCATTTAGTGGATATTTTCACAAAAAAGTGAAATTTTCAAAAATTTTGAAAATTGGATGAAAACGAAGAAATATCAAGGACTCATCGGGCGAATCGCTCTGGAACTGAAATCGGAACACTCGCTGACATTTCCCCTCTCTGAAAGTCTGATAAATGCCGAAAAAATTACTAAGTCCAAAAATTTTTTTTTTTCAATTTTACCACCGTGGGATATATATTCTACCCACACACATTTGGAACTCTCCTGGGGTACCCTCAACATATTATTCCCTCATTTAGTGGATATTTTCACAAAAAAGTGACATTTTCAAAAATTCTGAAAATTGGATGAAAACGAAGAAATATCAAGGACTCATCGGGCGAATCGCTCTGGAACTGAAATCAGAACGCTCACTGACATTTCCCCTCTCTGAAAGTCTGATAAATGCCAGAAAAATGACTAAGTCCAAAAAAATTTGTTTTTCAACTTTTTTCAATTTTACCACCGTGGGATATATATTCTGCCCACACACATTTGGAACTCTCCTGGGGTACCCTCAACATATTCCATCATTTAGTGGATATTTTCACAAAAAAGTGAAATTTTCAAAAATTCAGAAAATTGGATGAAAACGAAGAAATATCAAGGACTCATCGGGCGAATCGCTCTGGAAATGAAATTGGAACGCTCACTGACATTTCGCCTCTCTGAAAGTCAGATAAACGCCGGAAAAATGACTAAGACCAAAAAATTTTATTTTTCAATTTTACCTTTGTGGGATATATATTCTACCCACACACATTTGGACCTCTCCTGGGGTACCCTCAACATATTATTCCCTCATTTAGTGGATATTTTCACAAAAAAGTGACATTTTCAAAAATTCTGAAAATTGGATGAAAACGAAGTAATATCAAGGACTCATCGGGCGAATCGCTCTGGAACTGAAATCGGAACGCTCACTGACATTTCCCCTCTCTGAAAGTCTGATAAATACCGAAAAAAATGACTAAGTCCAAAAAAATTTTTTTTTCAACTTTTTTCAATTTTACCCCTGTTTGATATATATTCTACCCACACACATTTGGAACTCTCCTGGGGTACCCTCACACATATTATTCCCTCATTTAGTGGATATTTTCACAAAAAAGAGAAATTTTCAAAAATTCAGAAAATTGGCTGAGAACGACGAAATATCAAGGACTCATCGGGCGAATCGCTCTGGAACTGAAATCGGAACGCTCACTGACATTTCGCCTCTCTGAAAGTCTGATAAACGCCGGAAAAATGACTAAGTCCAAAAAATTTTTTTTTCAACTTTTTTCAATTTTACCCACGTGGGATATATATTCTACCCACACACATTTGGAACTCTCCTGGGGTACCCTCAACATATTATTCCCTCATTTAGTGGATATTTTCAAAAAAAGTGACATTTTCAAAAATTCTGAAAATTGGATGAAAACGAAGAAATATCAAGGACTCATCGGGCGAATCGCTCTGGAACTGAAATCGGAACACTCGCTGACATTTCACCTCTCTGAAAGTCTGATAAATGCCGAAAAAATGACTGAGGGTATGTGCACACGATGCAGAAATGAAGCAGAAAATTTCTGCATCATTTCTGCATCTCCCTGGCAGAAAAAACGCATGCAGATTGTGCATGCGTTTTTCCTGCAGAAGACATGCGGATCCACATCCAGATACACATGCCTTTCCGAATGCAGATTGACAAGCGCTTTCCAGGCGATTTTAGCATCACCTGGAAAGTGCTTGACAACTAGGTCACACTATATAAATCCATGCAAATAGCATGGATTTATATAGTGTGACCCGAGAGAGTGTATATACTTAACTCCGATGGCCCCCGGTGTCCCGCTCACTCCGTTCTCCCGGCTGCCGGCAACTTTGAATTGAAAGACCTGCCGACGTCAGAGTCACGTGACCCGTCACATGACTCTGACGTCACCGCAGGTCCTACAACTCACTGCAAGTGCCGGGAACAAAGCACGAGCGCTGCGCGGGCCGACAGATGGTAAGTATATATATATTTTTTATTTTATTCTTGTTTTTACAGCTTTTTTAATGGTACCTGGGTGTGGATGAGACTCTCCTCTCCTCCACACCCGGGTACCATCCGCACATTAGAACGCACCAATTACGCAAGTACAGATGCAGTCTTGCGGAATTGGCGCGTTCTAATGCAAGTCAATGGCGGCGAAAACGCCGCGTTTCCGCAAAATTAAATGACATGCTGTGGATTTCTGAGCGCAGCGTTTACGCTGCGGAAAAATCCGCATCATGGGCACAGCACATGCGGATTTCAAATGGGGAATATTGCTTCCCTTCTACCATGCGTTTTTCATGCGTTTCCGCAGCGTTTACGCAACTGCAAAAACGCCGCGGAAACGCATGAAATACGCATCGTGTGAACTCAGCCTAAGTCCAAAAATTTTTTTTTTTCAATTTTACCACCGTGGGATATATATTCTACCCACACACATTTGGAACTCTCCTGGGGTACGATCAACATATTATTCCCTCATTTAGTGGATATTTTCACAAAAAAGTGACATTTTCAAAAATTCTGAAAATTGGATGAAAACGAAGAAATATCAAGGACTCATCCGGCGAATCGCTCTGGAACTGAAATCGGAATGCTCACTGACATTTCCCCTCTCTGAAAGTCACATAAACGCCGGTAAAATGACTAAGTCCAAAAAAAAAAATTTTTCAACTTTTTTAAATTTTACCACCGTGGGATATATATTCTGCCCACACACATTTGGAACTCTCCTGTGGTACCCTCAACATATTATTAACTCATTTAGTGGATATTTTCACAAAAAAGTGAAATTTTCAAAAATTCAGAAAATTGGATGAAAACGAAGAAATATCAAGGACTCATCGGGCGAATCGCTCTGGAACTGAAATCAGAACGCTCACTGACATTTCGCCTCTCTGAAAGTCTGATAAACGCCGGAAAAATGACTAAGTCCCAAAAATTTTTTTTTTCAATTTTACCCCTGTGGGATATATATTCTGAACACACACATTTGGAACTCTCCTGGGGTACCCTCACACATATTATTCCCTCATTTAGTGGATATTTTCACAAAAAAGTGAAATTTTCAATAATTCTGAAAATTGGCTGAAAACGACGAAATATTAGTGACTCATCCGGCGAATCGCTCTGGAACTGAAATCGGAATGCTCATTGACATTTCCCCTCTCTGAAAGTCAGATAAACGCCGGAAAAATGACTAAGACCAAAAAATTTTATTTTTCAATTTTACCCTCGTGGGATATATATTCTACCCACACACATTTGGACCTCTCCTGGGGTACCCTCAACATATTATTCCCTCATTTAGTGGATATTTTCACAAAAAAGTGACATTTTCAAAAATTCTGAAAATTGGATGAAAACGAAGTAATATCAAGGACTCATCGGGCGAATCGCTCTGGAACTGAAATCGGAACGCTCACTGACATTTCGCCTCTCTGAAAGTCTGATAAACGCCGGAAAAATGACTAAGTCCAAAAAATTTTTTTTTCAACTTTTTTCAATTTTACCCACGTGGGATATATATTCTACCCACACACATTTGGAACTCTCCTGGGGTACCCTCAACATATTATTCCCTCATTTAGTGGATATTTTCAAAAAAAGTGACATTTTCAAAAATTCTGAAAATTGGATGAAAACGAAGAAATATCAAGGACTCATCGGGCGAATCGCTCTGGAACTGAAATCGGAACACTCGCTGACCTTTCACCTCTCTGAAAGTCTGATAAATGCCGAAAAAATGACTGAGGGTATGTGCACACGATGCAGAAATGAAGCAGAAAATTTCTGCATCATTTCTGCATCTCCCTGGCAGAAAAAACGCATGCAGATTGTGCATGCATTTTTCCTGCAGAAGACATGCGGATCCATATCCAGATACACATGCCTTTCCGAATGCAGATTGACAAGCGCTTTCCAGGCGATTTTAGCATCACCTGGAAAGTGCTTGACAACTAGGTCACACTATATAAATCCATGCAAACAGCATGGATTTATATAGTGTGACCCGAGAGAGTGTATATACTTAACTCCGATGGCCCCCGGTGTCCCGCTCACTCCGTTCTCCCGGCTGCCGGCAACTTTGAATTGAAAGACCTGCCGACGTCAGAGTCACGTGACCCGTCACATGACTCTGACGTCACCGTAGGTCCTACAACTCACTGCAAGTGCCGGGAACAAAGCACGAGCACTGCGCGGGCCGACAGATGGTAAGTATATATATATTTTTTATTTTATTCTTGTTTTTACAGCTTTTTTAATGGTACCTGGGTGTGGATGAGACTCTCCTCTCCTCCACACCCGGGTACCATCCGCACATTAGAACGCACCAATTACGCAAGTACAGATGCAGTCTTGCGGAATAGGCGCGTTCTAATGCAAGTCAATGGCGGCGAAAACGCCGCGTTTCCGCAAAATTAAATGACATGCTGTGGATTTCTGAGCGCAGCGTTTACGCTGCGGAAAAATCCGCATCATGGGCACAGCACATGCGGATTTCAAATGGGGAATATTGCTTCCCTTCTACCATGCGTTTTTCATGCGTTTCCGCAGCGTTTACGCAACTGCAAAAACGCCGCGGAAACGCATGAAATACGCATCGTGTGAACTCAGCCTAAGTCCAAAAATTTTTTTTTTTCAATTTTACCACCGTGGGATATATATTCTACCCACACACATTTGGAACTCTCCTGGGGTACGATCAACATATTATTCCCTCATTTAGTGGATATTTTCACAAAAAAGTGACATTTTCAAAAATTCTGAAAATTGGATGAAAACGAAGAAACATCAAGGACTCATCCGGCGAATCGCTCTGGAACTGAAATCGGAATGCTCACTGACATTTCCCCTCTCTGAAAGTCACATAAACGCCGGTAAAATGACTAAGTCCAAAAAAAAAATTTTTTAAACTTTTTTAAATTTTACCACCGTGGGATATATATTCTGCCCACACACATTTGGAACTCTCCTGTGGTACCCTCACACATATTATTAACTCATTTAGTGGATATTTTCACAAAAAAGTGAAATTTTCAAAAATTTTGAAAATTGGATGAAAACGAAGAAATATCAAGGACTCATCGGGCGAATCGCTCTGGAACTGAAATCGGAACACTCGCTGACATTTCCCCTCTCTGAAAGTCTGATAAATGCCGAAAAAATTACTAAGTCCAAAAATTTTTTTTTTTCAATTTTACCACCGTGGGATATATATTCTACCGACTCACATTTGGAACTCTCCTGGGGTACCCTCAACATATTATTCCCTCATTTAGTGGATATTTTCACAAAAAAGTGACATTTTCAAAAATTCTGAAAATTGGATGAAAACGAAGAAATATCAAGGACTCATCCGGCGAATCGCTCTGGAACTGAAATCGGAATGCTCACTGACATTTCCCCTCTCTGAAAGTCACATAAACGCCGGTAAAATGACTAAGTCCAAAAAAAAAATTTTTTCAACTTTTTTAAATTTTACAACCGTGGGATATATATTCTGCCCACACACATTTGGAACTCTCCTGTGGTACCCTCAACATATTATTAACTCATTTAGTGGATATTTTCACAAAAAAGTGAAATTTTCAAAAATTCAGAAAATTGGATGAAAACGAAGAAATATCAAGGACTCATCGGGCGAATCGCTCTGGAACTGAAATCAGAACGCTCACTGACATTTCGCCTCTCTGAAAGTCTGATAAACGCCGGAAAAATGACTAAGTCCCAAAAATTTTTTTTTTCAATTTTACCCCTGTGGGATATATATTCTGAACACACACATTTGGAACTCTCCTGGGGTACCCTCACACATATTATTCCCTCATTTAGTGGATATTTTCACAAAAAAGTGAAATTTTCAATAATTCTGAAAATTGGCTGAAAACGACGAAATATTAGTGACTCATCCGGCGAATCGCTCTGGAACTGAAATCGGAATGCTCATTGACATTTCCCCTCTCTGAAAGTCAGATAAACGCCGGAAAAATGACTAAGACCAAAAAATTTTATTTTTCAATTTTACCCTCGTGGGATATATATTCTACCCACACACATTTGGACCTCTCCTGGGGTACCCTCAACATATTATTCCCTCATTTAGTGGATATTTTCACAAAAAAGTGACATTTTCAAAATTCTGAAAATTGGATGAAAACGAAGTAATATCAAGGACTCATCGGGCGAATCGCTCTGGAACTGAAATCGGAACGCTCACTGACATTTCGCCTCTCTGAAAGTCTGATAAACGCCGGAAAAATGACTAAGTCCAAAAAATTTTTTTTTCAACTTTTTTCAATTTTACCCACGTGGGATATATATTCTACCCACACACATTTGGAACTCTCCTGGGGTACCCTCAACATATTATTCCCTCATTTAGTGGATATTTTCAAAAAAAGTGACATTTTCAAAAATTCTGAAAATTGGATGAAAACGAAGAAATATCAAGGACTCATCGGGCGAATCGCTCTGGAACTGAAATCGGAACACTCGCTGACCTTTCACCTCTCTGAAAGTCTGATAAATGCCGAAAAAATGACTGAGGGTATGTGCACACGATGCAGAAATGAAGCAGAAAATTTCTGCATCATTTCTGCATCTCCCTGGCAGAAAAAACGCATGCAGATTGTGCATGCATTTTTCCTGCAGAAGACATGCGGATCCATATCCAGATACACATGCCTTTCCGAATGCAGATTGACAAGCGCTTTCCAGGCGATTTTAGCATCACCTGGAAAGTGCTTGACAACTAGGTCACACTATATAAATCCATGCAAACAGCATGGATTTATATAGTGTGACCCGAGAGAGTGTATATACTTAACTCCGATGGCCCCCGGTGTCCCGCTCACTCCGTTCTCCCGGCTGCCGGCAACTTTGAATTGAAAGACCTGCCGACGTCAGAGTCACGTGACCCGTCACATGACTCTGACGTCACCGTAGGTCCTACAACTCACTGCAAGTGCCGGGAACAAAGCACGAGCACTGCGCGGGCCGACAGATGGTAAGTATATATATATTTTTTATTTTATTCTTGTTTTTACAGCTTTTTTAATGGTACCTGGGTGTGGATGAGACTCTCCTCTCCTCCACACCCGGGTACCATCCGCACATTAGAACGCACCAATTACGCAAGTACAGATGCAGTCTTGCGGAATAGGCGCGTTCTAATGCAAGTCAATGGCGGCGAAAACGCCGCGTTTCCGCAAAATTAAATGACATGCTGTGGATTTCTGAGCGCAGCGTTTACGCTGCGGAAAAATCCGCATCATGGGCACAGCACATGCGGATTTCAAATGGGGAATATTGCTTCCCTTCTACCATGCGTTTTTCATGCGTTTCCGCAGCGTTTACGCAACTGCAAAAACGCCGCGGAAACGCATGAAATACGCATCGTGTGAACTCAGCCTAAGTCCAAAAATTTTTTTTTTTCAATTTTACCACCGTGGGATATATATTCTACCCACACACATTTGGAACTCTCCTGGGGTACGATCAACATATTATTCCCTCATTTAGTGGATATTTTCACAAAAAAGTGACATTTTCAAAAATTCTGAAAATTGGATGAAAACGAAGAAACATCAAGGACTCATCCGGCGAATCGCTCTGGAACTGAAATCGGAATGCTCACTGACATTTCCCCTCTCTGAAAGTCACATAAACGCCGGTAAAATGACTAAGTCCAAAAAAAAAATTTTTTAAACTTTTTTAAATTTTACCACCGTGGGATATATATTCTGCCCACACACATTTGGAACTCTCCTGTGGTACCCTCACACATATTATTAACTCATTTAGTGGATATTTTCACAAAAAAGTGAAATTTTCAAAAATTTTGAAAATTGGATGAAAACGAAGAAATATCAAGGACTCATCGGGCGAATCGCTCTGGAACTGAAATCGGAACACTCGCTGACATTTCCCCTCTCTGAAAGTCTGATAAATGCCGAAAAAATTACTAAGTCCAAAAATTTTTTTTTTTCAATTTTACCACCGTGGGATATATATTCTACCGACTCACATTTGGAACTCTCCTGGGGTACCCTCAACATATTATTCCCTCATTTAGTGGATATTTTCACAAAAAAGTGACATTTTCAAAAATTCTGAAAATTGGATGAAAACGAAGAAATATCAAGGACTCATCGGGCGAATCGCTCTGGAACTGAAATCAGAACGCTCACTGACATTTCCCCTCTCTGAAAGTCTGATAAATGCCGGAAAAATGACTAAGTCCAAAAAAATTTGTTTTTCAACTTTTTTCAATTTTACCACCGTGGGATATATATTCTGCCCACACTCATTTGGAACTCTCCTGGGGTACCCTCAACATATTCCATCATTTAGTGGATATTTTCACAAAAAAGTGAAATTTTCAAAAATTCAGAAAATTGGATGAAAACGAAGAAATATCAAGGACTCATCGGGCGAATCGCTCTGGAAATGAAATTGGAACTCTCACTGACATTTCGCCTCTCTGAAAGTCTGATAAACGCCGGAAAAATGACTAAGTCCCCAAAATTTTTTTTTTCAATTTTACCCCTGTGGGATATATATTCTGAACACACACATTTGGAACTCTCCTGGGGTACCCTCACACATATTATTCCCTCATTTAGTGGATATTTTCACAAAAAAGTGAAATTTTCAAAAATTCAGAAAATTGGCTGAAAACGACGAAATATTAGTGACTCATCCGGCGAATCGCTCTGGAACTGAAATCGGAATGCTCACTGACATTTCCCCTCTCTGAAAGTCAGATAAACGCCGGAAAAATGACTAAGACCAAAAAATTTTATTTTTCAATTTTACCCTCGTGGGATATATATTCTACCCACACACATTTGGACCTCTCCTGGGGTACCCTCAACATATTATTCCCTCATTTAGTGGATATTTTCACAAAAAAGTGACATTTTCAAAAATTCTGAAAATTGGATGAAAACGAAGTAATATCAAGGACTCATCGGGCGAATCGCTCTGGAACTGAAATCGGAACGCTCACTGACATTTCCCCTCTCTGAAAGTCTGATAAATACCGAAAAAAATGACTAAGTCCAAAAAAATTTTTTTTTAAACTTTTTTCAATTTTACCCCTGTTTGATATATATTCTACCCACACACATTTGGAACTCTCCTGCGGTACCCTCACACATATTATTCCCTCATTTAGTGGATATTTTCACAAAAAAGGGAAATTTTCAATAATTCAGAAAATTGGCTGAGAACGACGAAATATCAAGGACTCATCGGGCGAATCGCTCTGGAACTGAAATCGGAACGCTCACTGACATTTCCCCTCTCTGAAAGTCTGATAAACGCCGGAAAAATGACTAAGTCCAAAAAATTTTTTTTTCAACTTTTTTCAATTTTACCCACGTGGGATATATATTCTACCCACACACATTTGGAACTCTCCTGGGGTACCCTCAACATATTATTCCCTCATTTAGTGGATATTTTCAAAAAAAGTGACATTTTCAAAAATTCTGATATTTGGATAAAAACGAAGAAATATCAAGGACTCATCGGGCGAGTCGCTCTGGAACTGAAATCGGAACACTCGCTGACATTTCCCCTCTCTGAAAGTCTGATAAATGCCGAAAAAATGACTGAGGGTATGTGCACACGATGCAGAAATGAAGCAGAAAATTTCTTCATCATTTCTGCATCTCCCTGGCAGAAAAAACGCATGCAGATTGTGCATGCGTTTTTCCTGCAGAAGACATGCGGATCCACATGCAGATACACATGCGTTTCCGCATGCAGATTGACAAGCGCTTTCCAGGCGATTTTAGCATCACCTGGAAAGTGCTTGACAACTAGGTCACACTATATAAATCCATGCAAACAGCATGGATTTATATAGTGTGACCCGAGAGAGTGTATATACTTAACTCCGATGGCCCCCGGTGTCCCGCTCACTCCGTTCTCCCGGCTGCCGGCAACTTTGAATTGAAAGACCTGCCGACGTCAGAGTCACGTGACCCGTCACATGACTCTGACGTCACCGCAGGTCCTACAACTCACTGCAAGTGCCGGGAACAAAGCACGAGCGCTGCGCGGGCCGACAGATGGTAAGTATATATATATTTTTTATTTTATTCTTGTTTTTACAGCCTTTTTAATGGTACCTGGGTGTGGATGAGACTCTCCTCTCCTCCACACCCGGGTACCATCCGCACATTAGAACGCACCAATTACGCAAGTACAGATGCAGTCTTGCGGAATTGGCGCGTTCTAATGCAAGTCAATGGCGGCGAAAACGCCGCGTTTCCGCAAAATTAAATGACATGCTGTGGATTTCTGAGCGCAGCGTTTACGCTGCGGAAAAATCCGCATCATGGGCACAGCACATGCGGATTTCAAATGGGGAACATTGCTTCCCTTCTACCATGCGTTTTTCATGCGTTTCCGCGGCGTTTACGCAACTGCAAAAACGCCGCGGAAACGCATGAAATACGCATCGTGTGAACTCAGCCTAAGTCCAAAAATTTTTTTTTTTCAATTTTACCACCGTGGGATATATATTCTACCCACACACATTTGGAACTCTCCTGGGGTACGCTCAACATATTATTCCCTCATTTAGTGGATATTTTCACAAAAAAGTGACATTTTCAAAAATTCTGAAAATTGGATGAAAACGAAGAAATATCAAGGACTCATCCGGCGAATCGCTCTGGAAATGAAATCGGAATGCTCACTGACATTTCCCCTCTCTGAAAGTCAGATAAACGCCGGTAAAATGACTAAGTCCAAAAAAAAATTTTTTTCAACTTTTTTCAATTTTACCACCGTGGGATATATATTCTGCCCACACACATTTGGAACTCTCCTGCGGTACCCTCACACATATTATTAATAGTGTTGAGCCACCCCCGTATTGTTCGAGTTCGGTTTGGTTCGTCGAACACCCGTGTGTTCGCCGAACTGTTCGTCGAACTGTTCGTCGAACACCTTCGAACACCGTTAAAACCAATGGCAGGCAAACAAAAACACATAGAAACACATAGAAAACACCTTCAAAGGTGTCCAAAAGCTGACAAACTGCTCAGAAGACATAACTAACACATGGAAAAGTGACAAGTACATATAGTCATGCGAAAATAAAAGAGGTGAAGGAGTAAAAGGAGGGGGAGACACAGATATAGGCATGTCATGCCCTTCTAAAATCCAAAAAGTGAGAAGCCGACACGGCCAGTCCGCTCCTGCCCGTGCCACCTCCGTGTCGCCGGGTTTGTGCCAGAGCCGCGGTGAACCCTGATGGCCAGCCCCCCTCTCCCAATACTGGTGCCTGTCCGCTGGTGGGTCGAGCGAGCCCCCCTGTGGTGGAGGCAGCTCTAAGCTTTTTAATTTAAATTGTCTCTCTAATTTGAATGAATACACTTTAAATCCATTTACAAGGATCAATTGGAGGGCAAGTCTCATGCCAGCAGCCGCGTAATTCCAGCTCCAGTAGCGTCCACTAAAGCTGCTGCAGTTAAAAAGCTTTTATAAGGATCGAGCTCGGCTGTCCACCGCAAGGCATCCTACTGCCAGTCCCAGCCCCTATGCCTTGGGGTGCCTCCTGATGCTCTTCACTAAGTATCCCATGGTCCCGAAGCATTTCCTTTGAAAAAATTAAGTGTCTAAACTACAGGTGGTGTAGCTTGCTTAACAGCCGGGATAATCCGCTGACTAGCAGACACTGCTACTAGGCACAAAGTATTTCCTGGGCTAGATGCAGTTAAAAATTTGTAATTAGATACTCTCGTTGGATGCTGAGAAAGCATTCCATAGAGTCTCCTGGCACGCCATATATGATTCTCTTAAAAAGCTTGAGGTAGGGGTCTAGGGGACCCTTTTATAGCCAAAATCACGGCGCTGTATCACAATACGTCACCTAGGCTGAAGATAAATGGAACTGTAGCACCCTGAGGGCTCGGTTGCTACAGACGTATTGCACCTCACCCAGAGGTGTGATATCTCACTCTCAGGTAAGGATGGAGTGTGGATCAGGACCCGACACCTGCATGCATTACACCACATTGCCGTGGGGCAGGGCGACCAATATGCCCCTGAGATGGGCACGACAGTCCCTGTCCCTGACTGGAGTGGGGGGAGGGAACACTGAGGAAGGGGAACCCTGTAGTGCAGGAGCAGGGAGGAAGCAGTTCCTGGGTGCATTGAGAAGGGAGTATAAAAGGTGGGCACCATCTTAGTTCAGTGCAGAGAAGTCTGAGCAGAAGTGGCAGGGAGCAGGGGCTCTGCATGAGCTCTGCTCCGGAGGCGGGCCTAGTAACAGAGGCCCAGGCCTGGAAGAGGGAGAAGGAAGGAAGAGGAGCGGAGTAGGCTCCAGGAACGAGGAATGAAGGGATCCCAGGGGTGCGGACGGGCGAGTCG
This sequence comes from Phyllobates terribilis, assembly GCF_046119375.1. NCBI lineage: Eukaryota > Metazoa > Chordata > Amphibia > Anura > Dendrobatidae > Phyllobates > Phyllobates terribilis. The sequence continues at coordinate 364,363,140 of NW_027362764.1, read as the reverse complement.
CCACCGCACGCCCGAATCCACCTGCGTGGAGGGGTCAGGCCAAAGGGGGAGACCGGTCCCCGAACTAGTGGAGGCAGGAAACGACCCTCAGCTAGAAACCGGAGGCTCTGACATTTTATGTGGCGCAGCCCCTCGCTACACCCGCTAGGAAGGCACCACATAGGGTCAGGGAAACTGGCGCCAAGTTTACCAAGAGGAGGCCCGAGGCAGCCGGACAGAAGTGTTGGTAAGAAAGGCCAGACAAAGGACACACAAAGGGGGTCCTGTGAAGTGCTCCAAAGTTATCTGGGAGTTGTCTGAGCCCCTCACCTGGTGAGCACAGTACGACGTGGGCAGCCGTTACCTGCAGACGTGGTCTGGATAATAAGAACTGTGAGTAAAGGCCCTGAACTGCATCACTGACTCCGTGTCGTTACTGCTGCTGCCCTGCACCATCACCCCCATCCTCCGCATACACTGCCCTGAGGCTATACTCCTCCCGTGGGGAGTTATGCTACGCTCTGCTGCACCCACAACACCAGCCTCAGCGGTCTGCCCTGTAGCGGCGGTTCACTCTGACCGCAATCCACGGGTGGCGTAGTCGTACATTTAAACATCAAAACCACATAAATAGTTCCGCCACTGGTTTGACCGCCCTGAGCCACGGAATCGGGTCACCGCCACGAAGACTACAACCACCAGCATCCACCAAAAAGGGTCCGACTCCGGGTGTCCCAAGGCCCAGGGAGTGCATCAGAACATTTTCATCACCTTTCACAATCACCAATGGGACAAGGCAGGGATGTCCTCTGTCCCCTCTCTTATACATCCTAGTGACGGAGCACCTGCTCTCATCAATTCGCCATAACCCCAATATTAGTTGGATTGAGGTGGGAGGCACCGAGTACAAGTGCTCTCTATTTGCTGATGATGTCCTAGTATATATCACTCAATCACATATATCCATCCATGCTGTTATGGCTGAAATAGATCACTTTGTTACATGGTAAAATTTTAAAATCAATGCAGCGAAGTCTGAGGCCCTCGATGTCTCCCTCCCCAAATCCATATAGGATTCCATCCAGTCCAACTTTCCCTTTGCCTCGCCCTCACAGGGTATCAAATACTTAGGAATTCCTATTCATAGAGACCTCTCCCATCTATGTTATCTTAATTTTGGGCCCTTTATTGAACAACTCCATACAGACCACGGTTGGCAAGTTAGAACTGTAAGATTCACTACGTGAACCACTGGTGTTTTGTGGAAAAGCACATGTACACTGCGTTCCAAATTATTATGCAAAAAGTGTTTAGGAGTGATAAGGGAAGAATTTGTTTGTTTGTCAGTTAAACTCATTGATGGTGATGTGTGTCAGGGCTCTTTATATCACTGTAAGCAATTGCAGACACCTGTGCTAATTAGTTTGGCAGGTGTGTCCAATGAAAGGCAAGACTACTTAAGAAGGCTCTCTCACATTATTAAGCAGCCTACATTTTCTGCCAAAATGGGAAAGAAAAAGGATGTGTCGGCTGCTGAGAAGCAACAAATTGTGGAGTGTTTAGGTCAAGGCATGACTACAATCAACATTGTGCGATGATCAGGATGAAGTGTCTTGGCAATCAAGAAGTATGTAGCTGATTCACAGTACACACGTGTGCGTGCTGATAAGGGCAAACTGAGGACTCTTTCCTACAGGCAATTACGTCAGGTTGAAAGAGCAGCGGCAAAAAAGCCTTGTCATAGCAGCAGACAAGTTTTTGAAGCTGCTTGTGCCTCCAACGTCCCCCGAACAACAAGATGCAGGGTCCTTCAGAGGTTTGAAGCTGTGCATACGCCATCCTGTCGACCTCCTCTATCCACTTCACACAAGCAGAAACGGCTCCAGTGGGCCAAACATTACATGAAGACTGATTTCAAAACAGTTTTGTTCACGGATGAGTGCCGTGCAGCGCTCGATGGTCCAGATGGATGGAGTGGAGGATGGCTGGTTGATGGACACCCCACGCAAACACGGCTACAGCGCCAACAAGGAGGAGGTGGAGTAATGTTTTGGGCTGGAATCATGGGGAGAGAGATTGTCGGCCCCTTTAGGATCCCTGAAGGCGCTAAAGATGAACTCCATAATGTATGTGGATTTTCTCAAACAGCACTTCCTGCCATGGTTCAAGAAGAAGAACCGTGTATTTCACAGCAAGATCATTTTTCTGCATGATAATGCACCATCTCATGCTGCACATAAAACATCTGGATCTCTGGCTGATATGGGCATAAAAGGGGACAAACTTATGGTGTGACCCCCATGCTCCCCTGACCTCTACCCCATTCAGAACCTTTGGAGCATCATTAAAAGGAGTGTCTATGATGGAGGGAGGCAGTTCACATCTAAGCAACAGCTCTGGGAGGGTATTCTGTCCTCATGCAAAACAATTGAAGCAGAAACCATCCAAAACCTGACAAATTCAATGGACGAGAGAGTTCAGAAGCTCCTTTCGAACAAGGGGTCCTATGTGAAAATGTAACATCACCTAGAATAAAGTTTTGAGTTGAAAACTGTTTGATTTCAGTTTCTAACAACCTGCTAATGCTTATAATTTCAAAAATGACCATTTTTTTGGTCTTTATTAAAATGAAAAGGTTGATCGAAAAGTTTGGGGGATCTAAGAGTGTGGCAACCCAGTAGTCATGATTACTTCGAATTCTGACAATATGAGGGTCATGCTGCAGGTAGTGCAGCAAGAAGGCATTTATGTGTCTTGCGCATCTCGGAGCCCCAAAATTATTTTCCGGGCTAGATGCAGCTAAAAATTATTTTTAATTTTAAATCTGGTGAAGCTTTAGTATAGATGGCCTAATAGGATCAGTGCTGCACACTGCTACAAAGCCCAAATTATTTTCCAGTCAAGATACAGATAAACATGATTAGTAATTTGAAAGCTTAAAACGGTTGGTAGGGTGATTTTAACCAATCATCAAGCTTTTACTCTCCCCAGGATGACACAGGGGTAGAAAAGTCATTTCGAATCCATGATTTGTTCATCTTTATGAACGTGAGTCTGTCTACATTATCAGTGGAGAGCCGCGTGCGCTTATCTGTCAGCACACCACCAGCAGCGCTGAACACACGTTCAGACAGAACGCTGGCTGCGGGGCATGACAAGATCTCCAAGGCGTAAGTGGCTAGCTCCGGCCATTTATCCAGATTGGAAGCCCAAAAAGAGCAAGGGTCCAGTGACACAGTCGTGGCTTCAATGTTTACTTGGAGATACTCCTATACCATCGTCTCTAGGCGTTGACTATGTGTCAGACTTCTTGTCTCCTGTGGCCTTGCAAAGGATGGGCTAAAAAAGTGGTGAAATGATTCCGCAAAATTGATGTTACCAGCAGATACTGTGGTTCTGTTACGGTTTGAGTGCTGAACACTTGACGGTCCCATGGTTGGCAAGTTGGAACTGTGAGATTCACTACGTGCACCACTGGTATTTTGTGGAAAAGCACATGTAAGATTCTGCAACAGTCTCTGCTGATACTCCTGCATGCGTGCATCCCTTTCTATGGCAGGAATAATTTCTGCAAATTTACTTTTGTACCGGGGATCTAACAGTGTGGCAACCCAGTAGTCAGGATTATTTCTAATTCTCACAATTCGAGGGTCATGTTGCAGGTAGTGCAGCAAGAAGGCACTCATGTGTGTTGCGCATCCAGGAGCACCAAGTCCCTGTTGTGTTGGTGGCGAGGTAACAATCATGCTTCCTTCCTCTGTCCTCTCCCCCCAACCTCGCACAACAGAAATGTGATCAAGGTCTCCCTCATCTGATGAGTCTTCCATCAGTTCGTCCTCCACTTCTTCCTGGGCTCCTGCACCTTCCTCACTAGTTTGGCTGCTACCATGCGCCCTGGTAAAACCATCTCCCCCACCCTCACATGCCTGCCGCCTTGGTGCTGCCGACCGTCTGGACCTTGCAGATGTTAGCCCTTCCGCATACAACTCCTCCTCCTCTACTTCCTCCACCTCCTCTTGTGCCACCACCTGACTCCGAATTCTGTTTAACATGTGCTCCAGCATGTAAATCACCGGAATAGTCATGCTGATAATGGCATCGTCAGCACTAAACATCTTCGTCGCCATTTCAAAACTGTGCAGAAGGGTGCATAGGTCCCTGATCTGAGACCACTCCTCCAGCGTGATTTGCCCCACCTCTGAATCTCGTTGGCCCAGGCTATACGTCAGAACGTATTGCACCAGGGCTTGTCGGTGCTGCCACAGTCGCTGCAACATGTGCAGAGTTGAATTCCACCGGGTAGGCACATCGCATTTTAGCCGGTGAAGTGGCAGGCCCAACGACTTCTGTAGAGATGTAAGTCGCTGAGCTGCGGGATGCAAACGGCGGAAGTGAGCACACAGCGACCGTGCCCTCTGCAGAAGGCCATCTAGTCTGGGATAGTGGGCTAAAAATTGCTGGACAACCAGGTTCAACACGTGAGCCATACAAGGCACGTGTGTGACATTGCCCCGGCGAAGGGCCGCACCCAGGTTTGCAGCATTGTCGCACACGGCCTTCCCTGGTTTCAGGTCCAGTGGAGACAACCATTCATGAAATTGGTTCTCCAGAGCTGACCACAACTCCTCAGCTGTGTGACTCACATTTCCCAGACATTTCAATGTAAAAACCGCCTGATGACGTTGAGCCCTACTGCCAGCATAGTAAGGAGGTGTGCAGGATCCCTTCTGCGCAGTTAGAAAGCTTGTGGCATCACCAGACAGGCTTTGGGTGCAGGTGGAAGACCGAGAGGAGGTTGAGGAGGCAGAAGCAGTGGAGGAACTTTGACATAAAGAGGATTGACGCACAACTCGTGGGGACGGCAAGACTTGGACAGCAGCCCCTTGTCCTGCTGTCACCATAGTTATCCAGTGCCCAGTCAGCGACATGTAACGCCCCTGTCCATGCCTACTCGTCCAAGTGTCTGTGGTGAAATGCACCCTGTCACACACAGAGTTTCTCAAAGAAGCGGTGATGTTGTGTGCGACATGCTGGTGGAGCGCAGGCACACCTTTCTTTGAGAAGTAGTGCCGACTGGGCATCTGGTACTGGGGCACTGCGACGGACATAAGGTCTCGAAAATGCTCTGTGTCCACCAGGCTGAAAGGCAGCATTTCTGTAGCCAAGAGCTTGCAGATGGTGAAATTCAACCTCTTAGCTTTCTCATGGCTAGGAGGAAATGGTCTTTTACTTGTCCACATCTGAGGGACCGAGGGCTGGCTATTGTGCTTAGACGGGGTTGATAAGGGTGTCCCCGGCAAACTGCCGGTCTGTGAGGAAGATGCAGGCGGACATGTTAGGCTGCCTTGATTCAAAGGTGGTGCTATCGATGTCGGACAGCGCTCAACACCAGCTGGTGTTCCCACCTCCAAAGAAAATGATGACCTGCCAATCACGCTGGCTGTTGCGGGTAAAGAGGTGGCAGGTCTGCGCCCCAAAACAGGTGTGACTGCTGTCCCCCCAGTCACAGAGGATGAAGAGGCCGCGGATGCACAAGATATGGCAGACGGTGGTTGGCCCGGCCGGCTAGGCCGCATTGTAGCACACTGAGCTTCCCACTGCAACTTATGCTTCATGTCCATGTGCCGGTTCATGCATGAAGTACTCAAACTATGTATTTTTTGGCCTCTACTTAGCTTTTGCTGACAAATGTTACAGATAACACGAGTTGGGTCATCTTTATCGATCTGAAAAAATGCCCAGGCTATGCAAGGCTTAGCACCCATGCGACCTGAAGAGCCACCACGACTTGTGGTGAGAGGCAGAGTTGTGTTTGAGGATGCAGTTGTTGACGTGCTTCCAGTACTACGTCTCTGTCCAGGAAGGCGCAACCTGACCTCGTCGTCACTAGCATCTTCCTCCACCTCCTCTGCTGACCTCATCTCTTGGCTGACTGTGGGTTGACAGTAAGTGGGATCTCCAACCTCATCATCATCACCCTGTGCGTTATCACACCCGTCGTCCTCAGAGCCAACCTGTTCCTGCCCTGACAAAAAACTAAAGTTGTCGCTCCAATCAGGTATTTGAGTCTTATCATCGTCTTCCTCATTGTCTCCACCAACAGGAGTTACAGTTTGGGAATGAGGGTCTACATTATGGTCAGAACCTTCTGCGTCTGGTCCTGGATCCGACTCATAAAGATTCTGGGCATCAGTGCAGATCATTTCCTCGTCTGGATTCACAGAAGCACTGGAGTCGACCTCTGATTCCCAGGCTATAGTATGAATAAACAGCTCTGCAGACTCAACCATCTGTTCTACCTCATACTCAGACGGGCAGCTGGAGATTTGGGAGCTGTGAGGAAGCAAGTGCGATTGGGGTGACACCTTTGAGGACTGGAGTATTTGTGATGTTGAAGTTGATGTGGAGGAGAGCCCACTTAAAGGAGCACTTGATATCCGTTGAAGCACCTGCTGTTTTTGTGCCTCATCTGGAATTTGTAGCGATTGGCATGGCCGTAAGAAAGGGATCTTATCACATTGTCCGCTAAAAGAAGTAGACATTTTAGTTTGGCTGGAAGATGATCTTTCTTTTGCAGATGTTACTTTTGCTTTAACACCTACCCCACGGACACAACCTTTTTTCCCCTTCCCAACACGCCTATTCCCCTTTCCACCAGCAGCAGGCCTTTTTCCACTCATTTTGGTGGTTAACTAATTCACAACTCTGGAGTTGTTTGCACAAAAAACAATGGATGGTAACTGAGCAGAGCTGAGTGGCCAAAATGGTATTAGGCCAAAACTATTGGCTGGTTAGATGCAGAAAAAAATTATATTCAATTTGCAACCTGATGGAGGTCAGTATAGATGGACCAATACAACAAGTCCCACACACAGCTAGAAGCCCAATATTTTTTCAGAGGTAGATGCAGAAAAAAATTATATTCAGTTTGCAACCTGATGGAGGTCTGTATAGATGGATTAATAGAACAAGACCCACACACAGCTAGAAGCCCAATATTTTTTCAGAGGTAGATGCAGAAAAAAATATATTCAGTTTGCAACCTGATGGAGGTCAGTATAGATGGACTAATACAACAAGTCCCACACACAGCTAGAAGCCCAATATTTTTTCAGAGGTAGATGCAGAAAAAAATATATTCAGTTTGCAACCTGATGGAGGTCAGTATAGATGGACTAATAGAACAAGTCCCACACACAGCTAGAAGCCCAATATTTTTTCAGAGGTAGATGCAGAAAAAAATATATTCAGTTTGCAACCTGATGGAGGTCAGTATAGATGGACTAATACAACAAGTCTCACACACAGCTAGAAGCCCAAATATTTTTTCAGAGGTACTGTAGATGCAGATAAAAATTATTTTTAATTTGCAACCTGATGGAGGTCAGTATAGATGGACTAATAGAGAAAGTCCGACACACTGCTAGAAGGCCAAATATTTTTTCAGAGCTAGATGCAGAAAAAAATTATAATCAGTTTGCAACCTGATGGAGGTCAGTATAGATGGACTAACAGAGAAAGTCCCACACACTACTAGAAGGCCAAATATTTTTTCAGAGCTAGATGCATACAAAAAATTATTTTGAATTTGCAACCTGATGGAGGTCAGTATAGGTGGACTAATAGAACCAGTCCCACACACTGCTAGAAGGTCAAATATTTTTTCAGAGCTAGATGCAGAAAAAAATTATATTCAGTTTGCAACCTGATGGAGGTCTGTATAGATGGATTAATAGAACAAGACCCACACACAGCTAGAAGCCCAATATTTTTTCAGAGGTAGATGCAGAAAAAAATATATTCAGTTTGCAACCTGATGGAGGTCAGTATAGATGGAATAATACAACAAGTCCCACACACAGCTAGAAGCCCAATATTTTTTCAGAGGTAGATGCAGAAAAAAATATATTCAGTTTGCAACCTGATGGAGGTCAGTATAGATGGACTAATACAACAAGTCCCACACACAGCTAGAAGCCCAATATTTTTTCAGAGGTAGATGCAGAAAAAAATATATTCAGTTTGCAACCTGATGGAGGTCAGTATAGATGGACTAATACAACAAGTCTCACACACAGCTAGAAGCCCAAATATTTTTTCAGAGGTACTGTAGATGCAGATAAAAATTATTTTTAATTTGCAACCTGATGGAGGTCAGTATAGATGGACTAATAGAGAAAGTCCGACACACTGCTAGAAGGCCAAATATTTTTTCAGAGCTAGATGCAGAAAAAAATTATATTCAGTTTGCAACCTGATGGAGGTCAGTATAGATGGACTAATAGAATGATGCTATGCCCAAAAGATTTTACTTCACTAGGTGCAGTAAAAAAATTGGTATTCTATACACAGGTGGTATATCTTGCAACACAGATAGGCTACTCCACTGACTAACACACTCTGCAATAGGCCAAAAAGGATTAGCTTTGCTAGATTCAGCCAAATGCTGTGAAGAAAACTTGCACAGCACTGGCACAGACCTGCCTGGCAAAAACTGATAGGAACTGATGTAACCTAGTCCTGAAAAGGACTCCAATTACAATTAGTCTTTACTGCCACAATCTATCTATTTAAGAGCACAGACCTCCCTGATAAAAGTCGTAGGACATGCTGTAACCTAGTCCTTAAAAGGACTGCAATCACAACTATTCCCTACTCCCAAGCTATCTGTATATTTGTGCGAAAATTGGCTTGAAATTAACAAGGTATAGCGCACACAACAACAGCGGTGCCGTCTAACACGCAGCTGCAGCAGTGAGAAAATGGTGGCGACGGGGAAAATGGCTTGGTCTTATAGGGCAAGGACATGTGACATACACTGCCAATGACACATGCCCTTGCTTGTGTGAACAAAAGCACTTCGCTCCGTGTGTGCGCTGCTGATAGGCTGACAGATTGCACCTCCCCACTGCAAATGCGGGAAAGAGAAAAAAAAATGGAGATCTTCATTGTTCCTGCAGAGATCCATCCCCTGCCCCTCCCCCCACCCCGCTGTACACTCAAACTGCGTATTAACATTAATTTTCATCATTACTGAGAAAAAATCCAGTTATGATTTTGGTGCACGAACAGTTATCGAACATAACCTCGAACAGCCGAATTTTTCTCAAATTGTTCGTGTTCGCCGAACGGCTCGAACACCGCCCAAAACATCTCGAATTTGAGATTGGCGAACAGTTCGAGTAGAACAACGCTCATCTCTAATTATTAACTCATTTAGTGGATATTTTCACAAAAAAGTGAAATTTTCAAAAATTTTGAAAATTGGATGAAAACGAAGAAATATCAAGGACTCATCGGGCGAATCGCTCTGGAACTGAAATCGGAACACTCGCTGACATTTCCCCTCTCTGAAAGTCCGATAAATGGCAAAAAAATTACTAAGTCCAAAAATTTTTTTTTTTCAATTTTACCACCGTGGGATATATATTCTACCCACACACATTTGGAACTCTCCTGGGGTACCCTCAACATATTATTCCCTCATTTAGTGGATATTTTCACAAAAAAGTGACATTTTCAAAAATTCTGAAAATTGGATGAAAACGAAGAAATATCAAGGACTCATCAGGCGAATCGCTCTGGAACTGAAATCGGAACGCTCACTGACATTTCCCCTCTCTGAAAGTCTGATAAATGCCGGAAAAATGACTAAGTCCAAAAAAATTTGTTTTTCAACTTTTTTCAATTTTACCACCGTGGGATATATATTCTGCCCACACACATTTGGAACTCTCCTGGGGTACCCTCAACATATTCCATCATTTAGTGGATATTTTCACAAAAAAGTGAAATTTTCAAAAATTCAGAAAATTGGATGAAAACGAAGAAATATCAAGGACTCATCGGGCGAATCGCTCTAGAAATGAAATTGGAACACTCACTGACATTTCGCCTCTCTGAAAGTCTGATAAACGATGGAAAAATGACTAAGTCCCAAAAAATTTTTTTTTTCAATTTTACCCCTGTGGGATATATATTCTGAACACACACATTTGGAACTCTCCTGGGGTACCCTCACACATATTATTCCCTCATTTAGTGGATATTTTCACAAAAAAGTGAAATTTTCAAAAATTCAGAAAATTGGCTGAAAACGACGAAATATTAGTGACTCATCCGGCGAATCGCTCTGGAACTGAAATCGGAATGCTCACTCACATTTCCCCTCTCTGAAAGTCAGATAAACGCCGGAAAAATGACTAAGTCCAAAAAATTTTATTTTTCAATTTTACCCTCGTGGGATATATATTCTACCCACACACATTTGGAACTCTCCTGGGGTACCCTCAACATATTCCCTCATTTAGTGGATATTTTCACAAAAAAGTGAAATTTTCAAAAGTTCAGAGTATTGGCTGAGAACGACGAAATATCAAGGACTCATCAGTCGAATCTCTCTGGAACTGAAATTGGAACGCTCACTGAAATTTCCCCTCTCTGAAAGTCTGTTAAATGCCGGAAAAATGACTAAGTCCAAAAAAAATTTTTTTAAAACTTTTTTCAATTTTACCACCGTGGGATATATATTCTGCCGACACACATTTGGATCTCTCCTGGGGTACCCTCACACATATTATTCCTTCATTTAGTGGATATTTTCAAAAAAAGTGACATTTTCAAAAATTCTGAAAATTGCATGAAAACGAAGAAATATCAAGGAGTCATCGGGCGAATTGCTCTGGAACTGAAATCGGAACGCTCACTGACATTTCCCTTCTCTGAAAGACTGATAAACGGCGGAAAAATGACTAAGTCCAAAAAAAATTTTTTTTCAACTTTTTTCAATTTTACCCCCGTGGGATATATATTCTACCCACACTCATTTGGAACTCTCCTGGAGTACCCTCAACATATTATTCCCTCATTTAGTGGATATTTTCACAAAAAAGTGACATTCAAAAGTTCAGAAAATTGTCTGAGAACGACGAAATATCAAGGACTCATCAGTCGAATCTCTCTGGAACTGAAATTGGAACGCTCACTCAAATTTCCCGTCTCTGAAAGTCTGTTAAATGCCGGAAAATTGACTAAGTCCAAAAAAAAATTTTTTTTAACTTTTTTCAATTTTACCACCGTGGGATATATATTCTGCCCACACACATTTGGAACTCTCCTGGGGTACCCTCACACATATTATTAACTCACTTAGTGGATATTTTCACAAAAAAGTGAAATTTTCAAAAATTCAGAAAATTGGCTGAAAACGACGAAATATCAAGGACTCATTGGGCTCTGGAACTGAAATCGGAACACTCGCTGACATTTCCCCTCTCTGAAAGTCTGATAAATGCCGAAAAAATGACTGAGGGTATGTGCACACGATGCAGAAATGAAGCAGAAAATTTCTGCATCATTTCTGCATCTCCCTGGCAGAAAAAACGCATGCAGATTGTGCATGCGTTTTTCCTGCAGAATACATGCGGATCCACATGCAGATTCACATGCGTTTCCGCATGCAGATTGACAAGCGCTTTCCAGGCGATTTTACCATCACCTGGAAAGTGCTTGACAACTAGGTCACACTATATAAATCCATGCAAACAGCATGGATTTATATAGTGTGACCCGAGAGAGTGTATATACTTACCTCCGATGGCCCCCGGTGTCCCGCTCACTCCGTTCTCCCGGCTGCCGGCAACTTTGAATTGAAAGACCTGCCGACGTCAGCGTCACTTGACCCGTCACATGACTCTGACGTCACCGCAGGTGCTACAACTCACTGCAAGTGCCGGGAACAAAGCACGAGCGCTGCAAGGGCCGACAGATGGTAAGTATATATATATCTTTTATTTCATTCTTGTTTTTACAGCTTTTTTAATGGTACCTGGGTGTGGATGAGACTCTCCTCTCCTCCACACCCGGGTACCATCCGCACATTAGAACGTACCAATTACGCAAGTACAGATGCAGTCTTGCGGAATTGGCGCGTTCTAATGCAAGTCAATGGCGCCGAAAACGCCGCGCTTCCGCAAAATTAAATGACATGCTGCGGATTTTTGAGCGCAGCGTTTACGCTGCGGAAAAATCCGCATCATGGGCACAGCACATGCGGCTTTCAATTGGGGAACATTGCTTCCCTTCTACCATGCGTTTTTCATGCGTTTCCGCGGCATTTACGCAAATGCAAAAATGCAGCGGAAACGCATGAAATACGCATCGTGTGAACTAAGCCTAAGTCCAAAACTTTTTTTTTTTTCAATTTTACCACCGTGGGATATATATTCTACCCACACACATTTGGAACTCTCCTGGGGTACCCTCAACATATTATTCCCTCATTTAGTGGATATTTTCACAAAAAAGTGACATTTTCAAAAATTCTGAAAATTGGATGAAAACGAAGAAATATCAAGGACTCATCGGGCGAATCGCTCTGGAACTGAAATCGGAACGCTCAATGATATTTCCCCTCTCTGAAAGTCTGATAAATGCCAGAAAAATGACTAAGTCCAAAAAAATTTGTTTTTCAACTTTTTTCAATTTTACCACCGTGGGATATATATTCTGCCCACACACATTTGAAACTCTCCTGGGGTACCCTCAACATATTCCATCATTTAGTGGATATTTTCACAAAAAAGTGAAATTTTCAAAAATTCAGAAAATGGGATGAAAACAAAGAAATATCAAGGACTCATCGGGCGAATCGCTCTGGAAATTAAATTGGAATGCTCACTGACATTTCGCCTCTCTGAAAGTCAGATAAACGCCGGAAAAATGACTAAGTCCAAAAATTTTTTTTTTTCAATTTTACCCCCGTGGGATATATATTCTACCCACACATTTGGACCTCTCCTGGGGTACCCTCAACATATTATTCCCTCATTTAGTGGATATTTTCACAAAAAAGTGACATTTTCAAAAATTCTGAAAATTGGATGAAAACGAAGAAATATCAAGGACTCATTGGGCGAATCGCTCTGGAACTGAAATCGGAACTCTCACTGACATTTCCCTTCTCTGAAAGACTGATGAACGCCGGAAAAATGACTAAGTCCAAAAAAATTATTTTTTCAACTTTTTTCAATTTTACCCCCGTGGGATATATATTCTACCCACACACATTTGGAACTCTCCTGTGGTGCCCTCACACATATTATTCCCTCATTTAGTGGATATTTTCACAAAAAAGTGAAATTTTTAAAAATTCAGAAAATTGGCTGAAAATGACGAAATATTAAGGACTCATCCGGCGAATCGCTCTGAAACTGAAATCGGAATGCTCACTGACATTTCCCCTCTCTGAAAGTCAGATAAACGCCGGAAAAATGACTAAGTCCAAAAAAAATTTTTTTTCAACTTTTTTCAATTTTACCACCGTGGGATGTATATTCTGCCCACACACATTTGGAACTCTCCTGGGGTACCCTCACACATATTATTAACTCATTTAGTGGATATTTTCACAAAAAAGTGAAATTTTCAAAAGTTCAGAAAATTGGCTGAAAATGAAGAAATATCAAGGACTCATCGGGCGAATCTCTCTGGAACTGAAATTGGAACGCTCACTGAAATTTCCCCTCTCTGAAAGTCTGTTAAATGCCGGAAAAATGACTAAGTCCCAAAAAAATTTTTTTTCAACTTTTTTCAATTTTACCACCGTGGGATATATATTCTGCCCACACACATTTGGATCTCTCCTGGGGTACCCTCACACATATTATTCCCTCATTTATTGTATATTTTCACAAAAAAGTGAAATTTTCAAAAATTCAGAAAATTGGCTGAAAACGACGAAATATCAAGGACTCATTGGGCGAATCGCTCTGGAACTGAAATCGGAACACTCGCTGACATTTCCCCTCTCTGAAAGTCTAATAAATGCCAAAAAAATGACTGAGGGTATGTGCACACGATGCAGAAATGAAGCAGAAAATTTCTGCATCATTTCTGCATCTCCCTGGCAGAAAAAACGCATGCAGATTGTGCATGCGTTTTTCCTGCAGAATACATGCGGATCCACATGCAGATTCACATGCCTTTCCGCATGCAGATTGACAAGCGCTTTCCAGGCGATTTTAGCATCACCTGGAAAGTGCTTGACAACTAAGTCACACTATATAAATCCATGCAAACAGCATGGATTTATATAGTGTGACCCGAGAGAGTGTATATACTTAACTCCGATGGCCCCCGGTGTCCCGATCACTCCGTTCTCCCGGCTGCCGGCAACTTTGAATTGAAAGACCTGCCGACGTCAGCGTCACGTGACCCGTCACATGACTCTGACGTCACCGCAGGTCCTACAACTCACTGCAAGTGCCGAGAACAAAGCACGAGCGCTGCGCGGGCCGACAGATGGTAAGTATATATATATTTTTTATTTTATTCTTGTTTTTACAGCTTTTTTAATGGTACCTGGGTGTGGATGAGACTCTCCTCTCCTCCACACCCGGGTACCATCCGCACATTAGAACGCACCAATTACGCAAGTACAGATGCAGTCTTGCGGAATTGGCGCGTTCTAATGCAAGTCAATGGCGGTGAAAACGCCGCGCTTCCGCAAAATTAAATGACATGCTGCGGATTTTTGAGCGCAGCGTTTACGCTGCGGAAAAATCCTCATCATGGGCACAGCACATGCGGATTTCAATTGGGGAACATTGCTTCCCTTCTACCATGCGTTTTTCATGCGTTTCCGCGGCGTTTACGCAACTGCAAAAACGCCGCGGAAACGCATGAAATACGCATCGTGTGAATTCAGCCTAAGTCCAAAAATTTTTTTTTTTCAATTTTACCACCGTGGGATATATATTCTACCCACACACATTTGGAACTCTCCTGGGGTACCCTCAACATATTATTCCCTCATTTAGTGGATATTTTCACAAAAAAGTGACATTTTCAAAAATTCTGAAAATTGGATAAAAACGAAGAAATATCAAGGACTCATCGGGCGAATCGCTCTGGAACTGAAATCGGAACGCTCACTGACATTTCCCCTCTCTGAAAGTCTGATAAATGCCGGAAAAATTACTAAGTCCAAAAAAATTTGTTTTTCAACTTTTTTCAATTTTACCACCGTGGGATATATATTCTGCCCACACACATTTGAAACTCTCCTGGGGTACCCTCAACATATTCCATCATTTAGTGGATATTTTCACAAAAAAGTGAAATTTTCAAAAATTCAGAAAATTGGATGAAAACGAAGAAATATCAAGGACTCATCGGGCGATTCGCTCTAGAAATGAAATTGGAACGCTCACTGACATTTCGCCTCTCTGAAAGTCTGATAAACGATGGAAAAATGACTAAGTCCAAAAAATTCTTTTTTTCAACTTTTTTCAATTTTACCCCTGTGGGATATATATTCTGCCCACACACATTTGGAACTCTCTTGGGGAACCCTCACACATATTATTCCCTCATTTATTGGATATTTTCACAAAAAAGTAACATTTTCAAAAATTCAGAAAATTGGCTGAAAACGACGAAATATCAGGGACTCATCTGGCGAATCGCTCTGGAACTGAAATCGGAATGCTTACTGACATTTCCCCTCTCTGAAAGTCAGATAAACGCCGGAAAAATGACTAAGTCCAAAAATTTTTTTTTTTCAATTTTACCCCCGTGGGATATAGATTCTACCCACACACATTTGGACCTCTCCTGGGGTACCCTCAACATATTCCATCATTCAGTGGATATTTTCACAAAAAAGTGACATTTTGAAAAATTCTGAAAATTGGATGAAAACGAAGAAATATCAAGGACTCATCGGGCGAATCGCTCTGGAACTGAAATCGGAACGCTCATTGACATTTCCCCTCCATGAAAGTCTGATAAATACCGGAAAAATGTCTAAGTCGAAAAAAATTTTTTTTTCAACTTTTTTCAATTTTACCCCTGTGGGATATATATTCTACCCCCACACATTTGGAACTCTCCTGGGGTACCCTCACACATATTATTCCCTCATTTAGTGGATATTTTCACAAAAAAAGTGAAATTTTCAAAAATTCAGAAAATTGGCTGAAATCGACGAAATATCAAGGACTCATCGGGAGAATCGCTTTGGAACTGAAATCGGAACGGTCACTGACATTTCCCCTCTCTGAAAGTCTGATAAACGCCGGAAAAATGACTAAGTCCAAAAAAATTTTTTTCAACTTTTTTCAATTTTACCACCGTGGGATATATATTCTGCCCACACACATTTGGAACTCTCCTGGGGTACCCTCAACATATTCCATCATTTAGTGAATATTTTCACAAAAAAGTGAAATTTTCAAAAATTCAGAAAATTGGATGAAAACGAAGAAATATCAAGGACTCATCGGGCGAACCGCTCTGGAACTGAAATCGGAACGCTCACTGACATTTCCCTTTTCTGAAAGTCTGATAAACGCCGGAAAAATGACTAAATCCAAAAAATTTTTTTTTTGCATCTTTTTTCAATTTTACCACCGTGGGATATATATTCTGCCCACACACATTTGGAACTCTCCTGGGGTACCCTCACACATATTATTCCCTCATTTAGTGGATATTTTCACAAAAAAAAGTGAAATTTTCAAAAATTCAGAAAATTGGATGAAAACGACGAAAAATCCAGGACTCATCCAGCGAATCACTCTGAAACTGAAATCGGAATGCTCACTGACATTTCCCCTCTCTGAAAGGCAGATAAATGCCGGAAAAATGAATAAGTCCAAAAAAAAATTTTTTTTAACTTTTTTCAATTTTTTTCACCGTGGGATATATATTCTACCCACACACATTTGGAATTCTCCTGGGGTACCCTCAACATATTATTCCCTCATTTAGTGGATATTTTCACAAAAAAGTGACATTTTCAAAAATTCTGAAAATTGGATGAAAACAAAGAAGTATCAAGGACTCATCAGGCGAATCGCTCTGTAACTGAAATCGGAACGCTCACTGACATTTCCCCTCTCTGAAAGTCTGATAAATGCCGGAAAAATGACTAAGTAAAAAAAAATTTTTTTTTCAACTTTTTCCAATTTTACCCCCGTGGGATATATATTCTACCCACACACATTTGGAACTCTCCTGGGGTACCCTCACACATATTATTCCCTCATTTAGTGGATATTTTCACAAAAAAGTGAAATTTTCAAAAATTCAGAAAATTGGCTGAGAACGACGAAATATCAAGGACTCATTGGGTGAATTGCTCTGGAACTGAAATCGGAACGCTCACTGACATTTACCTTCTCTGAAAGTCTGATAAACGCTGGAAAAATGACTAAGTTCAAAAGAATTTTTTTTTCAACTTTTTTCAATTTTATCACCGTGGGATATATATTCTGCCCACACACATTTGGAACTCTCCTGGGGTACCCTCAACATATTTCATCATTTAGTGAATATTTTCACAAAAAAGTGAAATTTTCAAAAGTTCAGAAAATTGGCTGAAAATGAAGAAATATCAAGGACTCATCAGGCGAATCTCTCTGGAACTGAAATTGGAACGCTCACTGAAATTTCCCCTCTCTGAAAGTCTGTTAAATGCCGGAAAAATGACTAAGTCCAAAGAAAATTTTTTTTCAACTTTTTTAAATTTTACCACCGTGGGATATATATTCTGCCCACACACATTTGGAACTCTCCTGGGGTACCCTCAACATAGTCCATCATTCAGTGGATATTTTCACAAAAAAGTGAAATTTTCAAAAATTCAGAAAATTGGATGAAAACGAAGAAATATCAAGGACTCATCGGGCGAATCGCTCTGGAACTGAAATCGGAAAGCTCACTAACATTTCCCTTCTCTGAAAGTCTGATAAACGCCGGAAAAATGACTAAGTCCAAAAAATTTTTTTTTTCAACTTTTTTCAATTTTACCCTGTGGGACATATATTCTACCCACACACATTTTGGAACTCTCCTGGGGTACCCTCACACATATTATTCCCTCATTTAGTGGATATTTTCACAAAAAAAGTGAAATTTTCAAAAATTCTAACAATTGGATGAAAACGAAGAAATATCAAGGACTCATCGGGCGAATCGCTCTGGAACTGAAATCGGAACACTCACTGACATTTCCCCTCTCTGAAAGTCTGATAAATGCCGAAAAAATGTCTAAGTCCAAAAATTTTTTTTTTTCAATTTTACCACCGTGGGATATATATTCTACCCACACACATTTGGAACTCTCCTGGGATAACCTCAACATATTCCATCATTTAGTGGATATTTTCACAAAAAAGTGAAATTTTCAAAAGTTCAGAAATTTGGCTGAAAATGAAGAAATATCAAGGACTCATCAGGCGAATCTCTCTGGAACTGAAATTGGAATGCTCACTGAAATTACCCCTCTCTGAAAGTCTGTTAAATGCCGGAAAAATGACTAAGTCCAAAAAAAATTTTTTTTCAACTTTTTTCAATTTTACCACCGTGGGATAAATATTCTGCCCACACACATTTGGATCTCTCCTGGGGTACCCTCACACATAATATTCCCTCATTTATTGTATATTTTCACAGAAAAGTTAAATGTTCAAAAATTCAGAAAATTGGCTGAAATCGACGAAATATCAAGGACTCATCGGGAGAATCGCTTTGGAACTGAAATCGGAACGGTCACTGACATTTCCCCTCTCTGAAAGTCTGATAAACGCCGGAAAAATGACTAAGTCCAAAAAAATTTTTTTCAACTTTTTTCAATTTTACCACCGTGGGATATATATTCTGCCCACACACATTTGGAACTCTCCTGGGGTACCCTCAACATATTCCATCATTTAGTGAATATTTTCACAAAAAAGTGAAATTTTCAAAAATTCAGAAAATTGGATGAAAACGAAGAAATATCAAGGACTCATCGGGCGAACCGCTCTGGAACTGAAATCGGAACGCTCACTGACATTTCCCTTTTCTGAAAGTCTGATAAACGCCGGAAAAATGACTAAGTCCAAAAAATTTTTTTTTTTAACTTTTTTCAATTTTACCACCGTGGGATATATATTCTGCCCACACACATTTGGAACTCTCCTGGGGTACCCTCAACATAGTCCATCATTTAGTGGATATTTTCACAAAAAAGTGAAATTTTCAAAAATTCAGAAAATTGGATGAAAACGAAGAAATATCAAGGACTCATCGGGCGAATCGCTCTGGAACTGAAATCGGAACGCTCACTGACATTTCCCTTCTCTGAAAGTCTGATAAACGCCGGAAAAATGACTAAGTCCAAAAAATTTTTTTTTTCAACTTTTTTCAATTTTACCCTGTGGGACAAATATTCTACCCACACACATTTTGGAACTCTCCTGGGGTACCCTCACACATATTATTCCCTCATTTAGTGGATATTTTCACAAAAAAGTGAAATTTTCAAAAATTCTAACAATTGGATGAAAACGAAGAAATATCAAGGACTCATCTGGCGAATCGCTCTGGAACTGAAATCGGAATACTCACTGACATTTCCCCTCTCTGAAAGTCTGATAAATGCCGAAAAAATGTCTAAGTCCAAAAATTTTTTTTTTTAAATTTTACCACCGTGGGATTTATATTCTACCCACACACATTTGGAACTCTCCTGGGGTAACCTCAACATATTCCATCATTTAGTGGATATTTTCACAAAAAAGTGAAATTTTCAAAAGTTCAGAAAATTGGCTGAAAATGAAGAAATATCAAGGACTCATCAGGCGAATCTCTCTGGAACTGAAATTGGAATGCTCACTGAAATTACCCCTCTCTGAAAGTCTGTTAAATGCCGGAAAAATGACTAAGTCTAAAAAATTTTTTTTTTCAACTTTTTTCAATTTTACCACCGTGGGATATATATTCTGCCCACACACATTTGGAACTCTCCTGGGGTAACCTCAACATAGTCCATCATTTAGTGGATATTTTCACAAAAAAGTGAAATTTTCAAAAGTTCAGAAAATTGGCTGAAAATGAAGAAATATTAAGGACTCATCAGGCGAATCTCTCTGGAACTGAAATTGGAATGCTCACTGAAATTACCCCTCTCTGAAAGTCTGATAAACGCCGGAAAAATGACTAAGTCTAAAAAATTTTTTTTTTCAACTTTTTTCAATTTTACCACCGTGGGATAAATATTCTGCCCACACATTTGGATCTCTCCTGGGGTACCCTCACACATATTATTCCCTCATTTATTGTATTTTTTCACAGAAAAGTTAAATTTTCAAAAATTCTGAAAATTGGATGAAAATGACAAAATATCAAGGACTCATCCGGCGAATCGCTCTGGAACTGAAATTGGAACACTCACTGACATTTCCCCTCTCTGAAAGTCTGATAAACGCCGGAAAAATGACTAAGTCTAAAAAATTTTTTTTTTCAACTTTTTTCAATTTTATCACCGTGGGATATATATTCTGCCCACACACATTTGGAACTCTCCTGGGGTACCCTCACACATATTATTCCCTCATTTAGTGGATATTTTCACAAAAAAGTGAAATTTTTAAAAATTCAGAAAATTGGCTGAAAACGACAAAATATCAAGGACTCATCGGGCGAATCGCTCTGGAACTGAAATCAAAACACTCACTGACATTTCCCCTCGCTGAAAGTCTGATAAATGCCGGAAAAATGACTAAGTCCAAAAAAATTTTTTTTTCAACTTTTTTTCAATTTTACCCCTGTGGGATATATATTCTACCCAAACACATTTGGAACTCTCCTGGGGTACCCTCACTCATATTATTCCCTCATTTAGTGGATATTTTCACAAAAAAGTGAAATTTTCAAAAATTCAGAAAGTTGGCTGAAAATGAAGAAATATCAAGGACTCATCAGGCGAATCTCTCTGGAACTGAAATTGGAACGCTCACTGAAATTACCCCTCTCTGAAAGTCTGTTAAATGTCGGAAAAATGACTAAGTCCAAAAAAAATTTTTTTTCAACTTTTTTCAATTTTACCAACTTGGGATATATATTCTGCCCACACACATTTGGATCTCTCCTGGGGTACCCTCAACATATTATTCCCTCATTTAGTGGATATTTTCACAAAAAAGTGACATTTTCAAAAATTCAGAAAATTGGCTGAAAACGACAAAATATCAAGGACTCATCCGGCGAATCGCTCTGGAACTGAAATCGGAATGCTCACTGACATTTCCCCTATCTGAAAGTCTGATAAACGCAGGAAAAATGACTAAGTCCAATAAAAAAAATGTTTAAACTTTTTTCATTTTTACCCCCGTGGGATATATATTCTACCCACACACATTTGGAACTCTCCTGGGGTACCCTCAACATATTATTCCCTCATTTAGTGTATATTTTCACAAAAAAAGTGACATTTTCAAAAATTCTGAAAATTGGATGAAAACGAAGAAATATCAAGGACTCATCGGTGGTGTTGAGCATTCCGATACTGAAATATCGGGTATCGGCCGATATTCGCAGTATCGGAATTCCGATACTTAATTCCGATACTTTTGCAATATCGTATACCGGAATCGGAAGTTCCCATAATGCAATGGGCCATTTTCATTTTATTGAGCCAATGAGGATCCTAAGAAGTGTGGGTACATCCTGTTAGGCATGTAGGCATCTTAACTAATGGCATGGCTGTGATTGGCTGCTGAAATGATGTCATGATGCACTATAAAAGCCGCCGCCGCCATTTTGAGCTCACTCTGCTGTGAATTCAGTTAGGGATAGGATGCTGTTGTTCTGAGGGACAGTTTTAGCTACCTATTTGGTCTATTCTGCTTTACCCAAGCTACTTTATAAATCGCTGTGCCTTGCAGTGCTAGTGCACAGTTCTCTGTGCTGTTCACCGCTTTCTGCAAGGTCTCTGTGTGTGATTGCAGCTCACCCTGTAGTGTGTGCTTCAACCACGTCTGGTTGTAGTGCACTCAGTGTGTGTCACTGCCTCATACATTGTCCTTTTTTGCCAATTCATAATTTTTCCTGATATCTCCTATTAGTGTGGTGGTTCCATCCGTATTCAGCTAAATTGGTTCCAAACACACTATATAGGAGTAGATAGAGAAATTTTTTTGGTCTTGCAGCGCTAGTGCACAGTGCTCTGCATCTGTACTGTTCACCGCTGTCTGCAAGGTCTGGTGTGTGAGTGCAGCTCACCCTGTAGTGTGTGCTTCAACCACGTCTGGTTGTAGTGCACTCAGTGTGTGTCACTGCCTCATATATTGTCCTTTTTTGCCAATTCATAATTTTTCCTGATATCTCCTATTAGTGTGGTGGTTCCATCAGTATTCAGCTAAATTGGTTCCAAACACACTATATAGGAGTAGATAGAGAAATTTTTTTGGTCTTGCAGCGCTAGTGCACAGTGCTCTGCATCTGTACTGTTCACCGCTGTCTGCAAGGTCTGGTGTGTGAGTGCAGCTCACCCTGTAGTGTGTGCTTCAACCACGTCTGGTTGTAGTGCACTCAGTGTGTGTCACTGCCTCATACATTGTCCTTTTTTGCCAATTCATAATTTTTCCTGATATCGCCTATTAGTGTGGTGGTTCCATCCGTATTCAGCTAAATTGGTTCCAAACACACTATATAGGAGTAGATAGAGAAATTTTTTTGGTCTTGCAGCGCTAGTGCACAGTGCTCTGCATCTGTACTGTTCACCGCTGTCTGCAAGGTCTGGTGTGTGAGTGCAGCTCACCCTATAGTGTGTGCTTCAACCACGTCTGGTTGTAGTGCACTCAGTGTGTGTCACTGCCTCATACATTGTCCTTTTTTGCCAATTCATAATTTTTCCTGATATCTCCTATTAGTGTGGTGGTTCCATCCGTATTCAGCTAAATTGGTTCCAAACACACTATATAGGAGTAGTTAGAGGAGCCTTTCTGCAGCATTGGGCCCTGCAGCCCCAGCTAGATTATTATTAGCCTATTTTTTGCAGCCTCATCTATTGCATTGTAGGTTACCTTCCTACATTGTAATAGCTACAAAAAGTTTGTGATACTATCGTTATTACATCTTTAGGCACATCCAGTGTCTTTTTGTGACAAAAAAAACCTAAATAAAGTTCACCAAACACTCCACTTTACAGTTGTGTAGGCCACATTAGCTCATATTAAAGTCTAGTCCACACTTTATAAAATTAGTGTTTCTTATACCTGTTAGCAGCTGTTCAAGAATAAGCACACTAAGCCCTTAGTACTTTTCTGCCTATCTTTATCAGTCTACCAAGATGAAGAAGGCAGGGAGTAAGGCATGTGGTCGTGGGCGTGGGCGTGGGCGTGGAGTTTCTGCAGGGAGAGGACGTGAGGATTCTGTGCCTGCAGGGAGAGGACGTGGGGATTCTGTGCCTGCTGCGGGCACCAGTGACTCAGCATCCCCCAGTTTTACCAGGGAACAGTTCTTTATGCGCAGCTTTGTAGGAGCTAGCCGTACCCCACTGCTGCGCGAGGACCAAATTGAAGCAGTTGTCGGATGGATGGCAGCTAACGCATCGACTTCAATTAGTTCCAGATCCTCTCAGGTCCTGAGCACTGAAGAGCACCCATCTGTCTCTTCACCACCTGCCAAATTGCCCAGGCAGTCAGAGAGCCCTGGACAGGAGCCATCTCTACTTCTGTTCTCTGAATCTCTTGGCTTGGAAAGAGGGGGCCAGCCAAGCAGAATTCGAGAATTTGAAGAAGAGGTAGTATGCAGTGATGCGCAACCGTTTTGTCTCTCTGAATCTGAAGAGGCGGGTGGGCCAGTGCCTATGGTCAGCAGCACACCTCAGTACGCATCTGATGATGAGACTCAGGTGCCACTTTCTGGTGCGTACTGTGCTGTCGAGACTACCCAGGAGAAGCAGTTGTTTGAAGAGGGTGGTGTAGATGATGAGGTCCTTGACCCATCATGGCGTGAGGGACAGGAAGGTGGTGGGAGCAGCTCTGAGGAAGAGATTCCCCGAACGGCCAGAAAAGGAGGGAGAGGGAGGGGGCAAACTTGGTTGCCTGTAGCCTCCACTTCGGCATCCATTAGGAGCATGGCTCTTCCAAAATCCAAAGCGGGCGCTCCCAAGACTTGCAGTGCCTGGTCCTTTTTTGACACAGTTGCAGATGACATTTGCTTTGTCAAATGCAAGCTGTGTAATCAGAAGGTGAAAAGAGGGAAAAGTGTCAGCAACCTCAATACCACAAATATGTGGAAACATGTGCGGACCAAGCACGTGGTGGAGTTACAAAAACACACTGAAGACCTAGGCCAACCTACAGCGCCACCTACCACCTCTTCAGCTCGTGTTGTAGCCTATTCCTCCAGCTCACACACAGCTGGTTCGGCTTCCTCACAGGATCGCCATGGAAGAATCTCTGGCACTGTTGTACAGAGACAAAGTGTAATTCCACCCACAGCACCACTTTCCCAGTCATCCTCACACTCCCAGGCCAGTCTACAGCCATCGTTAGCACAGGCATGGGAGAAAAGGCGCCCATACTCGGCAAACCACCCCCGAGCACAGGCTCTGAATGCTGGCATTGCTAAACTACTGGCCCTTGAAATGCTATCATTCAGGCTGGTGGAGACTGACACATTCCGTAACTTTATGGCATTGGCAGTCCCACAATACAACGTGCCCAGCCGATTTTATTTCAGCAGGCAAGCCGTCCCTGCCCTGCAGCATCATGTGGAGGGAAAAATTAAACATGCGCTACAAAACGCCGTCAGTAGCAAGGTCCACCTGACCACCGATGCGTGGACCAGTAAGCATGGACAGGGACGATAACTTTCCCTCACTGCCCATTGGGTAAATGTTGTGGAGCCGGGTACAGATCTTGAGAGTGGCGCTGTACGTGTTCTGCCAACTCCAAGGATTGCAGGAATCCAGTCTGTACACACTGACTCCTCCTCATACTCCAGTTCCTCTGAATCAGCGCTGCAGGAGCCGTCACGGTCTACCTCCACATCGACCCGTGAACGGTTACCTGTTATGGTGACCAATATGAGCACAGCCGTGGCCAAACGTCAACAGGCCGTATTAAAATTAATTTCTTTGGGGAATCGAAGCCACACAGCGCAGGAGCTCTGGAATGCCATCAAGCAGCAGAGCGACGTGTGGTTTGTGCCAGCGAATCTCCAGCCAGGCATGGTAGTGTGTGACAATGGCCAAAATCTGGTGGCAGCTCTGAGCCTAGGCAACCTCACTCACATCCCATGTCTGGCACATGTGCTCAACTTGGTCGTGCAGAGTTTTTTGAGGGACTATCCGGATCTTGATGCACTGCTTCACAAGGTCCGCATAGAGTGCGCTCACTTGCGGCGTTCCAGCAATGCAAGATCACGCATTGCAGCTCTGCAGCGCCGATTACGTCTTCCGGAACATCGCATCATATGTGACCTACCCACCAGGTGGAATTCAACGTTACATATGTTGGCGAGGTTGTGTGAGCAGCAGGCAGCAGTAACGGAGTACCAGCTGCAGCAGGCGCAAACAAGTCGCAGTGCGCGCCGTTCACACTTCACCACCACTGAGTGGGCCTCTATGAAGGACATTTGCCATGTTTTGCGTGCCTTCGATTATTCCACGCGGATGGCGAGTGCAGATGATGCACTAGTCAGCATGACTATCCCCCTTATCTGCCTGCTTGAAAAAACACTGCAAGCACTAAGGGACGAGGTTTTGGAAGAGGTGGAGGATGAGGAATCACAAATGCCATCTGCTTCTCTACAGTCTGCGCAACGTGGTTCCTCACAAAGGCCTAGGCAGGGGACACTTTGTGAGGAGGATGAGGAGGAGTCAATGGATGAGGAAGACATCTGTCCAGAGGAGGGAGGTACACAATGCTCTAGTAGTCAGTATCTAGAGCGAGGGTGGGGTGATGCAGAGCAGGCAGAGATCACGCCTCAAGCAGGGGACAGCGTTTCTTGGCCAGTTGGCAGTCTGCAGCACATGGTTGATTTCATGCTGCAGTGCCTGAGAAACGACCGCTGCATCGCCCACATTCTCAACACGGCTGATTATTGGGTGTCCACCCTCCTAGATCCTCGCTACCGGGACAACTTACAAAGCCTCATAACACCGTTGAACCGGGAGCGTAAAATGCGGGAGTACCAAGACGCACTGGTCCATTCCAACCGAGAGCAGTGCTGCTAGTGCTTTACAAAGCAGCTCAGTGCGTCGAGGCAGTGGAGGAAGCTCTGCACAAAGAGGAAGCAGAAGCAGCGCCTCAGCACAAGGCAAGACCAGTATGGCCGAAATGTGGCAAAGTTTTGTGTCCCCGCCGCCACAAATGTCTACACCATCACAGACGGCTCCAGTCAGCAGGAGGCAACGTTTCCGTCAGATGGTGACAGACTACATGTCTTGCCCTCTTAGTGTACTCCCAGACGGCTCTTCTCCCTTCAAGTTTTGGGTCTGTAAGCTGGATACATGGCCAGAGCTTAGTCAGTATGCATTGGAGGTGCTAGCTTGCCCTGCTGCTAGTGTATTATCGGAACGCGTCTTTAGTGCTGCAGGTGGTGTACTAACAGACCGTCGCATGCGACTATCCTCCGATAACGTTGACCGGCTTACTTTTCTCAAAATGAACAAGGCCTGGATCTCTCATGAATTTGCCAGTCCTCTTCCAGAATAAATAATTATTTGGCAACAGTATCCAGGTCTCCTGTTCTGTTCATGTTTCTACCACCTGAACTGTAATCCCTGAGCTCCAACACCGCCAGTTGGCATTCGGAAGTGCCGTCTGCACAGTCAACACTTGCTGCCGTGTTATTGGGGTTCAGTAACGTCAGCTGTTCCCCTGCTGTGCGGATGGCAATTTCTCCTGCTCTGTCCACATCCACTGTACTACTGATTTAAAACCTCCTCCAAATACACCTCTGGCTCCTCTGTTTTCAGTATTATCCCTGAGCTCCAACACCGCCAGGTGGCGCTCGGAAGTGCCGTCTGCACAGTCAACACTTGCTGCCATGTTATTGGGGTTCAGTAACGTCAGCTGTTCCCCTGCTGTGCGGACGGCAATTTCTCCTGCTCTGTCCACATTCTCACCACTACAGATTTTAAAGTTGCTCCAATTACACCTCTGGCTCCTCTGTTTTCAGTATTATCCCTGAGCTCCAACACCGCCAGTTGGCGCACGGAAGTGCCGTCTGCACAGTCAACACTTGCTGCCGTGTTATTGGGGTTCAGTAACGTCAGCTGTTCCCCTGCTGTGCGGACGGCAATTTCTCCTGCTCTGTCCACATCCACTGTACTACTGATTTAAAACCTCCTCCAAATACACCTCTGGCTCCTCTGTTTTCAGTATTATCCCTGAGCTCCAACACCGCCAGTTGGCGCACGGAAGTGCCGTCTGCACAGTCAACACTTGCTGCCGTGTTATTGGGGTTCAGTAACGTCAGCTGTTCCCCTGCTGTGCGGACGGCAATTTCTCCTGCTCTGTCCACATTCTCACTACTACAGATTTTAAAGTTGCTCCAATTACACCTCTGGCTCCTCTGTTTTCAGTATTATCCCTGAGCTCCAACACCGCCAGTTGGCGCACCGAAGTGCCGTCTGCACAGTCGACACTTGCTGCCGTGTTATTGGGGTTCAGTAACGTCAGCTGTTCCCCTGCTGTGTGTCCGGCAAGTTCTCCTGCTTTGTCCACATCCACTGTACTACTGATTTAAAACTTGCTCCAATTACACCTCTGGCTCCTCTGTTTTTAGTATTTACCCTGGGCTCCAATACCGCTAGTTGCTGCTCAGAAGTGCCATCTGCACAGTCAACGCTTGCTCAAGTATTATTGGGGTTCAGTAACGTCAGCTGATCCCCAGCTGTGTGTCCGGCAAATTCTCCTGCTTTGTCCACATCCACTGTACTACTGATTTAAAACCTCCTCCAAATACACCTCTGGCTCCTCCGTTTTTAGTATTTACCCTGGGCTCCAATACCGCTAGTTGCTGCTCAGAAGTGCCGTCTGCACAGTCAACCCTTGCTCCAGTGTTATTGGGGTTCAGTAACGTCAGCTGATCCCCAGCTGTGTGTCCGGCAAATTCTCCTGCTCTGTCCACATCCACTGTACTACTGATTTAAAACCTCCTCCAAATTCACCTCTGGCTCTTCTGTTTTCAGTATTATCCCTGAGCTCCAACACCGCCAGTTGGCGCACGGAAGTGCCGTCTGCACAGTCAACACTTGCTGCCGTGTTATTGGGGTTCAGTAACGTCAGCTGTTCCCCTGCTGTGCGGACGGCAATTTCTCCTGCTCTGTCCACATCCACTGTACTACTGATTTAAAACCTCCTCCAAATACACCTCTGGCTCCTCTGTTTTCAGTATTATCCCTGAGCTCCAACACCGCCAGTTGGCGCATGGAAGTGCCGTCTGCACAGTCAACACTTGCTGCCGTGTGTAACATACCTGGCGGCGTCCTTGCATAGTGGTCCATCTCCCACTGTGCAAGAGCGCGCACTTGATCTCCTGTCCAGAATGTCTCTCTGGCTTCCCTCCTTGCTGTCTGTTTGTCTGTTTTGGCTGCATAGGGCGACGCCCGCTGAACTTCCTGTTTCTTGTACCTGCTGCGGACACGCCCCTGTTGCACCTTCAGCCTATTGCTGTCCATCTTTGGGTATTTATACCACCTTCTTCCTCAAGATGGCGCCTGAGCATTGTTTCTTGTCAGTTGGCGTTTTGTCTCTGACATGCCAGGTCCGATCCTGTTTTCCTGCCTGTTTTCCAGTTCTGTGTCTGAACTGTGGTCTGTTCTTGTGAACACGCTTCTTGCCTGTTCTTTCGCCTTCTAGGGGCTGTATTCCTAGATCTGCCTGTCTGTGCCTTGCGGTATCTGTTCCCGTCTGAACAGAGTCCTGTTTGTGTCTCTGCCTTGCGGTATCTGTTCCCGTCTGAACAGAGTCCTGTTTGTGTCCCTGCCTTGCGGTATCTGTTCCCATCTGAACAGAGTCCTGTTTGTGTCTCTGCCTTGCGGTATCTGTTCCCGTCTGAACAGAGTCCTGTTTGTGTCTCTGCCTTGCGGTATCTGTTCCCGTCTGAACAGAGTCCTGTTTGTGTTCCTGCCTTGCGGTATCTGTTCCCGTCTGAACAGAGTCCTGTTTGTGTTCCTGCCTTGCTGTCTCTGTTCCCGTTCCTCTGTTCCCTGTTGTCTGTGCCTCGTTTCTACTTTAACCTTGTCTCCCTTTTCCCTCTATGTCTGTTTTCTGCGTCTTTCTGCAGAGTCTGAACCCGCTCCTAAATTCCTTCTCGTCGTCTCTGTACCTCTGTTGTGAATTTAGTGTACGCTCGCTACTTCTATGTAAGTACTGTGCGTGCTTCTGGTTCTGCCTTTCCTTCTCCGTCTGTTCTTTGTGAACAGAGTCCTATCCCCTTGCCTTGTTTACCGCTCTGCAGTGTCCGCTCTGCTCCTGCTTAGCTTGCCGCTCTTGCGGTTTCTGCTCTGCTCCTGCCTTGTTTACCGCTCTGCGGTGTCCGCTCTGCTCCTGCTTAGCTTGCCGCTCTTGCGGTTTATGCTCTGCTCCTGCCTTGTTTACCGCTCTGCGGTGTCCACTCTGCTCCTGCTTAGCTTGCCGCTCTTGCGGTTTCTGCTCTGCTCCTGCCTTGTTTACCGCTCTGCGATGTCCGCTCTGCTCCTGCTTAGCTTGCCGCTCTTGCGGTTTCTGCTCTGCTCCTGCCTTGTTTACCGCTCTGCGGTGTCCGCTCTGCTCCTGCTTAGCTTGCCGCTCTTGCGGTTTCTGCTCTGCTCCTGCCTTGTTTACTGCTCTGCGGTGTCCGCTCTGCTCCTGCTTAGCTTGCCGCTCTTGCGGTTTCTGCTCTGCTCCTGCCTTGTTTACCGCTCTGCGGTGTCCGCTCTGCTCCTGCTTAGCTTGCCGCTCTTGCGGTTTCTGCTCTGCTCCTGCCTTGTTTACCGCTCTGCGGTGTCCGCTCTGCTCCTGCTTAGCTTGCCGCTCTTGCGGTTTCTGCTCTGCTCCTGCCTTGTTTACCGCTCTGCGGTGTCCGCTCTTCTCCTGCTTAGCTTGCCGCTCTTGCGGTTTCTGCTCTGCTCCTGCCTTGTTTACCGCTCTGCGGTGTCCGCTCTGCTCCTGCTTAGCTTGCCGCTCTTGCGGTTTTCACTCTGCTCTTGCCTTGCTTGCCGCTCCTGCGGTTTCTGCTCTGCTCTTATCTTGCTTACTGCTTCTGCGGTTTCCACCCTGCCCTGCTTCTGCCCGCTGCTCCGGCAGTCCTGTCCTGCCCTGCTTGTGCTCGCTGCTCCTGCAGCCCCGTCCTGCTCTGTTCTTGCCCACCGCTTTGGGCGTTCCCTCTCTGCTGTGGTTGTCTACCGCATCTGCGGTTCTGTGACCCAGTCTGTACTGGGTCTTAACCTCTCTGTGCTCCAGCCCGTCCTTTCGGCCAGTACCTCCCTGCCTGCATACTCACCTGTATCCACCCATCTGCATACCTGCCGTGTTTGCTTACATCCACCAGTCTGTGCCAGCCTAACCTGCCGGTTCCAGTAATCCCAGTGTGGGTCAACCCCCGTGTCCGGAGTTTGACCTGGAGTAGCACCTGGTCCCTCTGCCCGGTTTCTCCCTGGTGCACTGGCATCGTATGCCGTCGTGCCACCTTGGTCGGATCGGCCAGATACTTAGTCACGCCCCTCCAGGCACTCTCCGGTCCATGGTCCAGTGGAACCACAACACCCGCACACGCCAGTCAGTCCAGGCGTGTGCATAACACCGTGTTATTGGGGTTCAGTAACGTCAGCTGTTCCCCTGCTGTGCGGACGGCAATTTCTCCTGCTCTGTCCACATTCTCACTACTACAGATTTTAAAGTTGCTCCAATTACACCTCTGGCTCCTCTGTTTAGAGTATTATCCCTGAGCTCCAACACCACCAGTTGGCACACGGAAGTGCCGTCTGCACAGTCAACACTTGCTGCCGTGTTATTGGGGTTCAGTAACGTCAGCTGTTCCCCTGCTGTGAGGACGGCAATTTCTCCTGCTCTGTCCACATCCACTGTACTACTGATTTAAAACCTCCTCCAAATACACCTCTGGCTCCTCTGTTTTCAGTATTATCCCTGAGCTCCAACACCGCCAGTTGGCGCACGGAAGTGCCGTCTGCACAGTCAACACTTGCTGCCGTGTGTAACATACCTGGCGGCGTCCTTGCATAGTGGTCCATCTCCCACTGTGCAAGAGCGCGCACTTGATCTCCTGTCCAGAATGTCTCTCTGGCTTCCCTCCTTGCTGTCTGTTTGTCTGTTTTGGCTGCATAGGGCGACGCCCGCTGAACTTCCTGTTTCTTGTACCTGCTGCAGACACGCCCCTGTTGCACCTTCAGCCTATTGCTGTCCATCTTTGGGTATTTATACCACCTTCTTCCTCAAGTTGGCGCCTGAGCATTGTTTCTTGTCAGTTGGCGTTTTGTCTCTGACATGCCAGGTCCGATCCTGTTTTCCTGCCTGTTTTCCAGTTCTGTGTCTGAACTGTGGTCTGTTCTTGTGAACACGCTTCTTGCCTGTTCTTTCGCCTTCTAGGGGCCGTATTCCTAGATCTGCCTGTCTGTGCCTTGCGGTATCTGTTCCCGTCTGAACAGAGTCCTGTTTGTGTCTCTGCCTTGCGGTATCTGTTCCCGTCTGAACAGAGTCCTGTTTGTGTCCCTGCCTTGCGGTATCTGTTCCCGTCTGAACAGAGTCCTGTTTGTGTCTCTGCCTTGCGGTATCTGTTCCCGTCTGAACAGAGTCCTGTTTGTGTTCCTGCCTTGCGGTATCTGTTCCCGTCTGAACAGAGTCCTGTTTGTGTTCCTGCCTTGCTGTCTCTGTTCCCGTTCCTCTGTTCCCTGTTGTCTGTGCCTCGTTTCTACTTTAACCTTGTCTCCCTTTTCCCTCTATGTCTGTTTTCTGCGTCTTTCTGCAGAGTCTGAACCCGCTCCTAAATTCCTTCTCGTCGTCTCTGTACCTCTGTTGTGAATTTAGTGTACGCCCGCTACTTCTATGTAAGTACTGTGCGTGCTTCTGGTTCTGCCTTTCCTTCTCCGTCTGTTCTTTGTGAACAGAGTACTATCCCCTTGCCTTGTTTACCGCTCTGCAGTGTCCGCTCTGCTCCTGCTTAGCTTGCCGCTCTTGCGGTTTCTGCTCTGCTCCTGCCTTGTTTACCGCTCTGCGGTGTCCGCTCTGCTCCTGCTTAGCTTGCCGCTCTTGCGGTTTCTGCTCTGCTCCTGCCTTGTTTACCGCTCTGCGGTGTCCGCTCTGCTCCTGCTTAGCTTGCCGCTCTTGCGGTTTCTGCTCTGCTCCTGCCTTGTTTACCGCTCTGCGATGTCCGCTCTGCTCCTGCTTAGCTTGCCGCTCTTGCGGTTTCTGCTCTGCTCCTGCCTTGTTTACCGCTCTGCGGTGTCCGCTCTGCTCCTGCTTAGCTTGCCGCTCTTGCGGTTTCTGCTCTGCTCCTGCCTTGTTTACCGCTCTGCGGTGTCCGCTCTGCTCCTGCTTAGCTTGCCGCTCTTGCGGTTTCTGCTCTGCTCCTGCCTTGTTTACTGCTCTGCGGTGTCCGCTCTGCTCCTGCTTAGCTTGCCGCTCTTGCGGTTTCTGCTCTGCTCCTGCCTTGTTTACCGCTCTGCGGTGTCCGCTCTGCTCCTGCTTAGCTTGCCGCTCTTGCGGTTTCTGCTCTGCTCCTGCCTTGTTTACCGCTCTGTGGTGTCCGCTCTGCTCCTGCTTAGCTTGCCGCTCTTGCGGTTTCTGCTCTGCTCCTGCCTTGTTTACCGCTCTGCGGTGTCCGCTATGCTCCTGCTTAGCTTGCCGCTCTTGCGGTTTCTGCTCTGCTCCTGCCTTGTTTACCGCTCTGCGGTGTCCTCTCTGCTCCTGCTTAGCTTGCCGCTCTTGCGGTTTCTGCTCTGCTCCTGCCTTGTTTACCGCTCTGCGGTGTCCGCTCTGCTCCTGCTTAGCTTGCCGCTCTTGCGGTTTTCACTCTGCTCTTGCCTTGCTTGCCGCTCCTGCGGTTTCTGCTCTGCTCTTATCTTGCTTACTGCTTCTGCGGTTTCCACCCTGCCCTGCTTCTGCCCGCTGCTCCGGCAGTCCTGTCCTGCCCTGCTTGTGCTCGCTGCTCCTGCAGCCCCGTCCTGCTCTGTTCTTGCCCACCGCTTCGGGCGTTCCCTCTCTGCTGTGGTTGTCTACCGCATCTGCGGTTCTGTGACCCAGTCTGTACTGGGTCTTAACCTCTCTGTGCTCCAGCCCGTCCTTTCGGCCAGTACCTCCCTGCCTGCATACTCACCTGTATCCACCCATCTGCATACCTGCCGTGTTTGCTTACATCCACCAGTCTGTGCCAGCCTAACCTGCCGGTTCCAGTAATCCCAGTGTGGGTCAACCCCCGTGTCCGGAGTTTGACCTGGAGTAGCACCTGGTCCCTCTGCCCGGTTTCTCCCTGGTGCACTGGCATCGTATGCCGTCGTGCCACCTTGGTCGGATCGGCCAGATACTTAGTCACGCCCCTCCAGGCACTCTCCGGTCCATGGTCAAGTGGAACCACAACACCCGCACACGCCAGTCAGTCCAGGCGTGTGCATAACACCGTGTTATTGGGGTTCAGTAACGTCAGCTGTTCCCCTGCTGTGCGGACGGCAATTTCTCCTGCTCTGTCCACATTCTCACTACTACAGATTTTAAAGTTGCTCCAATTACACCTCTGGCTCCTCTGTTTCCAGTATTATCCCTGAGCTCCAACACCACCAGTTGGCACACGGAAGTGCCGTCTGCACAGTCAACACTTGCTGCCGTGTTATTGGGGTTCAGTAACGTCAGCTGTTCCCCTGCTGTGTGTCCGGCAAATTCTCCGGCTTTGTCCACATCCACTGTACTACTGATTTAAAACTTGCTCCAATTACACCTCTGGCTCCTCTGTTTTTAGTATTTACACTGGGCTCCAATACCGCTAGTTGCTGCTCAGAAGTGCCGTCTGCACAGTCAACGCTTGCTCCAGTGTTATTGGGGTTCAGTAACGTCAGCTGATCCCCAGCTGTGTGTCCGGCAAATTCTCCTGCTTTGTCCACATCCACTGTACTACGGATTTAAAACTTGCTCCAATTACACCTCTGGCTCCACTCTGTTTTTAGTTTTTAACCTGGGTTCCAGCACCGCCAGCTGGTTCTCGGTAGTTCCACTTGCTCTTGTACCTTCTACTACCCATCCCGGTTCCAGTACCGTCAGCTGGTTCTCGGCAGTGACTTTGGCACGGGTACTCCCTCCTGCCCAGCCTGGTTCCAGCACGCCAGCTGTTTCCGGGTAGTGTCAACTTCACTTTGCCTCCAATGCGTTGTCCTGTCGTGTTGCGGTCGGGTTAGCCGACTCTATGGTGCCTGCAGTTTAGGTGACTCCTATGTGGGCTGCGGGATCTGGCAATGAAGGCTGGTTCCATAGTGCCAATAGGACAAGCACCCCCTGTAGGACTGTGGGTTTTGGTAACTGCGGCCGGCTCGCGGCCTTGAACTTTTTTTTACATGGGTACCTTCTGCTACCCATCCGGGTTCCAGTACCGTCAGCTGGTTCTCGGCAGTGCCTTTGGATTAGGTGCCTCCTTCTCGGTATCCAAGTTCCACCAACGTCTGCTGGTCCTTGGTAGTGCTTTCTGGCACAGGTACCTCCTGCTTAGTAACCGAGTTCCAGTACCGTCAGCTGGTCTTCGGCAGTTCCATTGGCTCTTGTACCTTCTGCTACCCATCCGGGTTCCAGTACGGTCAGCTGGTCCTCGGTAGTTCCTCAGCTTTCTTGTACCTTTTGCTACATTTCCAAGTTCAAGCTTTTTGAAATGGTTCTTGGTAATCACTCTAGATCTCCCTGACGAGGACCCTGAAGATGAGGACCCTGAAGACCAACCCTAAGAAGACGAGGACCCCGAAGACGACGACCCTGAATACGAGGACCCGAAAGACCACCCCGAAGAAGACGAGGACCCTGAAGACCACCCCGAAGAAGACGAGGACCCTCAAGACCACCCCGAAGAAGACGAGGACCCCGAAGACGAGGACCCAGAAGACCAACCCAAAGAAGACGAGGACCCCGAAGACGAGGACCCCCAAAGACGACGACCCTGAAGACCACCCCGAAGAAGACCAAGAAGATGACCCTGAAGAAGTTGACCAAGAGGACAAAGAAGAGAATACAAGCACCAAGATACAGAAGAACAAGAGACAGAAAACCAAGAAGCAGAAATACAAGAAGCTGCAGAACAAAAAGCGGAAGAACATTAAGCATAAGACTAAAAATCAGAGCAAAAGATAATATCTAAATTATAAGCAGAAGATGACTAAGCAGTGTATGGGGGTGAGTCCGTTCCTCCTCGTGGTGCCCCTGGAAAAGACCTGCTGCTGCAGGCCAAACTGAACGCGGACAAATCCTGTTGTAAATCTTTTGTGACGGGCAGAACGAAAGGTGTGATGTCCAATCTTTTTTAGATAACAACTACAGGAATGCCTGCCACAAATAAGAATATGATGAAGAAGAAGATGAAGAAGTAGAATATGAAGAATGTAAAAAAAAAGAATAATACGAAGAAGGTGAAGAAGAAGAAGATGAAGAAGGTGAAGAAAAAGTGGATGAAAAAGATGCTGAAGATGATGAAGGAGAAAGTGTGGGAGAAGTAAAAAAGAAGGTGACGAGCATGGAAGTAGTGAAACATAAATATCTGACAAAATATAAAAATACTTAACATAGTCGTTATTTCCGTAACTCAGAACGTCTTAAAAAAAAAAATTAATTCCTGCTATTCCATTTGATTGGGCTAAACCTCTATGCCTTTATTGTCTCCCCCACCTCCCCCAATACATTCTACATTATTCTTAGTTGTTTTCCTTCATGTAGAATTAACCTACAAGGAAAGAAAGGGTTTATTTTCACTCCGATATTTCTGTCCCATTGACTTGCATTGGTTTCCGGTATCGGAATCGGCGATATCCGATACTTTTTCGGTATCGGTCCGATCCAATCCGATCCGATATTTACCGATATCGGAAGGTATCGCTCAAAACTACTGATCGGGCGAATCGCTCTGGAACTGAAATCGGAACGCTCACTGACATTTCCCCTCTCTGAAAGTCTGATAAATGGCGGAAAAATGACTAAGTCCAAAAAAAAATTTTTTTTCAACTTTTTTCAATTTTACCACCGTGGGATATATATTCTGCCCACACACATTTGGATCTCTCCTGGGGTACCCTCACACATATTATTCCCTCATTTATTGTATATTTTCACAAAAAAGTGAAATTTTCAAAAATTCAGAAAATTGTCTGAAAACGACGAAATATCAAGGAATCATTGGGCGAATCGCTCTGGAACTGAAATCGGAACACTCACTGACATTTCCCCTCTCTGAAAGTCGGATAAACGCCGGAAAAATGACTAAGTCTAAAAAATTATTTTTTTCAACTTTTTTCAATTTTACCACCGTGGGATAAATATTCTGCCCACACACATTTGGAACTCTCCTGGGGTACCCTCACACATATTATTCCCTCATTTAGTGGATATTTTCACAAAAAAAGTGAAATTTTCAAAAATTCAGAAAATTGGCTGAAAACGACGGAATATCAAGGACTCATCCGGCGAATCGCTCTGGAACTGAAATCGGAACACTCACTGACATTTCCCCTCTCTGAAAGTCTGATAAACGCCGGAAAAATGATTACGTCCAAAAGAATTTTTTTTTCAGCTTTTTTCAATTTTACCACCGTGGGATATATATTCTGCCCACACACATTTGGAACTCTCCTGGGGTACCCTCAACATATTCCATCATTTAGTGGATATTTTCACAAAAAAGTGAAATTTTCAAAAGTTCAGAAAATTGGCTGAAAATGAAGTAATATCAAGGACTCATCAGGCGAATCTCTCTGGAACTGAAATTGGAACGCTCACTGAAATTACCCCTCTCTGAAAATCTGTTAAATGCCGGAAAAATGACTAAGTCCAAAAAATTTTTTTTTCAACTTTTTTCAATTTTACCCCCGTGGGATATATATTCTACCCACACACATTTGGAACTCTCCTGGGGTACCCTCAACATATTCCATCATTTAGTGGATATTTTCACAAAAAAGTGAAATTTTCAAAAATTCTGAAAATTGGATGAAAACGAAGAAATATCAAGGACTCATTGGGCGAATCGCTCTGGAACTGAAATCGGAATGCTCACTGACATTTCCCCTCTCTGAAAGTCTGATAAACGCCGGAAAAATGACTTAATCCAAAAAAAATTTTTTTCAACTTTTTTCAATTTTTCCCCCGTGGGATATATATTTTACCCACACACATTTGGATCTCTCCTGGGGTACCCTCACACATATTATTCCCTCATTTAGTGTATATTTTTACAAAAAAGTGAAACTTTCAAAAAATCAGAAAATTGGCTGAAAACGACGAAATATCAAGGACTCATCGGGCAAATCGCTCTGGTACTAATATCGGAACACTCACTGACATTTCCCCTCTCTGAAAGTCTGATAAACGCCGGAAAAATTACTAAGTCCCAAAAAACTTTTCTTTCAACTTTTTTTAATTTTACCCCCGTGGGATATATATTCTACCCACACACATTTGGAACTCTCCTGGGGTACCCTCAACATATTATTCCCTCATTTAGTGGATATTTTCACAAAAAAGTGTATCTTTCAAAAATTAAGAAAATTGGCTGAAAGCGACTAAGTATCAAGGACTCATCAGGCGAATCGCTCTGGAACTGAAATCGGAACACTCACTGACATTTCCCCTCTCTGAAAGTCTGATAAATGCCGAAAAAATGACTAAGTCCAAAAAAATTTTTTTAAAACTTTTTTCAATTTTACCACCGTGGCATACATATTCTGCCCACACACATTTGGATCTCTCCTGGGGTACCCTCACACATATTATTCCCTCATTTAGTGTATATTTTTACAAAAAAGTGAAACTTTCAAAAATTCAGAAAAATGGCTGAAAATGAAGAAATATCAAGGACTCATCGAGCGAATCACTCGGGAACTGAAATCAGAACGCTCACTGACATTTCCCCTCTCTGAAAGTCTGATAAACGCCGGAAAAATGACTAAGTCCAAAAAAAATTTTTTTTCAACTTTTTTCAATTTTACCCCAGTGGGATATATATTCTACCCACACACATTTGGAACTCTCCTGGGGTACCCTCACAGATATTATTCCCTCATTTAGTGGATATTTTCACAAAAAAGTGAACTTTTCAAAAATTCAGAAAATTGTCTGAAAACGACGAAATATCAAGGACTCATTGCGCGAATCGCTCTGGAACTGAAATCGGAACGCTCACTGACATTTCCCTTCTCTGAAATTCTGATAAACGCCGGAAAAATGAGTAAGTCCAAAAAATTTTTTTTCAACTTTTGTCAATTTTACCACCATGGGATATATATTCTGCCCACACACATTTGGAACTCTCATGGGGTACCCTCACACATATTATTCCCTCATTTAGTGGATATTTTCACAACAAAGTGAAATTTTCAAAAATTCAGAAAATTGGCTGAAAACGGCGAAATATCAAGGACTCATCGGGAGAATCGCTCTGGAACTGAAATTGGAACGTTCACTGACATTTCCCCTATCTGAAAGTCTGATAAACGCCGGAAAAATGACAGTCCAAAAAAAAATTTTTTTCAACTTTTTTCAATTTTACCACCGTGGGATATATATTCTACCCACACACATTTGGAACTCTCCTGGGGAACATGCACACATATTATTCCCTCATTTAGTGGATCTTTGCACAAAAAAGTGAAATTTTCAAAAATTCAGAAAATTGGCTGAAAACGACAAAATATCAAGGTCTCATCAGGTGACTTGCTCTGAACTGAAATCGGAACGCTCACTGACATTTCCCCTCTCTGAAAGTCTGATAAATGCCTGAAAAATGACTAAGTCAAAAAAAAATTTTTTGTCAACTTTTGTCAATTTTACCACCGTGGGATATATATTCTGCCCACACACATTTGGAACTCTCCTGGGGTACCCTCACATATATTATTCCCTCATTTAGTGGATATTTTCACCAAAAAGTGAAATTTTCAAAAATTAAGAAAATTGGCTGAAAACGAAGAAATATCAAGGACTCATCGGGCGAATCGCTCTGCAACTGAAATCGGAACACTCACTGACATTTCCCCTCTCTGAAAGTCTGATAAACACCGGAAAATTACTAAGTCCAAAAAATTTTTTTTTTAAACTTTTTTCAATTTTACCCCCGTGGGATATATATTCTACCCACACACATTTGGATCTCTCCTGGGGCACCCTCACACATATTATTCCCTCATTTAGTGGATATTTTCACAAAAAAGTGAAATTTTCAAAATTTCAGAAAAATGGCTGAAAATGAAGAAATATCAAGGATTCATCAGGCGAATCTCTCTGGTACTGAAATTGGAACGCTCACTGACATTTCCCCTCTCTGAAAGTCTGATAAACGCCGGAAAAATGACAGTCCAAAAAAAATTTTTTTTCAACTTTTTTCAATTTTACCCCTGTGGGATATACATTCTATCCACACACATTTGGAACACTCCTGGGGTAACCTCAACATATTAATCCCTCATTTAGTGGATATTTTCACAAAAAAAGTGAAATTTTCAAAAATTCAGAAAATTGGCTGAAAACGAAGAAATATCAAGGACTCATTGGGCAAATTGCTCTGGAACTGAAGTCGGAACACTCACTGACATTTCCCCTTCTCTGAAAGTCTGATAAACGCCGGAAAAAATACTAAGTCCCAAAAAATATTTTTTTCAATTTTACCCCCGTGGGATATATATTCTACCAACACACATTTGCAACTCTTCTGGGGTACCCTCAACATATTAATCCCTCATTTAGTGGATATTTTCACAAAAAAGTGAAATTTTCATAAATTCTGAAAATTGGCTGAAAATGAAGAAATATCAAGGACTCATCGGGCAAATTGCTCTTGAACTGAAATCGGAACACTCACTGACATTTCCCCTCTCTGAAAGTCTGATAAACGGCGGAAAAAATACTAACTCCCCAAAGAAATTTTTTTCAACTTTTTTCAATTTTACCCCCGTGGGATATATATTCTAACCACACACATTTGGAACTCTCCTGGGGTACCCTCAACATATTATTCCCTCATTTAGTGGATATTTTCACAAAGAAGTGTAATTTTCAAAAATTCAGAAAATTGGCTAAAAACGACAAAATATCAAGGACTCATCGGGCGAATCGCTCTGGAACTGAAATCGGCACACTCACTGACATTTCCCCTCTCTGAAAGTCTGATAAACACCGGAAAATTACTAAGTCCAAAAAATTTTTTTTTTAAACTTTTTTCAATTTTACCCCCGTGGGATATATATTCTACCCACACACATTTGGATCTCTCCTGGGGCACCCTCACACATATTATTCCCTCATTTAGTGGATATTTTCACAAAAAAGTGAAATTTTCAAAATTTCAGAAAAATGGCTGAAAATGAAGAAATATCAAGGATTCATCAGGCGAATCTCTCTGGTACTGAAATTGGAACGCTCACTGATATTTCCCCTCTCTGAAAGTCTGATCAACGCCGTAAAAATGACTAACTCCCAAAAAAAAATTTTTTCAACTTTTTTCAATTTTACCCCTATGGTATATATATTCTACCCACACACATCTGGAACTCTCCTGGGGAACACGCACACATATTATTCCCTCATTTAGCGGATATTTTCACAAAAAAGTGAAATTTTCAAAAATTCAGAAAATTAGCTGAAAACGACTAAATATCAAGGACTCATCGGGCGAATCGCTCTGGAACTGAAATCGGAACACTCACTGACATTTCTCCTCACTGAAAGTCTGATAAACGTCGGAAAAATGTCTAAGTCCAAAACATTTTTTTTTTCAACTTTTTTCAATTTTACCCCCGTGGGATATATATTCTACCCACACACATTTGGAACTCTCCTGGGGTACCCTCACACATATTATTCCTTCATTTAGTGGATATTTTCACAAAAAAATGTAATTTTCAAAAATTCAGAAACTTGGCTGAAAACGACGAAATATCAAGGACTCATCGGGCGAATTGCTCTGGAACTGAAATCAGAACACTCACTGACATTTCCCGTCTCTGAAAGTCTGATAAACGCCAGAAAAAATACTAGCTCCCCAAAAAAACTGTTTTCAACTTTTTTCAATTTTACCCCTGTGGGATATATATTCTACCCACACACATTTGGAACTCACCTGGGGTACCCTCAACATATTAATCCCTCATTTAGTGGATATTTTCACAAAAAAGTGAAATTTTCAAAAATTCAGAAAATTAACTGACAACGACGAAATATCAAGGACTCATCGGGCGAATCGCTCTGGAACTGAAATCGGAACACTCACTGACATTTCCCCTCTCTGAAAGTCTGATAAACGCCGGAAAAATTAATAAGCCCAAAAAATTTTTTTTTCAACTTTTGTCAATTTTACCACCATGGGATATATATTCTGCCCACACAAATTTGGAACTCTCCTGGGGTACCCTCACACATATTATTCCCTCATTTAGTGGATATTTTCACAACAAAGTGAAATTTTCAAAAATTCAGAAAATTGGCTGAAGGCGGCGAAATATCATGGACTCATCGGGAGACTCGCTCTGGAACTGAAATCGGAACGTTCACTGACATTTCCCCTATCTGAAAGTCTGATAAACGCCGGAAAAATGACAGTCCAAAAAAAATTTTTTTTCAACTTTTTTCAATTTTACCCCCGTGGGATATACATTCTATCCACACACATTTGGAACACTCCTGGGGTAACCTCAACATATTAATCCCTCATTTAGTGGATATTTTCACAAAAAAAGTGAAATTTTCAAAAATTCAGAAAATTGGCTGAAAACGAAGAAATATCAAGGACTCATTGGGCAAATTGCTCTGGAACTGAAGTCGGAACACTCACTGACATTTCCCCTTCTCTGAAGTCTGATAAACGCCGGAAAAAATACTAAGTCCCAAAAAATATTTTTTTCAATTTTACCCCCGTGAGATTTATATTCTACCCACACACATTTGCAACTCTTCTGGGGTACCCTCAACATATTAATCCCTCATTTAGTGGATATTTTCACAAAAAAGTGAAATTTTCAAAAATTCTGAAAATTGGCTGAAAATGAAGAAATATCAAGGACTCATCGGGCGAATTGCTCTTGAACTGAAATCGGAACACTCACTGACATTTCCCCTCTCTGAAAGTCTGATAAACGGCGGAAAAAATACTAACTCCCCAAAGAAATTTTTTTCAACTTTTTTCAATTTTACCCCCGTGGGATATATATTCTAACCACACACATTTGGAACTCTCCTGGGGTACCCTCAACATATTATTCCCTCCTTTAGTGGATATTTTCACAAAGAAGTGTAATTTTCAAAAATTCAGAAAATTGGCTAAAAACGACAAAATATCAAGGACTCATCGGGCGAATCGCTCTGGAACTGAAATCGGCACACTCACTGACATTTCCCCTCTCTGAAAGTCTGATAAACACAGGAAAAATTACTAAGTCCAAAAAAATTTTTTTTTCCACTTTTTTCAATTTTACCCCCGTGGAATATATATTCTACCCACACACATTTGTAACTCTCCTGGGGTACCCTCACAGATATTATTCCCTCATTTAGTGGATATTTTCACAAAAAAGTGTAATTTTCAAAAATTCAGAACATTGGCTAAAAACTACAAAATATCAAGGACTCATCGGGCGAATCGCTCTGGAACTGAAATCGGAACACTCACTGTCACTTCCCCTCTCTGAAAGTCTGATAAACGCCGGAAAAATGACTAAGTACAAAAAAATTTTTTTTTTCAACTTTTTTGAATTTAACCCCCATGGGATATATATTCTACCCACACACATTTGGAACTCACCCCTGGGTACCCTCAACATATTAATCCCTCATTTAGTGGATATTTTCACAAAAAAGTGAAATTTTCAAAAATTCAGAAAATTGGCTGAAAACGAAGAAATATCAAAGACTCATCGGGCAAATCGCTCTGAAACTGAAATCAGAACACTCACTGACATTTCCCGTCTCTGAAAGTCTGATAAACGCCGGAAAAATTAATAAGTCCAAAAAATATTTTTTTCAACTTTTTTCAATTTTACCCCCGTGGGATATATATTCTACCCACACACATTTGGAACTCTCCTGGAGTACCCTCAACATATTAATCCCTCATTTAGTGGATAGTTTTACAAAAAAGTGAAATTTTCAAAAATTCAGAAATTAGCTGAAAACGACGAAATATCAAGGACTCATCAGGCGAATCGCTCTGGAACTGAAATCGGAAGACTCACTGACATTTCCCCTCTCTGAAATTCTGATAAACGCCGGAAAAAATGCTAACTCCCAAAAAAATATTTTTTCAACTTTTTTCAATTTTACCCCTGTGGTATATA
The DNA here is from genome assembly GCF_046119375.1 of Phyllobates terribilis. Lineage (NCBI taxonomy): Eukaryota > Metazoa > Chordata > Amphibia > Anura > Dendrobatidae > Phyllobates > Phyllobates terribilis. The sequence goes on along the minus strand of NW_027362764.1, from coordinate 364,319,879 downwards.
TATTCTACCCACACACATTTGGAACTCTCCTGGGGTACCCTCACACATATTATTCCCTCATTTAGTGGATATTTTCACAAAAAAGTGTAATTTTCAAAAATTCAGAACATTGGCTAAAAACGACAAAATATCAAGGACTCATCGGGCGAATCGCTCTGGAACTGAAATCGGAATACTCACTGACATTTCTCCTCACTGAAAGTCTGATAAACGTCGGAAAAATGTCTAAGTCCAAAACATTTTTTTTTTCAACTTTTTTCAATTTTACCCCCGTGGGATATATATTCTACCCACACACATTTGGAACTCTCCTGGGGTACCCTCACACATATTATTCCCTCATTTAATGGATATTTTCACAAAAAAGTGTAATTTTCAAAAATTCAGAAACTTGGCTGAAAACGAAGAAATATCAAGGACTCATCAGGCGAATTGCTCTGGAACTGAAATCGGAACACTCACTGACATTTCCCGTCTCTGAAAGTCTGATAAACGCCAGAATAAATACTAACTCCCCAAAAAAAATTTTTTCAACTTTTTTCAATTTTACCCCTGTGGGATATATATTCTACCCACACACATTTGGAATTCACCTGGGGTACCCTCAACATATTAATCCCTCATTTAGTGGATATTTTCACAAAAAAGTGAAATTTTCAAAAATTCAGAAAATTAGCTGAAAACGACGAAATATCAAGGACTCATCGGGCGAATCGCTCTGGAACTGAAATCGGAACACTCACTGACATTTCCCCTCTCTGAAAGTCTGATAAACGCCGGAAAAATTAATAAGTCCAAAAATTTTTTTTTTCAACTTTTTTAAATTTTACCCCCATGGGATATATATTCTACCCACACACATTTGGAACTCTCCTGGGGTACCCTCAACATATTAATCCCTCATTTAGTGGATATTTTTACAAAAAAGTGAAATTTTCAAAAATTCAGAAATTAGCTGAAAACGACGAAATATCAAGGACTCATCAGGCGAATCGCTCTGGATCTGAAATCGGAAGACTCACTGACATTTCCCCTCTCTGAAATTCTGATAAACGCCGGAAAAAATACTAACTCCCAAAAAAATATTTTTTCAACTTTTTTCAATTTTACCCCTGTGGTATATATATTCTACCCACACACATTTGGAACTCTCCTGGGGTACCCTCACACATATTATTCCCTCATTTAGTGGATATTTTCACAAAAAAGTGTAATTTTCAAAAATTCAGAACATTGGCTAAAAACGACAAAATATCAAGGACTCATCGGGCGAATCGCTCTGGAACTGAAATCGGAACACTCACTGACATTTCTCCTCACTGAAAGTCTGATAAACGTCGGAAAAATGTCTAAGTCCAAAACATTTTTTTTTTCAACTTTTTTCAATTTTACCCCCTTGGGATATATATTCTACCCACACACATTTGGAACTCTCCTGGGGTACCCTCACACATATTATTCCCTCATTTAATGGATATTTTCACAAAAAAGTGTAATTTTCAAAAATTCAGAAACTTGGCTGAAAACTAAGAAATATCAAGGACTCATCGGGCGAATTGCTCTGGAACTGAAATCGGAACACTCACTGACATTTCCCGTCTCTGAAAGTCTGATAAACGCCAGAAAAAATACTAACTCCCCAAAAAAAATTTTTTCAACTTTTTTCAATTTTACCCCTGTGGGATATATATTCTACCCACACACATTTGGAACTCACCTGGGGTACCCTCAACATATTAATCCCTCATTTAGTGGATATTTTCACAAAAAAGTGAAATTTTCAAAAATTCAGAAAATTAGCTGAAAACGACGAAATATCAAGGACTCATCGGGCGAATCGCTCTGGAACTGAAATCGGAACACTCACTGACATTTCCCCTCTCTGAAAGTCTGATAAACGCCGGAAAAATTAATAAGTCCAAAAAATTTTTTTTTCAACTTTTTTAAATTTTACCCCCATGGGATATATATTCTACCCACACACATTTGGAACTCTCCTGGGGTACCCTCACACATATTATTCCCTCATTTAGTGGATATTTTCACAAAAAAGTGTAATTTTCAAAAATTCAGAAAATTGGCTGAAAACGACGAAATATCAAGGACTCATCGGGCGAATCGCTCTGGAACTTAAATCGGAACACTCACTGACATTTCCCCTCTCTGAAAGTCTGATAAACGCCGGAAAAAATACTAACTCCCCAAAAAAATTTTTTTCAACTTTTTTCAATTTTACCCCTGTGGGATATATATTCTACCCACGCACATTTGGGACTCTCCTGGGGTACCCTCAACATATTAATCCCTCATTTAGTGGATATTTTCACAAAAAAGTGAAATTTTCAAAAATTCAGAAAATTGGCTGAAAACGAAGAAATATCAAGGACTCATCGGGCAAATCGCTCTGGAACTGAAATCGGAACACTCACTGACATTTCCCCTCTCTGAAAGTCTGATAAACGCCGGAAAAATTAATAAGTCCAAAACATTTTTTTTTTCAACTTTTTTAAATTTTACCCCCATGGGATATATATTCTACACACACACATTTGCAACTGTCCTGGGGTACCCTCAACATATTAATCCCTCATTTAGTGGATATTGTCACAAAAAATGGGAAATTTTCAAAAATTCAGAAAATTGGGTGAAAACGACGAAATATCAAGGACTCATCAGGCGAATCACTCAGGAACTGAAATTGGAATGCTCACGGACATTTCCCCTCTCTGAAAGTCTGATAAACGCCGGAAAAATGACTAAGTCCAAAAAAATTTTTTTTCAACTTTTTTCAATTTTACCCCCGTGGGATATATATTCTATCCACACACATTTGGAACTCTCCTGGGGAACACGCATACATATTATTCCCTCATTTAGCGGATATTTTCACAAAAAAGTAAAATTTTCAAAAATTCTGAAAATTGACTGAAAACGATGAAATATCAAGGACTCATAGGCGAATCGCTCTGGAACTGAAATCGGAACACTCACTGACATTTCCCCTCTCTGAAAGTCTGATAAACGCCGGAAAAATGAATAAGTCCAAAAAAATATATTTTTCAACTTTTTTCAATTTTACCCCCGTGGGATATATTTTCCAACCACAACACATTTGGAACTCTCCTGGGGTACCCTCACACATATTATTCCCTCATTTAGTGGATATTTTCACAAAAAAGTGAATTTTTCAAAAATTCTGAAAATTGGCTGAAAACGAAGAAATATCAAGGACTCATCGGGCGAATCGCTCTGGAACTGAAATCAGAACACTCACTGACATTTCCCCTCTCTGAAAGTCTGATAAACGCCGGCAAAATGACTACGTTCCAAAAAATATTTTTTTCAACTTTTTTCAATTTAAGCCCGTGGGATATATGTTCTATCCACACACATTTGGAACTCTCCTGGGGAACACCCACATATATTTTTCCCTCATTTAGTGGATATTTTCACAAAAAAGTATAATTTTCAAAAATTCTGAAAATTGGGTGAAAACGACAAAATATCAAGTACTCATCGTGCGAATCGCTCGGGAACTGAAATCGGAACGCTCACTGCCATTTCCCCTCTCTGAAAGTCTGATAAACGCCGGAAAAATTACTAAGTCGAAAAAAAAAAAAAAATTTTCAACTTATTTCAATTTTACCCCCGTGGGATATATATTCTACCCACACACATTTGGAACTCTCCTGGGGTACCCTCAACATATTAATCCCTCATTTAGTGGATATTTTCACAAAAAAGTGAAATTTTCAAAAATTCAGAAAATTGGCTGAAAACGAAGAAATATCAAGGACTCATCGGGCGAATCGCTCTGGAACTGAAATCGGAATGCTCACTGACATTTCCCCTCTCTGAAAGTCTGATAAACGCCGGAAAAAATACTAACTCCCCAAAAAAATTTTTTTCAACTTTTTTCAATTTTACCCCTGTGGGATATATATTCTACCCACGCACATTTGGGACTCTCCTGGGGTACCCTCAACATATTAATCCCTCATTTAGTGGATATTTTCACAAAAAAGTGAAATTTTCAAAAATTCAGAAAATTGGCTGAAAACGAAGAAATATCAAGGACTCATCGGGCAAATCGCTCTGGAACTGAAATCGGAACACTCACTGACATTTCCCCTCTCTGAAAGTCTGATAAACGCCGGAAAAATTAATAAGTCCAAAACATTTTTTTTTTCAACTTTTTTAAATTTTACCCCCATGGGATATATATTCTACACACACACATTTGCAACTGTCCTGGGGTACCCTCAACATATTAATCCCTCATTTAGTGGATATTGTCACAAAAAATGGGAAATTTTCAAAAATTCAGAAAATTGGGTGAAAACGACGAAATATCAAGGACTCATCAGGCGAATCACTCAGGAACTGAAATTGGAATGCTCACGGACATTTCCCCTCTCTGAAAGTCTGATAAACGCCGGAAAAATGACTAAGTCCAAAAAAATTTTTTTTCAACTTTTTTCAATTTTACCCCCGTGGGATATATATTCTATCCACACACATTTGGAACTCTCCTGGGGAACACGCATACATATTATTCCCTCATTTAGCGGATATTTTCACAAAAAAGTAAAATTTTCAAAAATTCTGAAAATTGACTGAAAACGATGAAATATCAAGGACTCATAGGCGAATCGCTCTGGAACTGAAATCGGAACACTCACTGACATTTCCCCTCTCTGAAAGTCTGATAAACGCCGGAAAAATGAATAAGTCCAAAAAAATATATTTTTCAACTTTTTTCAATTTTACCCCCGTGGGATATATTTTCCAACCACAACACATTTGGAACTCTCCTGGGGTACCCTCACACATATTATTCCCTCATTTAGTGGATATTTTCACAAAAAAGTGAATTTTTCAAAAATTCTGAAAATTGGCTGAAAACGAAGAAATATCAAGGACTCATCGGGCGAATCGCTCTGGAACTGAAATCAGAACACTCACTGACATTTCCCCTCTCTGAAAGTCTGATAAACGCCGGCAAAATGACTACGTTCCAAAAAATATTTTTTTCAACTTTTTTCAATTTAAGCCCGTGGGATATATGTTCTATCCACACACATTTGGAACTCTCCTGGGGAACACCCACATATATTTTTCCCTCATTTAGTGGATATTTTCACAAAAAAGTATAATTTTCAAAAATTCTGAAAATTGGGTGAAAACGACAAAATATCAAGTACTCATCGTGCGAATCGCTCGGGAACTGAAATCGGAACGCTCACTGCCATTTCCCCTCTCTGAAAGTCTGATAAACGCCGGAAAAATTACTAAGTCGAAAAAAAAAAAAAATTTTCAACTTATTTCAATTTTACCCCCGTGGGATATATATTCTACCCACACACATTTGGAACTCTCCTGGGGTACCCTCAACATATTAATCCCTCATTTAGTGGATATTTTCACAAAAAAGTGAAATTTTCAAAAATTCAGAAAATTGGCTGAAAACGAAGAAATATCAAGGACTCATCGGGCGAATCGCTCTGGAACTGAAATCGGAATGCTCACTGACATTTCCCCTCTCTGAAAGTCTGATAAACGCCGGAAAAATTACTAAGTCCAAAAAATTTTTTTTTTAAACTTTTTTCAATTTTACCCCCGTGGGATATATATTCTACCCACACACATTTGGAACACTCCTGGGGTACCCTCAACATATTATTCCCTCATTTAGTGGATATTTTCACAAAAAAGCGAAATTTTAAAAAATTCTGAAAATTGGCTGAAAACGAAGAAATATCAAGGACTCATCGGGCGAATCGCTCTGGAACTGAAATCGGAATGCTCACTGACATTTCCCCTCTCTGAAAGTCTGATAAACGCCGGAAAAAATACTAAGTCCAAAAAATTTTTTTTTTCAACTTTTTTCAATTTTACCCCCGTGGGATATATATTCTACCCACACACATTTGGAACTCTCCTGGGGTACCCTCAACATATTATTCCCTCATTTAGTGGATATTTTCACAAAAAAGCGAAATTTTAAAAAATTCTGAAAATTGGCTGAAAACGAAGAAATATCAAGGACTCATCGGGCGAATCGCTCTGGAACTGAAATCGGAACGCTCACTGACATTTCCCCACTCTGAAAGTCTGATAAACGCCAGAAAAATGATTAAGTCCAAAATAATATATTTTTCAACTTTTTTCAATTTTACCCCCGTGGGATACATTTTCTAACCACAACACATTTGGAACTCTCCTGGGGTACCCTCACACATATTATTCCCTCATTTAGTGGATATTTGCACAAAAAAGTGAAATTTTCAAAAATTCAGAAAATTGGCTGAAAACGACAAAATATCAAGGTCTCATCAGGTGAATTGCTCTGAACTGAAATCGGAACGCTCACTGACATTTCCCCTCTCTGAAAGTCTGATAAACGCCGGAAAAATGACTAAGTCAAAAAAAGTTTTTTTGTCAACTTTTTTCAATTTTACCCCTTTGGGATATATATTCTACCCACACACATTTGGAACTCTCCTGGGGTACCCTCACACATATTATTCCCTCATTTAGTGGATATTTTCACAAAAAATTTACATTTTCAAAAATTCAGAAAATTGGCTGAAAACGACGAAATATCAAGGACTCATCGGGCGAATCGCTCTGGAACTGAAATCGGAACACTCACTGACATTTCCCCTCTCTGAAAGTCTGATAAATGCCTGAAAAATGACTAAGTCCAAAAATTTTTTTTTTCAACTTTTTTCAATTTTACCCCCGTGTGATATATATTCTACCCACACACATTTGGAACTCTCCTGGGGTACCCTCACACATATTATTCCCTCATTTAGTGGATGATTTCACAAAAAAGTGAAATTTTCAAAAATTCTGAAAATTGGCTGAAAACGACGAAATATCAAGGACTCATCGGGCGAATCGCTCTGGAACTGAAATCGGAACCCTCACTGACATTTCCCCTCTCTGAAAGTCTGATAAACGTCGGAAAAATGATTAAGTCCAAAAATATATATTTTTCAACTTTTTTCAATTTTACCGCCGTGGGATATATTTTCTAACCACAACACATTTGGAACTCTCCTGGGGTACCCTCACAGATATTATTCCCTCATTTAGTGGATATTTTCACAAAAAAGTGAAATTTTAAAAAATTCAGAAAATTGGCTAAAAACGACGAAATATCAAGGACTCATCGGGCGAATCGCTCTGGAACTGAAATCAGAACACTCACTGACATTTCCCCTCTGTGAAAGTCTGATAAACACTGGAAAAATGACTACGTCCCAAAAAAATTTTTTTTTAATTTTTTTTCAATTTAACCCCCGTGGGATATATATTCTATCCACAAACATTTGGAACTCTCCTGGGGAACACGCACACATATTATTCCCTCATTTAGCGGATATTTTCACAAAAAAGTGAAATTTTCAAAAATTCAGAAAATTGACTGAAAACGATGAAATATCAAGGACTCATAGGCGAATCGCTCTGGAACTGAAATCGGAACACTCACTGACATTTCCCCTCTCTGAAAGTCTGATAAACGCCGGAAAAATGACTAAGTCAAAAAAAGTTTTTTTGTCAACTTTTTTCAATTTTACCCCTTTGGGATATATATTCTACCCACACACATTTGGAACTCTCCTGGGGTACCCTCACACATATTATTCCCTCATTTAGTGGATATTTTCACAAAAAATTTACATTTTCAAAAATTCAGAAAATTGGCTGAAAACGACGAAATATCAAGGACTCATCGGGCGAATCGCTCTGGAACTGAAATCGGAACACTCACTGACATTTCCCCTCTCTGAAAGTCTGATAAATGCCTGAAAAATGACTAAGTCCAAAAATTTTTTTTTTCAACTTTTTTCAATTTTACCCCCGTGTGATATATATTCTACCCACACACATTTGGAACTCTCCTGGGGTACCCTCACACATATTATTCCCTCATTTAGTGGATGATTTCACAAAAAAGTGAAATTTTCAAAAATTCTGAAAATTGGCTGAAAACGACGAAATATCAAGGACTCATCGGGCGAATCGCTCTGGAACTGAAATCGGAACCCTCACTGACATTTCCCCTCTCTGAAAGTCTGATAAACGTCGGAAAAATGATTAAGTCCAAAAATATATATTTTTCAACTTTTTTCAATTTTACCGCCGTGGGATATATTTTCTAACCACAACACATTTGGAACTCTCCTGGGGTACCCTCACAGATATTATTCCCTCATTTAGTGGATATTTTCACAAAAAAGTGAAATTTTAAAAAATTCAGAAAATTGGCTAAAAACGACGAAATATCAAGGACTCATCGGGCGAATCGCTCTGGAACTGAAATCAGAACACTCACTGACATTTCCCCTCTGTGAAAGTCTGATAAACACTGGAAAAATGACTACGTCCCAAAAAAATTTTTTTTTAATTTTTTTTCAATTTAACCCCCGTGGGATATATATTCTATCCACAAACATTTGGAACTCTCCTGGGGAACACGCACACATATTATTCCCTCATTTAGCGGATATTTTCACAAAAAAGTGAAATTTTCAAAAATTCAGAAAATTGACTGAAAACGATGAAATATCAAGGACTCATAGGCGAATCGCTCTGGAACTGAAATCGGAACACTCACTGACATTTCCCCTCTCTGAAAGTCTGATAAACGCCGGAAAAATGAATAAGTCCAAAAAAATATATTTTTCAACTTTTTTCAATTTTACCCCTGTGGGATATATATTCTACCCACACACATTTGGAACTCTCCTGGGGTACCCTCACACATATTATTCCCTCATTTAGTGGATATTTTCACAAAAAAGTTACATTTTCAAAAATTCAGAAAATTGGCTGAAAACGACGAAATATCAAGGACTCATCGGGCGAGTCGCTCTGGAACTGAAATCGGAACACTCACTGACATTTCCCCTCTCTGAAAGTCTGATAAATGCCTGAAAAATGACTAAGTCCAAAAATTTTTTTTTTCAACTTTTTTCAATTTTACCCCCGTGGGATATATATTCTACCCACACACATTTGGAACTCTCCTGGGGTACCCTCACACATATTATTCCCTCATTTAGTGGATGATTTCACAAAAAAGTGAAATTTTCAAAAATTCTGAAAATTGGCTGAAAGCGAAGAAATATCAAGGACTCATCGGGCGAATCGCTCTGGAACTGAAATCGGAACCCTCACTGACATTTCCCCTCTCTGAAAGTCTGATAAACGTCGGAAAAATGATTAAGTCCAAAAATATATATTTTTCAACTTTTTTCAATTTTACCGCCGTGGGATATATTTTCTAACCACAACACATTTGGAACTCTCCTGGGGTACCCTCACAGATATTATTCCCTCATTTAGTCGATATTTTCACAAAAAAAGTGAAATTTTAAAAAATTCAGAAAATTGGCTAAAAATGACGAAATATCAAGGACTCATTGGGCGAATCGCTCTGGAACTGAAATCAGAACACTCACTGACATTTCCCCTCTCTGAAAGTCTGATAAACGCCAGAAAAATGACTACGACCCCAAAAATTTTTTTTTTAATTTTTTTTCAATTTAACCCCCGTGGGATATATATTCTATCCACAAACATTTGGAACTCTCCTGGGGAACACACATACATATTATTCCCTCATTTAGCGGATATTTTCACAAAAAAGTGAAATTTTCAAAAATTCAGAAAATTGACTGAAAACGATGAAATATCAAGGACTCATAGGCGAATCGCTCTGGAACTGAAATCGGAACACTCACTGACATTTCCCCTCTCTGAAAGTCTGATAAACGCCGGAAAAATGAATAAGTCCAAAAAAATATATTTTTCAACTTTTTTCAATTTTACCCCCGTGGGATATATTTTCCAACCACAACACATTTGGAACTCTCCTGGGGTACCCTCACACATATTATTCCCTCATTTAGCGGATATTTTCACAAAAAAGTGAAATTTTCAAAAATTCTGAAAATTGGCTGAAAATGAAGAAATATCAAGGACTCATCGGGCGAATCGCTCTGGAACTGAAATCAGAACACTCACTGACATTTCCCCTCTCTGAAAGTCTGATAAACGCCAGCAAAATGACTACGTTCCAAAAAATATTTTTTTCAACTTTTTTCAATTTAAGCCCCGTGGGATATATATTCTATCCACACACATTTGGAACTCTCCTGGGGAACACGCACACATATTATTCCCTCATTTAGTGGATATTTTCACAAAAAAGTGAAATTTTCAAAAATTCAGAAAATTGGCTGAAAACGATGAAATATCAAGGACTCATTGGGCGAATCGCTCTGGATCTGAAATCGAAACGCTCACTGACATTTCCCCTCTCTGAAAGTCTGATAAATGCCGGAAAAATGATTAAGTCCAAAAATATATATTTTTTATCTTTTTTCAATTTTACCCCCGTGGGATATATTTTCCAACCACAACACATTTGGAACTCTCCTGGGGTACCCTCACACATATTATTCCCTCATTTAGTGGATATTTTCACAAAAAAGTGAAATTTTAAAAAATTCTGAAAATTGGCTGAAAACGAAGAAATATCAAGGACTCATCGGGCGAATCGCTCTGGAACTGAAATCATAGAATCATAGAATGGTAGAGTTGGAGGGGACCTCCTGGGTCATCTGGTCCAACCCCCTGCTCAAAGCAGGATTCACTAAATCATCTCAGACAGATTTCTGTCCAGCCTCTCTTTGATGACGTCCATTGAAGGGGAACTCACCACCTCTCGTGGCAGCCTGTTCCACTCATTAATCACCCTAACTGTCAAAAAGTTTTTTCTAATATCTAATCTGTGTCTCCTCCCATTTAGTTTCATCCCATTGCTTCTAGTCTTTCCTTGTGCAAATGAGAATAAAGATGATCCTTCTACAATGTGACAGCCCTTGACATATTTGTAGACAGCTATTAAGTCTCCTCTCAGTCTTCTTTTTTGCAAGCTAAACATTCCCAAATCCTGCAACCGTTCCTCATAGGACATGGTTTGCAGACCAGTCACCATTCTGGTCGCTCTTCTCTGAACTTGCTCCAGTTTGTCTATGTCTTTTTTAAAATGTGGTGCCCAAAACTGTACACAGTATTCCAGATGAGGTCTGACCAAAGAGGAGTAAAGACCAATAATGACTTCACGTGATCTAGACTGTATGCTTCTGTTAATACATCCCAGAATTGTATTTGCCTTTTTTGCTGCTGCATCACACTGTTGACTCATGTTCAGTCTATGATCTATTAGTATACCTAAGTCTTTTTCACATGTACTGTTGCTTAGCTCTATTCCTCCCATTCTGTGTATGCTTTTTTCATTTTTATTGCCCAGATGTAGTACTTTGCATTTTTCCCTGTTAAAAACCATTCTGTTGGTTGCTGCCCACTGCTCCAGTTTGTTTAGGTCTTTTTGAATCCTCTCTCTCTCTTCTCTAGTATTAGCTATCCCTCCTAGCTTTGTGTCATCAGCAAATTTAATCAGTTTACCCTCAATTCCTTCATCTAAATCATTGATAAAGATGTTGAACAATACAGGTCCCAGGACGGAGCCCTGTGGTACCCCACTTGAGACATTCATCCAGCTGGATGTGAAGCCATTAACAACCACCCTTTGAGTCCGATCACTAAGCCAGTTATGAATCCACCTAACAGTTGCCTGGTCCATTGCATACTTGGTCATTTTTTCAATAAGGATGGTGTGAGATACTTTGTCAAATGCTTTGCTGAAGTCAAGATATACTATATCTACAGCATTTCCCTGATCCACCCAGTCAGTGATTCTGTCATAGAAGGAAATTAAGTTAGTCTGACATGACTTGTTAGTTACAAACCCATGCTGACTCTGGTTAATCACTTCATTCTTATCCAGGTACTTACATACATGTTGTTTAATAATTTGTTCAAAGATCTTTCCTGGTATAGAAGTCAGACTCACCGGCCTATAGTTCCCTGGGTCCACCTTCTTCCCCTTTTTGAAGATAGGAACAACATTTGCTCTTCTCCAGTCTTCTGGGACTTCTCCTGTTCTCCAAGAATTTTCAAAGATTATGGAGAGTGGTTCTAAAATTTCTTCTACGATCTCCTTCAGTACTCTGGGGTGTAATTCATCTGGACCTGGAGACTTGAACTCATTTATGTTAGCTAAATATTCCCTCACAATCTTTCTGTTTACAGATAACTTGGATTCCTCTATTCCTTTAAAAGGACAGTGAATATCAGCTGATGTTACATTTTCTTTCTGAGAGAAAACAGATGCAAAATAGGAGTTAAAAAGTTCGGCCTTCTCAACATCCTCTCTTACCATTTCTCCATTTTCATCCTGTAAAAATCCTATAGCATCTTTGACTTTTCTTTTACTTTTGACATACCCCCAAAATCCTTTTTTATTGCTTTTGACATCTCTTGCAAGCCTTAATTCATTGTCAGCTTTAGCTAACCTGATACGTGCCCTCCAGGATCTGCAGACTGCATTATAATCTTCTTTAGATATGCCTCCCTCTTTCCATTTAATAAACATTTCTTTCTTTCTTTTTAGCATGTGTTTAAGTTCTGTGTTCATCCATCCTGGTTTCCTTAAATGCTTCCCATTCTTCCTACTTTTCGGGATTGTTAACGATTGTGCTTTGAGAATCTCATTTTTAAAAATTTCCCATCCTTCCTGGACATTTTTGTCTTTAAGGACATCCAGCCATTGGATCCCTCCTTTTCTCTTTCTGAGTCTCTTAAAATCTGCCTTTCTAAAATCTAACCTTGAAGTTTGAGTCTTCACATGTCTTCCTCCTCTAGTTATCCAAAATTCTATAATAGCATGATCGCTGCCTCCTAGGGTCCCAGCCAACTTTACCTCCTCAACTATTTCCTCCCTGTTTATAAGGATTAGATCCAAAGTAGCAGATCCCCTTGTTTTCTCCCCTACCTTTTGGAAGATAAAGTTGTCAGCAAGAGAGGATAAGAATTTGCTTGACCTGTTAGTTTTACTTGAGAGAGATTCCCAACAAATGTCTGAATAGTTGAAATCTCCCATGACCACTCACTGACATTTCCCCTCTCTGAAAGTCTGATAAACGCAGGAAAAATGACTACGTCCCAAAAAAAATTTTTTTCAACATTTTTCTATTTAACCCCCGTGGGATATATATTCTACCCACACACATTTGGAACTCTCCTGGGGTACCCTCACACATATTATTCCCTCATTTAGTGGATATTTTCACAAAAAAAGTGAAATTTTCAAAAATTCTGAAAATTGGCTGAAAACGACGAAATATCAAGAACTCATCGGGCGAATCACTCTGGAACTGAAATCGGAACACTCACTGACATTTCCCCTCTCTGAAAGTCTGATAAACGCCGGAAAAATGACTAAGTCTAAAAAAAATTTTTTTAAAACTTTTTTCAATTTTACCCCCGTTGGATGTATATTCTACCCACACACATTTGGAACTCTCCTGGGGTACCCTCACACATATTATTCCCTTATTTAGTGGATGATTTCACAAAAAAGTGAAATTTTCAAAAATTCTGAAAATTGGCTGAAAACGACGAAATATCAAGGACTCATCGGGCGAATCGCTCTGGAACTGAAATCGGAACCCTCACTGACATTTCCCCTCTCTGAAAGTCTGATAAACGTCGGAAAAATGATTAAGTCCAAAAATATATATTTTTCAACTTTTTTCAATTTTACCGCCGTGGGATATATTTTCTAACCACAACACATTTGGAACTCTCCTGGGGTACCCTCACACATATTATTCCCTCATTTAGTGGATATTTTCACAAAAAAAGTGAAATTTTAAAAAATTCAGAAAATTAGCTAAAAACGACGAAATATCAAGGACTCATCGGGCGAATCGCTCTGGAACTGAAATCAGAACACTCACTGACATTTCCCCTCTCTGAAAGTCTGATAAACGCCGGAAAAATGACTACATCCCAAAAAAATCTTTTTAAAATTTTTTTCAATTTAACCCCCGTGGGATATATATTCTATCCACACACATTTGGAACTCTCCTGGGGAACACGCACACATATTATTCCCTCATTTAGTGGATATTTTCACAAAAAAGTGAAATTTTCAAAAATTCAGAATATTGGCTGAAAACGAAGAAATATCAAGGACTCATCGGGCGAATCGTTCTGGAACTGAAATCAGAACACTCACTGACATTTCCCCTCTCTGAAAGTCTGATAAACGCCGGAAAAATGACTACGTCCCAAAAAATTTTTTTTTTAAATTTTTTCAATATAAGCCCGGTGGGATATATATTCTATCCACACACATTTTGAACTCTCCTGGGGAACACACACACATATTATTCCCTCATTTAGTGGATATTTGCACAAAAAAGTGAAATTTTCAAAAATTCAGAAAATTGGCTGAAAACGATGAAATATCAAGGACTCATTGGGCGAATCGCTCTGGAACTGAAATCGAAACGCTCACTGATATTTCCCCTCTCTGAAAGTCTGATAAATGCCGGAAAAATGACTAAGTCCAAAAAAATTTTTTTTTTTACTTTTTTCAATTTTACCGCCGTGGGATATATATTCTACCCGCACACATTTGGAACTCTCCTGGGGAACCCTCACCATATTATTCCCTCATTTAGTGGATATTTTCACAAAAAAGTGAGATTTTCAAAATTTCAGAAAATAGGCTGAAAACGAAGAAATATCAAGGAATCATCGGGCGAATCGCTCTGGAACTGAAATCGGAACACTCACTGACATTTCCCTCTCTGAAAGTCTGATAAACGCCGGAAAAATGATTAAGTCCAAAAAAATATATTTTTCAACTTTTTTTAATTTTACCCCCGTGGGATATATTTTCTAACCACAACACATTTGGAACTCTCCTGGTGTACCCTCACACATATTATTCCCTCATTTAGTGGATATTTTCACAAAAAAGTGAAATTTTAAAAAATTCAGAAAACTGGCTAAAAACGCAGAAATATCAAGGACTCATCGGGCGAATCGCTCTGGAACTGATATCAGAACACTCACTGACATTTCCCCTCTGTGAAAGTCTGATAAACGCCGGAAAAATGACTACGTCCCAAAAAAAATTTTTTTAAACTTTTTTCTATTTAACCCCCGTGGGATATATATTCTATCCACACACATTTGGAACTCTCCTGGGGAACATGCACACATATTATTCCCTCATTTAATGGATATTTGCACAAAAAAGTGAAATTTTCCAAAATTCAGAAAATTGGCTGAAAACGACAAAATATCAAGGTCTCATCAGGTGAATTGCTCTGAACTGAAATCGGAACGCTCACTGACATTTCCCCTCTCTGAAAGTCTGATAAACGGCGGAAAAATGACTAAGTCAAAAAAAAAATTTTGTCAACTTTTTTCAATTTTACCCCCGTGGGATATATATTCTACCCACACACATTTGGAACTCTCCTGGGGTACCCTCACACATATTATTCCCTCATTTAGTGGATATTTTCACAAAAAAGTTACATTTTCAAAAATTCAGAAAATTGGCTGAAAACGACGAAATATCAAGAACTCATCGGGCGAATCGCTCTGGAACTGAAATCGGAACATGCACTGACATTTCCCCTCTCTGAAAGTCTGATAAACGTCGGAAAAATGATTAAGTCCAAAAATATATATTTTTCAACTTTTTTCAATTTTACCGCCGTGGTATATATTTTCTAACCACAACACATTTGGAACTCTCCTGGGGTACCCTCACACATATTATTCCCTCATTTAGTGAATATTTTCACAAAAAAGTGAAATTTTCAAAAATTCTGAAAATTCGCTGAAAACGAAGAAATATCAAGGACTCATCGGGTGAATTGCTCTGGAACTGAAATCAGAACACTCACTGACATTTCCCCTCTCTGAAAGTCTGATAAACGCAGGAAAAATGACTATGTCCCAAAAAATTTTTTTTTTTACTTTTTTCAATTTAACCCCCGTGGGATATATATTCTACCCACACACATTTGGAACTCTCCTGGGGTACCCTCACACATATTATTCCCTCATTTAGTGGATATTTTCACAAAAAAAGTGAAATTTTCAAAAAATTCAGAAAATTGGCTGAAAACGACGAAATATCAAGGACTCATTGGGCGAATGGCTCTGGAACTGAAATCGGAATGCTCACTGACATTTCACCTCCCTGAGAGTCTGATAAACGCCAGAAAAATGACTAAGTCTAAAAAAAAAATTTTTAAAACTTTTTTCAATTTTCCCCCCTTGGGATATATATTCTACCCACACACATTTGCATCTCTCCTGGGGTACCCTCACACATATTATTCCCTCATTTAGTGGATATTTTCACAAAAAAGTGAAATTTTCAAAAATTCAGAAAATTGGCTGAAAACGACAAAATATCAAGAACTCATCAGGCTAATCGCTCTGGAACTGAAATCGGAACGCTCACTGACATTTCCCCTCTCTGAAAGTCTGATAAACGCCGGAAAAATGACTAAGTCGAAAAAAAAAAATTTTTCAACTTTTTTCGATTTTACCCCCATGGGATATATATTCTGCCCACACATTTGGAACTCTCCTGGGGTACACACACACATATTATTCCCTCATTTAGTGGATATTTTCACAAAAAAGAGAAATTTTAAAAAATTCAGAAAATTGGCTGAAAACGAAGAAATATCAAGGACTCATCGGGCGAATCGCTCTGGAACTGAAATCGGAACACTCACTGACATTTCCCCTCTCTGAAAGTCTGATAAACGCCGGAAAAATTATTAAGTCCAAAAAAATATATTTTTCAACTTTTTTCAATTTTACCCCCGTGGGATATATTTTCTAACCACAACACATTTGCAACTCTCCTGGGGTACCCTCACAAATATTATTCCCTCATTTTAGTGGATATTTTCACAAAAAAGTGAAATTTTCAAAAATTCAGAAAATTGGCTGAAAACTATGAAATATCACGACTCATCAGGCGAATCGCTCTGGAACTGAAATCGAAACGCTCACTGACATTTCCCCTCTCTGAAAGTCTGATAAATGCCGGAAAAATGACTAAGTCCAAAAAAAATTTTTTTTACATTTTTTTCAATTTTACCGCCGTGGGATATATATTCTACCCGCACACATTTGGAACTCTCCTGGGGAACCCTCAACATATTATTCCCTTATTTAGTGGATATTTTCAAAAAAAAAGTAAGATTTTCAAAATTTCATAAAATAGGCTGAAAACAAAGAAATATCAATGACTCATCGGGCGAATCGCTCTGGAACTGAAATCGGAGCACTCACTGACATTTCCCTCTCTGAAAGTCTGATAAACGCCGGAAAAATGATTAAGTCCAAAAAAATATATTTTTCAACTTTTTTCAATTTTACCCCCGTGGGATATATTTTCTAACCACAACACATTTGGAACTCTCCTGGGGTACCCTCACACATATTATTCCCTCATTTAGTGGATATTTGCACAAAAAAGTGAAATTTTCAAAAATTCAGAAAATTGGCTGAAAACGACAAAATATCAAGGTCTCATCAGGTGAATTGCTCTGAACTGAAATCGGAACGCTCACTGACATTTCCCCTCTCTGAAAGTCTGATAAACGCCGTAAAAATGACTAAGTAAAAAAAAATTTTTGTCAACTTTTTTCAATTTTACCCTTGTGGGATACATATTCTACCCACACACATTTGGAACTCTCCTGGGGTACCCTCACACATATTATTCCCTCATTTAGTGGATATTTTCACAATAAAGTGAAATTTTCAAAAATTCAGAAAATTGGCTAAAAACGACAAAATATCAAGAACTCATCAGGCTAATCGCTCTGGAACTGAAATCGGAACGCTCACTGACATTTCCCCTCTCTGAAAGTCTGATAAACGCCGGAAAAATGACTAAGTCTAAAAAAATTTTTTTAAAACTTTTTTCAATTTTACCCCCGTTGGATGTATATTCTACCCACACACATTTGGAACTCTCCTGGGGTACCCTCACACATATTATTCCCTTATTTAGTGGATGATTTCACAAAAAAGTGAAATTTTCAAAAATTCTGAAAATTGGCTGAAAACGACGAAATATCAAGGACTCATCGGGCGAATCGCTCTGGAACTGAAATCGGAACCCTCACTGACATTTCCCCTCTCTGAAAGTCTGATAAACGTCGGAAAAATGATTAAGTCCAAAAATATATATTTTTCAACTTTTTTCAATTTTACCGCCGTGGGATATATTTTCTAACCACAACACATTTGGAACTCTCCTGGGGTACCCTCACACATATTATTCCCTCATTTAGTGGATATTTTCACAAAAAAAGTGAAATTTTAAAAAATTCAGAAAATTAGCTAAAAACGACGAAATATCAAGGACTCATCGGGCGAATCGCTCTGGAACTGAAATCAGAACACTCACTGACATTTCCCCTCTCTGAAAGTCTGATAAACGCCGGAAAAATGACTACATCCCAAAAAAATCTTTTTAAAATTTTTTTAAATTTAACCCCCGTGGGATATATATTCTATCCACACACATTTGGAACTCTCCTGGGGAACACGCACACATATTATTCCCTCATTTAGTGGATATTTTCACAAAAAAGTGAAATTTTCAAAAATTCAGAATATTGGCTGAAAACGAAGAAATATCAAGGACTCATCGGGCGAATCGTTCTGGAACTGAAATCAGAACACTCACTGACATTTCCCCTCTCTGAAAGTCTGATAAACGCCGGAAAAATGACTACGTCCCAAAAAATTTTTTTTTTAAATTTTTTCAATATAAGCCCGGTGGGATATATATTCTATCCACACACATTTTGAACTCTCCTGGGGAACACACACACATATTATTCCCTCATTTAGTGGATATTTGCACAAAAAAGTGAAATTTTCAAAAATTCAGAAAATTGGCTGAAAACGACAAAATATCAAGGTCTCATCAGGTGAATTGCTCTGAACTGAAATCGGAACGCTCACTGACATTTCCCCTCTCTGAAAGTCTGATAAACGCCGTAAAAATGACTAAGTAAAAAAAAATTTTTGTCAACTTTTTTCAATTTTACCCTTGTGGGATACATATTCTACCCACACACATTTGGAACTCTCCTGGGGTACCCTCACACATATTATTCCCTCATTTAGTGGATATTTTCACAATAAAGTGAAATTTTCAAAAATTCAGAAAATTGGCTAAAAACGACAAAATATCAAGAACTCATCAGGCTAATCGCTCTGGAACTGAAATCGGAACGCTCACTGACATTTCCCCTCTCTGAAAGTCTGATAAACGCCGGAAAAATGACTAAGTCTAAAAAAATTTTTTTAAAACTTTTTTCAATTTTACCCCCGTTGGATGTATATTCTACCCACACACATTTGGAACTCTCCTGGGGTACCCTCACACATATTATTCCCTTATTTAGTGGATGATTTCACAAAAAAGTGAAATTTTCAAAAATTCTGAAAATTGGCTGAAAACGACGAAATATCAAGGACTCATCGGGCGAATCGCTCTGGAACTGAAATCGGAACCCTCACTGACATTTCCCCTCTCTGAAAGTCTGATAAACGTCGGAAAAATGATTAAGTCCAAAAATATATATTTTTCAACTTTTTTCAATTTTACCGCCGTGGGATATATTTTCTAACCACAACACATTTGGAACTCTCCTGGGGTACCCTCACACATATTATTCCCTCATTTAGTGGATATTTTCACAAAAAAAGTGAAATTTTAAAAAATTCAGAAAATTAGCTAAAAACGACGAAATATCAAGGACTCATCGGGCGAATCGCTCTGGAACTGAAATCAGAACACTCACTGACATTTCCCCTCTCTGAAAGTCTGATAAACGCCGGAAAAATGACTACATCCCAAAAAAATCTTTTTAAAATTTTTTTCAATTTAACCCCCGTGGGATATATATTCTATCCACACACATTTGGAACTCTCCTGGGGAACACGCACACATATTATTCCCTCATTTAGTGGATATTTTCACAAAAAAGTGAAATTTTCAAAAATTCAGAATATTGGCTGAAAACGAAGAAATATCAAGGACTCATCGGGCGAATCGTTCTGGAACTGAAATCAGAACACTCACTGACATTTCCCCTCTCTGAAAGTCTGATAAACGCCGGAAAAATGACTACGTCCCAAAAAATTTTTTTTTTAAATTTTTTCAATATAAGCCCGGTGGGATATATATTCTATCCACACACATTTTGAACTCTCCTGGGGAACACACACACATATTATTCCCTCATTTAGTGGATATTTGCACAAAAAAGTGAAATTTTCAAAAATTCAGAAAATTGGCTGAAAACGATGAAATATCAAGGACTCATTGGGCGAATCGCTCTGGAACTGAAATCGAAACGCTCACTGATATTTCCCCTCTCTGAAAGTCTGATAAATGCCGGAAAAATGACTAAGTCCAAAAAAATTTTTTTTTTTACTTTTTTCAATTTTACCGCCGTGGGATATATATTCTACCCGCACACATTTGGAACTCTCCTGGGGAACCCTCACCATATTATTCCCTCATTTAGTGGATATTTTCACAAAAAAGTGAGATTTTCAAAATTTCAGAAAATAGGCTGAAAACGAAGAAATATCAAGGAATCATCGGGCGAATCGCTCTGGAACTGAAATCGGAACACTCACTGACATTTCCCTCTCTGAAAGTCTGATAAACGCCGGAAAAATGATTAAGTCCAAAAAAATATATTTTTCAACTTTTTTTAATTTTACCCCCGTGGGATATATTTTCTAACCACAACACATTTGGAACTCTCCTGGTGTACCCTCACACATATTATTCCCTCATTTAGTGGATATTTTCACAAAAAAGTGAAATTTTAAAAAATTCAGAAAACTGGCTAAAAACGCAGAAATATCAAGGACTCATCGGGCGAATCGCTCTGGAACTGATATCAGAACACTCACTGACATTTCCCCTCTGTGAAAGTCTGATAAACGCCGGAAAAATGACTACGTCCCAAAAAAAATTTTTTTAAACTTTTTTCTATTTAACCCCCGTGGGATATATATTCTATCCACACACATTTGGAACTCTCCTGGGGAACATGCACACATATTATTCCCTCATTTAATGGATATTTGCACAAAAAAGTGAAATTTTCCAAAATTCAGAAAATTGGCTGAAAACGACAAAATATCAAGGTCTCATCAGGTGAATTGCTCTGAACTGAAATCGGAACGCTCACTGACATTTCCCCTCTCTGAAAGTCTGATAAACGGCGGAAAAATGACTAAGTCAAAAAAAAAATTTTGTCAACTTTTTTCAATTTTACCCCCGTGGGATATATATTCTACCCACACACATTTGGAACTCTCCTGGGGTACCCTCACACATATTATTCCCTCATTTAGTGGATATTTTCACAAAAAAGTTACATTTTCAAAAATTCAGAAAATTGGCTGAAAACGACGAAATATCAAGAACTCATCGGGCGAATCGCTCTGGAACTGAAATCGGAACATGCACTGACATTTCCCCTCTCTGAAAGTCTGATAAACGTCGGAAAAATGATTAAGTCCAAAAATATATATTTTTCAACTTTTTTCAATTTTACCGCCGTGGTATATATTTTCTAACCACAACACATTTGGAACTCTCCTGGGGTACCCTCACACATATTATTCCCTCATTTAGTGAATATTTTCACAAAAAAGTGAAATTTTCAAAAATTCTGAAAATTCGCTGAAAACGAAGAAATATCAAGGACTCATCGGGTGAATTGCTCTGGAACTGAAATCAGAACACTCACTGACATTTCCCCTCTCTGAAAGTCTGATAAACGCAGGAAAAATGACTATGTCCCAAAAAATTTTTTTTTTTACTTTTTTCAATTTAACCCCCGTGGGATATATATTCTACCCACACACATTTGGAACTCTCCTGGGGTACCCTCACACATATTATTCCCTCATTTAGTGGATATTTTCACAAAAAAAGTGAAATTTTCAAAAAATTCAGAAAATTGGCTGAAAACGACGAAATATCAAGGACTCATTGGGCGAATGGCTCTGGAACTGAAATCGGAATGCTCACTGACATTTCACCTCCCTGAGAGTCTGATAAACGCCAGAAAAATGACTAAGTCTAAAAAAAAAATTTTTAAAACTTTTTTCAATTTTCCCCCCTTGGGATATATATTCTACCCACACACATTTGCATCTCTCCTGGGGTACCCTCACACATATTATTCCCTCATTTAGTGGATATTTTCACAAAAAAGTGAAATTTTCAAAAATTCAGAAAATTGGCTGAAAACGACAAAATATCAAGAACTCATCAGGCTAATCGCTCTGGAACTGAAATCGGAACGCTCACTGACATTTCCCCTCTCTGAAAGTCTGATAAACGCCGGAAAAATGACTAAGTCGAAAAAAAAAAATTTTTCAACTTTTTTCGATTTTACCCCCATGGGATATATATTCTGCCCACACATTTGGAACTCTCCTGGGGTACACACACACATATTATTCCCTCATTTAGTGGATATTTTCACAAAAAAGAGAAATTTTAAAAAATTCAGAAAATTGGCTGAAAACGAAGAAATATCAAGGACTCATCGGGCGAATCGCTCTGGAACTGAAATCGGAACACTCACTGACATTTCCCCTCTCTGAAAGTCTGATAAACGCCGGAAAAATTATTAAGTCCAAAAAAATATATTTTTCAACTTTTTTCAATTTTACCCCCGTGGGATATATTTTCTAACCACAACACATTTGCAACTCTCCTGGGGTACCCTCACAAATATTATTCCCTCATTTTAGTGGATATTTTCACAAAAAAGTGAAATTTTCAAAAATTCAGAAAATTGGCTGAAAACTATGAAATATCACGACTCATCAGGCGAATCGCTCTGGAACTGAAATCGAAACGCTCACTGACATTTCCCCTCTCTGAAAGTCTGATAAATGCCGGAAAAATGACTAAGTCCAAAAAAAATTTTTTTTACATTTTTTTCAATTTTACCGCCGTGGGATATATATTCTACCCGCACACATTTGGAACTCTCCTGGGGAACCCTCAACATATTATTCCCTTATTTAGTGGATATTTTCAAAAAAAAAGTAAGATTTTCAAAATTTCATAAAATAGGCTGAAAACAAAGAAATATCAATGACTCATCGGGCGAATCGCTCTGGAACTGAAATCGGAGCACTCACTGACATTTCCCTCTCTGAAAGTCTGATAAACGCCGGAAAAATGATTAAGTCCAAAAAAATATATTTTTCAACTTTTTTCAATTTTACCCCCGTGGGATATATTTTCTAACCACAACACATTTGGAACTCTCCTGGGGTACCCTCACACATATTATTCCCTCATTTAGTGGATATTTGCACAAAAAAGTGAAATTTTCAAAAATTCAGAAAATTGGCTGAAAACGACAAAATATCAAGGTCTCATCAGGTGAATTGCTCTGAACTGAAATCGGAACGCTCACTGACATTTCCCCTCTCTGAAAGTCTGATAAACGCCGGAAAAATGACTAAGTAAAAAAAAATTTTTGTCAACTTTTTTCAATTTTACCCTTGTGGGATACATATTCTACCCACACACATTTGGAACTCTCCTGGGGTACCCTCACACATATTATTCCCTCATTTAGTGGATATTTTCACAATAAAGTGAAATTTTCAAAAATTCAGAAAATTGGCTAAAAACGACAAAATATCAAGAACTCATCAGGCTAATCGCTCTGGAACTGAAATCGGAACGCTCACTGACATTTCCCCTCTCTGAAAGTCTGATAAACGCCGGAAAAATGACTAAGTCTAAAAAAAATTTTTTTAAAACTTTTTTCAATTTTACCCCCGTTGGATGTATATTCTACCCACACACATTTGGAACTCTCCTGGGGTACCCTCACACATATTATTCCCTTATTTAGTGGATGATTTCACAAAAAAGTGAAATTTTCAAAAATTCTGAAAATTGGCTGAAAACGACGAAATATCAAGGACTCATCGGGCGAATCGCTCTGGAACTGAAATCGGAACCCTCACTGACATTTCCCCTCTCTGAAAGTCTGATAAACGTCGGAAAAATGATTAAGTCCAAAAATATATATTTTTCAACTTTTTTCAATTTTACCGCCGTGGGATATATTTTCTAACCACAACACATTTGGAACTCTCCTGGGGTACCCTCACACATATTATTCCCTCATTTAGTGGATATTTTCACAAAAAAAGTGAAATTTTAAAAAATTCAGAAAATTAGCTAAAAACGACGAAATATCAAGGACTCATCGGGCGAATCGCTCTGGAACTGAAATCAGAACACTCACTGACATTTCCCCTCTCTGAAAGTCTGATAAACGCCGGAAAAATGACTACATCCCAAAAAAATCTTTTTAAAATTTTTTTCAATTTAACCCCCGTGGGATATATATTCTATCCACACACATTTGGAACTCTCCTGGGGAACACGCACACATATTATTCCCTCATTTAGTGGATATTTTCACAAAAAAGTGAAATTTTCAAAAATTCAGAATATTGGCTGAAAACGAAGAAATATCAAGGACTCATCGGGCGAATCGTTCTGGAACTGAAATCAGAACACTCACTGACATTTCCCCTCTCTGAAAGTCTGATAAACGCCGGAAAAATGACTAAGTCCAAAAAAATTTTTTTTTTTACTTTTTTCAATTTTACCGCCGTGGGATATATATTCTACCCGCACACATTTGGAACTCTCCTGGGGAACCCTCACCATATTATTCCCTCATTTAGTGGATATTTTCACAAAAAAGTGAGATTTTCAAAATTTCAGAAAATAGGCTGAAAACGAAGAAATATCAAGGAATCATCGGGCGAATCGCTCTGGAACTGAAATCGGAACACTCACTGACATTTCCCTCTCTGAAAGTCTGATAAACGCCGGAAAAATGATTAAGTCCAAAAAAATATATTTTTCAACTTTTTTTAATTTTACCCCCGTGGGATATATTTTCTAACCACAACACATTTGGAACTCTCCTGGTGTACCCTCACACATATTATTCCCTCATTTAGTGGATATTTTCACAAAAAAGTGAAATTTTAAAAAATTCAGAAAACTGGCTAAAAACGCAGAAATATCAAGGACTCATCGGGCGAATCGCTCTGGAACTGATATCAGAACACTCACTGACATTTCCCCTCTGTGAAAGTCTGATAAACGCCGGAAAAATGACTACGTCCCAAAAAAAATTTTTTAAACTTTTTTCTATTTAACCCCCGTGGGATATATATTCTATCCACACACATTTGGAACTCTCCTGGGGAACATGCACACATATTATTCCCTCATTTAATGGATATTTGCACAAAAAAGTGAAATTTTCCAAAATTCAGAAAATTGGCTGAAAACGACAAAATATCAAGGTCTCATCAGGTGAATTGCTCTGAACTGAAATCGGAACGCTCACTGACATTTCCCCTCTCTGAAAGTCTGATAAACGGCGGAAAAATGACTAAGTCAAAAAAAAAATTTTGTCAACTTTTTTCAATTTTACCCCCGTGGGATATATATTCTACCCACACACATTTGGAACTCTCCTGGGGTACCCTCACACATATTATTCCCTCATTTAGTGGATATTTTCACAAAAAAGTTACATTTTCAAAAATTCAGAAAATTGGCTGAAAACGACGAAATATCAAGAACTCATCGGGCGAATCGCTCTGGAACTGAAATCGGAACATGCACTGACATTTCCCCTCTCTGAAAGTCTGATAAACGTCGGAAAAATGATTAAGTCCAAAAATATATATTTTTCAACTTTTTTCAATTTTACCGCCGTGGTATATATTTTCTAACCACAACACATTTGGAACTCTCCTGGGGTACCCTCACACATATTATTCCCTCATTTAGTGAATATTTTCACAAAAAAGTGAAATTTTCAAAAATTCTGAAAATTCGCTGAAAACGAAGAAATATCAAGGACTCATCGGGTGAATTGCTCTGGAACTGAAATCAGAACACTCACTGACATTTCCCCTCTCTGAAAGTCTGATAAACGCAGGAAAAATGACTATGTCCCAAAAAATTTTTTTTTTTACTTTTTTCAATTTAACCCCCGTGGGATATATATTCTACCCACACACATTTGGAACTCTCCTGGGGTACCCTCACACATATTATTCCCTCATTTAGTGGATATTTTCACAAAAAAAGTGAAATTTTCAAAAAATTCAGAAAATTGGCTGAAAACGACGAAATATCAAGGACTCATTGGGCGAATGGCTCTGGAACTGAAATCGGAATGCTCACTGACATTTCACCTCCCTGAGAGTCTGATAAACGCCAGAAAAATGACTAAGTCTAA
Source organism: Phyllobates terribilis (assembly GCF_046119375.1). Classification (NCBI taxonomy): domain Eukaryota; kingdom Metazoa; phylum Chordata; class Amphibia; order Anura; family Dendrobatidae; genus Phyllobates; species Phyllobates terribilis. The sequence goes on along the minus strand of NW_027362764.1, from coordinate 364,293,541 downwards.
AAAAAAAATTTTTAAAACTTTTTTAAATTTTCCCCCCTTGGGATATATATTCTACCCACACACATTTGCATCTCTCCTGGGGTACCCTCACACATATTATTCCCTCATTTAGTGGATATTTTCACAAAAAAGTGAAATTTTCAAAAATTCAGAAAATTGGCTGAAAACGACAAAATATCAAGAACTCATCAGGCTAATCGCTCTGGAACTGAAATCGGAACGCTCACTGACATTTCCCCTCTCTGAAAGTCTGATAAACGCCGGAAAAATGACTAAGTCGAAAAAAAAAAATTTTTCAACTTTTTTCGATTTTACCCCCATGGGATATATATTCTGCCCACACACATTTGGAACTCTCCTGGGGTACACACACACATATTATTCCCTCATTTAGTGGATATTTTCACAAAAAAGAGAAATTTTAAAAAATTCAGAAAATTGGCTGAAAACGAAGAAATATCAAGGACTCATCGGGCGAATCGCTCTGGAACTGAAATCGGAACACTCACTGACATTTCCCCTCTCTGAAAGTCTGATAAACGCCGGAAAAATTATTAAGTCCAAAAAAATATATTTTTCAACTTTTTTCAATTTTACCCCCGTGGGATATATTTTCTAACCACAACACATTTGCAACTCTCCTGGGGTACCCTCACAAATATTATTCCCTCATTTTAGTGGATATTTTCACAAAAAAGTGAAATTTTCAAAAATTCAGAAAATTGGCTGAAAACTATGAAATATCACGACTCATCAGGCGAATCGCTCTGGAACTGAAATCGAAACGCTCACTGACATTTCCCCTCTCTGAAAGTCTGATAAATGCCGGAAAAATGACTAAGTCCAAAAAAAATTTTTTTTACATTTTTTTCAATTTTACCGCCGTGGGATATATATTCTACCCGCACACATTTGGAACTCTCCTGGGGAACCCTCAACATATTATTCCCTTATTTAGTGGATATTTTCAAAAAAAAAGTAAGATTTTCAAAATTTCATAAAATAGGCTGAAAACAAAGAAATATCAATGACTCATCGGGCGAATCGCTCTGGAACTGAAATCGGAGCACTCACTGACATTTCCCTCTCTGAAAGTCTGATAAACGCCGGAAAAATGATTAAGTCCAAAAAAATATATTTTTCAACTTTTTTCAATTTTACCCCCGTGGGATATATTTTCTAACCACAACACATTTGGAACTCTCCTGGGGTACCCTCACACATATTATTCCCTCATTTAGTGGATATTTGCACAAAAAAGTGAAATTTTCAAAAATTCAGAAAATTGGCTGAAAACGACAAAATATCAAGGTCTCATCAGGTGAATTGCTCTGAACTGAAATCGGAACGCTCACTGACATTTCCCCTCTCTGAAAGTCTGATAAACGCCGTAAAAATGACTAAGTAAAAAAAAATTTTTGTCAACTTTTTTCAATTTTACCCTTGTGGGATATATATTCTACCCGCACACATTTGGAACTCTCCTGGGGAACCCTCACCATATTATTCCCTCATTTAGTGGATATTTTCACAAAAAAGTGAGATTTTCAAAATTTCAGAAAATAGGCTGAAAACGAAGAAATATCAAGGACTCATCGGGCGAATCGCTCTGGAACTGAAATCGGAACACTCACTGACATTTCCCTCTCTGAAAGTCTGATAAACGCCGGAAAAATGATTAAGTCCAAAAAAATATATTTTTCAACTTTTTTTAATTTTACTCCCGTGGGATATATTTTCTAACCACAACACATTTGGAACTCTCCTGGTGTACCCTCACACATATTATTCCCTCATTTAGTGGATATTTTCACAAAAAAGTGAAATTTTAAAAAATTCAGAAAACTGGCTAAAAACGCAGAAATATCAAGGACTCATCGGGCGAATCGCTCTGGAACTGATATCAGAACACTCACTGACATTTCCCCTCTGTGAAAGTCTGATAAACGCCGGAAAAATGACTACGTCCCAAAAAAAATTTTTTTCAACTTTTTTCTATTTAACCCCCGTGGGATATATATTCTATCCACACACATTTGGAACTCTCCTGGGGAACATGCACACATATTATTCCCTCATTTAGTGGATATTTGCACAAAAAAGTGAAATTTTCCAAAATTCAGAAAATTGGCTGAAAACGACAAAATATCAAGGTCTCATCAGGTGAATTGCTCTGAACTGAAATCGGAATGCTCACTGACATTTCCCCTCTCTGAAAGTCTGATAAACGCCGGAAAAATGACTAAGTCAAAACAAATTTTTTTGTCAACTTTTTTCAATTTTACCCCCATGGGATATATATTCTACCCACACACATTTGAACTCTCCTGGGGTACCCTCACACATATTATTCCCTCATTTAGTGGATATTTTCACAAAAAAGTGAAATTTTCAAAAATTCTGAAAATTGGCTGAAAACGACGAAATATCAAGGACTCATTGGGCGAATGGCTCTGGAACTGAAATCGGAACACTCACTGACATTTCCCCTCTCTGAAAGTCTGATAAACGCCGGAAAAATGATTAAGTCCAAAATAATATATTTTTCAACTTTTTTCAATTTTACCCCCGTGGGATACATTTTCTCACCAAAACACATTTGGAACTCTCCTGGGGTACCCTCACACATATTATTAACTCATTTAGTGGATATTTTCACAAAAAAAGTGAAATTTTAAAAAATTCAGAAAATTGGCTAAAAACGACGAAATATCAAGGACTCATCGGGCGAATCGCTCTGGAACTGAAATCAGAACACTCACTGACATTTCCCCTCTCTGAAAGTCTGATAAACGCCAGAAAAATGACTAGGTCCCCAAAATTTTTTTTTTTAATTTTTTCAATATAAGCCCGTGGGATATATATTCTATCCACACACATTTTGAACTCTCCTGGGGAACACACACACATATTATTCCCTCATTTAGTGGATATTTGCACAAAAAAGTGAAATTTTCCAAAATTCAGAAAGTTGGCTGAAAACGACAAAATATCAAGGTCTCATCAGGTGAATTGCTCTGAACTGAAATCGGAATGCTCACTGACATTTCCCCTCTCTGAAAGTCTGATAAACGCCGGAAAAATGACTAAGTCAAAACAAATTTTTTTGTCAACTTTTTTCAATTTTACCCCCGTGGGATATATATTCTACCCACACACATTTGAACTCTCCTGGGGTACCCTCACACATATTATTCCCTCATTTAGTGGATATTTTCACAAAAAAGTGAAATTTTCAAAAATTCTGAAAATTGGCTGAAAACGACGAAATATCAAGGACTCATTGGGCGAATGGCTCTGGAACTGAAATCGGAACACTCACTGACATTTCCCCTCTCTGAAAGTCTGATAAACGCCGGAAAAATGATTAAGTCCAAAATAATATATTTTTCAACTTTTTTCAATTTTACCCCCGTGGGATACATTTTCTCACCAAAACACATTTGGAACTCTCCTGGGGTACCCTCACACATATTATTAACTCATTTAGTGGATATTTTCACAAAAAAAGTGAAATTTTAAAAAATTCAGAAAATTGGCTAAAAACGACGAAATATCAAGGACTCATCGGGCGAATCGCTCTGGAACTGAAATCAGAACACTCACTGACATTTCCCCTCTCTGAAAGTCTGATAAACGCCAGAAAAATGACTACGTCCCCAAAATTTTTTTTTTAAATTTTTTCAATATAAGCCCGTGGGATATATATTCTATCCACACACATTTTGAACTCTCCTGGGGAACACACACACATATTATTCCCTCATTTAGTGGATATTTGCACAAAAAAGTGAAATTTTCAAAAATTCAGAAAATTGGCTGAAAACGATGAAATATCAAGGACTCATTGGGCGAATCGCTCTGGAACTGAAATCGAAACGCTCACTGATATTTCCCCTCTCTGAAAGTCTGATAAATGCCGGAAAAATGACTAAGTCCAAAAAAATTTTTTTTTTTACTTTTTTCAATTTTACCGCCGTGGGATATATATTCTACCCGCACACATTTGGAACTCTCCTGGGGAACCCTCACCATATTATTCCCTCATTTAGTGGATATTTTCACAAAAAAGTGAGATTTTCAAAATTTCAGAAAATAGGCTGAAAACGAAGAAATATCAACTACTCATCGGGCGAATCGCTCTGGAACTGAAATCGGAACACTCACTGACATTTCCCTCTCTGAAAGTCTGATAAACGCCGGAAAAATGATTAAGTCCAAAAAAATATATTTTTCACTTTTTTTAATTTTACCCCCGTTGGATATATTTTCTAACCACAATACATTTGGAACTCTCCTGGTGTACCCTCACACATATTATTCCCTCATTTAGTGGATATTTTCACAAAAAAGTGAAATTTTAAAAAATTCAGAAAACTGGTTAAAAACGCAGAAATATCAAGGATTCATCGGGCGAATCGCTCTGGAACTGAAATCAGAACACTCACTGACATTTCCCCTCTCTGAAAGTCTGATAAACGCCGGAAAAATGACTACGTCCCAAAAAAAATTTTTTTCAACTTTTTTCTATTTAACCCCCGTGGGATATATATTCTATCCACACACATTTGGAACTCTCCTGGGGAACATGCACACATATTATTCCCTCATTTAGTGGATATTTGCACAAAAAAGTGAAATTTTTCAAAAATTCAGAAAATTGGTTGAAAACGACAAAATATCAAGGTCTCATCAGGTGAATTGCTCTGAACTGAAATCGGAACGCTCACTGACATTTCCCCTCTCTGAAAGTCTGATAAACGCCGGAAAAATGATTAAGTCCAAAATAATATATTTTTCAACCTTTTTCAATTTTACCCCCGTGGGATACATTTTCTAACCACAACACATTTGGAACTCTCCTGGGGTACCCTCACACATATTATTAACTCATTTAGTGGATATTTTCACAAAAAAAGTGAAATTTTCAAAAATTCAGAAAATTGGCTGAAAACGACAAAATATCAAGGTCTCATCAGGTGAATTGCTCTGAACTGAAATCGGAACGCTCACTGACATTTCCCCTCTCTGAAAGTCTGATAAACGGCGGAAAAATGACTATGTCCCAAAAAATTTTTTGTCAACTTTTTTCAATTTTACCCCCGTGGGATATATATTCTACCCACACACATTTGGAACTCTCCTGGGGTACCCTCACACATATTATTCCCTCATTTAGTGGATATTTTCACAAAAAAGTTACATTTTCAAAAATTCAGAAAATTGGCTGAAAACGACGAAATATCAAGAACTCATCGGGCGAATCGCTCTGGAACTGAAATCGGAACATGCACTGACATTTCCCCTCTCTGAAAGTCTGATAAACGTAGGAAAAATGATTAAGTCCAAAAATATATATTTTTCAACTTTTTTCAATTTTACCGCCGTGGGATATATTTTCTAACCACAACACATTTGGAACTCTCCTGGCGTACCCTCACACATATTATTCCCTCATTTAGTGAATATTTTCACAAAAAAGTGAAATTTTCAAAAATTCTGAAAATTCGCTGAAAACGAAGAAATATCAAGGACTCATCGGGCGAATCGCTTTGGAACTGAAATCAGAACACTCACTGACATTTCCCCTCTCTGAAAGTCTGATAAACGCAGGAAAAATGACTATGTCCCAAAAAATTTTTTTTTTGACTTTTTTCAATTTAACCCCCGTGGGATATATATTCTACCCGCACACATTTGGAACTCTCCTGGGGTACCCTCACACATATTATTCCCTCATTTAGTGGATATTTTCACAAAAAAAGTGAAATTTTCAAAAAATTCTGAAAATTGGCTGAAAACGACGAAATATCAAGGACTCATTGGGCGAATGGCTCTGGAACTGAAATCGGAATGCTCACTGACATTTCACCTCTCTGAGAGTCTGATAAACGCCAGAAAAATGACTAAGTCTAAAAAAAAAATTTTTAAAACTTTTTTTCAATTTTCCCCCCTTGGGATATATATTCTACCCACACACATTTGCATCTCTCCTGGGGTACCCTCACACATATTATTCCCTCATTTAGTGGATATTTTCAAAAAAAAAGTAAGATTTTCAAAATTTCATAAAATAGGCTGAAAACAAAGAAATATCAATGACTCATCGGGCGAATCGCTCTGGAACTGAAATCGGAGCACTCACTGACATTTCCCCTCTCTGAAAGTCTGATAAACGCCGGAAAAATGACTAAGTAAAAAAAAGTTTTTTTGTCAACTTTTTTCAATTTTACCCTTGTGGGATATATATTCTACCCACACACATTTGGAACTCTCCTGGAGTACCCTCACACATATTATTCCCTCATTTAGTGGATATTTTCACAAAAAAAGTTACATTTTCAAAAATTCAGAAAATTGGCTGAAAACGACGAAATATCAAGGACTCATCGGGCGAATCGCTCTGGAACTGAAATCGGAACACTCACTGACATTTCCCCTCTCTGAAAGTCTGATAAATGCCTGAAAAATGACTAAGTCCAAAAATTTTTTTTTTCAACTTTTTTCAATTTTACCCCCGTGGGATATATATTCTACCCACACACATTTGGAACTCTCCTGGGGTACCCTCACACATATTATTCCCTCATTTAGTGGATGATTTCACAAAAAAGTGAAATTTTCAAAAATTCTGAAAATTGGCTGAAAACGACGAAATATCAAGGACTCATCGGGCGAATCGCTCTGGAACTGAAATCGGAACCCTCACTGACATTTCCCCTCTCTGAAAGTCTGATAAACGTCGGAAAAATGATTAAGTCCAAAAATATATATTTTTCAACTTTTTTCAATTTTACCGCCGTGGGATATATTTTCTAACCACAACACATTTGGAACTCTCCTGGGGTACCCTCACAGATATTATTCCCTCATTTAGTGGATATTTTCACAAAAAAAGTGAAATTTTAAAAAATTCAGAAAAATGGCTAAAAACGACGAAATATCAAGGACTCATCGGGCGAATCGCTCTGGAACTGAAATCAGAACACTCACTGACATTTCCCCTCTGTGAAAGTCTGATAAACGCCGGAAAAATGACTACGTCCCAAAAATTTTTTTTTTACATTTTTTTAAATTTAACCCCTGTCGGATAAATATTCTATCCACACACATTTGGAACTCTCCTGGGGAACACGCACACATATTATTCCCTCATTTAGTGGATATTTTCACAAAAAAGTGAAATTTTCAAAAATTCAGAAAATTGGCTGAAAACGATGAAATATCAAGGACTCATTGGGCGAATCGCTCTGGATCTGAAATCGAAACGCTCACTGACATTTCCCCTCTCTGAAAGTCTGATAAATGCCGGAAAAATGATTAAGTCCAAAAAAATATATTTTTCATCTTTTTTCAATTTTACCCCCGTGGGATATATTTTCCAACCACAACACATTTGGAACTCTCCTGGGGTACCCTCACACATATTATTCCCTCATTTAGTGGATATTTTCACAAAAAAAGTGAAATTTTAAAAAATTCTGAAAATTGGCTGAAAACGAAGAAATATCAAGGACTCATCGGGCGAATCGCTCTGGAACTGAAATCATAGAATCATAGAATCATAGAATGGTAGAGTTGGAGGGGACCTCCTGGGTCATCTGGTCCAACCCCCTGCTCAAAGCAGGATTCACTAAATCATCTCAGACAGATTTCTGTCTAGCCTCTCTTTGAAGACGTCCATTGAAGGGGAACTCACCACCTCTCGTGGCAGCCTGTTCCACTCATTAATCACCCTAACTGTCAAAAAGTTTTTTCTATTATCTAATCTGTGTCTCCTCCCATTTAGTTTCATCCCATTGCTTCTAGTCTTTCCTTGTGCAAATGAGAATAAAGATGATCCTTCTACAATGTGACAGCCCTTGACATATTTGTAGACAGCTATTAAGTCTCCTCTCAGTCTTCTTTTTTGCAAGCTAAACATTCCCAAATCCTGCAACCGTTCCTCATAGGACATGGTTTGCAGACCAGTCACCATTCTGGTCGCTCTTCTCTGAACTTGCTCCAGTTTGTCTATGTCTTTTTTAAAATGTGGTGCCCAAAACTGTACACAGTATTCCAGATGAGGTCTGACCAAAGAGGAGTAAAGACCAATAATGACTTCACGTCATCTAGACTGTATGCTTCTGTTAATACATCCCAGAATTGTATTTGCCTTTTTTGCTGCTGCATCACACTGTTGACTCATGTTCAGTCTATGATCTATTAGTATACCTAAGTCTTTTTCACATGTACTGTTGCTTAGCTCTATTCCTCCCATTCTGTATATGTTATGTTCTGCTACCAGAGCTAAGGAAAGAGAGGAGATCTGTTCCTGCAATAGAACTCAGCTTAAACCCGACGATGTAACAGGGAACCTGATCCTGCGATCAGACCTGCTAAAGTCCTAAGCTAGTCTGTACGGAGACCTATAGATGTGGGGAAGGAATCCCTACAAGTACTAAGGACTGGGAGGAATATGGGACACCTCCTAACAGAAATAGTAGCAGACAGACGAACAAACAAAATATATAGAACATAGAGGTCCGTAAACCAAGCAAACTAACAGAGCAAGACACAGAGCACAGGCTAGCTAGAAAGTAGATATACAATGAAGTCCAGCAAAGCCAGAAGGGCGGAGCAGGATTAAATAGGCCAACAAGGTCATGTGACCAGCAAAGGAAAAAACTTAAGAGCAAGGTTCTAACAGTACCCCCCCTTCTAAGAGGATCCTCCGGATCCCCTAGGACCAGGCTTATCAGGAAATCTCCTGTGAAACGCTCTGATAAGTCTGGACGCGGAAACATCATCTGACCTCACCCAAGAGTTATCCTCGGGTCCGAAACCTTTCCAGGCCACAAGATACTGCAAACTACCTCTATACCGTCTAGAGTTAAGGATGCGAGAAATTTCATATTCCCCGTCCTCCACCACCGGAGGAACAGAGGCAGAGGCGTCACCATCCGACACAACAGCTTTTTTTAACAGAGAGACATGAAATACCTTATTAATTCTCGAGGAGGTAGGAACCTCCAACCTAACAGCAGATTGGTTGACAACTTGAAGCACCTTAAAGGGCCCTACAAACTTGGGACCCAATTTCTTAGAAGGAATCCTCAACCGCAGATTCCTAGAGGACAACCAAACCATGTCACCAACAGTGAACAAAACCTCCTGTCGTTTCCTATCAAAGTAGTCTTTAGATTTTCTGTTGGCCTCCTGAAGATTACCACGCACATCCGTCCAAACTCTCTCCAAATCACTGGAAAAATTCTCCTCCTCAGGCACGGCAGATCCCAACTTGGAGAACGACCCAAACGACGGATGTCTCCCAGAACAACAAAAAAAAGGCGAACAACCAGCAGAAGAAGATGTATGATTGTTCAGAGCAAATTCAGCAAGTGGCAGAAACTCAGACCACCCCTCTTGATTGTCTGCCACAAAACAACGCAAGAACTGCTCAACATCCTGTTTTTTCCTTTCTGTCTGGCCATTAGATTCAGGATGATATCCGGACGAAAACGACAAATGAATTCCCAACCTGTCACAAAAGGCACGCCAAAAACGAGCCACGAACAGAGGACCCCTATCAGAAACAATGTCAGTAGGAACGCCATGAAGTCTGACAATTTCCTTGACAAAGGCCTTAGCGAGAGTTTTAGCGCAGGGCAGTTTGACGAAGGGAACCAAGTGACACATCTTGCTAAAACGGTCCACGACCACCCAGATGACAGTAAAACCCTCAGAGGGGGGAAGGTCAGTTATAAAGTCCATAGCCAAATGTGTCCAAGGAGCACTGGGGACCTCCAAAGGACAAAGCAACCCCGCAGCAGGAGTATGTGAGGACTTAGATCTAGCACATATAGTACATTGGCGCACCCACTTAATGACTTCCTTCTGCCATCCAGGCCACCAAAAACTGCGACCCACCAGTCTCTTGGTCTCAGAGATTCCGGGATGACCTGCCAACCGAGATTCGTGACACTCAACAAACAAATCTCTCCTAAAGGTCCCAGGCACAAACAACCTCCCATGAGGAGTGTTAGAAGGGGCATTCTCCTGTGCTTTAAGAATCTCATCTTCCAAAACGGAGTCTAAAGCAGCTATCACAACACCTTCTTGTAAAATGTTCTCCTCTTTCTCAGCACCGACTATGGGAGAAAAACTGCGAGACAAGGCATCCGCCTTAACATTCTTAGTACCAGAGATGTAAGTAACGGAGAAATTAAACCGCGAGAAAAACAGTGCCCACCTAGCCTGACGGGCATTCAGGCGCTTGGCAGCATCAAGATATATCAGATTTTTATGATCCGTAAGAACCTGAACGGGAAATTCCGCACCTTCCAAGAAGTGGCGCCAGTGTTCAAATGCGAGCTTAGTAGCCAATAATTCCCGATTACCAATATCGTAATTCAGTTCAGTCTCCGAAAAAATTTTTGAAAAAAAGGCACAGGGATGTAATCCATCCCCGTTATCCTGAGACAATACTGCTCCAACCCCCACAGAGGAAGCATCAGCCTCAACCAAAAACGGCTTAGTCACATCAGGCTGCATAAGGATGGGAGCAGAGGTGAACCTCTCCTTGAGATACACAAAAGCTTCAATGGCCTCAGCAGACCACTGAACCGCATCAGCACCTTTCCTGGTGAGATCGGTCAGAGGTTTGACAATACTAGAAAAATTTTTTATGAATTTTCTGTAATAATTGGCGAAACCTAAAAACCTCTGTATCGATTTCAAACCAATAGGCCTAGGCCATTCCTGTATAGCTTTAACTTTAACCGGGTCCATCTCAAAACCTTCGCTGGAGATAATGTAACCCAAAAAACTAATTCTCTGTACAGCGAATTCACATTTCTCCAGCTTAGCAAAAAGCGAATTGTCCATTAATAACTGCAATACCTCACGTACGCTCCGCCAATGAGACTCCAGATCCGGCGAATAAATCAGAATGTCATCCAAATACACAACCACATTTTTGCCGATCAAAGGCCCAAGGATGTCATTAATAAGATTCTGAAAAAATGCAGGAGCATTGGTAAGACCAAAAGGCATAACCAGATTCTCAAAATGACCCAGAGGAGTGTTAAAAGCAGTCTTCCATTCGTCACCCTCCTTCATGCGCAACAGATTGTATGCCCCCTTAAGGTCAATTTTAGAGAACCACTTGGCCCCCATTAACTGGTTAAACAGATCAGGAATCAATGGCAGTGGGTAAGGATTGCGTACAGTAATTTTGTTAATCTCACGAAAATCCAGACAAGGACGTAAACCGCCGTCCTTTTTTTTTACAAAAAAAATCCAACCGCCACAGGAGACTTAGAGGGCCTAATGTGACCGGCGGCCAAACTTGTCTGTATGTATTCCTCCAAAGCCTTCCTCTCAGGAATAGTAAGGTTAAATAAACGACTTTTAGGAAGAGTCGCTCCAGGGACAAATTCAATAGAGCAATCATAGTCTCTATGGGGAGGAAAAACCTGCGATTCCTTCTCAGAAAAAACTCTCCAAAAATCCTGAATAGGAACAGGCAATTCTCCCCTATCCAAAGCTGCAATACGCCCGTTACAACACTTGTCATAACATTTATGGCTCCAGGATTTAATTTCACTGGTAGACCAATCCAGTACAGGATTGTGAAATTTTAACCAGGGCAATCCCAATATTACTGGAGAAGGCAAGTTATTCAACACTACCAAATCCAATTTCTCATGGTGAACACCATTAATAGTGAGAGGAAATTCACTGACCTTGAGAGTAATATTCTTCAAAGGGGAACCATCCACAGAAACCACAGCAATGGGGGATGACAAAGGTTCGGGTTTTAAATTGAGTCTTTCCAAGAATCCCCCATCAATTACATTCAGAGTAGACCCGCAATCCACAAACACCCGAAATTCCATTACTTTTTCCTGAGCAATCGTGGAAGCAGCTAAAAATATACCCTTGGAATTTAAACAGGCAATACGGGCGTGACTGACCATTTTTTTTTCTTTCTTCATACGAAGCTCACAGGCTTTTATCAAATGACCAGATTTTCCGCAATAGAAACACAAGCCTTCAAAAAATCGACGATCTTTTTCTTGAGAGCGAGGTGCCACCGATCCAATCTCCATCGGTTCACCACTGTTAGTACATACATTCTCATAACCAGAAACTGACATAGCAGAGGATTTGCTCTCATTAACCCTTGCACGCAGTCTTCTATCCACCCGTATAGCTAATTGCATAGCCTGTTGCAAATCTTCAGGTGTAGGATAAGCAATTAGCAGGTCTTTAACCCTTTCACTGAGCCCAGCAAGAAATAGGCTTTTCAGAGCAGAATCGTTCCACCCTGTTTGAGTAGACCACCGACGGAAATGAGTACAATATTTTTCCACATTACCTGATCCTTGTTTTAAACGTCTCAACTCAGTCTCAGCTGATGCAACACGGTCAGGATCATCATATAATAGGCCCAAAGCAGAAAAAAAACTATCCACTGATCTGAAGCATGTATCACTAGGTTGCAAAGAAAAGGCCCACTCCTGAGGCTCTTTGCGCAAAAGTGACATTATGAACCCTATGCACTGGGATTCATCCCCAGAGGACTTGGGTCTCAAACGAAAATACAATAAGCAAGCATTTTTAAATGAAAAACATTCTCGGTGTTCACCAAAAAATAAATCCGGCAAACATACCTTAGGCTCCAAGAAATGTGCTCCAGGACAGCTACTCACGTGCTGACGGAGCTCGGCCACCTCCAGAGAGAGTCCCTGCAGGCGATGAGCCAAATCCTGAACCGACACCATGATGGAACAGAAAAATCTTTCCTTAGAGATTTTGCAGGCTGGACTTACTGTTATGTTCTGCTACCAGAGCTAAGGAAAGAGAGGAGATCTGTCCCTGCAATAGAACTCAGCTTAAACCCTACGATGTAACAGGGAACCTGATCCTGCGATCAGACCTGCTAAAGTCCTAAGCTAGTCTGTACGGAGACCTATAGATGTGGGGAAGGAATCCCTACAAGTACTAAGGACTGGGAGGAATATGGGACACCTCCTAACAGAAATAGTAGCAGACAGACGAACAAACAAAATATATAGAACATAGAGGTCCGTAGACCAAGCAAACTAACAGAGCAAGACACAGAGCACAGGCTAGCTAGAAAGTAGATATACAATGAAGTCCAGCAAAGCCAGAAGGGCGGAGCAGGATTAAATAGGCCAACAAGGTCATGTGACCAGCAAAGGAAAAAACCTAAGAGCAAGGTTCTAACAGTATATGCTTTTTTCATTTTTATTGCCCAGATGTAGTACTTTGCATTTTTCCCTGTTAAAAACCATTCTGTTGGTTGCTGCCCACTGCTCCAGTTTATTTAGGTCTTTTTGAATCCTCTCTCTCTCTTCTCTAGTATTAGCTATCCCTCCTAGCTTTGTGTCATCAGCAAATTTAATCAGTTTACCCTCAATTCCTTCATCTAAATCATTGATAAAGATGTTGAACAATACAGGTCCCAGGACGGAGCCCTGTGGTACCCCACTTGAGACATTCATCCAGCTGGATGTGAAGCCATTAACAACCACCCTTTGAGTCCGATCACTAAGCCAGTTATGAATCCACCTAACAGTTGCCTGGTCTATTGCATACTTGGTCATTTTTTCAATAAGGATGGTGTGAGATACTTTGTCAAATGCTTTGCTGAAGTCAAGATATACTATATCTACAGCATTTCCCTGATCCACCCAGTCAGTGATTCTGTCATAGAAGGAAATTAAGTTAGTCTGACATGACTTGTTAGTTACAAACCCATGCTGACTCTGGTTAATCACTTCATTCTTATCCAGGTACTTACATACATGTTGTTTAATAATTTGTTCAAAGATCTTTCCTGGTATAGAAGTCAGACTCACCGGCCTATAGTTCCCTGGGTCCACCTTCTTCCCCTTTTTGAAGATAAGAACAACATTTGCTCTTCTCCAGTCTTCTGGGACTTCTCCTGTTCTCCAAGAATTTTCAAAGATTATGGAGAGTGGTTCTAAAATTTCTTCTACGATCTCCTTCAGTACTCTGGGGTGTAATTCATCTGGACCTGGAGACTTGAACTCATTTATGTTAGCTAAATATTCCCTCACAATCTTTCTGTTTACAGATAACTTGGATTCCTCTATTCCTTTAAAAGGACAGTGAATATCAGCTGATGTTACATTTTCTTTCTGAGAGAAAACAGATGCAAAATAGGAGTTAAAAAGTTCGGCCTTCTCAACATCCTCTCTTACCATTTCTCCATTTTCATCCTGTAAAAATCCTATAGCATCTTTGACTTTTCTTTTACTTTTGACATACCCCCAAAATCCTTTTTTATTGCTTTTGACATCTCTTGCAAGCCTTAATTCATTGTCAGCTTTAGCTAACCTGATACGTGCCCTCCAGGATCTGCAGACTGCATTATAATCTTCTTTAGATATGCCTCCCTCTTTCCATTTAATAAACATTTCTTTCTTTCTTTTTAGCATGTGTTTAAGTTCTGTGTTCATCCATCCTGGTTTCCTTAAATGCTTCCCATTCTTCCTACTTTTCGGGATTGTTAACGATTGTGCTTTGAGAATCTCATTTTTAAAAATTTCCCATCCTTCCTGGACATTTTTGTCTTTAAGGACATCCAGCCATTGGATCCCTCCTTTTCTCTTTCTGAGTCTCTTAAAATCTGCCTTTCTAAAATCTAACCTTGAACTTTGAGTCTTCACATGTCTTCCTCCTCTAGTTATCCAAAATTCTATAATACCATGATCGCTGCCTCCTAGGGTCCCAGCCAACTTTACCTCCTCAACCATTTCCTCCCTGTTTATAAGGATTAGATCCAAAGTAGCAGATCCCCTTGTTTTCTCCCCTACCTTTTGGAAGATAAAGTTGTCAGCAAGAGAGGATAAGAATTTGCTTGACCTGTTAGTTTTACTTGAGAGAGATTCCCAACAAATGTCTGAATAGTTGAAATCTCCCATGACCACTCACTGACATTTCCCCTCTCTGAAAGTCTGATAAACGCAGGAAAAATGACTACGTCCCAAAAAAAACTTTTTTCAACTTTTTTCAATATAAGCCCCGTGGGATATATATTCTATCCACACACATTTTGAACTCTCCTGGGGAACACACACACATATTATTCCCTCATTTAGTGGATATTTGCACAAAAAAGTGAAATTTTCAAAAATTCTGAAAATTGGCTGAAAACGATGAAATATCAAGGACTCATTGGGCGAATCGCTCTGGAACTGAAATCGAAACGCTCACTGATATTTCCCCTCTCTGAAAGTCTGATAAATGCCGAAAAAATGATTAAGTCCAAAAAAATATATTTTTCAACTTTTTTCAATTTTACCCCCGTGGGATATATTTTCTAACCACAACACATTTGGAACTCTCCTGGGGTACCCTCACACATATTATTCCCTCATTTAGTGGATATTTTCACAAAAAAGTTACATTTTCAAAAATTCTGAAAACTGGCTAAAAACGCAGAAATATCAAGGACTCATCGAGCGAATCACTCTGGAACTGAAATCAGAACAATCAGTGACATTTCCACTCTCTGAAAGTCTGATAAACGCCGGAAAAATGACTAAGTCTAAAAAAAATTTTTTTAAAACTTTTTTCAATTTTACACCCGTTGGATGTATATTCTACCCACACACATTTGGAACTCTCCTGGGGTACCCTCACACATATTATTCCCTTATTTAGTGGATGATTTCACAAAAAAGTGACATTTTCAAAAATTCTGAAAATTGGCTGAAAACGACGAAATATCAAGGACTCATCGGGCGAATCGCTCTGGAACTGAAATCGGAACCCTCACTGACATTTCCCCTCTCTGAAAGTCTGATAAACGTCGGAAAAATGATTAAGTCCAAAAATATATATTTTTCAACTTTTTTCAATTTTACCGCCGTGGGATATATTTTCTAACCACAACACATTTGGAACTCTCCTGGGGTACCCTCACACATATTATTCCCTCATTTAGTGAATAGTTTCACAAAAAAGAGAAATTTTCAAAATTCTGAAAATTCCCTGAAAACGAAGAAATATCAAGGACTCATCGGGCGAATCGCACTGGAACTGAAATCAGAACACTCACTGACATTTCCCCTCTCTGAAAGTCTGATAAACGCCGGAAAAATGATTAAGTCCAAAATAATATATTTTTCAACTTTTTTCAATTTTACCCCCGTGGGATACATTTTCTAAACAAAACACATTTGGAACTCTCCTGGGGTACCCTCACACATATTATTAACTCATTTAGTGGATATTTTCACAAAAAAAAGTGAAATTTTAAAAAATTCTGAAAATTGGCTAAAAATGACGAAATATCAAGGACTCATCGGGCGAATCGCTCTGGAACTGAAATCAGAACACTCACTGACATTTCCCCTCTCTGAAAGTCTGATAAACGCCGGAAAAATGACTACGTCCCAAAAATTTTTTTTTAAAATTTTTTCAACATAAGCCCCGTGGGATATATATTCTATCCACACACATTTTGAACTCTCCTGGGGAACACACACACATATTATTCCCTCATTTAGTGGATATTTGCACAAAAAAGTGAAATTTTCAAAAATTCAGAAAATTGGCTGAAAACGATGAAATATCAAGGACTCATCGGGCGAATCGCTCTGGAACTGAAATCAGAACACTCACTGACATTTCCCCTCTCTGAAAGTCTGATAAACGCCGGAAAAATGACTACGTCCAAAAAATAATTTTTTTAAACTTTTTTCTATTTAACCCCCGTGGGATATATATTCTATCCACACACATTTGGAACTCTCCTGGGGAACATGCACACATATTATTCCCTCATTTAGTGGATATTTGCACAAAAAAGTGACATTTTCAAAAATTCAGAAAATTGGTTGAAAACGACAAAATATCAAGGTCTCATCAGGTGAATTGCTCTGAACTGAAATCGGAACGCTCACTGACATTTCCCCTCTCTGAAAGTCTGATAAACGGCGGAAAAATGACTAAGTCAAAAAAAAAATTTTTGTCAACTTTTTTCAATTTTACCGCCGTGGGATATATTTTCTAACCACAACACATTTGGAACTCTCCTGGGGTACCCTCACACATATTATTCCCTCATTTAGTGAATATTTTCACAAAAAAGTGAAATTTTCAAAAATTCTGAAAATTCGCTGAAAACGAAGAAATATCAAGGACTCATCGGGCGAATCGCTCTGGAACTGAAATCAGAACACTCACTGACATTTCCCCTCTCTGAAAGTCTGATAAACGCAGGAAAAATTACTATGTCCCAAAAAATTTTTTATTTGACTTTTTTCAATTTAACCCCCGTGGGATATATATTCTACCCACACACATTTGGAACTCTCCTGGGGTACCCTCACACATATTATTCCCTCATTTAGTGGATATTTTCACAAAAAAAGTGAAATTTTGAAAAATTCAGAAAATTGGCTGAAAACGACGAAATATCAAGGACTCATTGGGCGAATGGCTCTGGAACTGAAATCGGAATGCTCACTGACATTTCACCTCTCTGAGAGTCTGATGAACGCCGGAAAAATGGCTAAGTCTAAAAAAAAAATTTTTAAAACTTTTTTCAATTTTACCCACTTGGGATATATATTCTACCCACACACATTTGCATCTCTCCTGGGGTACCCTCACACATGTTATTCCCTCATTTAGTGGATATTTTCACAAAAAAGTGAAATTTTCAAAAATTCAGAAAATTGGCTGAAAACGACAAAATATCAAGAACTCATCAGACTAATCGCTCTGGAACTGAAATCGGAACGCTCACTGACATTTCCCCTCTCTGAAAGTCTGATAAACGCTGGAAAAATGACTAAGTCGAAAAAAAAAAAATTTTCAACTTTTTTCGATTTTACCCCCATGGGATATATATTCTACCCACACACATTTGGAACTCTCCTGGGGTACACACACACATATTATTCCCTCATTTAGTGGATATTTTCACAAAAAAGTGAAATTTTCAAAAATTCAGAAAATTGGCTGAAAACTATGAAATATCACGACTCATCAGGCGAATCGCTCTGGAACTGAAATCGAAACGCTCACTGACATTTCCCCTCTCTGAAAGTCTGATAAATGCCGGAAAAATGACTAAGTCCAAAAAAAATTTTTTTTAACATTTTTTTCAATTTTACCGCCGTGGGATGTATATTCTACCCGCACACATTTGGAACTCTCCTGGGGAACCCTCAACATATTATTCCCTCATTTAGTGGATATTTTCACAAAAAAGTGAGATTTTCAAAATTTCAGAAAATAGGCTGAAAACGAAGAAATATCAATGACTCATCGGGCGAATCGCTCTGGAACTGAAATCGGAGCACTCACTGACATTTCCTTCTCTGAAAGTCTGATAAACGCCGGAAAAATGATTAAGTCCAAAAAAATATATTTTTCAACTTTTTTCTATTTAACCCCCGTGGGATATATATTCTATCCACACACATTTGGAAATCTCCTGGGGAACATGCACACATATTATTCCCTCATTTAGTGGATATTTGCACAAAAAAGTGAAATTTTCAAAAATTCAGAAAATTGGCTGAAAACGACAAAATATCAAGGTCTCATCAGGTGAATTGCTCTGAACTGAAATCGGAACGCTCACTGACATTTCCCCTCTCTGAAAGTCTGATAAACGCCGGAAAAATGACTAAGTCAAAAAATATATATTTTTCAACTTTTTTCAATTTTACCGCCGTGGGATATATATTCTACCCACACACATTTGGAACTCTCCTGGGGTACCCTCACACATATTATTCCCTCATTTAGTGGATATTTTCACAAAAAATTTACACTTTCAAAAATTCAGAAAATTGGCTGAAAACGACGAAATATCAAGAACTCATCGGGCGAATCGCTCTGGAACTGAAATCGGAACACTCACTGACATTTCCCCTCTCTGAAAGTCTGATAAACGTCGCAAAAATGATTAAGTCCAAAAATATATATTTTTCAACTTTTTTCAATTTTACCGCCGTGGGATATATTTTCTAACCACAACACATTTGGAACTCTCCTGGGGTACCCTCACACATATTATTCCCTCATTTAGTGAATATTTTCACAAAAAAGTGAAATTTTCAAAAATTCTGAAAATTCGCTGAAAACGAAGAAATATCAAGGACTCATCGGGCGAATCGCTCTGGAACTGAAATCAGAACACTCACTGACATTTCCCCTCTCTGAAAGTCTGATAAACGCAGGAAAAATGACTATGTGCCAAAAAATTTTTTTTTAGACTTTTTTCAATTTATCCCCCGTGGGATATATTTTCTAACCACAACACATTTGGAACTCTCCTGGGGTACCCTCACACATATTATTCCCTCATTTAGTGGATATTTTCACAAAAAAGTGAAATTTTCAAAAATTCTGAAAATTGGCTGAAAACTATGAAATATCAAGGAATCATCGGGCGAATCGCTCTGGAACTGAAATTGAAAGGCTGACTGACATTTCCCCTCTCTGAAAGTCTGATAAATGCCGGAAAAATGACTAAGTCCAAAAAAAATTTTTTTTTAATTTTTTTCAATTTTACCGCCTTGGGATATATTTTCTAACCACAACACATTTGGAACTCTCCTGGGGTACCCTCACACATATTATTCCCTCATTTAGTGGATATTTTCACAAAAAAGTGAAATTTTAAAAAATTCAGAAAATTGGCTAAAAACGCAGATATATCAAGGACTCATCGGGCGAATCGCTCTGGAACTGAAATCAGAGCACTCACTGACATTTCCCCTCTCTGAAAGTCTGATAAACGCCGTAAAAATGACTACGTCCCAAAAAATTTTTTTTCAACTTTTTTCTATTTAACCCCCGTGGGATATATATTCTATCCACACATATTTGGAACTCTCCTGGGGAACATGCACACATGTTATTCCCTCATTTAGTGGATATTTGCACAAAAAAGTGAAATTTTCAAAAATTCAGAAAATTGGCTGAAAACGACAAAATATCCAGGTCTCATCAGATGAATTGCTCTGAACTGAAATCGGAACGCTCACTGACATTTCCCCTCTCTGAAAGTCTGATAAATGCCGAAAAAATGACTAAGTCCAAAAAAATTTTTTTGTCAACTTTTTTCAATTTTACCCCCGTGGGATATATATTCTACCCACACACATTTGGAACTCTCCTGGGGTACCCTCACAGATATTATTCCTGTTATGATCTGCTACAGAGACTAAGTAAAGACAGGAGATCTGTCCCTACAATAGAACTAAACTGGATCCCTACGATGTAACGGGGAACCTGATCCTGCGATCAGACCCGCTAATGTCCTCGGCTAGTCTGTACGAAGACCTATAGATGTGAGTGAGGAATCCCTACAAGAACTAGGGACTGGGATAAGTTGGACACCTCCTAGCAGAAATCGTAGCAGTCAAAGACAAACACACAACAAAAAGCATAGAGGTCAGAAGACCTAGCAAAACTAACAGAGAACGGCAACAGAGCACCAAGCTGGCTCAACAGTAGTAAATACAATGAAGTCCAGCAATGCTAGGAGGGCGGAGCCGGAACAAAAAGGCAAAAATGGTCATGTGACCAGCAAACTAAAAAAAAACTAACAGGAGAGTTGTAACAATTCCCTCATTTAGTGAATATTTTCACAAAAAAGTGAAATTTTCAAAAATTCAGAAAATTCGCTGAAAACGAAGAAATATCAAGGACTCATCTGGCGAATCGCTCTGGAACTGAAATCAGAACCCTCACTGACATTTCACCTCTCTGAAAGTCTGCTAAACGCCGGAAAAATGACTAAGTCCAAAAAAAATTTTTTTTCAACTTTTTTCAATTTTACCACTGGGGGGATATATATTCTACTCACAAACATTTGGAAATCTCCTGGGGTACCCTCAACATATTATTCCCTCATTTAGTGGATATTTTCACAAAAAAGTGAAATTTTCAAAAATTCAGAAAATTGGCTGAAAACGACGAAATATCAAGGACTCATTGGGCGAATGGCTCTGGAACTGAAATCGGAATGCTCACTGACATTTCACCTCTCTGAAAGTCTGATAAACGCCGCAAAAATGACTAAGTCCAAAAAAAAATATTTTTCAAGTTTTTTCAATTTTACCCCTGTGGGATATATATTCTGCCCACACACATTTAGAACTCTCCTGGGGTACCCTCATACATATTATTCCCTCATTTAGTGGATATTTTCATAAAAAAAGTGACATTTTCAAAAATTCAGAAAATTGGCTGAAAACGACAAAATATCAAGGACTCATTGGGCGAATCGCTCTGGAACTGAAATCGGAACGCTCACTGACATCTCCCCTCTCTGAAAGTCTGATAAACGCCGGAAAAATGACTAAGTCCCAAAAAAAATATTTTTCAACTTTTTTCAATTTTACCCCTGTGGGATATATATTCTGCCCACACACATTTAGAACTCTCCTGGGGTACCCTCATACATATTATTCCCTCATTTAGTGGATATTTTCACAAAAAAGTGAAATTATCAAAAATACAGAAAATTGGCTGAAAACGAAGAAATATCAAGGACTCATCGGGCGACTCACTCTGGAACTGAAATCGGAATGCTCACTGACATCTCCCCTCTCTGAAAGTCTGATAAACGCCGGAAAAATGACTAAGTCCAAAAAAAAATATTTTTCAACTTTTTTCAATTTTACCCCTGTGGGATATATATTCTGCCCACACACATTTAGAACTCTCCTGGGGTACCCTCATACATATTATTCCCTCATTTAGTGGATATTTTCACAAAAAAGTGAAATTATCAAAAATACAGAAAATTGGCTGAAAACGAAGAAATATCAAGGACTCATCGGGCGACTCACTCTGGAACTGAAATCGGAATGCTCACTGACATCTCCCCTCTCTGAAAGTCTGATAAACGCCGGAAAAATGACTAAGTCCAAAAAAAAATATTTTTCAACTTTTTTCAATTTTACCCCCGTGGGATGTATATTCTACCCACACACATTTGGAACTCTCCTGGGGTACCCTCAACATAGTTTTCCCTCATTTAGTGGATATTTTCATTAAAAAAGTGACATTTTCAAAAATTCAGAAAATTGGCTCAAAACGACTAAATATCAAGGACTTATCGGGTGAATCGCTGTGGAACTGAAATCGGAACAATCACTGACATCTCCCCTCTCTGAAAATCTGATAAACGCCGGAAAAATGATTAAGTCCAAAAATATATATTTTTCAACTTTTTTCAATTTTACCCCCGTGGGATATATTTTCTACCCACACACATTTGAAACTCTCCTGGGGTACACTCACACATATTATTCCCTAATTTAGCGGATATTTTCACAAAAAAGTGAAATTTTCAAAAATTCAGAAAATTGGCTGAAAACGACAAAATATCAAGGACTCATTGGGCGAATCGCTCTGGAACTGAAATCGGAACGCTCACTGACATATCCCCTTTCTGAAAGTCTGATAAACGACGGAAAAATGACTAAGTCCCAAACAAAATATTTTTCAACTTTTTTCAATTTTACCACTGTGGGATATATATTCTGCCCACACACATTTGTAATTCTCCTGGGGTACCCTCACACATATTATTCCCTCATTTAGAGGATATTTTCATAAAAAAAGTGAAATTTTCAAAAATTCTGAAAATTGGCTGAAAACGACAAAAAATCAAGGACTCATTGGGCGAATCGCTCTGAAACTGAAATTCGAATGCTCACTGACATTTCCCCACTCTGAAAGTCTGATAAACGCCGGAAAAATGACAAAGTCCAAAAAATTTTTTTTTTCAACTTTTTTCAATTTTACCCCTGTGGGATACTTATTCTACCCACACACATTTGGAACTCTCCTGGGGTACCCTTAGACATATTATTCCCTCATTTAGTGGATATTTTCACAAAAAAGTGAAATTTTCAAAAATTCAGAAAATTGGCTGAAAATGACAAAATATCAAGGACTCATTGGGCGAATCGCTCTGGAACTGATATCGGAACGCTCACTGACATTTCCCCACTCTGAAAGTCTGATAAACGCGGGAAAAATGACAAAGTCAAAAAAAATTTTTTTTTCAACTTTTTTCAATTTTACACTCGTGGGATATATATTCTGCCCACAAACATTTGGAACTCTCCTGGGGTACCCTCACACAAATTAGTCCCTCATTTAGTGGATATTTTCTTAAAAAAGTGACATTTTCAAAAATTCAGAAAATTGGCTGAAAACGACAAACTATCAAGGACTCATTGGGCGAATCGCTCTGGAACTGAAATCGGAACGCTCACTGACATCTCCCATCTCTGAAAGTCTGATAAACGCCGGAAAACTTACTAAGTTTAAAACATTTTTTTTTTCATCTTTTTTCAATTTTACCCCCGTGGGATATATTTTCTACCCACACACATTTGAAACTCTCCTGGGGTACACGCACACATATTATTCCCTCATTTAGCGGATATTTTCACAAAGAAGTGAAATTTTCAAAAATTCCGAAAATTGGCTGAAAACGCCGAAATATCAAGGACTCATTGGGCGAATCACTATGAAACTGAAATCGGAACCCTCACTGACATTTACCCTCTCTGAAAGTCTGATAAACGCCGGAAAAATGACTAAGTCCAAAAAAAAATATTTTTCAACTTTTTTCAATTTTACCCCTGTGGGATATATAATCTACCCACACACATTTGGAACTCTCCTGGGGTACCCTCACACATATTATTCCCTAGTTTAGTAGATATTTTCACAAAAAAGTGAAATTTCCAAAAATTCAGAAAATTGGCTGAAAACGACTAAATATCAAGGACTCATCGGGCGAATCACTCTGGAACTGAAATCGGAATGCTCACTGACATCTCCCCTCTCTGAAAGTCTGAAAAACGCTAGAAAAATGAATAAGTCCAAAAAAAAATATTTTTCAACTTTTTTCAATTTTACCCCCGTGGGATATATATTCTACCCACACACATTTGGAAGTCTCCTGGGGTACCCTCAACATATTTTTCCCTCATATAGTGGATATTTTCATTAAAAAAGTGACATTTTCAAAAATTCAGAAAATTGGCTCAAAACGACTAAATATCAAGGACTTATCGGGCGAATCGCTGTGGAACTGAAATCGGAACAATCACTGACATCTCCCCTCTCTGAAAATCTGATAAACGCCGGAAAAATGATTAAGTCCAAAAATATATATTTTTCAACTTTTTTCAATTTTACCCCCGTGGGATATATTTTCTACCCACGCACATTTGAAACTCTCCTGGGGTACACGCACACATATTATTCCCTCATTTAGCGGATATTTTCACAAAGAAGTGAAATTTTAAAAAATTCAGAAAATTGGCTGAAAACGACAAAATATCAAGGACTCATTGGGCGAATCGCTCTGGAACTGAAATCGGAACGCTCACTGACATATTCCCTCTCTGAAAGTCTGATAAACGCCGGAAAAATGACTAAGTCCAAAAAAAAATATTTTTCAACTTTTTTCAATTTTACCACTGTGGGATATATATTCTGCCCATACACATATGGAACTCTCCTGTGGTACCCTCACACATATTATTCCCTCATTTAGTGGATATTTTCATAAAAAAGTGAAATTTTCAAAAATTCAGAAAATTGGCTGAAAACGACAAAATATCAAGGACTCATTGGGCGAATCGCTCTGGAACTGATATCGGAACGCTCACTGACATTTCCCCACTCTGAAAGTCTGATAAACGCGGGAAAAATGCCAAAGTCAAAAAAAAATTTTTTTTAAACTTTTTTCAATTTTACACCCGTGGGATATATATTCTGCCCACAAACATTTGGAACTCTCCTGGGGTACCCTCACACATATTAGTCCCTCATTTAGTGGATATTTTCTTAAATAAGTGACATTTTCAAAAATTCAGAAAATTGGCTGAAAACGACAAAATATCAAGGACTCATTGGGCGAATCGCTCTGGAACTGAAATCGGAACGCTCACTGACATCTCCCATCTCTGAAAGTCTGATAAACGCCGGAAAAATTACTAAGTTTAAAACATTTTTTTTTTCATCTTTTTTCAATTTTACCCCCGTGGGATATATTTTCTACCCACACACATTTGAAACTCTCCTGGGGTACACGCACACATATTATTCCCTCATTTAGCGGATATTTTCACAAAGAAGTGAAATTTTCAAAAATTCCGAAAATTGGCTGAAAACGCCGAAATATCAAGGACTCATTGGGCGAATCACTATGAAACTGAAATCGGAACCCTCACTGACATTTACCCTCTCTGAAAGTCTGATAAACGCCGGAAAAATGACTAAGTCCAAAAAAAAATATTTTTCAACTTTTTTCAATTTTACCCCTGTGGGATATATATTCTGCCCACACACATTTAGAACTCTCCTGGGGTACCCTCACACATATTATTCCCTCATTTAGTGGATATTTTCATAAAAAAAGTGACATTTTCAAAAATTCAGAAAATTGGCTGAAAACGACAAAATATCAAGGACTCATTGGGCGAATCGCTCTGGAACTGAAATCGGAACGCTCACTGACATCTCCCCTCTCTGAAATTCTGATAAACGACGGAAAAATGACTAAGTCCCAAACAAAATATTTTTCAACTTTTTTCAATTTAACCCCTGTGGGATATATAATCTACCCACACACATTTGGAACTCTCCTGGGGTACCCTCACACATATTATTCCCTAGTTTAGTGGATATTTTCACAAAAAAGTGAAATTTCCAAAAATTCAGAAAATTGGCTGAAAACGACTAAATATCAAGGACTCATTGGGCGAATCACTCTGGAACTGAAATCGGAATGCTCACTGACATCTCCCCTCTCTGAAAGTCTGAAAAACGCAAGAGAAATGACTAAGTCCAAAAAAAAATATTTTTCAACTTTTTTCAATTTTACCCCCGTGGGATGTATATTCTACCCACACACATTTGGAACTCTCCTGGGGTACCCTCAACATATTTTTCCCTCATTTAGTGGATATTTTCATTAAAAAAGTGACATTTTCAAAAATTCAGAAAATTGGCTCAAAACGACTAAATATCAAGGACTTATCGGGCGAATCGCTGTGGAACTGAAATCGGAACAATCACTGACATCTCCCCTCTCTGAAAATCTGATTGACGCCGGAAAAATGATTAAGTCCAAAAATATATATTTTTCAACTTTTTTCAATTTTACCCCCGTGGGATATATTTTCTACCCACGCACATTTGAAACTCTCCTGGGGTACACGCACACATATTATTCCCTCATTTAGCGGATATTTTCACAAAGAAGTGAAATTTTAAAAAATTCAGAAAATTGGCTGAAAACGACAAAATATCAAGGACTCATTGGGCGAATCGCTCTGGAACTGAAATCGGAATGCTCACTGACATATCCCCTCTCTGAAAGTCTGATAAACGCCGGAAAAATGACTAAGTCCAAAAAAAAATATTTTTCAACTTTTTTCAATTTTACCACTGTGGGATATATATTCTGCCCATACACATATG
The DNA here is from genome assembly GCF_046119375.1 of Phyllobates terribilis. Lineage (NCBI taxonomy): Eukaryota > Metazoa > Chordata > Amphibia > Anura > Dendrobatidae > Phyllobates > Phyllobates terribilis. The sequence goes on along the minus strand of NW_027362764.1, from coordinate 364,267,021 downwards.
GAACTCTCCTGTGGTACCCTCACACATATTATTCCCTCATTTAGTGGATATTTTCACAAAAAAAGTGAAATTTTCAAAAATTCAGAAAAATGGCTGAAAACGACAAAATATCAAGGACTCATTGGGCGAATCGCTCTGGAACTGAAATCGGAATGCTCACTGACATCTCCCATCTCTGAAAGTCTGATAAAAGCTGGAAAAATGACTAAGTTCAAAATATTTTTTTTTTTTTACTTTTTTCAATTTTACCCCCGTGGGATATATATTCTACCCACACACATTAAGAACTCTCCTTGGGTACCCTCACACATAGTATTCCCTCATTTAGTGGATATTTTCACAAAAAAGTGAAATTTTCAAAAATTCAGAAAATTCGATGAAAATGACGATATATCAAGGACTCATTGGGCGAATTGCTCTGGAACTGAAATCGTAACACTCACTGACATTTCCCCTCTCTGAAAGTCTGATAAACGCTAGAAAAATGACTAAGTCCAAAAAAAAAATATTTTTCAACTTTTTTCAATTTTACGCCTGTGGGATATATATTCTGCTCACACACATTTGGAACTCTCCTGGGGTACCCTCAACATATTATTCCCTCATTTAGTGGATATTTTCACAAAAAAGTGAAATTTTCAAAAATTCAGAAAATTGTCTGAAAACGATAAAATATCAAGGACTCATTGGGCGAATTGCTCTGGAACTGAAATCGGAACACTCACTGACATCTCCCATCTCTGAAAGTCTGATAAAAGCCGGAAAAATGACTACGTTCAAAACATTTTTTTTTTTCAACTTTTTTCAATTTTACCCCCGTGGGATATATATTCTACCCACACACATTAAGAACTCTCCTTGGGTACCCTCACACATAGTATTCCCTCATTTAGTGGATATTTTCGCAAAAAAGTGAAATTTTCAAAAATTCAGAAAATTCGATGAAAATGACGAAATATCAAGGACTCATTGGGCGAATTGCTCTGGAACTGAAATCGGAACACTCACTGACATTTCCGATCTCTGAAAGTCTGATAAATGACGGAAAAATGACTAAGTCCAAAAAATATTTTTCAACTTTTTTCAATTTTACCCTTGTGGGATATAAATTCTACCCACACGCATTTGGAACTCTCCTGGGGTACCCTCGCACATATTATTCCCTCATAAGGTGGATATTTTCACAAAAAAGTGAAATTTTCAAAAATTCAGAAAATTGGCTGAAAACGACTAAATATCAAGGGCTCATCGGGTGAATCGCTCTAGAGCTGAAATCGGAACGCTTACTCACATTTCCCCTATCTGAAAGTCTGATAAACGCCGGAAAAATGACTAAGTCCAATAAAAAAAAATGTTCAACTTTTTTCATTTTTACCGACGTGGAATATGTATTCTACCCACACACATATGGAACTCTCCTGGGGTACCCTCACACATATTATTCTCTCTTTTAGTGGATATTTTCACAAAAAAGTGAAATTTTCAAAAATTCTGAAAATTGGCTGAAAACGACTAAATATCAAGGACTCATCGGGTGAATCGCTCTGGAACTGAAATCGGAAGGCTTACTCACATTTCACCTATCTGAAAGTCTGATCAGCGTAGGAAGGATGACTAATAGAGATGAGCGTTGTTCTACTCGAACTGTTCGCCAATCTCAAATTCGAGCTGTTTTGGGCGGTGTTCGAGCCGGTCGGCGAACACGAACAATTTGAGAAAAATTCGGCTGTTCGAGGTTATGTTCGATAACTGTTCGTGCACCAAAATCATAACTGGATTTTTTCTCAGTAATGATGAAAATTAATGTTAATACGCAGTTTGAGTGTACAGCGGGGCGGGGGGAGGGGCAGGGGATGGATCTCTGCAGGAACAATGAAGATCTCCATTTTTTTTTCTCTTTCCCGCATTTGCAGTGGGGAGGTGCAATCTGTCAGCCTATCAGCAGCGCACACACGGAGCGAAGTGCTTTTTTTCACACAAGCAAGGGCATGTGTGATTGGCAGTGTATGTCACATGTCCTTGCCCTATAAGACCAAGCCATTTTCCCCGTCGCCACCATTTTCTCACTGCTGCAGCTGCGCGTTAGACGGCACCGCTGTTGCCTGTGTGCGCTATACCTTGTTAATTTCAAGCCAATTTTCGCACAAATATACAGATAGCTTGGGAGTAGGGAATAGTTGTGATTGCAGTCCTTTTAAGGACTAGGTTACAGCATTTCCTACGACTTTTATCAAGCAGATCTGTGCTCTTAAATAGATAGATTGTGGGAGTAAAGACTAATTGTAATTGGAGTCCTTTTCAAGACTAGGTTACATCAGTTCCTATCAGTTTTTGCCAGGCAGGTCTGTGCCAGTGCTGTGCAAGTTTTTTTCACAGCATTTGGCTGAATCTAGCAAAGCTAATCCTTTTTGGCCTATTGCAGAGTGTGTTAGTCAGTGGAGTAGCCTATCTGTGTTGCAAGATATACCACCTGTGTATAGAATACCAATTTTTTTACTGCACCTAGTGAAGTAAAATCTTTTGGGCATAGCATCATTCTATTAGTCCATCTATACTGACCTCCATCAGGTTGCAAACTGAATATAATTTTTTTCTGCATCTAGCTCTGAAAAAATATTTGGGCTTCTAGCAGTGTGTGGGACTTGGTCTATTAGTCCATCTATACTGACCTCCATCAGGTTGCAAATTAAAAATAATTTTTTTCTTCATTTAACTCTGAAAAAATATTTGGGCTTCTAGCAGTGTGTGGGACTTGTTCTATTAGTCCTTCTATACTGACCTCCAGCAGGTTGCAAATTGAATATAATTTTTTTCTGCATCTAGCTCTGAAAAAATATTTGGGCTTCTAGCGGTGTGTGGGACTTGGTCTATTAGTCCATCTATACTGACCTCCATCAGGTTGCAAATTAAAAATAATTTTTTTCTGCATCTAGCTCTGAAAAAATATTTGGGCTTCTAGCAGTGTGTGGGACTTGGTCTATTAGTCCATCTATACTGACCTCCATCAGGTTGCAAATTAAAAATAATTTTTTTCTTCATTTATCTCTGAAAAAATATTTGGGCTTCTAGCAGCATGTGGGACTTGTTCTATTAGTCCATCTATACTGACCTCCATCAGGTTGCAAATTAAAAATAATTTTTTTCTGCATCTAGCTCTGAAAAAATATTTGGGCTTCTAGCGGTGTGTGGGACTTGGTCTATTAGTTCATCTATACTGACCTAAATCAGGTTGCAAATTAAAAATAATTTTTTTCTGCATCTAGCTCTGAAAAAATATTTGAGCTTCTAGCAGTGTGTGGGACTTGGTCTATTAGTCCATCTATACTGACCTCCATCAGGTTGCAAATTAAAAATAATTTTTTTCTGCATCTAGCTCTGAAAAAATATTTGGGCTTCTAGCAGTGTGTGGGACTTGGTCTATTAGTCCATCTATACTGACCTCCATCAGGTTGCAAATTGAATAAAAAAATTTTCTGCATCTAGCTCTGAAAAGATATTTGGGCTTCTAGCGGTGTGTGGGACTTGGTCTATTAGTCCATCTATACTGACCTCCATCAGGTTGCAAATTAAAAATAATTTTTTTCTGCATCTAGCTCTGAAAAAATATTTGGGCTTCTAGCAGTGTGTGGGACTTGGTCTATTAGTCCATCTATACTGACCTCCATCAGGTTGCAAATTGAATAAAAAAATTTTCTGCATCTAGCTCTGAAAAAATATTTGGGCTTCTAGCGGTGTGTGGGACTTGGTCTATTAGTCCATCTATACTGACCTCCATCAGGTTGCAAATTAAAAATAATTTTTTTCTGCATCTAACCCAGCCAATAGTTTTGGCCTAATACCACAGTTTGGCCACTCAGCTCTGCTCGGTTACCATCCATTGTTTTTTTGTGCAAACAACTCCAGAGTTGTGAATTAGTTAACCACCAAAATGAGTGGAAAAAGGCCTGCTGCTGGTGGAAAGGGGAATAGGCGTGTTGGGAAGGGGAAAAAAGGTTGTGTCCGTGGGGTAGGTGCAGAAGAAAGACCATCTTCCAGCCAAACTAAAATGTCTACTTCTTTTAGCGGACAATGTGATAAGATCCCTTTCTTACGGCCACGCCAATCGCTACAAATTCCAGATGAGGCACAAAAACAGCAGGTGCTTCAACGGATATCAAGTGCTCCTTTAAGTGGGCTCTCCTCCACATCAACTTCAACATCACAAATACTCCAGTCCTCAAAGGTGTCACCCAAATCGCACTTGCTTCCTCACAGCTCCCAAATCTCCAGCTGCCCGTCTGAGTATGAGGTAGAACAGATGGTTGAGTCTGCAGAGCTGTTTACTCATACTATAGCCTGGGAATCAGAGGTCGACTCCAGCGCTTCTGTGAATCCAGACGAGGAAATGATCTGCACTGATGCCCAGAATCTTTATGAGTCGGATCCAGGACCAGACGCAGAAGGTTCTGACCATAATGTAGACCCTCATTCCCAAACTGTAACTCCTGTTGATGGAGACAATGAGGAAGACGATGATAAGACTCAAATACCTGATTGGAGCGACAACTTTAGTTTTTTGTCAGGGCAGGAACAGGTTGGCTCTGAGGACGACGGGTGTGATAACGCACAGTGTGATGATGATGAGGTCGGAGATCCCACTTACTGTCAACCCACAGTCAGCCAAGAGATGAGGTCAGCAGAGGAGGTGGAGGAAGATGCTAGTGACGACGAGGTCAGGTTGCGCCTTCCTGGACAGAGACGTAATACTGGAAGCACGTCAACAACTGCATCCTCAAACACAACTCTGCCTCTCACCACAAGTCGTGGTGGCTCTTCAGGTCGCATGGGTGCTAAGCCTTGCATAGCCTGGGCATTTTTTCAGATCGATAAAGATGACCCAACTCGTGTTATCTGTAACATTTGTCAGCAAAAGCTAAGTAGAGGCCAAAAAATACATAGTTTGAGTACTTCATGCATGAACCGGCACATGGACATGAAGCATAAGTTGCAGTGGGAAGCTCAGTGTGCTACAATGCGGCCTAGCCGGCCGGGCCAACCACCGTCTGCCATATCTTGTGCATCCGCGGCCTCTTCATCCTCTGTGACTGGGGGGACAGCAGTCACACCTGTTTTGGGGCGCAGACCTGCCACCTCTTTACCCGCAACAGCCAGCGTGATTGGCAGGTCATCATTTTCTTTGGAGGTGGTAACACCAGCTGGTCTTGAGCGCTGTCCAACATCGATAGCACCACCTTTGGATCAAGGCAACCTAACATGTCCGCCTGCATCTTCCTCACAGACCGGCAGTTTGCCGGGGACACCCTTATCAACCCCGTCTAAGCACAATAGCCAGCCCTCGGTCCCTCAGATGTGGACAAGTAAAAGACCATTTCCTCCTAGCCATGAGAAAGCTAAGAGGTTGAATTTCACCATCTGCAAGCTCTTGGCTACAGAAATGCTGCCTTTCCGCCTGGTGGACACAGAGGATTTTCGAGACCTTATGTCCGTCGCAGTGCCCCAGTACCAGATGCCCAGTCGGCACTACTTCTCAAAGAAAGGTGTGCCTGCGCTCCACCAGCATGTCGCACACAACATCACCGCTTCTTTGAGAAACTCTGTGTGTGACAGGGTGCATTTCACCACAGACACTTGGACGAGTAGGCATGGACAGGGGCGTTACATGTCGCTGACTGGGCACTGGGTAACTATGGTGACAGCAGGACAAGGGGCTGCTGTCCAAGTCTTGCCGTCCCCACGAGTTGTGCGTCAATCCTCTTTATGTCAAAGTTCCTCCACTGCTTCTGCCTCCTCAACCTCCTCTCGGTCTTCCACCTGCACCCAAAGCCTGTCTGGTCATGCCACAAGCTTTCTAACTGCGCAGAAGGGATCCTGCACACCTCCTTACTATGCTGGCAGTAGGGCTCAACGTCATCAGGCGGTTTTTACATTGAAATGTCTGGGAAATGTGAGTCACACAGCTGAGGAGTTGTGGTCAGCTCTGGAGAACCAATTTCATGAATGGTTGTCTCCACTGGACCTGAAACCAGGGAAGGCCGTGTGCGACAATGCTGCAAACCTGGGTGCGGCCCTTCGCCGGGGCAATGTCACACACGTGCCTTGTATGGCTCACGTGTTGAACCTGGTTGTCCAGCAATTTTTAGCCCACTATCCCAGACTAGATGGCCTTCTGCAGAGGGCACGGTCGCTGTGTGCTCACTTCCGCCGTTCGCATCCCGCAGCTCAGCGACTTACATCTCTACAGAAGTCGTTGGGCCTGCCACTTCACCGGCTAAAATGCGATGTGCCTACCCGGTGGAATTCAACTCTGCACATGTTGCAGCGACTGTGGCAGCACCGACAAGCCCTGGTGCAATACGTTCTGACGTATAGCCTGGGCCAACGAGATTCAGAGGTGGGGCAAATCACGCTGGAGGAGTGGTCTCAGATCAGGGACCTATGCACCCTTCTGCACAGTTTTGAAATGGCGACGAAGATGTTTAGTGCTGACGATGCCATTATCAGCATGACTATTCCGGTGATTTACATGCTGGAGCACATGTTAAACAGAATTCGGAGTCAGGTGGTGGCACAAGAGGAGGTGGAGGAAGTAGAGGAGGAGGAGTTGTATGCGGAAGGGCTAACATCTGCAAGGTCCAGACGGTCGGCAGCACCAAGGCGGCAGGCATGTGAGGGTGGGGGAGATGATTTTACCAGGGCGCATGGTAGCAGCCAAACTAGTGAGGAAGGTGCAGGAGCCCAGGAAGAAGTGGAGGACGAACTGATGGAAGACTCATCAGATGAGGGAGACCTTGATCACATTTCTGTTGTGCGAGGTTGGGGGGAGAGGACAGAGGAAGGAAGCATGATTGTTACCTCGCCACCAACACAACAGGGACTTGGTGCTCCTGGATGCGCAACACACATGAGTGCCTTCTTGCTGCACTACCTACAACATGACCCCCGAATTGTGAGAATTAGAAATAATCCTGACTACTGGGTTGCCACACTGTTAGATCCCCGGTACAAAAGTAAATTTGCAGAAATTATTCCTGCCATAGAAAGGGATGCACGCATGCAGGAGTATCAGCAGAGACTGTTGCAGAATCTTACATGTGCTTTTCCACAAAATACCAGTGGTGCACGTAGTGAATCTCACAGTTCCAACTTGCCAACCGTAGGACCGTCAAGTGTTCAGCACTCAAACCGTAACAGAACCACAGTATCTGCTGGTAACATCAATTTTGCGGAATCATTTCACCACTTTTTTAGCCCATCCTTTGCAAGGCCACAGGAGACAAGAAGTCTGACACATAGTCAACGCCTAGAGACGATGGTACAGGAGTATCTCCAAGTAAACATTGAAGCCACGACTGTGTCACTGGACCCTTGCTCTTTTTGGGCTTCCAATCTGGATAAATGGCCGGAGCTAGCCACTTACGCCTTGGAGATCTTGTCATGCCCCGCAGCCAGCGTTCTGTCTGAACGTGTGTTCAGCGCTGCTGGTGGTGTGCTGACAGATAAGTGCACGCGGCTCTCCACTGATAATGTAGACAGACTCACGTTCATAAAGATGAACAAATCATGGATCCGAAACGACTTTTCTACCCCTGTGTCATCCTGGGGAGAGTAAAAGCTTGATGATTGGTTAAAATCACCCTACCAACCGTTTTAAGCTTTCAAATTACTAATCATGTTTATCTGTATCTTGACTGGAAAATAATTTGGGCTTTGTAGCAGTGTGCAGCACTGATCCTATTAGGCCATCTATAATAAGCTTCACCAGATTTAAAATTAAAAATAATTTTTAGCTGCATCTAGCCCGGAAAATAATTTTGGGGCTCCGAGATGCGCAAGACACATAAGTGCCTTCTTGCTGCACTACCTGCAGCATGACCCTCATATTGTCAGAATTCGAAGTAATCATGACTACTGGGTTGCCACACTCTTAGATCCCCCAAACTTTTCGATCAACCTTTTCATTTTAATAAAGACCAAAAAAATGGTCATTTTTGAAATTATAAGCATTAGCAGGTTGTTAGAAACTGAAATCAAACAGTTTTCAACTCAAAACTTTATTCTAGGTGATGTTACATTTTCACATAGGACCCCTTGTTCGAAAGGAGCTTCTGAACTCTCTCGTCCATTGAATTTGTCAGGTTTTGGATGGTTTCTGCTTCAATTGTTTTGCATGAGGACAGAATACCCTCCCAGAGCTGTTGCTTAGATGTGAACTGCCTCCCGCCATCATAGACACTCCTTTTAATGATGCTCCAAAGGTTCTGAATGGGGTAGAGGTCAGGGGAGCATGGGGGTCACACCATAAGTTTGTCCCCTTTTATGCCCATATCAGCCAGAGATGCAGATGTTTTATGTGCAGCATGAGATGGTGCATTATCATGCAGAAAAATGATCTTGCTGTGAAATACACGGTTCTTCTTCTTGAACCATGGCAGGAAGTGCTGTTTGAGAAAATCCACATGCATTATGGAGTTCATCTTTAGCGCCTTCAGGGATCCTAAAGGGGCCGACAATCTCTCTCCCCATGATTCCAGCCCAAAACATTACTCCACCTCCTCCTTGTTGGCGCTGTAGCCGTGTTTGCGTGGGGTGTCCATCAACCAGCCATCCTCCACTCCATTCATCTGGACCATCGAGCGCTGCACGGTACTCATCCGTGAACAAAACAGTTTTGAAATCAGTCTTCATGTAATGTTTGGCCCACTGGAGCCGTTTCTGCTTGTGTGAAGTGGATAGAGGAGGTCGACAGGATGGCGTATGCACAGCTGCAAACCTCTGAAGGACCCTGCATCTTGTTGTTCGGGGGACGTTGGAGGCACAAGCAGCTTCAAAAACTTGTCTGCTGCTATGACAAGGCTTTTTTGCCGCTGCTCTTTCAACCTGACGTAATTGCCTGTAGGAAAGAGTCCTCAATTTGCCCTTATCAGCACGCACACGTGTGTACTGTGAATCAGCTACATACTTCTTGATTGCCAAGACACTTCATCCTGATCATCGCACAATGTTGATTGTAGTCATGCCTTGACCTAAACACTCCACAATTTGTTGCTTCTCAGCAGCCGACACATCCTTTTTCTTTCCCATTTTGGCAGAAAATGTAGGCTGCTTAATAATGTGAGAGAGCCTTCTTAAGTAGTCTTGCCTTTCATTGGACACACCTGCCAAACTAATTAGCACAGGTGTCTGCAATTGCTTACAGTGATATAAAGAGCCCTGACACACATCACCATCAATGAGTTTAACTGACAAACAAACAAATTCTTCCCTTATCACTCCTAAACAGTTTTTGCATTATAATTTGGAACGCGGTGTACATGTGCTTTTCCACAAAACACCAGTGGTTCACGTAGTGAATCTTACAGTTCTAACTTGCCAACCGTGGTCTGTATGGAATTGTTCAATAAAGGGCCCAAAATTACGATAACATAGATGGGAGAGGTCTCTATGAATAGGAATTCCTAAGTATTTGATACCCTGTGAGGGCCAGGCAAAGGGAAAGTTGGACTGGATGGAATCCTATATGGATTTAGGGAGGGAGACATCGAGGGCCTCAGACTTCGCTGCATTGATTTTAAAATTTTACCATGTAACAAAGTGATCTATTTCAGCCATAACAGCAGGGATGGATATATGTGATTGAGTGATATATACTAGGACATCATCAGCAAATAGAGAGCACTTGTACTCGGTGCCTCCCACCTCAATCCACCTAATATTGGGGTTATGGCGAATTGATGAGAGCAGGTGCTCCGTCACTAGGATGTATAAGAGAGGGGACAGAGGACATCCCTGCCTTGTCCCATTGGTGATTGTGAAAGGTGATGAAAATGTTCTGACGCACCCCCTGGGCCTTGGGACACTCGGAGCCGGACCCTTTTTGGTGGATGCTGGTGGTTGTAGTCTTCGTGGCGGCGATCCGGTTCCGTGGCTCAGGGCGGTCAAACCAGTGGCGGAACTATTTATGTGGTTTTGATGTTTAAATGTCCGACTACGCCACCCGTGGATTGCAGTCAGAGTGAACCGCCGCTACAGGGCAGACCGCTAAGGCTGGTGTTGTGGGTGCAGCAGAGCGTAGCATAACTCCCCACGGGAGGAGTATAGCCTCAGGGCAGTGTATGCGGAGGATGGGGGTGATGGTGCAGGGCAGCAGCAGTAACGACACGGAGTCAGTGATGCAGTTCAGGGCCTTTACTCACAGTTCTTATTATCCAGACCACGTCTGCAGGTAACGGCTGCCCACGTCGTACTGTGCTCACCAGGTGAGGGGCTCAGACAACTCCCAGATAACTTTGGAGCGCTTCACAGGACCCCCTTTGTGTGTCCTTTGTCTGGCCTTTCTTACCAACACTTCTGTCCGGCTGCCTCGGGCCTCCTCTTGGTAAACTTGGCGCCAGTTTCCCTGACCCTATGTGGTGCCTTCCTAGCGGGTGGAGCAAGGGGCTGTGCCACATAAAATGTCAGAGCCTCCGGTTTCTAGCTGAGGGTCGTTTCCTGCCTCCACTAGTTCGGGGACCGGTCTCCCCCTTTGGCCTGACCCCTCCACACAGGTGGATTCGGGCGTGCGGTGGCGACTCGCCCGTCCGCACCCCTGGGATCCCTTCATTCCTCGTTCCTGGAGCCTTCTCCGCTCCTCTTCCTTCCTTCTCCCTCTTACAGGCCTGGGCCTCTGTTACTAGGCCCGCCTCCGGAGCAGAGCTCATGCAGAGCCCCTGCTCCCTGCCACTTCTGCTCAGACTTCTCTGCACTGAACTAAGATGGTGCCCACCTTTTATACTCCCTTCTCAATGCACCCAGGAACTGCTTCCTCCCTGCTCCTGCACTGCAGGGTTCCCCTTCCTCAGTGTTCCCTCCCCCCACTCCAGCCAGGGACAGGGACTGTCGTGCCCATCTCAGGGGCATATTGGTCGCCCTGCCCCACGGCAATGTGGTGTAATGCATGCAGGTGTCGGGTCCTGATCCACACTCCATCCTTATCTGAGAGTGAGATATCACACCTCTGGGTGAGGTGCAATACGTCTGTAGCAACCGAGCCCTCGGTGCTACAGTTCCATTTATCTTCAGCCTAGGTGTCGTATTGTGATACAGGGCCGTGATTTTGGCTATAAAAGGGTCCCCTAGACCCCTACAACAAGCTTTTTAAGAGAATCATATATGGCGTGCCAGGAGACTCTATGGAATGCTTTCTCAGCATCCAACGAGAGTATCTACTTACAAATTTTTAACTGCATCTAGCCCAGGAAATACTTTGTGCCTAGTAGCAGTGTCTGCTAGTCAGCGGATTATCCCGGCTGTTAAGCAAGCTACACCACCTGTAGTTTGGACACTTAATTTTTTCAAAGGAAATGCTTCGGGACCACGGGATACTCAGTGAAGAGCATCAGGAGGCACCCCAAGGCATAGGGGCTGGGACTGGCACTAGGATGCCTTGCGGTGGACAGCCGAGCTCGATCCTTATAAAAGCTTTTTAACTGCAGCAGCTTTAGTGGACGCTACTGGAGCTGGAATTACGCGGCTGCTGGCATGAGACTTGCCCTCCAATAGATCCTTGTAAATGGATTTAAAGTGTATTCATTCAAATTAGAGGGACAATTTAAATTAAAAAGCTTAGAGCTGCCTCCACCACAGGGGGGCTCTCTCGACCCACCAGCGGACAGGCACCAGTATTGGGAGAGGGGGGCTGGCCGTCAGGGTTCACCGCGGCTCTGGCACAAACCCGGCGACACGGAGGTGGCACGGGCAGGAGCGGACTGGCCGTCTCGGCTTCTCACTTTTTGGATTTTAGAAGGGCATGACATGCCTATATCTGTGTCTCCCCCTCCTTTTACTCCTCCACCTCTTTTCTTTTCGCATGACTATATGTACTTGTCACTTTTCCATGTGTTAGTTGTGTCTTCTGAGCAGTTTGTCAGCTTTTGGACACCTTTGAAGGTGTTTTCTATGTGTTTCTATGTGTTTTTGTTTGCCTGCCATTGGTTTTAACGGTGTTCGAAGGTGTTCGACGAACAGTTCGACGAACAGTTCGGCGAACACACGGGTGTTCGACGAACCGAACCGAACTCGAACACTACGGGGGTGGCTCAACACTAATGACTAAGTCCAAAAAAATATTTTTTAAACTTTTTTCAATTTTACCCTTGTGGGATATATATTCTACCCACACACATTTGGAACTCTCCTGGGGGTACCCTCACACATATTATTCTCTCATTTAGTGGATATTTTCACAAAAAAGTGAAATTTTCAAAAATTCTGAATAATGGCTGAAAATGACTAAATATCAAGGACTCATCGGGCGAATCGCTCTGGTACTGAAATCGGAACGCTTACTCACATTTCCCGTATCTGAAAGTCTGATAAACGCCGGAAAAATGAATAAGTTCAAAAAAAAATTTTTTTCAACTTTTTTCATTTTTACCCCTGTGGGATATATATTCTACCCACACACATTTGGAACTCTCCTGGGGTACCCTCAAACATATTATTCCCTCATTTAGTGGATATTTTCACAAAAAAGTGAAATTTTCAAATATTCATAAAATTTGCTGAAAACGACTAAATATCAAGGACTCATTTGGCGAATCGCTCTGGCATTGAAATCGGAACGCTTACTCACATTTCCCCTATCTGAAAGTCTGATAAACGCCGGAAAAATGACTAAGTTAAAAAAAAAAATGTTTTCAACTTTTTTTCAGTTTTACCCCCGTGGGATATATATTCTACCCACACACATTTGGAACTCTCCTGGGGTACCCTCACACATATTATTCCCTCATTTAGTGGATATTTTCACAAAAAAGTAAAATTTTAAAAAATTCTGAAAATTGGCTCAAAACGACTAAATATCAAGGACTCATTGGGCGAATCACTCTGGTGCTGAAAAAGGAATGCTTACTCACATTTCCCCTATCTGAAAGTCTGATAAACGCCGGAAAAATGACTAAGTCCAAAAAAAATTTTTTTTCAACATTTTTCATTTTTACCCTCGTGGGATATATATTCTACCCACACGCATTTGGAACTCTCCAGGGGTGCCCTCACACATATTATTCCCTCATTTAGTGGATATTTTCACAAAAAAGTGAAATATTCAAAAATTCAGAAAATTGGCTGAAAACGACTAAATATCAAGGACTCATTGGGCGAATCGCTCTGGAACTGAAATCGGAACACTTACTCTCATTTCCCCTATCTGAAAGTCTGATAAACGCTGGAAAAATGACTAAGTCCAATAAAAAAAAAATTACAACTTTTTTCATTTTTACCCCCGTGGGATATATATTCTACCCAAACACATTTGGAACTCTCCTGGGGTACCCTCACACATATTATTCTCTCAATTAGTGGATATTTTCACAAAAAAGTGAAATTTTCAAAAATTCAGAAAATTGGCTGAAAACGACTAAATATCAAGGACTCATCGGGTGAATCGCTTTGGAACTGAAATCGGAACGCTTACTCACATTTCCCCTATCTGAAAGTCTGATAAATGCCGGAAAAATGAGTAAGTCCAAAAAAATATTTTTTTCAACTTTTTTCATTTTTACACCTGTGGGATATCTATTCTACCCACACACATATGGAACTCTCCTGGGGTACCCTCACACATATTATTCCCTCATTTAGTGGATAATTTCACAAACAAGTGAAATTTTCAAAAATTCAGAAAATGTGCTGAAAATAACTAAATATCAAGGACTAATTGGGCGAATCGCTCTGGAACTGAAAGCGGAACGCATACTCACATTTCTCCTATCTGAAAGTCTGATAAACGCCGGAAAAATGATTAAGTCCAATAAAAAAAAATTTTCAACTTTTTTCATTTTTACCCCCGTGGGATATATATTCTACCCACACACATTTGGAACTCTCCTGTGGAACCCTCACACATATTATTTCCTCATATAGTGGATATTTTCACAAAAAAGTGAAATTTTCAAAAATTCAGAAAATTGGCTGAAAACGACGAAATATCAAGGAATCATTGGGTGAATCGCCCTGGAATTGAAATCGGAACGCTTACTCACATTTCCCCTATCTGAAAGTCTGATAAACGCCGGAAAAATGACTAAGTCCAAAAAAAAAATTTTTTAAACTTTTTTCATTTTTACCACCGTGGGATATATATTCTACCCACACACATTTGGAACTCTCCTGGGGTACATTCACAGATATTATTCCCTCATTTAGTGGATATTTTCACAAGAAAGTGAAAATTTCAAAAATTCAGAAAATTGGCTGAAAAAGACTAAGTACCAAGGACTCATTGGGCGAATCGCTCTGGAACTGATATCGGAACTCTTACTCAAATTTCCCCTATCTGAAAGTCTGATAAACGGCGGAAAAATGACTAAGTGCAATAAAAAAAAATTTTCAACTTTTTTCATTTTTACCCTCGTGGGATATATATTCTACCCACACACAATTGGAACTCTCCTGGGGTACCCTCACACATATTATTCCCTCATATAGTGGATATTTTCACAAAAAAGCAAAATTTTCAAAAATTCAGAAAATTGTCTGAAAACGACTAAATATCAAGGACTCATTGGGTGAATCGCTCTGGAACTGAAATAATAACGCTTACTCACATTTCCCCTATCTGAAAGTCTGATAAACGCCGGAAAAATGAATAAGACCAAAAAAAAATTTTTTTCAACTTTTTTCATTTTTACCCCCTTGGGATATATATTCTACCCACACACATTTGGAACTCTCCTGGGGTACCCTCACACATATTATTCCCTCATTTAGTGGATATTTTCACAAAAAAGTGAAATTTTCAAAAATATCAAGGACTCACTGGGCGAATCGCTCTGGAACTGAAAGCAGAACGCTTACTCACATTTCCCCTATCTGAAAGTCTGATAAACGCCGGAAAAATGACTAAGTCCAATAATAAAAAATTTTCAACTTTTTTCATTTTTACCCCCGTGGGATATAAATTCTACCCACACACATTTGGAACTCTCCTGGGGTACCCTCACACATATTATTCCCTCATTTAGTAGATATTTTCACAAAAAAGTGACATTTTCAAAAATATCAAGGACTCACTGGGCGAATCGCTCTGGAACTGAAATCGGAACGCTTACTCACATTTCCCCTATCTGAAAGTCTGATAAATGCCGGAAAAATGATTAAGTCCAATAAAAAAAAAAAATTCAACTTTTTTCATTTTTACCCCCGTGGGATATATCTACTACCCACAAAAATTTGGAACTCACCTGGGGTACCCTCACACATATTATTCCCTCATTCAGTGGATATTTTCACAAAAAATTGAAATTTTCAGAAATTCAGAAAATTGGCTGAAAACGACTAAATATCAAGGACTCATTGGACGAATCGCTCTGGAACTGAAATCGGAACGCTTAATCACATTTCCCCTATCTGAAAGTTTGATAAACACCGGAAAAATGACTAAGTCCAATAAAAAAAAAATTTCAACTTTTTTCATTTTTACCCCCGTGGGATATATATTCTACCCACATACATTTGGAACTCTCCTGGGGTACCCTCACACATATTCCCTCATATAGTGGATATTTTCACAAAAAAGCTAAATTTTCAAAATTCAGAAAATTGGCTGAAAATGACTAAATAAAAAGGACTCATTGGGCGAATCGCTCTGGAACTGAAATCGGAATGCTTACTCACATTTCCCCTATCTGAAAGTCTGATAAACGCCGGAAAAATGATTAAGTCCAATAAAAAATGTTTAAAATGTTTTCATTTTTACCCCCGTGGGATATATATACTACCCACACACATTTGGAACTCTCCTGGGGTACCCTCACACATATTATTCCCTCAATTGGTGGATATTTTCACAAAAACGTGAAATTTTCAAAAATTCAGAAAATTGCCTGAAAATGACTAAATATCAAGGACTCATTGGGCGAATCGCTCTGGAACTGAAATCGGAATGCTTACTCACATTTCCCCTATCTGAAAGTCTGATAAACGCGGAAAAATTGACTAAGTCCAACAAAATATTTTTTTAAACTTTTTGCATGTTTACCACCGTGGGATATATATTCTACCCACACACATTTGGAACTCTCCTGGGGTACCCTCACACATATTATTCCCTCATTTAGTGGATATTTTCACAAAAAAGTGAAATTTTCAAAAATTCAGAAAATTTGCCGAAAAGACTAAATATCAAGGACTCATTGGGAGAATCGCGCTGGAACTGAAATAATAACGCTTACTCACATTTCCCCTATCTGAAAGTCTGATAAACGCCGGAAAAATGAATAAGACCAAAAAAAATATTTTTTTCAACTTTTTTCATTTTTACCCCCTTGGGATATATATTCTACCCATACACATTTAGAAATCTCCTGGGGTACCCTCACACATATTCCCTCATATAGTGGATATTTTCACAAAAAAGCAAAATTTTCAAAAATTCAGAAAATTGGCTGAAAACGACTAAATATATAGGACTCATTGGGCGAATTGCTCTGGAACTGAAATCGGAATGCTTACTCACATTTCCCCTATCTGAAAGTTTGATAAACACCGGAAAAATGACTAAGTCCAATAAAAAAAAAATTTCAACTTATTTCATTTTTACCCCCGTGGGATATATATTCTACCCACATACATTTGGAACTCTCCTGGGTACCCTCACACATATTCCCTCATATAGTGGATATTTTCACAAAAAAGCAAAATTTTCAAAATTCAGAAAATTGGCTGAAAATGACTAAATATAAAGGACTCATTGGGCGAATCGGTCTGGAACTGAAATCGGAATGCTTACTCACATTTCCCCTATCTGAAAGTCTGATAAACGCCGGAAAAATGACTAAGTCCAATAAAAAAAAATGTTTAACTTTTTTCATTTTTACCCCCATGGGATATAAATTCTACCCACACACATTTGGAACTCTCCTGGGGTACCCTCACACATATTATTCCCTCATTTAGTAGATATTTTCACAAAAAAGTGAAATTTTCAAACATTTCAAGGACTCACTGGGCGAATCGCTCTGGAACTGAAATCGGAACGCTTACTCACATTTCCCCTATTTGAAAGTCTGATAAACGCCGGAAAAATGATTAAGTCCAATAAAAAAAATGTTTGAACTTTTTTCATTTTTACCCCCGTGGGATGTATATACTACCCACACACATTTGGAATTCTCCTGGGGTACCCTCACACATATTATTCCCTCATTTAGTGGATATTTTCACAAAAACGTGAAATTTTCCAAAAATTCAGAAAATTGGCTGAAAACGACTAAATATCAAGGACTCATTGGGCGAATCGCTCTGGAGCTGAAATCGGAACGCTCACTGACATTTCCCCTATCTGAAAGTCTGATAAACGCCGGAAAAATGACTAAGTCCAACAAAAAATTTTTTTTAACTTTTTGCATTTTTACCACCGTGGGATATATATTCTACCCACACACATTTGGAACTCTCCTGGGGTACCCTCACACATATTATTCCCTCATTTAGTGGATATTTTCACAAAAAAGTGAAATTTTCAAAAATATCAAGGACTCACTGGTCGAATCGCTCTGGAACTGAAAGCGGAACGCTTACTCACATTTCTCCTATCTGAAAGTCTGATAAACGCCGGAAAAATGATTAAGACCAATAAAAAAAAAATTTCAACTTTTTTCATTTTTACCACCGTGGGATATATATTCTACCCACACACATTTGGAACTCTCCTGGGGTACATTCACAGATATTATTCCCTCATTTAGTGGATATTTTCACAAGAAAGTGAAAATTTCAAAAATTCAGAAAATTGGCTGAAAACGACTAAGTACCAAGGACTCATTGGGCGAATCGCTCTGGAACTGATATCGGAACTCTTACTCAAATTTCCCCTATCTGAAAGTCTGATAAACGGCGGAAAAATGACTAAGTGCAATAAAAAAAAATTTTCAACTTTTTTCATTTTTACCCTCGTGGGATATATATTCTACCCACACACAATTGGAACTCTCCTGGGGTACCCTCACACATATTATTCCCTCATATAGTGGATATTTTCACAAAAAAGCAAAATTTTCAAAAATTCAGAAAATTGGCTGAAAACGACTAAATATCAAGGACTCATTGGGTGAATCGCTCTGGAACTGAAATAATAACGCTTACTCACATTTCCCCTATCTGAAAGTCTGATAAACGCTGGAAAAATGAATAAGACCAAAAAAAAATTTTTTTCAACTTTTTTCATTTTTACCCCCTTGGGATATATATTCTACCCACACACATTTGGAACTCTCCTGGGGTACCCTCACACATATTATTCCCTAATTTAGTGGATATTTTCACAAAAAAGTGAAATTTTCAAAAATATCAAGGACTCACTGGGCGAATTGCTGTGGAACTGAAAGCAGAACGCTTACTCACATTTCCCCTATCTGAAAGTCTGATAAACGCCGGAAAAATGACTAAGTCCAATAATAAAAAATTTTCAACTTGTTTCATTTTTACCCCCGTGGGATATAAATTCTACCCACACACATTTGGAACTCTCCTGGGGTACCCTCACACATATTATTCCCTCATTTAGTAGATATTTTCACAAAAAAGTGACATTTTCAAAAATATCAAGGACTCACTGGGCGAATCGCTCTGGAACTGAAATCGGAACGCTTACTCACATTTCCCCTATCTGAAAGTCTGATAAATGCAGGAAAAATGATTAAGTTCAATAAAAAAAAAAAATTCAACTTTTTTCATTTTTACCCCCGTGGGATATATCTACTACCCACAAAAATTTGGAACTCACCTGGGGTACCCTCACACATATTATTCCCTCATTCAGTGGATATTTTCACAAAAAATTGAAATTTTCAGAAATTCAGAAAATTGGCTGAAAACGACTAAATATCAAGGACTCATTGGGCGAATCGCTCTGGAACTGAAATCGGAACGCTTAATCACATTTCCCCTATCTGAAAGTTTGATAAACACCGGAAAAATGACTAAGTCCAATAAAAAAAAAATTTCAACTTTTTTCATTTTTACCCCCGTGGGATATATATTCTACCCACATACATTTGGAACTCTCCTGGGGTACCCTCACACATATTCCCTCATATAGTGGATATTTTCACAAAAAAAGCTAAATTTT
Organism: Phyllobates terribilis; assembly: GCF_046119375.1. NCBI lineage: Eukaryota > Metazoa > Chordata > Amphibia > Anura > Dendrobatidae > Phyllobates > Phyllobates terribilis. The sequence goes on along the minus strand of NW_027362764.1, from coordinate 364,247,913 downwards.
CAAAATTCAGAAAATTGGCTGAAAATGACTAAATATAAAGGACTCATTGGGCGAATCACTCTGGAATTGAAATCGGAACGCTTACTCACATCTCCCCTATGTGAAAGTCTGATCAACGCCGGAAAAATTACTAAGTCCCCAAAAAAAATTTTTTCAACTTTTTTAATTTTTACCCCTGTGGGATATGTATTCTACCCACACACATTTGGAACTCTCCTGGGGTACGATCACACATCTTATTCCCTCAAATAGTGGATATTTTCACACAAAAGCGAAATTTTAAAAAATTCTGAAAATTGGCTGAAAACAACTAAATATAAAGGACTCATTGGGCGAATCGCTCTGGAACTGAAAACGGAACGCTTACTCACATTTCCCCTATCTGAAAGTCTGATAAACGCCGGAAAAATGACTAAGTCCAATAAAAAAAAATTTTCAACTTTTTTCATTTTTACCCCCGTTGGATGTATATTCTACCCACACGCATTTGGAACTCTCCTGTGGTACCCTCACACATATTTTTCCCTCATTTAGTGGATATTTTCACAAAAAAGTGAAATTTTCAAAAATTCAGAAAATTGGCTGAAAACAACTAAATATCAAGGACTCATTGGGCGAATCGCTCTGGAACTGAAATCGGAATGCTTACTCATATTTCCCCTATCTGAAAGTCTGATAAACGCCGGAAAGATGACTAAATCCAAAAAAAAAATTTTTCAACATTTTTCATTTTTACCCCCGTGGGATATATATTCTACCCACACACATATGGAACTCTCCTGGGGTACCCTCACACATATTATTCCCTCATTCAGTGGATATTTTCACAAAAAAGTGAAATTTTCAAAAATCAGATAATTTACTGAAAACGACTAAATATTAAGGACTCATTGGGCGAATCGCTCTGGAACTGAAATCGGAACGCTTACTCACATTTCCCCTATCTGAAAGTCTGATAAACGCCGGAAAAATGACTAAGTCCAATAAAAAAAAAAATTAAACTTTTTTCATTTTTACCCCCGTGGGATATATATTCTACCCACACACATTTGGAACTCTCCTGGGGTACCCTCACACATATTATTCCCTCATATAGTGGATATTTTCACAAAAAAAGTGAAATTTTCAAAAGTTCAGAAAATTGGCTGAAAACGAATAAATATAAAGGAACTCAATGGGCGAATCGCTCTGGAACTGAAATCAGAACGCTTACTCACATTTCCCCTATCTGAAAGTCTGATAAACGCCGGAAAAATGACTAAGTCCAATAGAAAAAAAATTCAACTTTTTTCATTTTTACCTCCGTGGGATATATATTCTACCCACACACATTTGGAACTCTCCAGGGGTACCCTCACACATATTATTCCCTCATTTAGTAGATATTTTCACAAAAAAGTGAAATTTTCAAAAATATCAAGGACTCAGTGGGCGAATCGCTCTGGAACTGAAATCGGAACGCTTACTCACATTTCCCCTATCTGAAAGTCTGATAAATGCCGGAAAAATGATTAAGTCCAATAAAAAAAAAAAAATTAAACTTTTTTCATTTTTACCCCCGTGGGATATATATACTACCCAGAAAAATTTGGAACTCACCTGGGGTACCCTCACACATATTATTCCCTCATTCAGTGGATATTTTCACAAAAAATTGAAATTTTCAGATATTCAGAAAATTGGCTGAAAACGACTAAATATCAAGGACTCATTGGACGAATCGCTCTGGAACTGAAATCGGAATGCTTAATCACATTTCCCCTATCTGAAAGTCTGATAAACGCCGGAAAAATGACTAAGTCCAATAAAAAAAAATTTTCAACTTTTTTCATTTTTACCTCCGTGGGATATATATTCTACCCACACACATTTGGAAATCTCCTGGGGTACCCTCACACATATTCCCTCATATAGTGGATATTTTCACAAAAAAGCGAAATTTTCAAAAATTCAGAAAATTGGCTGAAAACGACTAAATATAAAGGACTCATTGGGCGAATCGCTCTGGAACTGAAATCGGAATGCTTACTCACATTTCCCCTATCTGAAAGTTTGATAAACACCGGAAAAATGACTAAGTCCAATAAAAAAAAAATTTCAACTTTTTTCATTTTTACCCCCGTGGGATATATATTCTACCCACATACATTTGGAACTCTCCTGGGGTACCCTCACACATATTCCCTCATATAGTGGATATTTTTAAAAAAAAGCTAAATTTTCAAAATTCAGAAAATTGGCTGAAAACGACTAAATATAAAGGACTCATTGGGCGAATCGCTCTGGAACTGAATTCGGAATGCTTACTCACATTTCCCCTATCTGAAAGTCTGATAAACGCCGGAAAAATGATTAAGTCCAATAAAAAATGTTTAAACTTTTTTCATTTTTATGCCCGTGGGATATATATACTACCCACACACATTTGGAACTCTCCTGGGGTACCCTCACACATATTATTCCCTCATATAGTGGATATTTTCACAAAAAAAGTGAAATTTTCAAAAGTTCAGAAAATTGGCTGAAAACGAATAAATATAAAGGAACTCAATGGGCGAATCACTCTGGAACTGAAATCAGAACGCTTACTCACATTTCCCCTATCTGAAAGTTTGATAAACGCCGGAAAAATGACTAAGTCCAATAAAAAAAAAATTCAACTTTTTTCATTTTTACCTCCGTGGGATATATATTCTACCCACACACATTTGGAACTCTCCAGGGGTACCCTCACACATATTATTCCCTCATTTAGTAGATATTTTCACAAAAAAGTGAAATTTTCAAAAATATCAAGGACTCAGTGGGCGAATCGCTCTGGAACTGAAATCGGAACGCTTACTCACATTTCCCCTATCTGAAAGTCTGATAAATGCCGGAAAAATGATTAAGTCCAATAAAAAAAAAAAAATTAAACTTTTTTCATTTTTACCCCCGTGGGATATATATACTACCCAGAAAAATTTGGAACTCACCTGGGGTACCCTCACACATATTATTCCCTCATTCAGTGGATATTTTCACAAAAAATTGAAATTTTCAGAAATTCAGAAAATTGGCTGAAAACGACTAAATATCAAGGACTCATTGGACGAATCGCTCTGGAACTGAAATCGGAACGCTTAATCACATTTCCCCTATCTGAAAGTCTGATAAACGCCGGAAAAATGACTAAGTCCAATAAAAAAAAATGTTCAACTTTTTTCTTTTTTACCTCCGTGGGATATATATTCTACCCACACACATTTGGAAATCTCCTGTGGTACCCTCACACATATTCCCTCATATAGTGGATATTTTCACAAAAAAGCGAAATTTTCAAAAATTCAGAAAATTGGCTGAAAACGACTAAATATAAAGGACTCATCTCATTGGGCGAATCGCTCTGGAACTGAAATCGGAATGCTTACTCACATTTCCCCTATCTGAAAGTTTGATAAACACCGGAAAAATGACTAAGTCCAATAAAAAAAAAATTTCAACTTTTTTCATTTTTACCCCCGTGGGATATATATTCTACCCACATACATTTGGAACTCTCCTGGGGTACCCTCACACATATTCCCTCATATAGTGGATATTTTTAAAAAAAAGCTAAATTTTCAAAATTCAGAAAATTGGCTGAAAACGACTAAATATAAAGGACTCATTGGGCGAATCGCTCTGGAACTGAAATCGGAATGCTTACTCACATTTCCCCTATCTGAAAGTCTGATAAACGCCGGAAAAATGATTAAGTCCAATAAAAAATGTTTAAACTTTTTTCATTTTTACCCCCGTGGGATATATATACTACCCACACACATTTGGAACTCTCCTGGGGTACCCTCACACATATTATTCCCTCAATTGGTAGATATTTTCACAATAACGTGAAATTTTCAAAAATGCAGAAAATTGGCTGAAAATGACTAAATATCAAGGACTCATTGGGCGAATCGCTCTGGAACTGAAATCGGAACGCTTACTCACATTTCCCCTATCTGAAAGTCTGATAAACGCCGGAAAATTGACTAAGTCCAACAAAAATTTTTTTTAAACTTTTTGCATGTTTACCACCGTGGGATATATATTCTACCCACACACATTTGGAACTCTCCTGGGGTACCCTCACACATATTATTCCCTCATATAGTGGATATTTTCACAAAAAAAGTGAAATTTTCAAAAGTTCAGAAAATTGTCTGAAAACGAATAAATATAAAGGAACTCAATGGGCGAATCGCTCTGGAACTGAAATCAGAACGCTTACTCACATTTCCCCTATCTGAAAGTCTGATAAACGCCGGAAAAATGACTAAGTCCAATAAAAAAAAAATTCAACTTTTTTCATTTTTACCTCCGTGGGATATATATTCTACCCACACACATTTGGAACTCTCCAGGGTTACCCTCACACATATTATTCCCTCATTTAGTAGATATTTTCACAAAAAAGTGAAATTTTCAAAAATATCAAGGACTCAGTGGGCGAATCGCTCTGGAACTGAAATCGGAACGCTTACTCACATTTCCCCTATCTGAAAGTCTGATAAATGCCGGAAAAATGATTAAGTCCAATAAAAAAAAAAAAATTAAACTTTTTTCATTTTTACCCCCGTGGGATATATATACTACCCAGAAAAATTTGGAACTCACCTGGGGTACCCTCACACATATTATTCCCTCATTCAGTGGATATTTTCACAAAAAATTGAAATTTTCAGATATTCAGAAAATTGGCTGAAAACGACTAAATATCAAGGACTCATTGGACGAATCGCTCTGGAACTGAAATCGGAATGCTTAATCACATTTCCCCTATCTGAAAGTCTGATAAACGCCGGAAAAATGACTAAGTCCAATAAAAAAAAATTTTCAACTTTTTTCATTTTTACCTCCGTGGGATATATATTCTACCCACACACATTTGGAAATCTCCTGGGGTACCCTCACACATATTCCCTCATATAGTGGATATTTTCACAAAAAAGCGAAATTTTCAAAAATTCAGAAAATTGGCTGAAAACGACTAAATATAAAGGACTCATTGGGCGAATCGCTCTGGAACTGAAATCGGAATGCTTACTCACATTTCCCCTATCTGAAAGTTTGATAAACACCGGAAAAATGACTAAGTCCAATAAAAAAAAAATTTCAACTTTTTTCATTTTTACCCCCGTGGGATATATATTCTACCCACATACATTTGGAACTCTCCTGGGGTACCCTCACACATCTTCCCTCATATAGTGGATATTTTTAAAAAAAAGCTAAATTTTCAAAATTCAGAAAATTGGCTGAAAACGACTAAATATAAAGGACTCATTGGGCGAATCGCTCTGGAACTGAAATCGGAATGCTTACTCACATTTCCCCTATCTGAAAGTCTGATAAACGCCGGAAAAATGATTAAGTCCAATAAAAAATGTTTAAACTTTTTTCATTTTTATGCCCGTGGGATATATATACTACCCACACACATTTGGAACTCTCCTGGGGTACCCTCACACATATTATTCCCTCATATAGTGGATATTTTCACAAAAAAAGTGAAATTTTCAAAAGTTCAGAAAATTGGCTGAAAACGAATAAATATAAAGGAACTCAATGGGCGAATCACTCTGGAACTGAAATCAGAACGCTTACTCACATTTCCCCTATCTGAAAGTTTGATAAACGCCGGAAAAATGACTAAGTCCAATAAAAAAAAAATTAAACTTTTTTCATTTTTACCTCCGTGGGATATATATTCTACCCACACACATTTGGAACTCTCCAGGGGTACCCTCACACATATTATTCCCTCATTTAGTAGATATTTTCACAAAAAAGTGAAATTTTCAAAAATATCAAGGACTCAGTGGGCGAATCGCTCTGGAACTGAAATCGGAACGCTTACTCACATTTCCCCTATCTGAAAGTCTGATAAATGCCGGAAAAATGATTAAGTCCAATAAAAAAAAAAAAATTAAACTTTTTTCATTTTTACCCCCGTGGGATATATATACTACCCAGAAAAATTTGGAACTCACCTGGGGTACCCTCACACATATTATTCCCTCATTCAGTGGATATTTTCACAAAAAATTGAAATTTTCAGAAATTCAGAAAATTGGCTGAAAACGACTAAATATCAAGGACTCATTGGACGAATCGCTCTGGAACTGAAATCGGAACGCTTAATCACATTTCCCCTATCTGAAAGTCTGATAAACGCCGGAAAAATGACTAAGTCCAATAAAAAAAAATGTTCAACTTTTTTCTTTTTTGCCTCCGTGGGATATATATTCTACCCACACACATTTGGAAATCTCCTGTGGTACCCTCACACATATTCCCTCATATAGTGGATATTTTCACAAAAAAGCGAAATTTTCAAAAATTCAGAAAATTGGCTGAAAACGACTAAATATAAAGGACTCATCTCATTGGGCGAATCGCTCTGGAACTGAAATCGGAATGCTTACTCACATTTCCCCTATCTGAAAGTTTGATAAACACCGGAAAAATGACTAAGTCCAATAAAAAAAAAATTTCAACTTTTTTCATTTTTACCCCCGTGGGATATATATTCTACCCACATACATTTGGAACTCTCCTGGGGTACCCTCACACATATTCCCTCATATAGTGGATATTTTTAAAAAAAAGCTAAATTTTCAAAATTCAGAAAATTGGCTGAAAACGACTAAATATAAAGGACTCATTGGGCGAATCGCTCTGGAACTGAAATCGGAATGCTTACTCACATTTCCCCTATCTGAAAGTCTGATAAACGCCGGAAAAATGATTAAGTCCAATAAAAAATGTTTAAACTTTTTTCATTTTTACCCCCGTGGGATATATATACTACCCACACACATTTGGAACTCTCCTGGGGTACCCTCACACATATTATTCCCTCAATTGGTAGATATTTTCACAATAACGTGAAATTTTCAAAAATGCAGAAAATTGGCTGAAAATGACTAAATATCAAGGACTCATTGGGCGAATCGCTCTGGAACTGAAATCGGAACGCTTACTCACATTTCCCCTATCTGAAAGTCTGATAAACGCCGGAAAATTGACTAAGTCCAACAAAAATTTTTTTTAAACTTTTTGCATGTTTACCACCGTGGGATATATATTCTACCCACACACATTTGGAACTCTCCTGGGGTACCCTCACACATATTATTCCCTCATATAGTGGATATTTTCACAAAAAAAGTGAAATTTTCAAAAGTTCAGAAAATTGTCTGAAAACGAATAAATATAAAGGAACTCAATGGGCGAATCGCTCTGGAACTGAAATCAGAACGCTTACTCACATTTCCCCTATCTGAAAGTCTGATAAACGCCGGAAAAATGACTAAGTCCAATAAAAAAAAAATTCAACTTTTTTCATTTTTACCTCCGTGGGATATATATTCTACCCACACACATTTGGAACTCTCCAGGGTTACCCTCACACATATTATTCCCTCATTTAGTAGATATTTTCACAAAAAAGTGAAATTTTCAAAAATATCAAGGACTCAGTGGGCGAATCGCTCTGGAACTGAAATCGGAACGCTTACTCACATTTCCCCTATCTGAAAGTCTGATAAATGCCGGAAAAATGATTAAGTCCAATAAAAAAAAAAAAATTAAACTTTTTTCATTTTTACCCCCGTGGGATATATATACTACCCAGAAAAATTTGGAACTCACCTGGGGTACCCTCACACATATTATTCCCTCATTCAGTGGATATTTTCACAAAAAATTGAAATTTTCAGAAATTCAGAAAATTGGCTGAAAACGACTAAATATCAAGGACTCATTGGACGAATCGCTCTGGAACTGAAATCGGAACGCTTAATCACATTTCCCCTATCTGAAAGTCTGATAAACGCCGGAAAAATGACTAAGTCCAATAAAAAAAAATTTTCAACTTTTTTCATTTTTACCTCCGTGGGATATATATTCTACCCACACACATTTGGAAATCTCCTGGGGTACCCTCACACATATTCCCTCATATAGTGGATATTTTCACAAAAAAGCGAAATTTTCAAAAATTCAGAAAATTGGCTGAAAACGACTAAATATCAAGGACTCATTGGGAGAATCGCTCTGGAACTGAAATAATAACGCTTACTCACATTTCCCCTATCTGAAAGTCTGATAAACGCCGGAAAAATGAATAAGACCAAAAAAAATATTTTTTCAACTTTTTTCATTTTTACCCCCTTGGGATATATATTCTACCCACACACATTTGGAAATCTCCTGGGGTACCCACACACATATTCCCTCATATAGTGGATATTTTCCCAAAAAAGTGAAATTTTCAAAAATATCAAGGACTCACTGGGCGAATCGCTCTGGAACTGAAATCGGAACGCTTACTCACATTTCCCCTATCTGAAAGTCTGATAAACGGTGGAAAAATGATTAAGTCCAATAAAAAAAAAAATTCAACTTTTTTCATTTTTACTTCCGTGGGATATATATTCTACCCACACACATTTGGAACTCTCCTGGAATGCCCTCACACATATTTTTCCCTCATTTAGTGGATATTTTCACAAGAAAGTGAAATTTTCAAAAATTCTGAAAATTGGCTGAAAACGACTAAATATCAAGGACTCATTGGGCGAATCACTCTGGAATTGAAATCGGAACGCGTACTCACATCTCCCCTATGTGAAAGTCTGATCAACGCCGGAAAAATTACTAAGTCCCCAAAAAAAATTTTTAAAACTTTTTTCATTTTTACCCCCGTGGGATATATATTCTACCCACACACATATGGAACTCTCCTGGGGTACCCTCACAAATATTATTCCCTCATTCAGTGGATATTTTCACAAAAAAGTGAAATTTTCAAAAATCAGATAATTTACTGAAAACGACTAAATATTAAGGACTCATTGGGCGAATCGCTCTGGAACTGAAATCGGAACGCTTACTCACATTTCCCCTATCTGAAAGTCTGATAAATGCCGGAAAAATGACTAAGTCCAATAAAAAAAAAAATTAAACTTTTTTCATTTTTACCCCCGTGGGATATATATTCTACCCACACACATTTGGAACTCTCCTGGGGTACCCTCACACATATTATTCCCTCATATAGTGGATATTTTCACAAAAAAAGTGAAATTTTCAAAAATTCAGAAAATTGGCTGAAAACGAATAAATATAAAGGAACTCATTGGGCGAATCGCTCTGGAACTGAAATCAGAACGCTTACTCACATTTCCCCTATCTGAAATTCTGATAAACGCCGGAAAAATGACTAAGTCCAATAAAAAAAAAATTTCAACTTTTTTCATTTTTACCCCCGTGGGATATGTATTCTACCCACACATATTTGGAACTCTCCTGGGGTACCCTCGCACATATTATTCCCTCATTTAGTGGATATTTTCACAAAAAAGTGAAATTTTCAAAAATTCCGAAAGTTGGCTAAATATCAAGGACTCATTGTGTGATTCGTTCTGGAACTTAAATCGGAAAGCTTACTCACATTTCCCCTATCTGAAAGTCTGATAAACGCCGGAAAATTGACTAAGTCCAAAAAAAAATTTTTTTCAACTTTTTAAAATTTTACCCCTGTGGGATATATATTCTACCCACACACATTTGGAACTCTCCTGGGGTACCCTCACACATATTATTCCCTCATTTAGTGGATATTTTCACAAAAAAGTGAAATTTTCAAAAATATCAAGGACTCACTGGGCAAATCGCTCTGAAACTGAACTCGGAACGCTTACTCACATTTCCCCTATCTGAAAGTCTGATAAACGGCGGAAAAATGATTAATTCCAATAAAAAAAAATTCAACTTTTTAAATTTTTACCTCCGTGGGATATATATTCTACCCACACACATTTGGAACTCTCCTGGGGTACCCTCACACATATTATTCCTAGAGATGAGCGTTGTTCTACTCGAACTGTTCGCCAATCTCAAATTCGAGCTGTTTTGGGCGGTGTTCGAGCCGTTCGGCGAACACGAACAATTTGAGAAAAATTCGGCTGTTCGAGGTTATGTTCGATAACTGTTCGTGCACCGAAATCATAACAGGATTTTTTCTCAGTAATGATGAAAATTAATGTTAATACGCAGTTTGACTGTACAGCGGGGTGGGGGGAGGGGCAGGGGATGGATCTCTGCCGGAACAATGAAGACCTCCATTTTTTTTTCTCTTTCCCGCATTTGCAGTGGGGAGGTGCAATCTGTCAGCCTATCAGCAGCGCACACACGGAGCGAAGTGCTTTTTTTCACACAAGCAAGGGCATGTGTCATTGGCAGTGTATGTCACATGTCCTTGCCCTATAAGACCAAGCCATTTTCCCCGTCGCCACCATTTTCTCACTGTTGCAGCTGCGTGTTAGACGGCACCGCTGTTGCTGTGTGCGCTATACCTTGTTAATTTCAAGCCAATTTTCGCACAAATCTACAGATAGCTTGGGAGTAGGGAATAGTTGTGATTGCAGTCCTTTTAAGGACTAGGTTACAGCATTTTCTACGACTTTTATCAGGCAGGTCTGTGCTCTTAAATAGATAGATTGTGGGAGTAAAGACTAATTGTAATTGGAGTCCTTTTCAGGACTAGGTTACATCAGTTCCTATCAGTTTTTGCCAGGCAGGTCTGTGCCAGTGCTGTGCAAGTTTTTTTCACAGCATTTGGCTGAATCTAGCAAAGCTAATCCTTTTTGGCCTATTGCAGAGTGTGTTAGTCAGTGGAGTAGCCTATCTGTGTTGCAAGATATACCACCTGTGTATAGAATACCAATTTTTTTACTGCACCTAGTGAAGTAAAATCTTTTGGGCATAGCATCATTCAATTAGTCCATCTATACTGACCTCCATCAGGTTGCAAATTGAATATAATTTTTTTCTGCATCTAGCTCTGAAAAAATATTGGGCTTCTAGCTGTGTGTGGGACTTGTTGTACTAGTCCATCTATACTGACCTCCATCAGGTTGCAAACTGCATATATTTTTTTCTTCATCTACCTCTGAAAAAATATTGGGCTTCTAGCTGTGTGTGGGACTTGTTCTATTAATCCATCTATACAGACCTCCATCAGGTTGCAAACTGAATATATTTTTTTCTGCATCTACCTCTGAAAAAATATTTGGCCTTCTAGCTGTGTGTGGGACTTGTTCTATTAGTCCATCTATACTGACCTCTATAAGTTTGCAAACTGAATATAATTTTTTTCTGCATCTACCTCTGAAAAAATATTTGGCCTTCTAGCTGTGTGTGGGACTTGTTCTATTAGTCCATCTATACTGACCTCCATAAGGTTACAAACTGAATATAATTTTTTTCTGCATCTAGCTCTGAAAAAATATTTGGCCTTCTAGCTGTGTGTGGGACTTGTTCTATTAGTCCATCTATACTGACCTCCATAAGGTTGCAAACTGAATATAATTTTTTTCTGCATCTACCTCTGAAAAAATATTTGGCCTTCTAGCTGTGTGTGGGACTTGTTCTATTAGTCCATCTATACTGACCTCCATCAGGTTGCAAATTGAATATAATTTTTTTCTGCATCTAGCTCTGAAAAAATATTGGGCTTCTAGCTGTGTGTGGGACTTGTTGTACTAGTCCATCTATACTGACCTCCATCAGGTTGCAAACTGCATATAATTTTTTCTTCATCGACCTCTGAAAAAATATTGGGCTTCTAGCTGTGTGTGGGACTTGTTCTATTAATCCATCTATACAGACCTCCATCAGGTTGCAAACTGAATATATTTTTTTCTGCATCTACCTCTGAAAAAATATTGGGCTTCTAGCTGTGTGTGGGACTTGTTCTATTAATCCATCTATACAGACCTCCATCAGGTTGCAAACTGAATATATTTTTTTCTGCATCTACCTCTGAAAAAATATTGGGCTTCTAGCTGTGTGTGGGACTTGTTGTATTAGTCCATCTATACTGACCTCCATAAGGTTGCAAACTGAATATAATTTTTTTCTGCATCAACCTCTGACAAAATATTTGGCCTTCTAGCTGTGTGTGGGACTTGTTCTATTAGTCCATCTATACTGACCTCCATAAGGTTGCAAACTGAATATAATTTTTTTCTGCATCTACCTCTGAAAAAATATTTGGCCTTCTAGCTGTGTGTGGGACTTGTTCTATTAGTACATCTATACTGACCTCCATAAGGTTGCAAACTGAATATAATTTTTTTCTGCATCTACCTCTGAAAAAATATTGGGCTTCTAGCTGTGTGTGGGACTTGTTCTATTAATCCATCTATACAGACCTCCATCAGGTTGCAAACTGAATATGTTTTTTTCTGCATCTACCTCTGAAAAAATATTGGGCTTCTAGCTGTGTGTGGGACTTGTTGTATTAGTCCATCTATACAGACCTCCATCAAGTTGCAAATTGAATATAATTTTTTTCTGCATCTAACCCAGCCAATAGTTTTGGCCTAATACCACAGTTTGGCCACTCAGCTCTGCTCGGTTCCCATCCATTGTTTTTTTGTGCAAACAACTCCAGAATTGTGAATTAGTTAACCACCAAAATGAGTGGAAAAAGGCCTGCTGCTGGTGGAAAGGGGAATAGGCGTGTTGGGAAGGGGAAAAAAGGTTGTGTCCGTGGGGTAGGTGTTAAAGCAACAGTAACATCTGCAGAAGAAAGACCATCTTCCAGCCAAACTAAAATGTCTACTTCTTTTAGCGGACAATGTGATAAGATCCCTTTCTTACGGCCACGCCAATCGCTACAAATTCCAGATGAGGCACAAAAACAGCAGGTGCTTCAACGGATATCAAGTGCTCATTTAAGTGGGCTCTCCTCCACATCAACTTCAACATCACAAATACTCCAGTCCTCAAAGGTGTCACCCCAATCGCACTTGCTTCCTCACAGCTCCCAAATCTCCAGCTGCCCGTCTGAGTATGAGGTAGAACAGATGGTTGAGTCTGCAGAGCTGTTTACTCATACTATAGCCTGGGAATCAGAGGTCGACTCCAGTGCTTCTGTGAATCCAGACGAGGAAATGATCTGCACTGATGCCCAGAATCTTTATGAGTCGGATCCAGGACCAGACGCAGAAGGTTCTGACCATAATGTAGACCCTCATTCCCAAACTGTAACTCCTGTTGGTGGAGACAATGAGGAAGACGATGATAAGACTCAAATACCTGATTGGAGCGACAACTTTAGTTTTTTGTCAGGGCAGGAACAGGTTGGCTCTGAGGACGACGGGTGTGATAACGCACAGGGTGATGATGATGAGGTTGGAGATCCCACTTACTGTCAACCCACAGTCAGCCAAGAGATGAGGTCAGCAGAGAAGGTGGAGGGAGATGCTAGTGACGACGAGGTCAGGTTGCGCCTTCCTGGACAGAGACGTAGTACTGGAAGAACGTCAACAACTGCATCCTCAAACACAACTCTGCCTCTCACCACAAGTCGTGGTGGCTCTTCAGGTTGCATGGGTGCTAAGCCTTGCATAGCCTGGGCATTTTTTCAGATCGATAAAGATGACCCAACTCGTGTTATCTGTAACATTTGTCAGCAAAAGCTAAGTAGAGGCCAAAAAATACATAGTTTGAGTACTTCATGCATGAACCGGCACATGGACATGAAGCATAAGTTGCAGTGGGAAGCTCAGTGTGCTACAATGCGGCCTAGCCGGCCGGGCCAACCACCGTCTGCTATATCTTGTGCATCCGCGGCCTCTTCATCCTCTGTGACTGGGGGGACAGCAGTCACACCTGTTTTGGGGCGCAGACCTGCCACCTCTTTACCCGCAACAGCCAGCGTGATTGGCAGGTCATCATTTTCTTTGGAGGTGGTAACACCAGCTGGTGTTGAGCGCTGTCCGACATCGATAGCACCACCTTTGGATCAAGGCAACCTAACATGTCCGCCTGCATCTTCCTCACAGACCGGCAGTTTGCCGGGGACACCCTTATCAACCCCGTCTAAGCACAATAGCCAGCCCTCGGTCCCTCAGATGTGGACAAGTAAAAGACCATTTCCTCCTAGCCATGAGAAAGCTAAGAGCTGGAATTTCACCATCTGCAAGCTCTTGGCTACAGAAATTCTGCCTTTCCGCCTGGTGGACACAGAGGATTTTCGAGACCTTATGTCCGTCGCAGTGCCCCAGTACCAGATGCCCAGTCGGCACTACTTCTCAAAGAAAGGTGTGCCTGCGCTCCACCAGCATGTCGCACACAACATCACCGCTTCTTTGAGAAACTCTGTGTGTGACAGGGTGCATTTCACCACAGACACTTGGACGAGTAGGCATGGACAGGGGCGTTACATGTCGCTGACTGGGCACTGGGTAACTATGGTGACAGCAGGACAAGGGGCTGCTGTCCAAGTCTTGCCATCCCCACGAGTTGTGCGTCAATCCTTTTTATGTCAAAGTTCCTCCACTGCTTCTGCCTCCTCAACCTCCTCTCGGTCCTCCACCTGCACCCAAAGCCTGTCTGGTCATGCCACAAGCTTTCTAACTGCGCAGAAGGGATCCTGCACACCTCCTTACTATGCTGGCAGTAGGGCTCAACGTTATCAGGCGGTTTTTACATTGAAATGTCTGGGGAAATGTGAGTCACACAGCTGAGGAGTTGTGGTCAGCTCTGGAGAACCAATTTCATGAATGGTTGTCTCCACTGGACCTGAAACCAGGGAAGGCCGTGTGCGACAATGCTGCAAACCTGGGTGCGGCCCTTCGCCGGGGCAATGTCACACACGTGCCTTGTATGGCTCACGTGTTGAACCTGGTTGTCCAGCAATTTTTAGCCCACTATCCCAGACTAGATGGCCTTCTGCAGAGGGCACGGTTGCTGTGTGCTCACTTCCGCCGTTCGCATCCCGCAGCTCAGCGACTTACATCTCTACAGAAGTCGTTGGGCCTGCCACTTCACCGGCTAAAATGCGATGTGCCTACCCGGTGGAATTCAACTCTGCACATGTTGCAGCGACTGTGGCAGCACCGACAAGCCCTGGTGCAATACGTTCTGACGTATAGCCTGGGCCAACGAGATTCAGAGGTGGGGCAAATCACGCTGGAGGAGTGGTCTCAGATCAGGGACCTATGCACCCTTCTGCACAGTTTTGAAATGGCGACGAAGATGTTTAGTGCTGACGATGCCATTATCGGCATGACTATTCCGGTGATTTACATGCTGGAGCACATGTTAAACAGAATTCGGAGTCAGGTGGTGGCACAAGAGGAGGTGGAGGAAGTAGAGGAGGAGGAGTTGTATGAGGAAGGGCTAACATCTGCAAGGTCAAGACGGTCGGCAGCACCAAGGCGGCAGGCATGTGAGGGTGGGGGAGATGGTTTTACCAGGGCGCATGGTAGCAGCCAAACTAGTGAGGAAGGTGCAGGAGCCCAGGAAGAAGTGGAGGACGAACTGATGGAAGACTCATCAGATGAGGGAGACCTTGATCACATTTCTGTTGTGCGAGGTTGGGGGGAGAGGACAGAGGAAGGAAGCATGATTGTTACCTCGCCACCAACACAACAGGGACTTGGTGCTCCTGGATGCGCAACACACATGAGTGCCTTCTTGCTGCACTACCTGCAACATGACCCTCGAATTGTGAGAATTAGAAATAATCCTGACTACTGGGTTGCCACACTGTTAGATCCCCGGTACAAAAGTAAATTTGCAGAAATTATTCCTGCCATAGAAAGGGATGCACGCATGCAGGAGTATCAGCAGAGACTGTTGCAGAATCTTACATGTGCTTTTCCACAAAATACCAGTGGTGCACGTAGTGAATCTCACAGTTCCAACTTCCCAACCGTGGGACCGTCAAGTGTTCAGCACTCAAACCGTAACAGAACCACAGTATCTGCTGGTAACATCAATTTTGCGGAATCATTTCACCACTTTTTTAGCCCATCCTTTGCAATGCCACAGGAGACAAGAAGTCTGACACATAGTCAACGCCTAGAGACGATGGTACAGGAGTATCTCCAAGTAAACATTGAAGCCACGACTGTGTCACTGGACCCTTGCTCTTTTTGGGCTTCCAATCTGGATAAATGGCCGGAGCTAGCCACTTACGCCTTGGAGATCTTGTCATGCCCCGCAGCCAGCGTTCTGTCTGAACGTGTGTTCAGCGCTGCTGGTGGTGTGCTGACAGATAAGCGCACGCGGCTCTCCACTGATAATGTAGACAGACTCACGTTCATAAAGATGAACAAATCATGGATCCGAAACGACTTTTCTACCCCTGTGTCATCCTGGGGAGAGTAAAAGCTTGATGATTGGTTAAAATCACCCTACCAACCGTTTTAAGCTTTCAAATTACTAATCATGTTTATCTGTATCTTGGCTGGAAAATAATTTGGGCTTTGTAGCAGTGTGCAGCACTGATTCTATTAGGCCATCTATAATAAGCTCCACCAGATTTAAAATTACTAATCATGTTTATCTGTATCTTGACTGGAAAATAATTTGGGCTTTGTAGCAGTGTGCAGCACTGATCCTATTAGGCCATCTATACTAAAGCTTCACCAGATTTAAAATTAATAATAATTTTTAGCTGCATCTAGCCCGGAAAATAATTTTGGGGCTCCGAGATGCGCAAGACACATAAGTGCCTTCTTGCTGCACTACCTGCAGCATGACCCTCATATTGTCAGAATTCGAAGTAATCATGACTACTGGGTTGCCACACTCTTAGATCCCCCAAACTTTTCGATCAACCTTTTCATTTTAATAAAGACCAAAAAAATGGTCATTTTTGAAATTATAAGCATTAGCAGGTTGTTAGAAACTGAAATCAAACAGTTTTCAACTCAAAACTTTATTCTAGGTGATGTTACATTTTCACATAGGACCCCTTGTTCGAAAGGAGCTTCTGAACTCTCTCGTCCATTGAATTTGTCAGGTTTTGGATGGTTTCTGCTTCAATTGTTTTGCATGAGGACAGAATACCCTCCCAGAGCTGTTGCTTAGATGTGAACTGCCTCCCGCCATCATAGACACTCCTTTTAATGATGCTCCAAAGGTTCTGAATGGGGTAGAGGTCAGGGGAGCATGGGGGTCACACCATAAGTTTGTCTCCTTTTATGCCCATATCAGCCAGAGATGCAGATGTTTTATGTGCAGCATGAGATGGTACATTATCATGCAGGAAAATGATCTTGCTATGAATTACACTGTTCTTCTTCTTGAACCATGGCAGGAAGTGCTGTTTGAGAAAATCCACATACATTATGGAGTTCATCTTTAGCGCCTTCAGGGATCCTAAAGGGGCCGACAATCTCTCTCCCCATGATTCCAGCCCAAAACATTATTCCACCTCCTCCTTGTTGGTGCTGTAGCCGTGTTTGCGTGGGGTGTCCATCAACCAGCCATCCTCCACTCCATCCATCTGGACCATCGAGCGCTGCACGGCACTCATCCGTGAACAAAACAGTTTTGAAATCAGTCTTCATGTAATGTTTGGCCCACTGGAGCCGTTTCTGCTTGTGTGAAGTGGATAGAGGAGGTCGACAGGATGGCGTATGCACAGCTGCAAACCTCTGAAGGACCCTGCATCTTGTTGTTCGGGGGACGTTGGAGGCACAAGCAGCTTCAAAAACTTGTCTGCTGCTATGACAAGGCTTTTTTGCCGCTGCTCTTTCAACCTGACGTAATTGCCTGCAGGAAAGAGTCCTCAATTTGCCCTTATCAGCACGCACACGTGTGTACTGTGAATCAGCTACATACTTCTTGATTGCCAAGACACTTCATCCTGATCATCGCACAATGTTGATTGTAGTCATGCCTTGACCTAAACACTCCACAATTTGTTGCTTCTCAGCAGCCGACACATCCTTTTTCTTTCCCATTTTGGCAGAAAATGTAGGCTGCTTAATAATGTGAGAGAGCCTTCTTAAGTAGTCTGCCTTTCATTTGACACACCTGCCAAACTAATTAGCACAGGTGTCTGCAATTGCTTCCAGTGATATAAAGAGCCCTGACACACATCACCATCAATGAGTTTAACTGACAAACAAACAAATTCTTCCCTTATCACTCCTAAACACTCTTTGCATAATAATTTGGAAAGCAGTGTACATGTGCTTTTCCACAAAACACCAGTGGTTCACGTAGTGAATCTTACAGTTCTAACTTGCCAACCGTGGTCTGTATGGAGTTGTTCAATAAAGGGCCCAAAATTAAGATAACATAGATGGGAGAGGTCTCTATGAATAGGAATTCCTAAGTATTTGATACCCTGTGAGGGCCAGGCAAAGGGAAAGTTGGACTGGATGGAATCCTATATGGATTTGGGGAGGGAGACATCGAGGGCCTCAGACTTCGCTGCATTGATTTTAAAATTTGACCATGTAACAAAGTGATCTATTTCAGCCATAACAGCATGGATGGATATATGTGATTGAGTGATATATACTAGGACATCATCAGCAAATAGAGAGCACTTGTACTCGGTGCCTCCCACCTCAATCCACCTAATATTGGGGTTATGGCGAATTGATGAGAGCAGGTGCTCCGTCACTAGGATGTATAAGAGAGGGGACAGAGGACATCCCTGCCTTGTCCCATTGGTGATTGTGAAAGGTGATGAAAATGTTCTGACGCACCCCCTGGGCCTTGGGACACCCGGAGCCGGACCCTTTTTGGTGGATGCTGGTGGTTGTAGTCTTCGTGGCGGCGACCCGGTTCCGTGGCTCAGGGTGGTCAAACCAGTGGCGGAACTATTTATGTGGTTTTGATGTTTAAATGTCCGACTACGCCACCCGTGGATTGCGGTCAGAGTGAACCGCCGCTACAGGGCAGACCGCTGAGGCTGGTGTTGTGGGTGCAGCAGAGCGTAGCATATCTCCCCACGGGAGGAGTATAGCCTCAGGGCAGTGTATGCGGAGGATGGGGGTGATGGTGCAGGGCAGCAGCAGTAACGACACGGAGTCAGTGATGCAGTTCAGGGCCTTTACTCACAGTTCTTATTATCCAGACCACGTCTGCAGGTAACGGCTGCCCACGTCGTACTGTGCTCACCAGGTGAGGGGCTCAGACAACTCCCAGATAACTTTGGAGCGCTTCACAGGACCCCCTTTGTGTGTCCTTTGTCTGGCCTTTCTTACCAACACTTCTATCCGGCTGCCTCGGGCCTCCTCTTGGTAAACTTGGCGCCAGTTTCCCTGACCTTATGTGGTGCCTTCCTAGCGGGTGTAGCGAGGGGCTGCGCCACATAAAATGTCAGAGCCTCCAGTTTCTAGCTGAGGGTCGTTTCCTGCCTCCACTAGTTCGGGGACCGGTCTCCCCCTTTGGCCTGACCCCTCCACGCAGGTGGATTCGGGCGTGCGGTGGCGACTCGCCCGTCCACACCCCTGGGATCCCTTCATTCCTCGTTCCTGGAGCCTTCTCCGCTCCTCTTCCTTCCTTCTCCCTCTTGCAGGCCTGGGCCTCTGTTACTAGGCCTGCCTCCGGAGCAGAGCTCATGCAGAGCCCCTGCTCCCTGCCACTTCTGCTCAGACTTCTCTGCACTGAACTAAGATGGTGCCCACCTTTTATACTCCATTCTCAATGCACCCAGGAACTGCTTCCTCCCTGCTCCTGCACTACAGGGTTCCCCTTCCTCAGTGTTCCCTCCTCCCACTCCAGCCAGGGACAGGGACTGTCGTGCCCATCTCAGGGGCATATTGGTTGCCCTGCCCCATGGCAATGTTGTCTAATGCATGCAGGTGTCGGGTCCTGATCCACACTCCATCCTTACCTGAGAGTGAGATATCACACCTCTGGGTGAGGTGCAATACGTCTGTAGCAACCGAGCCCTCAGGTTGCTACAGTTCCATTTATCTTCAGCCTAGGTGACGTATTGGGATACAGGGCCGTGATTTTGGCTATAAAAGGGTCCCCTAGACCCCTACCCCAAGCTTTTTAAGAGAATCATATATGGTGTGCCAGGATACTCTATGGAATGCTTTCTCAGCATCCAACGAGAGTATCTACTTACAAATTTTTAACTGCATCTAGCCCAGGAAATACTTTGTGCCTAGTAGCAGTGTCTGCTAGTCAGCGGATTATCCCGGCTGTTAAGCAAGCTACACCACCTGTAGTTTGGACACTTAATTTTTTCAAAGGAAATGCTTCGGGACCACGGGATACTCAGTGAAGAGCATCAGGAGGCACCCCAAGGCATAGGGGCTGGGACTGGCAGTAGGATGCCTTGCGGTGGACAGCCGAGCTCGATCCTTATAAAAGCTTTTTAACTGCAGCAGCTTTAGTGGACGCTACTGGAGCTGGAATTACGCGGCTGCTGGCATGAGACTTGCCCTCCAATAGATCCTTGTAAATGGATTTAAAGTGTATTCATTCAAATTAGAGAGACAATTTAAATTAAAAAACTTAGAGCTGCCTCCACCACAGGGGGGCTCGCTCGACCCACCAGCGGACAGGCACCAGTATTGGGAGAGGGGGGCTGGCCGTCAGGGTTCACCGCGGCTCTGGAACAAACCCGGCGAGACGGAGGTGGCACGGGCAGGAGCGGACTGAACGTGTCGGCTTCTCACTTTTTGGATTTTAGAAGGGCATGACATGCCTATATCTGTGTCTCCCCCTCCTTTTACTCCTCCACCTCATTTCTTTTCTCATGACTATATGTACTTGTCACTTTTCCATGTGTTAGTTGTGTCTTCTGAGCAGTTTGTCAGCTTTTGGACACCTTTGAAGGTGTTTTCTATGTGTTTCTATGTGTTTTTGTTTGCCTGCCATTGGTTTTAACGGTGTTCGAAGGTGTTCGACGAACAGTTCGACGAACAGTTCGGCGAACACACGGGTGTTCGACGAACCGAACCGAACTCGAACACTACGGGGGTGCCTCAACACTAATTATTCCCTCATTTAGTGGATATTTTCACAAAAAAGTGAAATTTTCAAAAATTCTAAAAATTGTCTGAAAATGACTAAATATCAAGGACTCATTGGGCGAATCGCTCTGGAACTGAAATCGGAATGCTTACTCACATTTCCCCTATGTGAAAGTCTGATAAACGCCGAAAAAATGACTAAGTCCAAAAAAAAATTTTTTCAACTTTTTAAAATTTTACCCCCGTGGGATATATATTCTACCCACACACATTTGGAACTCTCCTGGGGTAACCTCACACATATTATTCCCTCATTTAGTGGATATTTTCACAAAAAAGTAACATTTTCAAAAATTCAGAAAATTGGCTGAAAACGAATAGATATCAAGGACTCATTGGGCGAATCGCTCTGGAACTTAAATCGGAACGCTCACTGACATTTCCCCTATCTGAAAGTCTGATAAACGCCGGAAAATTGACTAAGTCCAACAAAAAATTTTTTTAAACTTTTTGCATTTTTACCACCGTGGGATATATATTCTACCCACACACATTTGGAACTCTCTTGGGGTACCCTCACACATATTATTCAATCATATAGTGGATATTTTCACAAAAAATTGAAATTTTCAGAAATTCAGAAAATTGGCTGAAAACGAATAGATATCAAGGACTCATTGGGCGAATCGCTCTGGAACTTAAATCGGAACGCTCACTGACATTTCCCCTATCTGAAAGTCTGATAAACGCCGGAAAATTGACTAAGTCCAACAAAAAATTTTTTTAAACTTTTTGCATTTTTACCACCGTGGGATATATATTCTACCCACACACATTTGGAACTCTCTTGGGGTACCCTCACACATATTATTCAATCATATAGTGGATATTTTCACAAAAAATTGAAATTTTCAGAAATTCAGAAAATTGGCTGAAAACGACTAAATATCAAGGACTCATTGGGCGAATCGCTCTGGAACTGAAATCGGAACGCTTAATCACATTTCCCCTATCTGAAAGTCTGATAAACGCCAGAAAAATGATTAAGTCCAACAAAAAAATTTTTTAAACTTTTTGCATTTTTACCACCGTGGGATATATATTCTACCCACACACATTTGGAACTCTCTTGGGGTACCCTCACACATATTATTCAATCATATAGTGGATATTTTCACAAAAAATTGAAATTTTCAGAAATTCAGAAAATTGGCTGAAAACGACTAAATATCAAGGACTCATTGGGCGAATCGCTCTGGAACTGAAATCGGAACGCTTAATCACATTTCCCCTATCTGAAAGTCTGATAAACGCCAGAAAAATGACTAAGTCCAACAAAAAAATTTTTTAAACTTTTTGCATTTTTACCACCGTGGGATATATATTCTACCCACACACATTTGGAACTCACCTGGGGTACCCTCACACATATTACTCCCTCATTTAGTGGATATTTTCACAAAAAAGTGAAATTTTCAAAAATTCAGAAAATTTAATGAAAACGACTAAATATCAAGGACTCATTGGGCGAATCGCTCTGGAACTGAAATCGGAATGCTTACTCTCATTTCCCCTATCTGAAAGTCTGATAAACGCTGGAAAAATGACTAAGACCAAAAATAAATTTTTTTCAACTTTTTTCATTTTTACCCCCTTGGGATATATATTCTACCCACACACATTTGGAACTCTCCTGGGGTACCCGCACACATATTACTCCCTCATTTAGTAGATATTTTCACAAAAAAGTGAAATTTTCAAAAATATCAAGGACTCACTGGGCGAATCGCTCTGGAACTGAAATCGGAACGCTTAATCACATTTCCCCTATCTGAAAGTCTGATAAACGCCGGGAAAATGATTAAGTCCAATAAAAAAAAAATATTCAACTTTTTTCATTTTTACCTCCGTGGGATATATATTCTACCCACACACATTTGGAACTCTCTTGGGGTACCCTCACACATATTATTCAATCATATAATGGATATTTTCACAAAAAATTGAAATTTTCAGAAATTCAGAAAATTGACTGAAAACGACTAAATATCAAGGACTCATTGGGCGAATCGCTCTGGAACTGAAATCGGAACGCTTAATCACATTTCCCCTATCTGAAAGTCTGATAAACACCGGAAAAATGACTAAGACCAAAAAAAATTTTTTTCAACTTTTTTCATTTTTACCACCTAGGGATATATATTCTACCCAAACACATTTGGAACTCTCCTGGGGTACATTCACATATATTATTCCCTCATTTAGTGGATATTTTCACAAGAAAGTGAAATTTTCAAAAATTCTGAAAATTGGCTGAAAACGACTAAATATCAAGGACTCATTGGGCGAATTGCTCTGGAACTGAAATCGGAACGCTTAATCACATTTCCCCTATCTGAAAGTCTGATAAACGCCAGAAAAATGACTAAGTCCAATAAAAAAAATGTTTAAACTTTTTTCATTTTTACCCCCGTGGGATATATATTCTACCCACACACATTTGGAACTCTCCTGGGGTACCCTCACACATATTATTCCTTCATTTAGTGGATATTTTCACAAAAAAGTGAAATTTTCAAAAATTCAGAAAATTTGCTGAAAACGACTAAATATCAAGGACTCATTGGGCGAATCGCTCTGGAACGGAAATCGGAACGCTTAATCACATTTCCCCTATCTGAAAGTCTGATAAACGCTGGAAAAATGACTAAGACCAAAAAAAAATTTTTTTCAACTTGTTTCATTTTTACCCCCTTGGGATATATATTCTACCCACACACATTTGGAACTCTCCTGGGGTACCCGCACACATATTACTCCCTCATTTAGTAGATATTTTCACAAAAAAGTGAAATTTTCAAAAATATCAAGGACTCACTGGGCGAATCGCTCTGGAACTGAAATCGGAACGCTTACTCACATTTCCCCTATCTGAAAGTCTGATAAACGCCGGGAAAATGATTAAGTCCAATAAAAAAAAAATATTCAACTTTTTTCATTTTTACCTCCGTGGGATATATATTCTACCCACACACATTTGGAACTCTCCTGGGGTACCCTCTCACATATTATTCCTTCATTTAGTGGATATTTTCACAAAAAAGTGAAATTTTCAAAAATTCTGAAAATTTGCTGAAAACGACTAAATATCAAGGACTCATTGGGCGAATTGCTCTGGAGCTGAAATCGGAACGCTTAATCACATTTCCCCTATCTGAAAGTCTGATAAACACCAGAAAAATGACCAAGTCCAATAAAAAAAATGTTTAAACTTTTTGCATTTTTACCACCGTGGGATATATATTCTACCCACACACATTTGGAACTCTCCTGGGGTACCCTCACACATATTATTCCCTCATTTAGTGGATATTTTCACAAAAAAGTGAAATTTTCAAAAATTCAGAAAATTTGATGAAAACGACTAAATATCAAGGACTCATTGGGCGAATCGCTCTGGAACTGAAATCGGAATGCTTACTCTCATTTCCCCTATCTGAAAGTCTGATAAACGCTGGAAAAATGACTAAGACCAAAAAAAAAATTTTTTCAACTTGTTTCATTTTTACCCCCTTGGGATATATATTCTACCCACACACATTTGGAACTCTCCTGGGGTACCCGCACACATATTACTCCCTCATTTAGTAGATATTTTCACAAAAAAGTGAAATTTTCAAAAATATCAAGGACTCACTGGGCGAATCGCTCTGGAACTGAAATCGGAACGCTTACTCACATTTCCCCTATCTGAAAGTCTGATAAACGCCGGGAAAATGATTAAGTCCAATAAAAAAAAAATATTCAACTTTTTTCATTGTTACCTCCGTGGGATATATATTCTACCCACACACATTTGGAACTCTCCTGGGGTACATTCACATATATTATTCCCTCATTTAGTGGATATTTTCACAAGAAAGTGAAATTTTCAAAAATTCAGAAAATTGGCTGAAAACGACTAAATATCAAGGACTCATTGGGCGAATTGCTCTGGAACTGAAATCGGAACGCTTAATCACATTTCCCCTATCTGAAAGTCTGATAAACGCCAGAAAAATGACTAAGTCCAATAAAAAAAATGTTTAAACTTTTTTCATTTTTACCCCCGTGGGATATATATTCTACCCACACACATTTGGAACTCTCCTGGGGTACCCTCTCACATATTATTCCTTCATTTAGTGGATATTTTCACAAAAAAGTGAAATTTTCAAAAATTCTGAAAATTTGCTGAAAACGACTAAATATCAAGGACTCATTGGGCGAATTGCTCTGGAACTGAAATCGGAACGCTTAATCACATTTCCCCTATCTGAAAGTCTGATAAACACCAGAAAAATGACCAAGTCCAATAAAAAAAATGTTTAAACTTTTTGCATTTTTACCACCGTGGGATATATATTCTACCCACACACATTTGGAACTCTCCTGGGGTACCCTCACACATATTATTCCCTCATTTAGTGGATATTTTCACAAAAAAGTGAAATTTTCAAAAATTCTGAAAATTTGATGAAAACGACTAAATATCAAGGACTCATTGGGCGAATCGCTCTGGAACTGAAATCGGAATGCTTACTCTCATTTCCCCTATCTGAAAGTCTGATAAACGCCGGAAAAATGATTAAGTCCAATAAAAAAAAAAAATTCATCTTTTTTCATTTTTACCTCCGTGGGATATATATTCTACCCAAACACATTTGGAACTCTCTTGGGGTACCCTCACACATATTATTCAATCATATAGTGGATATTTTCACAAAAAATTTAAATTTTCAGAAATTCAGAAAATTGACTGAAAACGACTAAATATCAAGGACTCATTGGGCGAATCGCTCTGGAACTGAAATCGGAAAGCTTAATCACATTTCCCCTATCTGAAAGTCTGATAAACACCGGAAAAATGACTAAGACCAAAAAAAAATTTTTTTCAACTTTTTTCATTTTTACCACCTAGGGATATATATTCTACCCACACACATTTGGAACTCTCCTGGGGTACATTCACATATATTATTCCCTCATTTAGTGGATATTTTCACAAGAAAGTGAAATTTTCAAAAATTCAGAATATTGGCTGAAAACGACTAAATATCAAGGACTCATTGGGCGAATTGCTCTGGAACTAAAATCGGAACGCTTAATCACATTTCCCCTATCTGAAAGTCTGATAAACGCTAGAAAAATGACCAAGTCCAATAAAAAAAATGTTTAAACTTTTTTCATTTTTACCCCCGTGGGATATATATTCTACCCACACACATTTGGAACTCTCCTGGGGTACCCTCACACATATTATTCCTTCATTTAGTGGATATTTTCACAAAAAAGTGAAATTTTCAAAAATTCTGAAAATTTGCTGAAAACGACTAAATATCAAGGACTCATTGGGTGAATCGCTGTGGAACGGAAATCGGAACGCTTAATCACATTTCCCCTATCTGAAAGTCTGATAAACGCTGGAAAAATGACTAAGACCAAAAAAAAAATTTTTTCAACTTTTTACATTTTTACCTACTTGGGATATATATTCTACCCACACACATTTGGAACTCTCCTGGGGTACCCTCACACATATTATTCCGTCATTTAGTGGATTTTCTCACAAAAAAGTGAAATTTTCAAAAATTCAGAAAATTGGCTGAAAACGAATAAATATCAAGGACTCATTGGGCAAATCGCTCTGGAACTGAAATCGGAACGCTCACTGACATTTCCCCTATCTGAAAGTCTGATAAACGCCGGAAAATTGATTAAGTCCAACAAAAAATTTTTTTAACTTTTTGCATTTTTACCACCGTGGGATATATATTCTACCCACACACATTTGGAACTCTCCTGGGGTACCCTCACACATATTATTCCCTCATTTAGTGGAAAATTTTCACAAAAAAGTGAAATTTTCAAAAATTCAGAAAATTTGATGAAAACGACTAAATATCAAGGACTCATTGGGCGAATCGCTCTGGAACTGAAATCGGAATGCTTACTCTCATTTCCCCTATCTGAAAGGCTGATAAACGCCGGAAAAATGACTAAGACCAAAAAAAAATTTTTTTCAACTTTTTTCATTTTTACCCCCTTGGGATATATATTCTATCCACACACATTTGGAACTCTCCTGGGGTACCCGTACACATATTATTCCCTCATTTAGTAGATATTTTCACAAAAAAGTGAAATTTTCAAAAATATCAAGGACTCATTGGGCGAATCGCTCTGGAACTGAAATCGGAACGCTTACTCACATTTCCCCTATCTGAAAGTCTGATAAACGCCGGGAAAATGATTAAGTCCAATAAAAATAAAATATTCAACTTTTTTCATTTTTACCACCTAGGGATATATATTCTACCCACACACATTTGGAACACTCCTGGGGTACATTCACATATATTATTCCCTCATTTAGTGGATGTTTTCACAAGAAAGTGAAATTTTCAAAAATTCAGAAAATTGGCTGAAAACGACTAAATATCAAGGACTCATTGGGCGAATTGCTCTGGAACTGAAATCGGAACGCTTAATCACATTTCTCCTATCTGAAAGTCTGATAAACGCCAGAAAAATGACTAAGTCCAATAAAAAAAATGTTTAAACTTTTTTCATTTTTACACCCCGTGGGATATATATTCTACCCACACACATTTGGAACTCTCCTGGGGTACCCTCACACATATTATTCCTTCATTTAGTGGATATTTTCACAAAAAAGTGAAATTTTCAAAAATTCTGAAAATTTGCTGAAAACGACTAAATATCAAGGACTCATTGGGCGAAACGCTCTGGAACGGAAATCGGAACGCTTAATCACATTTCCCCTATCTGAAAGTCTGATAAACGCCGGAGAAATGACTAAGATCAAAAAAAAAAAAATTTTCAACTTTTTTCATTTTTACCTACTTGGGATATATATTCTACCCACACACATTTGGAACTCTCCTGGGGTACCCTCACACATATTATTCCCTCATATAGTGGATATTTTTACAAAAAATTGAAATTTTCAAAAATTCAGAAAATTGGCTGAAAACGACTAAATATCAAGGACTCATTGGGCGAATCGCTCTGGAACTGAAATCAGAACGCTTACTCACATTTCCTCTATCTGAAAGTCTGATAAACGCCGGAAAAATGACTAAGTCCAATAAAAAAAAAATTTCAAATTATTTCACTTTTATCTCCGTGGGATATATATTCTACCCACACACATTTGGAACTCTCCTGGGGTGCCCTCATACATATTATTCCCTCATTTAGTGGATATTTTCACAAAAAAGTGAAATTTTCAAAAATTCAGAAAATTTGCTGAAAACGACTAAATATCAAGGACTCATTGGGCGAATCGCTCTGGAACTGAAATCGGAATGCTTACTCACATTTCCCCTATCTGAAAGTCTGATAAATGCCGGAAGAATGACTAAGAGCAAAAAAAAAATTTTTTCAACTTTTTTCATTTTTACCTACTTGGGATATATATTCTATCCAAACACATTTGGAACTCTCCTGGGTTACCCTCACACATATTATTCCCTCATTTAGTGGATATTTTCACAAAAAAGTGAAATTTTCAAAAATTCAGAAAATTGGCTGAAAACGACTAAATATCAAGGACTCATTGGGCGAATCGCTCTGGAACTGAAATCAGAACGCGTACTCACATTTCCCCTCTCTGAAAGTCTGATAAACGCCGGAAAAATGACTTAGTCCAAAAAAAAATTTATTTCAACTTTTTTCAATTTTACCCCCGTGGGATATATATTCTACCCACACACATTTGTAACTCTCTTGGGTTACCCTCACACATATTATTCCCTTATTTAGTGGATATTTTCACAAAAAAGTGAAATTTTCAAAAAATCAGATAATTTACTGAAAATGACTAAATATTAAGGACTCATTGGGAGAATTACTCTGGAACTGAAATCGGAACGCTTACTCACATTTCCGCTATCTGAATTTCTGATAAACGCTGGAAAAATGACTAAGACCAAAAAAATTTTTTTTTCAACTTTTTAAATTTTTACCTTCTTTGGATATATATTCTACCCACACACATTTGGACCTCTCCTGGGGTACCCTCACACATATTATTCCCTCAATTAGTGGATATTTTCACAAAAAAGTGAAATTTTCAAAAATTCAGAAAATTGGCTGAAAACGACTAAATATCAAGGACTCATTGGGCGAATCGCTCTGGAACTGAAATTGGAACGCTTACTCATATTTCCCCTATCTGAAAGTCTGATAAACGCCAGAAAAACGATTCAGTCCAATAAAAAAAAAAATTCATCTTTTTTCATTTTTACCTCCGTGGGATATATATTCTACCCACAAACATTTGGAACTCTCTTGGGGTACCCTCACACATATTATTCAATCATATAGTGGATATTTTCACAAAAAATTGAAATTTTCAGAAATTCAGAAAATTTGACGAAAACGACTAAATATCAAGGACTCATTGGGCGAATCGCTCTGGAACTGAAATCGGAATGCTTACTCTCATTTCCCCTATCTGAAAGTCTGATAAACGCTGGAAAAATGACTAAGACCAAAAAAAAATTTTTTTCAACTTTTTTCATTTTTACCCCCTTGGGATATATATTCTACCCACACACATTTGGAACTCTCCTGGGGTACCCGCACACATATTACTCCCTCATTTAGTAGATATTTTCACAAAAAAGTGAAATTTTCAAAAATATCAAGGACTCACTGGGCGAATCGCTCTGGAACTGAAATCGGAACGCTTACTCACATTTCCCCTATCTGAAAGTCTGATAAACGCCGGGAAAATGATTAAGTCCAATAAAAAAAATGTTTAAACTTTTTTCATTTTTACCCCCGTGGGATATATATTCTACCCACACACATTTGGAACTCTCCTGGGGTGCCCTCATACATATTATTCCCTCATTTAGTGGATATTTTCACAAAAAAGTGAAATTTTCAAAAATTCAGAAAATTTGCTGAAAACGACTAAATATCAAGGACTCATTGGGCGAATCGCTCTGGAACTGAAATCGGAATGCTTACTCACATTTCCCCTATCTGAAAGTCTGATAAATGCCGGAAGAATGACTAAGAGCAAAAAAAAAATTTTTTCAACTTTTTTCATTTTTACCTACTTGGGATATATATTCTATCCAAACACATTTGGAACTCTCCTGGGTTACCCTCACACATATTATTCCCTCATTTAGTGGATATTTTCACAAAAAAGTGAAATTTTCAAAAATTCAGAAAATTGGCTGAAAACGACTAAATATCAAGGACTCATTGGGCGAATCGCTCTGGAACTGAAATCAGAACGCGTACTCACATTTCCCCTCTCTGAAAGTCTGATAAACGCCGGAAAAATGACTTAGTCCAAAAAAAAATTTATTTCAACTTTTTTCAATTTTACCCCCGTGGGATATATATTCTACCCACACACATTTGTAACTCTCTTGGGTTACCCTCACACATATTATTCCCTTATTTAGTGGATATTTTCACAAAAAAGTGAAATTTTCAAAAAATCAGATAATTTACTGAAAATGACTAAATATTAAGGACTCATTGGGAGAATTACTCTGGAACTGAAATCGGAACGCTTAATCACATTTCCCCTATCTGAAAGTCTGATAAACGCCGGGAAAATGATTAAGTCCAATAAAAAAAAAATATTCAACTTTTTTCATTTTTACCTCTGTGGGATATATATTCTACCCACACACATTTGGAACTCTCTTGGGGTACCCTCACACATATTATTCAATCATATAGTGGATATTTTCACAAAAAATTGAAATTTTCAGAAATTCAGAAAATTGACTGAAAACGACTAAATAACAAGGACTCATTGGGCGAATCGCTCTGGAACTGAAATCGGAACGCTTAATCACATTTCCCCTATCTGAAAGTCTGATAAACACCGGAAAAATGACTAAGACCAAAAAAAATTTTTTTTCAACTTTTTTCATTTTTACCACCTAGGGATATATATTCTACCCACACACATTTGGAACACTCCTGGGGTACATTCACAAATATTATTCCCTCATTTAGTGGATGTTTTCACAAGAAAGTGAAATTTTCAAAAATTCAGAAAATTGGCTGAAAACGACTAAATATCAAGGACTCATTGGGCGAATTGCTCTGGAACTGAAATCGGAATGCTTAATCACATTTCCCCTATCTGAAAGTCTGATAAACGCCAGAAAAATGACTAAGTCCAATAAAAAAAATGTTTAAACTTTTTTCATTTTTACCCCCGTGGGATATATATTCTACCCACACACATTTGGAACTCTCCTGGGGTACCGTCACACATATTATTCCTTCATTTAGTGGATATTTTCACAAAAAAGTGAAATTTTCAAAAATATCAAGGACTCACTGGGCGAATCGCTCAGGAACTGAAATCGGAACGCTTACTCACATTTCCCCTATCTGAAAGTCTGATAAACGCTGGGAAAATGATTAAGTCCAATAAAAAAAAAATATTCAACTTTTTTCATTTTTACCTCCGTGGGATATATATTCTACCCACACACATTTGTAACTCTCTTGGGTTACCCTCACACATATTATTCCCTTATTTAGTGGATATTTTCACAAAAAAGTGAAATTTTCAAAAAATCAGATTTATATTAAGGACTCATTGGGAGAATTACTCTGGAACTGAAATCGGAATGCTTACTCACATTTCCGCTATCTGAATTTATGATAAACGCTGGAAAAATGACTAAGACCAAAAAAATTTTTTTTTTAACTTTTTTCATTTTTACCTTCTTTGGATATATATTCTACCCACACACATTTGGACCTCTCCTGGGGTACCCTCACACATATTATTCCCTCAATTAGTGGATATTTTCACAAAAAAGTGAAATTTTCAAAAATTCTGAAAATTGGCTGAAAACGACTAAATATCAAGGACTCATTGGGCGAATCGCTCTGGAACTGAAATTGGAACGCTTACTCATATTTCCCCTATCTGAAAGTCTGATAAACGCCAGAAAAATGATTCAGTCCAATAAAAAAAAAAAATTCATCTTTTTTCATTTTTACCTCCCTGGGATATAAATTCTACCCACAAACATTTGGAACTCTCTTTGGGTACCCTCACACATATTATTCAATCATATAGTGGATATTTTCACAAAAAATTGAAATTTTCAGAAATTCAGAAAATTGGCTGAAAACGACTAAATATCAAGGACTCATTGGGCGAATCGCTCTGGAACTGAAATCGGAACGCTTAATCACATTTCCCCTATCTGAAAGTCTGATAAACGCCAGAAAAATGACTAAGTCCAATAAAAAAAATGTTTAAACTTTTTTCATTTTTACCCCCGTTTGATATATATTCTACCCACACACATTTGGAACTCTCCTGGGGTACCCTCACACATATTATTCCCTCATTTAGTGGATATTTTCACAAAAAAGAGAAATTTTCAAAAATTCAGAAAATTTGCTGAAAACGACTAAATATCAAGGGCTCATTGGGCGAATCGCTCTGGAACTGAAATCGGAACACTTAATCACATTTCCCCTATCTGAAAGTCTGATAAACGCCGGAAAAATGACTAAGACCAAAAAAAAAATTTTTTCACCTTTTTTCATTTTTACCTACTTGGGATATATATTCTACCCACACACATTTGGAACTCTCCTGGGGTACCCTCACACATATTATTCCCTCATTTTGTGGATATTTTTACCAAAAATTGAAATTTTCAAAATTTCAGAAAATTGGCTGAAAACGACTAAATATCAAGGGCTCATTGGGCGAATCGCTCTGGAACTGAAATCAGAACGCTTACTTACAATTCCTCTATCTGAAAGTCTGATAAACGCCGGAAAAATGACTATGACCAAAAAAAATTTTTTTTCAACTTTTTTCATTTTTACCACCTAGGGATATATATTCTACCCACATACATTTGGAACTCTCCTGGGGTACCCTCACACATATTATTCACTCATTTAGTGGATATTTTTACCAAAAATTGAAATTTTCAAAAATTCAGAAAATTGGCTGAAAATGACTAAATATCAAGGGCTCATTGGGCGAATCGCTCTGGAACTGAAATCAGAACGCTTACTCACATTTCCTCTATCTGAAAGTCTGATAAACGCCGCAAAAATGACAGAGCAAAAAAAAATTTTTTTCAACTTTTTTCATTTTTAACTACTTGGGATATATATTCTACCCAAACACATTTGGAACTCTCCTGGGTTAACCTCACACATATTATTCAATCATATAGTGGATATTTTCACAAAAAAGTGAAATTTTCAAAAATTCAGATAATTTGCTGAAAACGAATAAATATCAAGGACTCATTGGGAGAATTACTCTGGAACTGAAATCGGAACGCTTACTCACATTTACCCTCTCTGAATTTCTGATAAACGCTGGAAAAATGACTAAGACCAAAAAAATATTTTTTTCAACTTTTTTCACTTTTACCTTCTTTGGATATATATTCTACCCACACACATTTGGAACTCTCCTGGGGTACCCTCACACATATTATTCCATCAATTAGTGGATATTTTCACAAAAAAGTGAAATTTTCAAAAATTCAGAAAATTGGCTGAAAACGACTAAATATCAAGGACTCATTGGGCGAATCGCTCTGGAACTGAAATTGGAACGCTTACTCACATTTCCCCTATCTGAAAGTCTGATGAACGCCGGAAAAATGATTAAGTCCAATAAAAAAAAAAAATTCAACTTTTTTCATTTTTAACTCCGTGGGATATATATTCTACCAACACACATTTGGAACTCTCCTGGGGTACCCTCACACATATTATTCCATCAATTAGTGGATATTTTCACAAAAAAGTGAAATTTTCAAAAATTCAGAAAATTGGCTGAAAACGACTAAATATCAAGGACTCATTGGGCGAATCGCTCTGGAACTGAAATTGGAACGCTTACTCACATTTCCCCTATCTGAAAGTCTGATAAACGCCGGAAAAATGACTAATTCCAATAAAATAAATGTTTAAACTTTTTTCATTTTTACCCCCGTGGGATATATATTCTACCCACACACATTTGGAACTCTCCTGGGGTACCCTCACACATATTATTCCCTCATTTAGTGCATATTTTCACAAAAAAGTGAAATTTTCAAAATTTCAGAAAATTTGCTGAAAATGACTAAATTTCAAGGACTCATTGAGCAAATCGCTCTGGAACTGAAATCGGAACGCTTAATCACATTTCACCTATCTGAAAGTCTGATAAACGCCGGAAAAATGACTAAGACCAAAAAAAAATTTTTTTCAACTTTTTTCATTTTTACCACCTAGGGATATATATTCTACCCACACACATTTGGAACTCTCCTGGGGTACATTCACATATATTATTCCCTCATTTAGTGGATATTTTCACAAGAAAGTGAAATTTTCAAAAATTCAGAAAATTGGCTGAAAACGACTAAATATCAAGGACACATTGGGCGAATTGCTCTGGAACTGAAATCGGAACGCTTTCTCACATTTCCCCTATCTGAAAGTGTGATAAACGCTGGAAAAATGACTAAGTGCAATAAAAAAAAATGTTCAACTTTTTTCATTTTTACCCCCGTGGGATATATATTCTACCCAGACACAATTGGAACTCTCCTGGGGTACCCTCACACATATTATTCCCTCATATAGTGGATATTCTCACAAAAAAGTGAAATTTTCAAAAATTCAGAAAATTGGCTGAAAACGAATAAATATCAAGGACTCATTGGGCGAATCGCTCTGGAACTGAAATCGGAACGCTCACTGACATTTGCCCTATCTGAAAGTCTGATAAACGCCGGAAAAATGACTAAGTCCAAAAAATTTTTTTGAAACTTTTTTCATTTTTACCCGCTTGGGATATATATTCTACCCACACACATTTGGAACTCTCCTGGGGTACCCTCACACATATTATTCCCTCATTTAGTATATATTTTCACAAAAAAGTGAAATTTTCAAAAATATCAAGGACTCACTGGGCGATTCGCTCTGGAACTGAAATCGGAACGCTTACTCACATTTCCCCTATCTGAAAGTCTGATAAACGCCAGAAAAATGATTAAGTCCAATAAAAAAAAAAATTCATCTTTTTTCATTTTTACCTCCGTGGGATATATATTCTACCCACAAACATTTGGAACTCTCTTGGGGTACCCTCACACATATTATTCAATCATATAGTGGATATTTTCACAAAAAATTGAAATTTTCAGAAATTCAGAAAATTGGCTGAAAACGACTAAATATCAAGGACTCATTGGGCGAATCGCTCTGGAACTGAAATCGGAACGCTTAATCACATTTCCCCTATCTGAAAGTCTGATAAACGCCGTAAAAATTACTAAGACCAAAAAAAAATTTTTTTCAACTTTTTTCATTTTTACCTACTTGGGATATATATTCTACCCACACACATTTGGAACTCTCCTGGGGTACCCTCACACATATTATTCCCTCATTTAGTGGATATTTTTACAAAAAATTGAAATTTTCAAAAATTCAGAAAATTGTCTGAAAACGGCTAAATATCAAGGACTCATTGGGCGAATCGCTCTGGAACTGAAATCGGAACGCTTAATCACATTTCCCCTACCTGAAAGTCTGATAAACGCCAGAAAAATGACAGTCCAATAAAAAAAATGTTTAAACTTTTTTCATTTTTACCCCCGTGGGATATATATTCTACCCACACACATTTGGAACTCTCCTGGGGTACCCTCACACATATTATTCACTCATTTAGTGGACACTTTCACAAAAAGTGAAATTTTCAAAAATTCAGAAAATTTGCTGAAAACGACTAAATATCAAGGGCTCATTGGGCAAATCGCTCTTGAACTGAAATCGGAATGCTTACTCACATTTCCCCTATCTGAAAGTCTGATAAATGCCAGAAGAATGACTAAGAGTAAAAAAAAATTTTTTTAAACTTTTTCATTTTTACCTACTTGGGATATATATTCTACCGACACACATTTGGAACTCTCCTGGGTTACCCTCACACATATTATTCCCTCATTTAGTGCATATTTTCACAAAAAAGTGAAATTTTCAAAAATTCAGAAAATTGGCTGAAAACAACTAAATATCAAGGACTCATTGGGCGAATCGCTCTGGAACTGAAATCAGAACGCTTACTCATATTTCCCCTCTCTGAAAGTCTGATAAACGCCGTAAAAATGACTGAGTCCAATAAAAAAAAAAAATTAAACTTTTTTCATGTTTACCTCCGTGGGATATATATTCTACCCACACACATTTGGAACTCTCCTGGGGTACCATCACACATATTATTCAATCATATAGTGGATATTTTCACAAAAAAGTGAAATTTTCAAAAATTCAGATAATTTGCTGAAAACGACTAAATATCAAGGACTCATTGGGAGAATTACTCTGGAACTGAAATCGGAACGCTTGCTCACATTTCCCCTATCTGAATTTCTGATAAACGCTGGAAAAATGACTAAGACCAAAAAAATTTTTTTTTCAACTTTTTTCATATTTACCTTCTTTGGATATATATTCTACCCACACACATTTGGAACTCTCCTGGGGTACCCTCACACATATTATTCCATCATTTAGTGGATATTTTCACAAAAAAGTGAAATTTTCAAATATTCAGAAAATTGGCTGAAAACGACTAAATATCAAGGACTCATCGGGCGAATCACTCTGGAACTGAAATCTGAACGCTCACTGACATTTTCCCTATCTGAAAGTATGATAAACGCTGGAAAATTGACTACGTCCAAATAAATTTTATTTCAACTTTTTTCAATTTTACCCCCGTGGGATATATATTATACCCACACACATTTGTAACTCTCTTGGGGTACCCTCATACATATTATTCCCTCATTTAGTGGATATTTTCACAAAAAAGTGAAATTTTCAAAAATTCAGAAAATTTGCTGAAAACGACTAAATATCAGGGACTCATTGGGCGAATCGCTCTGGAACTGAAATCGGAACACTTACTCACATTTCCCCTCTCTGAAAGTCTGATAAACGCCAGAAAAATGACTAAGTCCAATAAAAAAAAATTTAAACTTTTTTCATTTTTACCTCCGTGGGATATATATTCTTCCCACACACATTTGGAACTCTCCTGGGGTAACCTCACACATATTATTCCCTCATTTAGTGGATATTTTCACAAAAAAGTGAAATTTTCAAAAATCCAAAATATTGGCTGAAAACGACTAAATATCAAGGACTCATTTAGCGAATCGCTCTGGTACTGAAATCATAACGCTCACTGACATTTCACCTATCTGAAAGTCTGATAAACGCCGGAATAATGACTAAGTCCCACAAAAAAATTTTTTCAATTTTTTTCAATTAAACCTCCGTGGGATATATATTCTACCCACACACATTTGGAACTCTCCTGGGGTACCCTCACACATATTATTCCCTCATTTAGTGGATATTTTCACAAATAAGTGAAATTTTCAAAGATCCAGAAAATTGGCTGAAAACTACTAAATATTAATGACTCATTGGGCGAATCGCTCTGGAACTTAAATCGGAATCCTCTCTGACATTTCCCCTATCTGAAAGTCTGATAAAAGCCGGAAAAATGACTAAGTCCAAAAAAAAATTTTTTTCAACTTTTTTAAATTTTAGCCCCGTGGGATATATATTCTACCCACACACATTTGGAACTCTCCTGGGGTACCCTCATACATATTATTCCCTCATTTAGTGGATATTTTCACAAAAAAGTGAAATTTTCAAAAATCCAGAAAATTGGCTGAAAACGACTAAATATCAAGGAATCATTGGGAGAATTGCTCTGGAACTGAAATCGGAATGCTCACTGACATTTCCCTTATCTGAAAGTCTGATAAACGCCGGAAAAATTACTAAGTCAAAAAAATTTTTTTTTTCAATTTTACCCCCGTGGGATATATATTCTACCCACACATATTTGGAACTCTCCTGGGGTACCCTCACACATATTATTCCCTCATTTAGTGGATATTTTCACAAAAAAGTGAAATTTTCAAAAATCAAAAAAATTGGCTGAAAACGACTAAATATCAAGGACTCATTGGGCGAATCGCTCTGGAACTGAAATCGGAATGCTCACTGACATTTGCCCTATCTGAAAGTCTGATAAACGCTGGAAAAATGACTAAGTCCAAAAAAAAAATTTTTTCAACTTTTTTCAATCTTACCCCCGTGGGATATATATTCTACCCACACACATTTGGAACTCTCCTGGGGTACCCTCACACATATTATTCCCTCATTTAGTGGATATTTTCACAAAAAAGTGAAATTTTCAAAAATCCAAAATATTGGCTGAAAACGACTAAGTATCAAGGACTCATTGGGCGAATCGCTCTGGAACTGAAATCGGAGCGCTCACTGACATTTCCCCTATCTGAAAGTCTGACAAACGCCGGAAAAATGACTAAGTCCAGGAAAAAAAAAATTTCAACTTTTTTCAATTTTACCCCCGTATGATATATATTCTACCCACACACATTTGCAACTCTCCTGGGGTACCCTCACACATATTATTCCCTCATTTAGTGGATATTTTCACAGAAAAGTGAAATTTTCAAAAATCCAGAAAATTGGCTGAAAACGACTAAATATTAAGGACTCATTGGGCGAATCGCTCTGGAACTGAAATCGGAACGGTCACTGACATTTCCACTATCTGAAAGTCTGACAAACACCGGAAAAATGATTAAGTCCAAAAAAAATTTTTTTCCAAGTTTTTTCAATTTTACCCCCCGTGGGATATATATTCTACCCACACACATTTGGAACTCTCCTGGGGTACCCTCACACATATTATTCCCTCATTTAGTGGATATTTTCACAAAAAAGTGACATTTTCAAAAATCCAAAATATTGGCTGAAAGCGACTAAATATCAAGGACTCATTGGGCGAATCGCTCTGGAACTGAAATCGGAACATTCACTGACATTTCCCCTATCTGAAAGTCTGACAAACGCCGGAAAAATGACTAAGTCCAGGAAAAAAAAAATTTCAACTTTTTTCAATTTTACCCCCGTATGATATATATTCTACCCACACACATTTGGAACTCTCCTCGGGTACCCTCACACATATTATTCCCTCATTTAGTGGATATTTTCACAAAAAAAGTGAAATTTTCAAAAATCTAGAAAATTTGCTGAAAACGACTAAATATCAAGGACTCATTGGGCAAATCGCTCTGGAACTGAAATCGGAACGCTCACTGACATTTCACCTATCTGAAAGTCTGATAAACGCCGGAAAAATGACTAAGTCCAAATAAAAAAATTTTTCAACTTTTTTCAATTTTACCCTCGTGGGATATATATTCTACCCACACACATTTGGAACTCTCCTGGGGTACCCTCACACATATTATTCCCTCATTTAGTGGATATTTTCACAAAAAAGAGACATTTTCAAAAAGCCAAAATATTGGCTGAAAACGACTAAATATCAAGGACTCATTGGGCGAATCGCTCTGGAACTGAAATCGGAACGCTCACTGACATTTCCCCTATCTGAAAGTCTGATAAACGCCGGAAAAACTACTAAGTCAAAAAAATTTTTTTTTTCAATTTTACCCCCGTGGGATATATATTTTACCTACACACATTTGGAACTCTCCTGGGGTAACATCACACATATTATTCCCTCATTTAGTGGATATTTTCACAAAAAAGTGAAATTTTCAAAAATCCAAAATATTGGCTGAAAACGACTAAATATCAAGGACTCATTGAGCGAATCGCTCTGGTACTGAAATCATAATGCTCACTGACATTTCACCTATTTGAAAGTCTGATAAAAGCCGGAAAAATGACTAAGTCCAAAATGAAAATTTTTTCAACTTTTTTAAATTTTACCCCCGTGGGATATATATTCTACCCACACACATTTGGATCTCTCCTGGGGTACCCTCACACATATTATTCCCTCATTTAGTGGATATTTTCACAAAAAAGAGACATTTTCAAAAAGCCAAAATATTGGCAGAAAATGACTAAATATCAAGGACTCAGTGGGCGAATCGCTCTGGAACTGAAATCGGAACGCTCACTGACATTTCCCCTATCTGAAAGTCTGATAAACGCAGGAAAAATGACTAAGTCCA
This sequence comes from Phyllobates terribilis, assembly GCF_046119375.1. Classification (NCBI taxonomy): domain Eukaryota; kingdom Metazoa; phylum Chordata; class Amphibia; order Anura; family Dendrobatidae; genus Phyllobates; species Phyllobates terribilis. The sequence goes on along the minus strand of NW_027362764.1, from coordinate 364,207,982 downwards.
AAAAAAAATTTTTTCAACTATTTTCAATTTTACCCCCGTATGATATATATTCTACCCACACACATTTGCAACTCTCCTGGGGTACCCTCACACATATTATTTCCTCATTTAGTGGATATTTTCACAAAAAAGTGAAATTTTCAAAAAATCTGAAAATTGGCAGAAAACGACTAAATATCAAGGACTCATTGGGCGAATCGCTCTGGAACTGAAATCGGAACGCTCACTGACATTTCCCCTATCTGAAAGTCTGATAAACGCCGGAAAAACTACTAAGTCAAAAAAATTTTTTTTTTCAATTTTACCCCCGTGGGATATATATTTTACCTACACACATTTGGAACTCTCCTGGGGTAACCTCACACATATTATTCCCTCATTTAGTGGATATTTTCACAAAAAAGTGAAATTTTCAAAAATCCAAAATATTGGCTGAAAACGACTAAATATCAAGGACTCATTGAGCGAATCGCTCTGGTACTGAAATCATAATCCTCACTGACATTTCACCTATTTGAAAGTCTGATAAAAGCCGGAAAAATGACTAAGTCCAAAAAGAAAATTTTTTCAACTTTTTTAAATTTTACCCCCGTGGGATATATACTGTACCCACACACATTTGGAACTCTCCTGGGGTACCCTCACACATATTATTCCCTCATTTAGTGGATATTTTCACAAAAAAGTGAAATTTTCAAAAATTCAGAAAATTGGCTGAAAACGACTAAATATCAAGAACTCATTGGGCGAATCGCTCTGGAACTGAAATCGGAACGCTTACTCACATTTCCCCTCTCTGAAAGTCTGATAAACGCCAGAAAAATGACTAAGTCCAATAAAAAAAAAATTTCAACTTTTTTCATTTTTACCTCCGTGGGATATATATTCTACCCACACACATTTGGAACTCTCCTGGGGTACCCTCACACATATTATTCAATCATATAGTGGATATTTTCACAAAAAAGTGAAAATTTCAAATATTCAGATAATTGGCTGAAAACGACTAAATATCAAGGACTCATTGGGCGAATCGCTCTGGAACTGAAATTGGAACGCTTACTCACATTTCCCCTATCTGAATGTCTGATAAATGCTGGAAAAATGACTAAGATCAACAAAAAACATTTTTAAACTTTTTTCATTTTTACCCCAGTGGGATATATATTCTACCACACACATTTGGAACTCTCCTGTGTACCCTCACACATATTATTCCCTCATTTAGTGGATATTTTCACAAAAAAAGTGAAATTTTCAAAAATTCAGAAAATTTGCTGAAAACGACTAAATATCAAGGACTCATTGGGCCAATCGCTCTGGAACTGTAATCGGAACACTCACTCACATTTCCCCTATCTGAATGTCTGATAAACGCTGGAAAAATGACTAAGTCAAATAAAAAAAAAATTTTCAACTTTTTTCAATTTTCCCCCTTGGGATATATACTCTATCCACACACATTTGGAACTCTCCTGGGGTACACTCACACATATTAGTCCCTCATTTAGTAGATATTTTCACAAAAAAGTGAAATTTTGAGATATTCAGAAAATTTGCTGAAAACGACTAAATATCAAGGACTCATTGGGCGTATCGCTCTGGAACCGAAATCGGAACGCTTACTCACATTTCCCCTATCTGAATGTCTGATAAACGCTGGAAAAATGACTAAGACCAAAAAATTTTTTTTCAACTTTTTTCATTTTTACCCCCCATGGAATATATACTCTACTCACACACATTTGGAACTCTCCTGGGGTACCCTCACACATATTATTCCCTCATATAGTGGATATTTTCACAAAAAAGTGAAATTTTGAGATATTCAAAAAAATTTGCTGAAAATGACTAAATATCAAGGACTCATTGGGCGAATCGCTCTGGAACTGAAATCTGAACGTTTACTCACATTTCTCCTATCTGAAAGTCTGATAAACAACGGAAAACTGACTAAGTCCAAAAAAAATTTTTTTTCAACTTCTTTCACTTTTCCCCCGTGGGATATATACTCTAAACACACACATTTGGAACTCTCCTGGGGTACCCTCACACATATTATTCCCTCATTTAGTGGATATTTTCATAAAATAGTGAAATTTTCAAAAATTCCGAAAATTGGCTGAAAATGACTAAATATCAAGGACTCATCGGGCGAATCGCTCTGGAACTGAAATCGGAACACTCAAGGACATTTCCCCTATCTGAAAGTCTGATAAACGCCAGAAAAATGACTAAGTCCAATAAAAAAAATGTTTCAACTTTTTTCATTTCTATCCCTGTGGGATATATATTCTACCCACACACATTTGGAACTCTCCTGGGGTACCCTCACACATATTATTCCCTCATTTAGTGGATATTTTCACAAAAAAGTGAAATTTTCAAAAATTCAGAAAATTGGCTCAAAAAGACTAAATATCAAGAACTCATTGGGCGAATCGCTCTGGAACTGAAATCGGAACGCTTACTCACATTTCCCCTCTCTGAAAGTCTGATAAACGCCAGAAAAATGACTAAGTCCAATAAAAAATAAATTTCAACTTTTTTCATTTTTACCTCCGTGGGATATATATTCTACCCACACACATTTGGAACTCTCCTGGGGTACCCTCACACATATTATTCCCTCATTTAGTGGATATTTTCACAAAAAAGTGAAATTTTCAAAAATTCAGAAGACTTGATGAAAACGATTAAATATCAAGGACTCATTGGGCGAATCGCTCTGGAACTGAAATCAGAACGCTTACTCACATTTCCCCTATCTGAATGTCTGATAAACGCTGGAAAAATGACGAAGTCAAATAAAAAAAAAAAATTCAACTTTTTTCAATTTTCCCCCTTGGGATATATATTTTACCCACACACATTTGGAACTCTCCTGGGGTACCCTCACACATATTAGTCCCTCATTTAGTAGATATTTTCACAAAAAAGTGAAATTTTGAGATATTCAGAAAATTTGCTGAAAACGACTAAATATCAAGGACTCATTGGGCAAATCGCTCTGGAACTGAAATCGGAACGTTTACTCACATTTCCCCTATCTGAAAGTCTGATAAACGACGTAAAACTGACTAAGTCCAAAAAAAAAATTTTTTCAACTTCTTTCATTTTTACCCCCCGTGGGATATATAATCTCCCCACACACATTTAGAACTCTCCTGGGGTACCCTCACACATATTATTCCCTCATATAGTGGAGGAGATTTTCACAAAAAAGTGAAATTTTCAAAAATTCTGAAAATTGGCTGAAAATGACTAAATATCAAGCTCTCATTGGGCGAATCGCTCTGGAACTGAAATCGGAACGCTTACTCACATTTCCCCTCTCTGAAAGTCTGATAAACGCCGGAATAATGACTAAGTCCAAAAAAAAAATTTTTCAACTTTTTTCAATTTTACCCCCGTGGGATATATATTCTACTCAAACACATTTGGAACTCTCCTGGGGTACCCTCACACATATTATTCCCTCATTTAGTGGATATTTTCACAAAAAAGTGAAATTTTCAAAAATTCAGAACATTGGCTGAAAATGACTAAATATCAAGGACTCATCGGGCGAATCACGCTAGAGCTGAAATCATAATCCTCACTGACATTTCACCTATTTGAAAGTCTGATAAAAGCCGGAAAAATGACTAAGTCCAAAAAGAAAATTTTTTCAACTTTTTTAAATTTTACCCCCGTGGGATATATACTGTACCCACACACATTTGGAACTCTCCTGGGGTACCCTCACACATATTATTCCCTCATTTAGTGGATATTTTCACAAAAAAGTGAAATTTTCAAAAATTCAGAAAATTGGCTGAAAACGACTAAATATCAAGAACTCATTGGGCGAATCGCTCTGGAACTGAAATCGGAACGCTTACTCACATTTCCCCTCTCTGAAAGTCTGATAAACGCCAGAAAAATGACTAAGTCCAATAAAAAAAAAATTTCAACTTTTTTCATTTTTACCTCCGTGGGATATATATTCTACCCACACACATTTGGAACTCTCCTGGGGTACCCTCACACATATTATTCAATCATATAGTGGATATTTTCACAAAAAAGTGAAAATTTCAAATATTCAGATAATTGGCTGAAAACGACTAAATATCAAGGACTCATTGGGCGAATCGCTCTGGAACTGAAATTGGAACGCTTACTCACATTTCCCCTATCTGAATGTCTGATAAATGCTGGAAAAATGACTAAGATCAACAAAAAACATTTTTAAACTATTTTCATTTTTACCCCAGTGGGATATATATTCTACCACACACATTTGGAACTCTCCTGTGTACCCTCACACATATTATTCCCTCATTTAGTGGATATTTTCACAAAAAAAGTGAAATTTTCAAAAATTCAGAAAATTTGCTGAAAACGACTAAATATCAAGGACTCATTGGGCCAATCGCTCTGGAACTGTAATCGGAACACTCACTCACATTTCCCCTATCTGAATGTCTGATAAACGCTGGAAAAATGACTAAGTCAAATAAAAAAAAAATTTTCAACTTTTTTCAATTTTCCCCCTTGGGATATATACTCTATCCACACACATTTGGAACTCTCCTGGGGTACACTCACACATATTAGTCCCTCATTTAGTAGATATTTTCACAAAAAAGTGAAATTTTGAGATATTCAGAAAATTTGCTGAAAACGACTAAATATCAAGGACTCATTGGGCGTATCGCTCTGGAACCGAAATCGGAACGCTTACTCACATTTCCCCTATCTGAATGTCTGATAAACGCTGGAAAAATGACTAAGACCAAAAAATTTTTTTTCAACTTTTTTCATTTTTACCCCCCATGGAATATATACTCTACTCACACACATTTGGAACTCTCCTGGGGTACCCTCACACATATTATTCCCTCATATAGTGGATATTTTCACAAAAAAGTGAAATTTTGAGATATTCAAAAAAATTTGCTGAAAATGACTAAATATCAAGGACTCATTGGGCGAATCGCTCTGGAACTGAAATCTGAACGTTTACTCACATTTCTCCTATCTGAAAGTCTGATAAACAACGGAAAACTGACTAAGTCCAAAAAAAATTTTTTTTCAACTTCTTTCACTTTTCCCCCGTGGGATATATACTCTAAACACACACATTTGGAACTCTCCTGGGGTACCCTCACACATATTATTCCCTCATTTAGTGGATATTTTCATAAAATAGTGAAATTTTCAAAAATTCCGAAAATTGGCTGAAAATGACTAAATATCAAGGACTCATCGGGCGAATCGCTCTGGAACTGAAATCGGAACACTCAAGGACATTTCCCCTATCTGAAAGTCTGATAAACGCCAGAAAAATGACTAAGTCCAATAAAAAAAATGTTTCAACTTTTTTCATTTCTATCCCTGTGGGATATATATTCTACCCACACACATTTGGAACTCTCCTGGGGTACCCTCACACATATTATTCAATCATATAGTGGATATTTTCACAAAAAAGTGAAATTTTCAAAAATTAAAAAAATTGGCTGAAAACGACTAAATATCAAGGACTCATTGGACGAATCACTCTGGAACTGAAATCGGAACGCTCAATGACATTTCCCCTATCTGAAAGTCTGATAAACGCCGAAAAAATGACTAAGACCAAAAAAAATTTTTTTTCAACTTTTTTCATTTTTACCTCCTTGGGATATATATTCTACCCACACACATTTGGAACTCTCCTGGGGTACCCTCACACATATTATTCCCTCATTTAGTGGATATTTTCACAAAAAAGTGAAATTTTCAAAAATTCAGAAAATTGGCTCAAAAAGACTAAATATCAAGAACTCATTGGGCGAATCGCTCTGGAACTGAAATCGGAACGCTTACTCACATTTCCCCTCTCTGAAAGTCTGATAAACGCCAGAAAAATGACTAAGTCCAATAAAAAAAAAAAATTCAACTTTTTTCAATTTTCCCCCTTGGGATATATATTTTACCCACACACATTTGGAACTCTCCTGGGGTACCCTCACACATATTAGTCCCTCATTTAGTAGATATTTTCACAAAAAAGTGAAATTTTGAGATATTCAGAAAATTTGCTAAAAACGACTAAATATCAAGGACTCATTGGGCAAATCGCTCTGGAACTGAAATCGGAACGTTTACTCACATTTCCCCTATCTGAAAGTCTGATAAACGACGTAAAACTGACTAAGTCCAAAAAAAAAATTTTTTCAACTTCTTTCATTTTTACCCCCCGTGGGATATATAATCTCCCCACACACATTTAGAACTCTCCTGGGGTACCCTCACACATATTATTCCCTCATATAGTGGAGGAGATTTTCACAAAAAAGTGAAATTTTCAAAAATTCTGAAAATTGGCTGAAAATGACTAAATATCAAGCTCTCATTGGGCGAATCGCTCTGGAACTGAAATCGGAACGCTTACTCACATTTCCCCTCTCTGAAAGTCTGATAAACGCCGGAATAATGACTAAGTCCAAAAAAAAAATTTTTCAACTTTTTTCAATTTTACCCCCGTGGGATATATATTCTACTCAAACACATTTGGAACTCTCCTGGGGTACCCTCACACATATTATTCCCTCATTTAGTGGATATTTTCACAAAAAAGTGAAATTTTCAAAAATTCAGAACATTGGCTGAAAATGACTAAATATCAAGGACTCATCGGGCGAATCACGCTAGAGCTGAAATCGGAACGCTCACTGACGTTTCCCCTATCTGAAAGTCTGACAAACTCCGGGAAAATGACTAAGTCCAATAAAAAAAAAAAATTTCAACTTTTTTCACTTTTCCCCCCGAGGGATATATATATATACTCTACCCACACACATTTGGAACTCTCCTGGGGTACCCTCATACATATTATTCCCTCATTTAGTGGATATTTTTACAAAAAAGTGAAATTTTCAAAAATTCAGAAAATTTGCTGAAAACGACTAAATATCAAGGACTCATTGGGCAAATCGCTCTGGAACTGAAATCGGAACGTTTACTCACATTTCCCCTATCTGAAAGTCTGATAAACGACGGAAAAATGACTAAGTCCAAAAAAATTTTTTTTCAACTTCTTTCATTTTTACCCCCGTGGGATATATACTGTACCCACACACATTTGGAACTCTCCTGGGGTACCCTCATACATATTATTCCCTCATTTAGTGGATATTTTCACAAAAAAGTGAAATTTTCAAAAATTCAGAAAATTGGCTGAAAACGACTAAATATCAAGGACTCATTGGATGAATCGCTCTGGAACTGAAATCGGAACGCTTACTCACATTTCCCCTATCTGAAAGTCTGATAAACTCCAGAAAAATGACTATGTCCAAGAAAAAAAATTTTTCAATTTTTTTCATTTTTACCTCCGTGGGATATATATTCTATCCACACACATTTGGAACTCTCCTGGGGTACCCTGACACATATTATTCCCTCATTTAGTGGATACTTTTACAAAAAAGTGAAATTTTCAAAAATTCAGAAAATTTGCTGAAAACGACTAAAAATCAAGGACTCATTGGGCGAATGGCTCTGGAACCGAAATCGGAACGCTTACTCACATATCTCCTATCTGAATGTCTGATAAACGCTGGAAAAATGACTAAGACTAAAAAAAAATTTTTTTCAACTTTTTTCATTTTTACCCCTCATGGGATATATACTCTATCCACACACATTTGGAACTCTCCTGGGGTACCCTCACACATATTATTCCCTCATATAGTGGAGGAGATTTTCACAAAAAAGTGAAATTTTCAAAAATTCTGAAAATTGGCTGAAAATGACTAAATATCAAGCTCTCATTGGGCGAATCGCTATGGAACTGAAATCGGAACGCTTACTCACATTTCCCCTCTCTGAAAGTCTGATAAACGCCGGAATAATGACTAAGTCCAAAAAAAAAATTTTTCAACTTTTTTCAATTTTACCCCCGTGGGATATATATTCTACTCACACACATTTGGAAATCTCCTGGGGTACCCTCACACATATTATTCCCTCATTTAGTGGATATTTTCACAAAAAAGTGAAATTTTCAAAAATTCAGAACATTGGCTGAAAATGACTAAATATCAAGGACTCATCGGGCGAATCGCGCTAGAACTGAAATCGGAACGCTCACTGACGTTTCCCCTATCTGAAAGTCTGATAAACTCCGGGAAAATGACTAAGTCCAATAAAAAAAAAAATTTCAACTTTTTTCACTTTTCCCCCCGAGGGATATATATATACTCTACCCACACACATTTGGAACTCTCCTGGGGTACCCTCATACATATTATTCCCTCATTTAGTGGATATTTTTACAAAAAAGTGAAATTTTCAAAAATTCAGAAAATTTGCTGAAAACGACTAAATATCAAGGACTCATTGGGCGAATCGCTCTGGAACCGAAATCGGAACGCTTACTCACATATCCCCTATCTGAATGTCTGATAAACGCTGGAAAAATGACTAAGACCAAAAAAAATTTTTTTTCAACTTTTTTCATTTTTACCCCCCATGGGATATATACTCTACCCACACACATTTGGAACTCTCCTGGAGTACCCTCACACATATTATTCCCTCATATAGTGGATATTTTCACAAAAAAGTGAAATTTTGAGATATTCAGAAAAATTTGCTGAAAACGACTAAATATCAAGGACTCATTGGCCAAATCGCTCTGGAACTGAAATCGGAACGCTTACTCTCATTTCCCCTCTCTGAAAGTCTGATAAACGCCGGAATAATGACTAAGTCCAAAAAAAAAATTTTTTCAACTTTTATCACTTTTCCCCCGTGTGATATATACTCTACCCACACACATTATGAACTCTCCTGGGGTACCCTCACACATATTATTCCCTCATTTAGTGGATATTTTAACAAAAAAGTGAAATTTTCAAAAATTCAGAAAATTGGATGAAAACGACTAAATATCAAGGACTCATTGGGCGAATCGCTCTGGAACTGAAATCGGAACGATTACTCATATTTCCCCTATCTGAAAGTCTGATAAACGCCGGAAAAATGACTAAGTCCAATAAAAAAAAAAATTCACATTTTTTCATTTTTACCTCTGTGGGATATATATTCTACCAACACACATTTGGAACTCTCCTGGGGTATCCTCACACATATTATTCAATCATATAGTGGATATTTTCACAAAAAAGTGAAATTTTCAAAAATTCAGAAAATTGGCTGAAAACGACTAAATATCAAGGACTCATTGGGCAAATCGCTCTGAAACTGAAATCAGAACGCTTACTCACATTTCCCCTATCTGAATGTCTGATAAACGCTGGAAAACTGACGAAGTCAAATAAAAAAAAAAAATTCAACTTTTTTCAATTTTCCCCCTTGGGATATATATTTTACCCACACACATTTGGAACTCTCCTGGGGTACCCTCACACATATTAGTCCCTCATTTAGTAGATATTTTCACAAAAAAGTGAAATTTTGAGATATTCAGAAAATTTGCTGAAAACGACTAAATATCAAGGACTCATTGGGCAAATCGCTCTGGAACTGAAATCGGAACGTTTACTCACATTTCCCCTATCTGAAAGTCTGATAAACGACGTAAAACTGACTAAGTCCAAAAAAAAAATTTTTTCAACTTCTTTCATTTTTACCCCCCGTGGGATATATAATCTCCCCACACACATTTAGAACTCTCCTGGGGTACCCTCACACATATTATTCCCTCATATAGTGGAGGAGATTTTCACAAAAAAGTGAAATTTTCAAAAATTCTGAAAATTGGCTGAAAATGACTAAATATCAAGCTCTCATTGGGCGAATCGCTCTGGAACTGAAATCGGAACGCTTACTCACATTTCCCCTCTCTGAAAGTCTGATAAACGCCGGAATAATGACTAAGTCCAAAAAAAAAATTTTTCAACTTTTTTCAATTTTACCCCCGTGGGATATATATTCTACTCAAACACATTTGGAACTCTCCTGGGGTACCCTCACACATATTATTCCCTCATTTAGTGGATATTTTCACAAAAAAGTGAAATTTTCAAAAATTCAGAACATTGGCTGAAAATGACTAAATATCAAGGACTCATCGGGCGAATCACGCTAGAGCTGAAATCGGAACGCTCACTGACGTTTCCCCTATCTGAAAGTCTGATAAACTCCGGAAAAATGACTAAGTCCAATAAAAAAAAAAATTTCAACTTTTTTCACTTTTCCCCCCGAGGGATATATATATATACTCTACCCACACACATTTGGAACTCTCCTGGGGTACCCTCATACATATTATTCCCTCATTTAGTGGATATTTTTACAAAAAAGTGAAATTTTCAAAAATTCAGAAAATTTGCTGAAAACGACTAAATATCAAGGACTCATTGGGCAAATCGCTCTGGAACTGAAATCGGAACGTTTACTCACATTTCCCCTATCTGAAAGTCTGATAAACGACGGAAAAATGACTAAGTCCAAAAAAATTTTTTTTCAACTTCTTTCATTTTTACCCCCGTGGGATATATACTGTACCCACACACATTTGGAACTCTCCTGGGGTACCCTCATACATATTATTCCCTCATTTAGTGGATATTTTCACAAAAAAGTGAAATTTTCAAAAATTCAGAAAATTGGCTGAAAACGACTAAATATCAAGGACTCATTGGATGAATCGCTCTGGAACTGAAATCGGAACGCTTACTCACATTTCCCCTATCTGAAAGTCTGATAAACTCCAGAAAAATGACTATGTCCAAGAAAAAAAATTTTTCAATTTTTTTCATTTTTACCTCCGTGGGATATATATTCTATCCACACACATTTGGAACTCTCCTGGGGTACCCTGACACATATTATTCCCTCATTTAGTGGATACTTTTACAAAAAAGTGAAATTTTCAAAAATTCAGAAAATTTGCTGAAAACGACTAAAAATCAAGGACTCATTGGGCGAATGGCTCTGGAACCGAAATCGGAACGCTTACTCACATATCTCCTATCTGAATGTCTGATAAACGCTGGAAAAATGACTAAGACTAAAAAAAAATTTTTTTCAACTTTTTTCATTTTTACCCCTCATGGGATATATACTCTATCCACACACATTTGGAACTCTCCTGGGGTACCCTCACACATATTATTCCCTCATATAGTGGAGGAGATTTTCACAAAAAAGTGAAATTTTCAAAAATTCTGAAAATTGGCTGAAAATGACTAAATATCAAGCTCTCATTGGGCGAATCGCTATGGAACTGAAATCGGAACGCTTACTCACATTTCCCCTCTCTGAAAGTCTGATAAACGCCGGAATAATGACTAAGTCCAAAAAAAAAATTTTTCAACTTTTTTCAATTTTACCCCCGTGGGATATATATTCTACTCACACACATTTGGAAATCTCCTGGGGTACCCTCACACATATTATTCCCTCATTTAGTGGATATTTTCACAAAAAAGTGAAATTTTCAAAAATTCAGAACATTGGCTGAAAATGACTAAATATCAAGGACTCATCGGGCGAATCGCGCTAGAACTGAAATCGGAACGCTCACTGACGTTTCCCCTATCTGAAAGTCTGATAAACTCCGGGAAAATGACTAAGTCCAATAAAAAAAAAAATTTCAACTTTTTTCACTTTTCCCCCCGAGGGATATATATATACTCTACCCACACACATTTGGAACTCTCCTGGGGTACCCTCATACATATTATTCCCTCATTTAGTGGATATTTTTACAAAAAAGTGAAATTTTCAAAAATTCAGAAAATTTGCTGAAAACGACTAAATATCAAGGACTCATTGGGCGAATCGCTCTGGAACCGAAATCGGAACGCTTACTCACATATCCCCTATCTGAATGTCTGATAAACGCTGGAAAAATGACTAAGACCAAAAAAAATTTTTTTTCAACTTTTTTCATTTTTACCCCCCATGGGATATATACTCTACCCACACACATTTGGAACTCTCCTGGAGTACCCTCACACATATTATTCCCTCATATAGTGGATATTTTCACAAAAAAGTGAAATTTTGAGATATTCAGAAAAATTTGCTGAAAACGACTAAATATCAAGGACTCATTGGCCAAATCGCTCTGGAACTGAAATCGGAACGCTTACTCTCATTTCCCCTCTCTGAAAGTCTGATAAACGCCGGAATAATGACTAAGTCCAAAAAAAAAATTTTTTCAACTTTTATCACTTTTCCCCCGTGGGATATATACTCTACCCACACACATTATGAACTCTCCTGGGGTACCCTCACACATATTATTCCCTCATTTAGTGGATATTTTAACAAAAAAGTGAAATTTTCAAAAATTCAGAAAATTGGATGAAAACGACTAAATATCAAGGACTCATTGGGCGAATCGCTCTGGAACTGAAATCGGAACGATTACTCATATTTCCCCTATCTGAAAGTCTGATAAACGCCGGAAAAATGACTAAGTCCAATAAAAAAAAAAATTCACATTTTTTCATTTTTACCTCTGTGGGATATATATTCTACCAACACACATTTGGAACTCTCCTGGGGTATCCTCACACATATTATTCAATCATATAGTGGATATTTTCACAAAAAAGTGAAATTTTCAAAAATTCTGAAAATTGGCTGAAAACGACTAAATATCAAGGACTCATTGGGCAAATCGCTCTGAAACTGAAATCGGAACGCTCAATGACATTTCCCCTATCTGAAAGTCTGATAAACGCCAGAAAAATGAGTAAGTCCAATAAAAAAAATGTTTCAACTTTTTTCATTTTTACCCCTGTGGGATATATATTCTACCCACACACATTTGGAACTCTCCTGGGGTACCCTCACACATATTATTCAATCATATAGTGGATATTTTCACAAAAAAGTGAAATTTTCAAAAATTAAAAAAATTGGCTGAAAACGACTAAATATCAAGGACTCATTGGACGAGTCACTCTGGAACTGAAATCGGAACGCTTACTCACATTTCCCCTCTCTGAAAGTCTGATAAACGCCAGAAAAATGACTAAGTCCAATAAAAAAAAAATTTCAACTTTTTTCATTTTTACCTCCGTGGGATGTATATTCTACCCACACACATTTGGAACTCTCCTGGGGTACCCTCACACATATTATTCCCTCATTTAGTGGATATTTTCACAAAAAAGTGAAATTTTCAAAAATTCAGAAAATTGGATGAAAATGACTAAATATCAAGGACTCATTGGGCGAATCGCTCTGGAACTGAAATCAGAACGCTTACTCACATTTCCCCTCTCTGAAAGTCTGATAAACGCCGGAAAAATGACTAAGTCCAATAAAAAAAAATTTTTCAACTTTTTTAAATTTTACCCCCGTGGGATATATATTCTACCCACACACATTTGGAACTCTCTTGGGGTACCCTCACACATATTATTCCCTCAGTTAGTGGATATTTTCACAAAAAAGTGAAATTTTCAAAAATTCTGAAAATTTGCTGAAAACTACTAAATATCAAGGACTCAATGGGCAAATCGCTCTGGAACTGAAATCAGAACGCTTACTCACATTTCCCCTATCTGAAAGTCTGATAAACGCTGGAAAAATGACTAAGTCCAAGAAAAAAAATTTTTCAACTTCTTTCATTTTTACCCCCCGTGGGATATATAATCTCCCCACACACATTTAGAACTCTCCTGGGGTACCCTCACACATATTATTCCCTCATATAGTGGAGGAGATTTTCACAAAAAAGTGAAATTTTCAAAAATTCTGAAAATTGGCTGAAAATGACTAAATATCAAGCTCTCATTGGGCGAATCGCTCTGGAACTGAAATCGGAACGCTTACTCACATTTCCCCTCTCTGAAAGTCTGATAAACGCCGGAATAATGACTAAGTCCAAAAAAAAAATTTTTCAACTTTTTTCAATTTTACCCCCGTGGGATATATATTCTACTCACACACATTTGGAACTCTCCTGGGGTACCCTCACACATATTATTCCCTCATTTAGTGGATATTTTCACAAAAAAGTGAAATTTTCAAAAATTCAGAACATTGGCTGAAAATGACTAAATATCAAGGACTCATCGGTCGAATCGCGCTAGAACTGAAATCGGAACGCTCACTGACGTTTCCCCTATCTGAAAGTCTGATAAACTCCGGGAAAATGACTAAGTCCAATAAAAAAAAAAAATTCAACTTTTTTCACTTTTCCCCCCGAGGGATATATATATACTCTACCCACACACATTTGGAACTCTCCTGGGGTACCCTCATACATATTATTCCCTCATTTAGTGGATATTTTTACAAAAAAGTGAAATTTTCAAAAATTCAGAAAATTTGCTGAAAACGACTAAATATCAAGGACTCATTGGGCAAATCGCTCGGGAACTGAAATCGGAACGTTTACTCACATTTCCCCTATCTGAAAGTCTGATAAACGACGGAAAAATGACTAAGTCCAAAAAAATTTTTTTTCAACTTCTTTCATTTTTACGCCCGTGGGATATATACTGTACCCACACACATTTGGAACTCTCCTGGGCTACCCTCATACATATTATTCCCTCATTTAGTGGATATTTTCACAAAAAAGTGAAATTTTCAAAAATTCAGAAAATTGGCTGAAAACGACTAAATATCAAGGACTCATTGGATGAATCGCTCTGGAACTGAAATCGGAACGCTTACTCACATTTCCCCTATCTGAAAGTCTGATAAACTCCAGAAAAATGACTATGTCCAAGAAAAAAAATTTTTCAATTTTTTTCATTTTTACCTCCGTGGGATATATATTCTACCCACACACATTTGGAACTCTCCTGGGGTACCCTGACACATATTATTCCCTCATTTAGTGGATACTTTTACAAAAAAGTGAAATTTTCAAAAATTCAGAAAATTTGCTGAAAACGACTAAAAATCAAGGACTCATTGGGCGAATCGCTCTGGAACCGAAATCGGAACGCTTACTCACATATCTCCTACCTGAATGTCTGATAAATGCTGGAAAAATGACTAAGACTAAAAAAAAATTTTTTTCAACTTTTTTCATTTTTACCCCTCATGGGATATATACTCTACCCACACACATTTGGAACTCTCCTGGGGTACCCTCACACATATTATTCCCTCATATAGTGGAGGAGATTTTCACAAAAAAGTGAAATTTTTCAAAAATTCTGAAAATTGGCTGAAAATGACTAAATATCAAGCTCTCATTGGGCGAATCGCTATGGAACTGAAATCGGAACGCTTACTCACATTTCCCCTCTCTGAAAGTCTGATAAACGCCGGAATAATGACTAAGTCCAAAAAAAAAATTTTTCAACTTTTTTCAATTTTACCCCCGTGGGATATATATTCTACTCACACACATTTGGAAATCTCCTGGGGTACCCTCACACATATTATTCCCTCATTTAGTGGATATTTTCACAAAAAAGTGAAATTTTCAAAAATTCAGAACATTGGCTGAAAATGACTAAATATCAAGGACTCATCGGGCGAATCGCGCTAGAACTGAAATCGGAACGCTCACTGACGTTTCCCCTATCTGAAAGTCTGATAAACTCCGGGAAAATGACTAAGTCCAATAAAAAAAAAAATTTCAACTTTTTTCACTTTTCCCCCCGAGGGATATATATATACTCTACCCACACACATTTGGAACTCTCCTGGGGTACCCTCATACATATTATTCCCTCATTTAGTGGATATTTTTACAAAAAAGTGAAATTTTCAAAAATTCAGAAAATTTGCTGAAAACGACTAAATATCAAGGACTCATTGGGCGAATCGCTCTGGAACCGAAATCGTAACGCTTACTCACATATCCCCTATCTGAATGTCTGATAAACGCTGGAAAAATGACTAAGACCAAAAAAAATTTTTTTTCAACTTTTTTCATTTTTACCCCCCATGGGATATATACTCTACCCACACACATTTGGAACTCTCCTGGGGTACCCTCACACATATTATTCCCTCATATAGTGGATATTTTCACAAAAAAGTGAAATTTTGAGATATTCAGAAAAATTTGCTGAAAACGACTAAATATCAAGGACTCATTGGCCAAATCGCTCTGGAACTGAAATCGGAACGCTTACTCTCATTTCCCCTCTCTGAAAGTCTGATAAACGCCGGAATAATGACTAAGTCCAAAAAAAAATTTTTTCAACTTTTTTCAATTTTACCCCCGTGGGATATATATTCTACCCACACACATTTGGAACTCTCCTGGGGTACCCTCACACATATTATTCCCTCATTTAGTGGATATTTTCACAAAATAGTGAAATTTTAAAAAATTCAGAAAATTGGCTGAAAACGACTAAATATCAAGGACTCAATGGGCGAATCGCTCTGGAGCTGAAATCGGAAAGCTTACTCACATTTCCCCTATCTGAAAGTCTGATAAACGCCGGAAAAATGACTAAGACCAAAAAAAAAATTTTTTCAACTTTTATCACTTTTCCCCCGTGGGATATAAACTCTACCCACACACATTATGAACTCTCCTGGGGTACCCTCACACATATTATTCCCTCATTTAGTGGATATTTTAACAAAAAAGTGAAATTTTCAAAAATTCAGAAAATTGGATGAAAACGACTAAATATCAAGGACTCATTGGGCGAATCGCTCTGGAACTGAAATCGGAACGATTACTCATATTTCACCTATCTGAAAGTCTGATAAACGCCGGAAAAATGACTAAGTCCAATAAAAAAAAAAATTCACATTTTTTCATTTTTACCTCTGTGGGATATATATTCTACCAACACACATTTGGAACTCTCCTGGGGTATCCTCACACATATTATTCAATCATATAGTGGATATTTTCACAAAAAAGTGAAATTTTCAAAAATTCAGAAAATTGGCTGAAAACGACTAAATATCAAGGACTCATTGGGCAAATCGCTCTGGAACTGAAATCGGAACGCTCAATGACATTTCCCCTATCTGAAAGTCTGATAAACGCCAGAAAAATGAGTAAGTCCAATAAAAAAAATGTTTCAACTTTTTTCATTTTTACCCCTGTGGGATATATATTCTACCCACACACATTTGGTACTCTCCTGGGGTACCCTCACACATATTATTCAATCATATAGTGGATATTTTCACAAAAAAGTGAAATTTTCAAAAATTAAAAAAATTGGCTGAAAACGACTAAATATCAAGGACTCATTGGACGAGTCACTCTGGAACTGAAATCGGAACGCTTACTCACATTTCCCCTCTCTGAAAGTCTGATAAACGCCAGAAAAATGACTAAGTCCAATAAAAAAAAAATTTCAACTTTTTTCATTTTTACCTCCGTGGGATATATATTCTACCCACACACATTTGGAACTCTCCTGGGGTACCCTCACACATATTATTCCCTCATTTAGTGGATATTTTCACAAAAAAGTGAAATTTTCAAAAATTCAGAAAATTGGCTGAAAATGCCTAAATATCAAGGACTCATTGGGCGAATCGCTCTGGAACTGAAATCAGAACGCTTACTCACATTTCCCCTCTCTGAAAGTCTGATAAACGCCGGAAAAATGACTAAGTCCAATAAAAAAAAATTTTTCAACTTTTTTAAATTTTACCCCCGTGGGATATATATTCTACCCACACACATTTGGAACTCTCTTGGGGTACCCTCACACATATTATTCCCTCAGTTAGTGGATATTTTCACAAAAAAGTGAAATTTTCAAAAATTCTGAAAATTTGCTGAAAACTACTAAATATCAAGGACTCAATGGGCAAATCGCTCTGGAACTGAAATCAGAACGCTTACTCACATTTCCCCTATCTGAAAGTCTGATAAACGCTGGAAAAATGACTAAGTCCAAGAAAAAAAATTTTTCAACTTTTTTCATTTTTACCCCCATGGGATATATATTCTACCCACACACATTTGGAACTCTCCTGGGGTACCCTCACACATATTATTCAATCATATAGTGGATATTTTCACAAAAAAGTGAAATTTTCAAAAATTCAGAAAATTGGCTGAAAACGACTAAATATCAAGGACTCAATGGGTGAATCGCTCTGGAACTGAAATCGGAACGCTTACTCACATTTCCCCTCTCTGAAAGTCTGATAAACGCCGTAAAAATGACTAAGTCCAATAAAAAGAAATTTTTCCCCCGTGGGATATATATTATACCCACACATTTGGAACCCTCCTGGAATGCCCTCTAACATATTATTCCCTCATGGAGCGGATATATTCACAAAAAAGTGAAATTTTCAAAAAAGTTAGAAAATTGACTGAAAACGACTAAGTATTAAAGACTAGTGTTGAGCGAACATGCTCGGCACTGCTCGGTACTCGCCCGAGCATCACGCTACTCGGGATGTTCGGCGAGCACCGAGCATTTCCGGGTTACTTGGGTCTCCTCCCTACATGTTTGGCGCTCTTTACAGAGCCAATGAACTGCAGGGATTGCCAGCCAGTCACTGTAATGCTGCAGCCATGTTGGTTGTGGGCATTACAGTGATTGGCTGGCCGCACAGCATCACCTCGAGTATTTAAAACGGGGCGCCGCCATCTTGGACACAGTCGCTCCGGATTAGACAGTGTAGGGACAGCGCTGCTGATTTAGGGAGAGATATAAACTGCGAAATAGTTAGTGTAGGGTCTGTAAAGACTGCCAGAACAAACAAACAGTCCTTTTCAGGACTAATATCCATCCCAGATAGCAGGCAGGCAGGCTGTATAGGAGACACAGTGGTTACACCAGCAAATGCTGCATTACAGTCCTGTGTGCTCCTGTTGCTGAAATTGCTGGACTTAGCACCAGGGGTCGGGGGCCAGGAAAAATCCTTTTTTTTTCATCTAAATCCTCCTTTTTTTTCCTCCTTCACACTGTACAAATACCCGTCTTATTAACCTTTTGGTGTGTCCCCCCCCCTGCAAAAAAAAGCGTGTCTCTGATTTTTCAGACACAAATATAACTGTTGAAAATAGTCTGGTGTAAGCTAGAGAAACAGAAGTTTTGTTTTGCACTTCCACGGTTCAAACCTCTGTATTATCCATTTTGAGCCATTTGTATCTAAAAAAAAAACAGTTTGAGTGTGTCGCTCACTGTTCAGCCGCAAATATCTCTATTTAAAAAAGTGTGGTATACCCCAGTAAACAATAACTGTGGTTTTGCCATCCCACGGTAAAAAAATCTCTATTATTCAGCTTTTGGTAGTTTTTTCCGTAAAGAAAAACAGTAGTGTCTCCTGACTGTTGTGAGACAAAAATATATCTGTTGAATATAGTCTTGTGTAGGCCCGACATCCCAGTGTGTTTTCGCAGTTCCACGGGTGAAATCACTGTACTATCCAGTTTTGGGCCTTTGGTATCTAAAAAAAAAGCAGTTTGAGTGTGTCGCTCACTGTTCAGCCGCAAATATCTCTATTTAAAAAAGTGTGGTATACCCCAGTAAACAATAACTGTGGTTTTGCCATCCCACGGTAAAAAATCTCTATTATTCAGCTTTTGGTAGTTTTTTCCGTAAAGAAAAATAGTAGTGTCTCCTGACTGTTGTGACACAAAAATATATCTCTTGAAAATAGTCTTGTGTAGGCCGACATCCCAGTGTGGTTTCGCAGTTCAACGGGTCAAATCGCTGTACTATCCAGTTTTGGACCTTTGGTATCTAAAAAAAAGCAATTTGAGTGTGTCGCTCACTGTTCAGCCGCAAATATCTCTATTTAAAAAAGTGTGGTATACCCCAGTAAACAATAACTGTGGTTTTGCCATCCCACGGTAAAAAATCTCTATTATTCAGCTTTTGGTAGTTTTTTCCGTAAAGAAAAACAGTAGTGTCTCCTGACTGTTGTGACACAAAAATATATCTGTTGAATATAGTCTTGTGTAGGCCCGACATCCCAGTGTGGTTTAGCAGTTCCATGGGTCAAATCGCTGTACTATCCAGTTTTGGGCCTTTGATATCTAAAAAAAAAGCAGTTTGAGTGTGTCGCTCACTGTTCAGCCGCAAATATCTCTATTTAAAAAAGTGTGGTATACCCCTGTAAACAATAACTGTGGTTTTGCCATCCCACGGTAAAAAATCTCTATTATTCAGCTTTTGGTAGTTTTTTACGTAAAGAAAAACAGTAGTGTCTCCTGACTGTTGTGACACAAAAATATATCTGTTGAAAATAGTCTTGTGTAGGCCCGACATCCAAGTGTGGTTTCGCAGTTCCACGGGTCAAATCGTTGTACTATCCAGTTTTGGAACTTTGGTATCTAAAAAAAAAGTAGTTTGAGTGTGTCGCTCACTGTTCAGCCGCAAATATCTCTATTTAAAAAAGTGTGGCATACCCCAGTAAACAATAACTGTGGTTTTGCCATCCCACGGTAAAAAATCTCTATTATTCAGCTTTTGGAATTTTTTTCCGTAAAGAAAAAATTAGTGTCTCCTGACTTTTGTGACACAAAAATATATCTGTTGAAAATAGTCTTGTGTAGGCCCGACATCCCAGTGTGGTTTCGCAGTTCCATGGGTCAAATCGCTGTACTATCCAGTTTTGAGCCTTTGATATCTAAAAAAAAAGCAGTTTGAGTGTGTCGCTCACTGTTCAGCCGCAAATATCTCTATTTAAAAAAGTGTGGTATACCCCAGTAAACAATAACTGTGGTTTTGCCATCCCACGGTAAAAAATCTCTATTATTCAGCTTTTGGTAGCTTTTTCCGGAAAGAAAAACAGTAGTGTCTCCTGACTGTTGTGACACAAAAATATATCTGTTGAAAATAGTCTTGTGTAGGCCCGACATCCCAGTGTGGTTTCGCAGTTCCACGGGTCAAATCGCTGTACTATCCAGTTTTAGGCCTTTGGTATCTAAAAAAAAAGCAGTTTGAGTGTGTCGCTCACTGTTCAGCCGCAAATATCTCTATTTAAAAAAGTGTGGTATACCGCAGTAAACAATAACTGTGGTTTTGCCATCCCACGGTAAAAAATCTCTATTATTCAGCTTTTGGTAGTTTTTTCCGTAAAGAAAAACAGTAGTGTCTCCTGACTGTTGTGACACAAAAATATATCTGTTGAAAATAGTCTTGTGTAGGCCCGACATCGCAGTTTGGTTACGCAGTTCCACGGGTCAAATCGCTCTACTATCCAGTTTTGGGCCTTTGGTATCTAAAAAAAAAGCAGTTTGAGTGTGTCGCTCACTGTTCAGTCGCAAATATCTCTATTTAAAAAAGTGTGGTATACCCCAGAAAACAATAACTGTGGTTTTGCCATCCCACGGTAAAAATTCTCTATTATTCAGCTTTTGGTAGTTTTTTCCGTAAAGAAAAACAATAGTGTCTCCTGACTGTTGTGACACAAAAATCTATCTGTTGAAAATAGTCTTGTGTAGGCCCGACATCGCAGTGTGGTTACGCAGTTCCATGGGTCAAATCGCTCTACTATCCAGTTTTGGGCCTTTGGTATCTAAAAAAAAAGCAGTTTGAGTGTGTCGCTCACTGTTCAGTCGCAAATATCTCTATTTAAAAAAGTGTGGTATACCCCAGTAAACAATAACTGTGGTTTTGCCATCCCACAGTAAAAACTCTCTATTATTCAGCTTTTGGTAGTTTTTTCTGTAAAGAAAAACAGTAGTGTCTCCTGACTGTTGTGACACAAAAATATATCTGTTGAAAATAGTCTTGTGTAGGCCCGACATCCCAGTGTGGTTTAGCAGTTCCATGGGTCAAATCGCTGTACTATCCAGTTTTGGGCCTTTGGTATCTAAAAAAAAAGCAGTTTGAGTGTGTCGCTCACTGTTCAGCCGCAAATATCTCTATTTAAAAAAGTGTGGTATACCCCAGTAAACAATAACTGTGGTTTGCCATCCTACGGTAAAAATTCTCTATTATTCAGCTTTTGGTAGTTTTTTCCGTACAGAAAAACAGTAGTGTCTCATGACTGTTGTGACACAAAAATATATCTGTTGAAAATAGTCTTGTGTAGGCCCGACATCCCAGTGTGGTTTCGCAGTTCCATGGGTCAAATCGCTGTACTATCCAGTTTTGGGCCTTTGATATCTAAAAAAAAAGCAGTTTGAGTGTGTCGCTCACTGTTCAGCCGCAAATATCTCTATTTAAAAAAGTGTGGTATACCCCAGTAAACAATAACTGTGGTTTTGCCATCCCACGGTAAAAAATCTCTATTATTCAGCTTTTGGTAGTTTTTTCCGTAAAGAAAAACAGTAGTGTCTCCTGACTGTTGTGACACAAAAATATATCTGTTGAAAATAGTCTTGTGTAGGCCCGACATCGCAGTGTGGTTACGCAGTTCCACGGGTCAAATCACTCTACTATCCAGTTTTGGGCCTTTGGTATCTAAAAAAAAAGCAGTTTGAGTGTGTCGCTCACTGTTCAGTCGCAAATATCTCTATTTAAAAAAGTGTGGTATACCCCAGTAAACAATAACTGTGGTTTTGCCATCCCATGGTAAAAAATCTCTATTATTCAGCTTTTGGTAGTTTTTTTTTGTAAAGAAAAACAGTAGTGTCTCATGACTGTTGTGACACAAAAATATATCTGTTGAAAATAGTATTGTGTAGGCCCGACATCCAAGTGTGGTTTCGCAGTTCAACCGGTCAAATCGCTGAACTATCCAGTTTTGGAACTTTGGTATCTAAAAAAAAAGTAGTTTGAGTGTGTGGCTCACTGTTCAGCCGCAAATATCTCTATTTAAAAAAGTGTGGTATACCGCAGTAAACAATAACTGTGGTTTTGCCATCCCACGGTAAAAAAATCTCTATTATTCAGCTTTTGGTAGTTTTTTCCGTAAAGAAAAAAGGTAGTGTCTCCTGACTGTTGTGACACAAAAATATATCTGTTGAAAATAGTCTTGTGTAGGCCCGACATCCCAGTGTGGTTTAGCAGTTCCATGGGTCAAATCGCTGTACTATCCAGTTTTGGGCCTTTGGTATCTAAAAAAAAAGCAGTTTGAGTGTGTCGCTCACTGTTCAGTCGCAAATATCTCTATTTAAAAAAGTGTGGTATACCCCAGTAAACAATAACTGTGGTTTTGCCATCCCACAGTAAAAACTCTCTATTATTCAGCTTTTGGTAGTTTTTTCTGTAAAGAAAAACAGTAGTGTCTCCTGACTGTTGTGACACAAAAATATATCTGTTGAAAATAGTCTTGTGTAGGCCCGACATCCCAGTGTGGTTTAGCAGTTCCATGGGTCAAATCGCTGTACTATCCAGTTTTGGGCCTTTGGTATCTAAAAAAAAAGCAGTTTGAGTGTGTCGCTCACTGTTCAGCCGCAAATATCTCTATTTAAAAAAGTGTGGTATACCCCAGTAAACAATAACTGTGGTTTGCCATCCTACGGTAAAAATTCTCTATTATTCAGCTTTTGGTAGTTTTTTCCGTACAGAAAAACAGTAGTGTCTCATGACTGTTGTGACACAAAAATATATCTGTTGAAAATAGTCTTGTGTAGGCCCGACATCCCAGTGTGGTTTCGCAGTTCCATGGGTCAAATCGCTGTACTATCCAGTTTTGGGCCTTTGATATCTAAAAAAAAAGCAGTTTGAGTGTGTCGCTCACTGTTCAGCCGCAAATATCTCTATTTAAAAAAGTGTGGTATACCCCAGTAAACAATAACTGTGGTTTTGCCATCCCACGGTAAAAAATCTCTATTATTCAGCTTTTGGTAGTTTTTTCCGTAAAGAAAAACAGTAGTGTCTCCTGACTGTTGTGACACAAAAATATATCTGTTGAAAATAGTCTTGTGTAGGCCCGACATCGCAGTGTGGTTACGCAGTTCCACGGGTCAAATCACTCTACTATCCAGTTTTGGGCCTTTGGTATCTAAAAAAAAAGCAGTTTGAGTGTGTCGCTCACTGTTCAGTCGCAAATATCTCTATTTAAAAAAGTGTGGTATACCCCAGTAAACAATAACTGTGGTTTTGCCATCCCATGGTAAAAAATCTCTATTATTCAGCTTTTGGTAGTTTTTTTTTGTAAAGAAAAACAGTAGTGTCTCATGACTGTTGTGACACAAAAATATATCTGTTGAAAATAGTATTGTGTAGGCCCGACATCCAAGTGTGGTTTCGCAGTTCAACCGGTCAAATCGCTGAACTATCCAGTTTTGGAACTTTGGTATCTAAAAAAAAAGTAGTTTGAGTGTGTGGCTCACTGTTCAGCCGCAAATATCTCTATTTAAAAAAGTGTGGTATACCGCAGTAAACAATAACTGTGGTTTTGCCATCCCACGGTAAAAAAATCTCTATTATTCAGCTTTTGGTAGTTTTTTCCGTAAAGAAAAAAGGTAGTGTCTCCTGACTGTTGTGACACAAAAATATATCTGTTGAAAATAGTCTTGTGTAGGCCCGACATCCCAGTGTGGTTTAGCAGTTCCATGGGTCAAATCGCTGTACTATCCAGTTTTGGGCCTTTGGTATCTAAAAAAAAAGCAGTTTGAGTGTGTCGCTCACTGTTCAGCCGCAAATATCTCTATTTAAAAAAGTGTGGTATACCCCAGTAAACAATAACTGTGGTTTGCCATCCCACGGTAAAAATTCTCTAATATTCAGCTTTTGGTAGTTTTTTCCGTACAGAAAAACAGTAGTGTCTCATGACTGTTGTGACACAAAAATATATCTGTTGAAAATAGTCTTGTGTAGGCCCGACATCCCAGTGTGGTTTCGCAGTTCCATGGGTCAAATCGCTGTACTATCCAGTTTTGGGCCTTTGATATCTAAAAAAAAAGCAGTTTGAGTGTGTCGCTCACTGTTCAGCCGCAAATATCTCTATTTAAAAAAGTGTGGTATACCCCAGTAAACAATAACTGTGGTTTTGCCATCCCACGGTAAAAAATCTCTATTATTCAGCTTTTGGTAGCTTTTTCCGTAAAGAAAAACAGTAGTGTCTCCTGACTGTTGTGACACAAAAATATATCTGTTGAAAATAGTCTTGTGTAGGCCCGACATCGCAGTGTGGTTAAGCAGTTCCACGGGTCAAATCGCTCTACTATCCAGTTTTGGGCCTTTGGTATCTAAAAAAAAAGCAGTTTGAGTGTGTCGCTCACTGTTCAGTCGCAAATATCTCTATTTAAAAAAGTGTGGTATACCCCAGTAAACAATAACTGTGGTTTTGCCACCCCACGGTAAAAATTTTCTATTATTCAGCTTTTGGTAGTTTTTTCCGTAAAGAAAAACAATTGTGTCTCCTGACTGTTGTGACACAAAAATCTATCTGTTGAAAATAGTCTTGTGTAGGCCCGACATCGCAGTGTGGTTACGCAGTTCCATGGGTCAAATCGCTCTACTATCCAGTTTTGGGCCTTTGGTATCTAAAAAAAAAGCAGTTTGAGTGTGTCGCTCACTGCTCAGTCGCAAATATCTCTATTTAAAAAAGTGTGGTATACCCCAGTAAACAATAACTGTGGTTTTGCCATCCCACGGTAAAAAATCTCTATTATTCAGCTTTTGGTAGTTTTTTCTGTAAAGAAAAACAGTAGTGTCTCCTGACTGTTGTGACACAAAAATATATCTGTTGAAAATAGTCTTGTGTAGGCCCGACATCCCAGTGTGGTTTAGCAGTTCCATGGGTCAAATCGCTGTACTATCCAGTTTTGGGCCTTTGGTATCTAAAAAAAAAGCAGTTTGAGTGTGTCGCTCACTGTTCAGCCGCAAATATCTCTATTTAAAAAAGTGTGGTATACCCCAGTAAACAATAACTGTGGTTTGCCATCCCACAGTAAAAATTCTCTATTATTCAGCTTTTGGTAGTTTTTTCCGTACGGAAAAACAGTAGTGTCTCATGACTGTTGTGACACAAAAATATATCTGTTGAAAATAGTCTTGTGTAGGCCCGACATCCCAGTGTGGTTTCGCAGTTCCATGGGTCAAATCGCTGTACTATCCAGTTTTGGGCCTTTGATATCTAAAAAAAAAGCAGTTTGAGTGTGTCGCTCACTGTTCAGCCGCAAATATCTCTATTTAAAAAAGTGTGGTATACCCCAGTAAACAATAACTGTGGTTTTGCCATCCCACGGTAAAAAATCTCTATTATTCAGCTTTTGGTAGTTTTTTCCGTAAAGAAAAACAGTAGTGTCTCCTGACTGTTGTGACACAAAAATATATCTGTTGAAAATAGTCTTGTGTAGGCCCGACATCGCAGTATGATTACGCAGTTCCACGGGTCAAATCGCTCTACTATCCAGTTTTGGGCCTTTGGTATCTAAAAAAAAAGCAGTTTGAGTGTGTCGCTCACTGTTCAGTCGCAAATATCTCTATTTAAAAAAGTGTGGTATACCCCAGTAAACAATAACTGTGGTTTTGCCATCCCACGGTAAAAAATCTCTATTATTCAGCTTTTGGTAGTTTTTTCTGTAAAGAAAAACAGTAGTGTCTCATGACTGTTGTGACACAAAAATATATCTGTTGAAAATAGTCTTGTGTAGGCCTGACATCCAAGTGTGGTTTCGCAGTTCCACCGGTCAAATCGCTGTACTATCCAGTTTTGGAACTTTGGTATCTAAAAAAAAAGTAGTTTGAGTGTGTGGCTCACTGTTCAGCCGCAAATATCTCTATTTAAAAAAGTGTGGTATACCGCAGTAAACAATAACTGTGGTTTTGCCATTCCACGGTAAAAAATCTCTATTATTCAGCTTTTGGTAGTTTTTTCCGTAAAGAAAAATGGTAGTGTCTCCTGACTGTTGTGACACAAAAATATATCTGTTGAAAATAGTCTTGTGTAGGCCCGACATCCCAGTGTGGTTTAGCAGTTCAATGGGTCAAATCGCTGTACTATCCAGTTTTGGGCCTTTGGTATCTAAAAAAAAAGCAGTTTGAGTGTGTCGCTCACTGTTCAGCCGCAAATATCTCTATTTAAAAAAGTGTGGTATACCCCAGTAAACAATAACTGTGGTTTGCCATCCCACGGTAAAAATTCTCTATTATTCAGCTTTTGGTAGTTTTTTCCGTACAGAAAAACAGTAGTGTCTCATGACTGTTGTGACACAAAAATATATCTGTTGAAAATAGTCTTGTGTAGGCCCGACATCGCAGTGTGGTTACGCAGTTCCATGGGTCAAATCGCTCTACTATCCAGTTTTGGGCCTTTGGTATCTAAAAAAAAAGCAGTTTGAGTGTGTCGCTCACTGTTCAGTCGCAAATATCTCTATTTAAAAAAGTGTGGTATACCCCAGTAAACAATAACTGTGGTTTTGCCATCCCACGGTAAAAAATCTCTATTATTCAGCTTTTGGTAGTTTTTTCTGTAAAGAAAAACAGTAGTGTCTCCTGACTGTTGTGACACAAAAATATATCTGTTGAAAATAGTCTTGTGTAGGCCCGACATCCCAGTGTGGTTTAGCAGTTCCATGGGTCAAATCGCTGTACTATCCAGTTTTGGGCCTTTGGTATCTAAAAAAAAAGCAGTTTGAGTGTGTCGCTCACTGTTCAGCCGCAAATATCTCTATTTAAAAAAGTGTGGTATACCCCAGTAAACAATAACTGTGGTTTGCCATCCCACAGTAAAAATTCTCTATTATTCAGCTTTTGGTAGTTTTTTCCGTACAGAAAAACAGTAGTGTCTCATGACTGTTGTGACACAAAAATATATCTGTTGAAAATAGTCTTGTGTAGGCCCGACATCGCAGTATGATTACGCAGTTCCACGGGTCAAATCGCTCTACTATCCAGTTTTGGGCCTTTGGTATCTAAAAAAAAAGCAGTTTGAGTGTGTCGCTCACTGTTCAGTCGCAAATATCTCTATTTAAAAAAGTGTGGTATACCCCAGTAAACAATAACTGTGGTTTTGCCATCCCACGGTAAAAAATCTCTATTATTCAGCTTTTGGTAGTTTTTTCTGTAAAGAAAAACAGTAGTGTCTCATGACTGTTGTGACACAAAAATATATCTGTTGAAAATAGTCTTGTGTAGGCCCGACATCCAAGTGTGGTTTCGCAGTTCCACCGGTCAAATCGCTGTACTATCCAGTTTTGGAACTTTGGTATCTAAAAAAAAATAGTTTGAGTGTGTGGCTCACTGTTCAGCCGCAAATATCTCTATTTAAAAAAGTGTGGTATACCGCAGTAAGCAATAACTGTGGTTTTGCCATTCCACGGTAAAAAATCTCTATTATTCAGCTTTTGGTAGTTTTTTCCGTAAAGAAAAATGGTAGTGTCTCCTGACTGTTGTGACACAAAAATATATCTGTTGAAAATAGTCTTGTGTAGGCCCGACATCCCAGTGTGGTTTAGCAGTTCAATGGGTCAAATCGCTGTACTATCCAGTTTTGGGCCTTTGGTATCTAAAAAAAAAGCAGTTTGAGTGTGTCGCTCACTGTTCAGCTGCAAATATCTCTATTTAAAAAAGTGTGGTATACCCCAGTAAACAATAACTGTGGTTTGCCATCCCACGGGAAAAATTCTCTATTATTCAGCTTTTGGTAGTTTTTTCCGTACAGAAAAACAGTAGTGTCTCATGACTGTTGTGACACAAAAATATATCTGTTGAAAATAGTCTTGTGTAGGCCCGACATCGCAGTGTGGTTACGCAGTTCCATGGGTCAAATCGCTCTACTATCCAGTTTTGAGCCTTTGGTATCTAAAAAAAAAGCAGTTTGAGTGTGTCGCTCACTGTTCAGTCGCAAATATCTCTATTTAAAAAAGTGTGGTATACCCCAGTAAACAATAACTGTGGTTTTGCCATCCCACGGTAAAAAATCTCTATTATTCAGCTTTTGGTAGTTTTTTCTGTAAAGAAAAACAGTAGTGTCTCCTGACTGTTGTGACACAAAAATATATCTGTTGAAAATAGTCTTGTGTAGGCCCGACATCCCAGTGTGGTTTAGCAGTTCCATGGGTCAAATCGCTGTACTATCCAGTTTTGGGCCTTTGGTATCTAAAAAAAAAGCAGTTTGAGTGTGTCGCTCACTGTTCAGCCGCAAATATCTCTATTTAAAAAAGTGTGGTATACCCCAGTAAACAATAACTGTGGTTTGCCATCCCACGGTAAAAATTCTCTATTATTCAGCTTTTGGTAGTTTTTTCCGTACAGAAAAACAGTAGTGTCTCATGACTGTTGTGACACAAAAATATATCTGTTGAAAATTGTCTTGTGTAGGCCCGACATCCCAGTGTGGTTTCGCAGTTCCATGGGTCAAATCGCTGTACTATCCAGTTTTGGGCCTTTGATATCTAAAAAAAAAGCAGTTTGAGTGTGTCGCTCACTGTTCAGCCGCAAATATCTCTATTTAAAAAAGTGTGGTACACCCCAGTAAACAATAACTGTGGTTTTGCCATCCCACGGTAAAAAATCTCTATTATTCAGCTTTTGGTAGTTTTTTCCGTAAAGAAAAACAGTAGTGTCTCCTGACTGTTGTGACACAAAAATATATCTGTTGAAAATAGTCTTGTGTAGGCCCGACATCGCAGTGTGATTACGCAGTTCCACGGGTCAAATCGCTCTACTATCCAGTTTTGGGCCTTTGGTATCTAAAAAAAAAGCAGTTTGAGTGTGTCGCTCACTGTTCAGTCGCAAATATCTCTATTTAAAAAAGTGTGGCATACCCCAGTAAACAATAACTGTGGTTTTGCCATCCCACGGTAAAAAATCTCTATTATTCAGCTTTTGGTAGTTTTTTCTGTAAAGAAAAACAGTAGTGTCTCATGACTGTTGTGACACAAAAATATATCTGTTGAAAATATTCTTGTGTAGGCCCGACATCCAAGTGTGGTTTCGCAGTTCCACCGGTCAAATCGCTGTACTATCCAGTTTTGGAACTTTGGTATCTAAAAAAAAAGTAGTTTGAGTGTGTGGCTCACTGTTCAGCCGCAAATATCTCTATTTAAAAAAGTGTGGTATACCCCAGCAAACAATAACTGTGGTTTTGCCATCCCACGGTAAAAAATCTCTATTATTCAGCTTTTGGTAGTTTTTTCCGTAAAGAAAAAAGGTAGTGTCTCCTGACTGTTGTGACACAAAAATATATCTGTTGAAAATAGTCTTGTGTAGGCCCGACATCCCAGTGTGGTTTAGCAGTTCCATGGGTCAAATCGCTGTACTATCCAGTTTTGGGCCTTTGGTATCTAAAAAAAAAGCAGTTTGAGTGTGTCGCTCACTGTTCAGCCACAAATATCTCTATTTAAAAAAGTGTGGTATACCGCAGTAAACAATAACTGTGGTTTGCCATCCCACGGTAAAAATTCTCTATTATTCAGCTTTTGGTAGTTTTTTCCGTACAGAAAAACAGTAGTGTCTCATGACTGTTGTGACACAAAAATATATCTGTTGAAAATAGTCTTGTGTAGGCCCGACATCCCAGTGTGGTTTCGCAGTTCCATGGGTCAAATCGCTGTACTATCCAGTTTTGGGCCTTTGATATCTAAAAAATAAGCAGTTTGAGTGTGTCGCTCACTGTTCAGCCGCAAATATCTCTATTTAAAAAAGTGTGGTATACCCCAGTAAACAATAACTGTGGTTTTGCCATCCCACGGTAAAAAATCTCTATTATTCAGCTTTTGGTAGCTTTTTCCGTAAAGAAAAACAGTAGTGTCTCCTGACTGTTGTGACACAAAAATATATCTGTTGAAAATAGTCTTGTGTAGGCCCGACATCCCAGTGTGGTTTCGCAGTTCCACGGGTCAAATCGCTGTACTATCCAGTTTTAGGCCTTTGGTATCTAAAAAAAAAGCAGTTTGAGTGTGTCGCTCACTGTTCAGCCGCAAATATCTCTATTTAAAAAAGTGTGGTATACCCAGTAAACAATAACTGTGGTTTTGCCATCCCACGGTAAAAAATCTCTATTATTCAGCTTTTGGTAGTTTTTTCCGTAAAGAAAAACAGTAGTGTCTCCTGACTGTTGTGACACAAAAAATATATCTGTTGAAAATAGTCTTGTGTAGGTCCGACATCGCAGTGTGGTTACGCAGTTCCACGGGTCAAATCGCTCTACTATCCAGTTTTGGGCCTTTGGTATCTAAAAAAAAAGCAGTTTGAGTGTGTCGCTCACTGTTCAGTCGCAAATATCTCTATGTAAAAAAGTGTGGTATACCCCAGTAAACAATAACTGTGGTTTTGCCATCCCACGGTAAAAAATCTCTATTATTCAGCTTTTGGTAGTTTTTTCCGTAAAGAAAAACAATAGTGTCTCCTGACTGTTGTGACACAAAAATCTATCTGTTGAAAATAGTCTTGTGTAGGCCCGACATCGCAGTGTGGTTATGCAGTTCCATGGGTCAAATCGCTCTACTATCCAGTTTTGGGCCTTTGGTATCTAAAAAAAAAGCAGTTTGAGTGTGTCGCTCACTGTTCAGCCGCAAATATCTCTATTTAAAAAAGTGTGGTATACCCCAGTAAACAATAACTGTGGTTTGCCATTACACGGTAAAAATTCTCTATTATTCAGCTTTTGGTAGTTTTTTCCGTACAGAAAAACAGTAGTGTCTCATGACTGTTGTGACACAAAAATATATCTGTTGAAAATAGTCTTGTGTAGGCCCGACATCCCAGTGTGGTTTCGCAGTTCCATGGGTCAAATCGCTGTACTATCCAGTTTTGGGCCTTTGATATCTAAAAAAAAAGCAGTTTGAGTGTGTCGCTCACTGTTCAGCCGCAAATATCTCTATTTAAAAAAGTGTGGTATACCCCAGTAAACAATAACTGTGGTTTTGCCATCCCACGGTAAAAAATCTCTATTATTCAGCTTTTGGTAGTTTTTTCTGTAAAGAAAAACAGTAGTGTCTCCTGACTGTTGTGACACAAAAATATATCTGTTGAAAATAGTCTTGTGTAGGCCCGACATCCCAGTGTGGTTTAGCAGTTCCATGGGTCAAATCGCTGTACTATCCAGTTTTGGGCCTTTGGTATCTAAAAAAAAAGCAGTTTGAGTGTGTCGCTCACTGTTCAGCCGCAAATATCTCTATTTAAAAAAGTGTGGTATACCCCAGTAAACAATAACTGTGGTTTGCCATCCCACGGTAAAAATTCTCTATTCTTCAGCTTTTGGTATTTTTTTCCGTACAGAAAAACAGTAGTGTCTCATGACTGTTGTGACACAAAAATATATCTGTTGAAAATAGTCTTGTGTAGGCCCGACATCCCAGTGTGGTTTCGCAGTTCCATGGGTCAAATCGCTGTACTATCCAGTTTTGGGCCTTTGATATCTAAAAAAAAAGCAGTTTGAGTGTGTCGCTCACTGTTCAGCCGCAAATATCTTTGTTTAAAAAAGTGTGGTACACCCCAGTAAACAATAACTGTGGTTTTGCCATCCCACGGTAAAAAATCTCTATTATTCAGCTTTTGGTAGTTTTTTCCGTAAAGAAAAACAGTAGTGTCTCCTGACTGTTGTGACACAAAAATATATCTGTTGAAAATAGTCTTGTGTAGGCCCGACATCGCAGTGTGATTACGCAGTTCCACGGGTCAAATCGCTCTACTATCCAGTTTTGGGCCTTTGGTATCTAAAAAAAAAGCAGTTTGAGTGTGTCGCTCACTGTTCAGTCGCAAATATCTCTATTTAAAAAAGTGTGGCATACCCCAGTAAACAATAACTGTGGTTTTGCCATCCCACGGTAAAAAATCTCTATTATTCAGCTTTTGGTAGTTTTTTCTGTAAAGAAAAACAGTAGTGTCTCATGACTGTTGTGACACAAAAATATATCTGTTGAAAATATTCTTGTGTAGGCCCGACATCCAAGTGTGGTTTCGCAGTTCCACCGGTCAAATCGCTGTACTATCCAGTTTTGGAACTTTGGTATCTAAAAAAAAAGTAGTTTGAGTGTGTGGCTCACTGTTGAGCCGCAAATATCTCTATTTAAAAAAGTGTGGTATACCCCAGCAAACAATAACTGTGGTTTTGCCATCCCACGGTAAAAAATCTCTATTATTCAGCTTTTGGTAGTTTTTTCCGTAAAGAAAAAAGGTAGTGTCTCCTGACTGTTGTGACACAAAAATATATCTGTTGAAAATAGTCTTGTGTAGGCCCGACATCCCAGTGTGGTTTAGCAGTTCCATGGGTCAAATCGCTGTACTATCCAGTTTTGGGCCTTTGGTATCTAAAAAAAAAGCAGTTTGAGTGTGTCGCTCACTGTTCAGCCACAAATATCTCTATTTAAAAAAGTGTGGTATACCGCAGTAAACAATAACTGTGGTTTGCCATCCCACGGTAAAAATTCTCTATTATTCAGCTTTTGGTAGTTTTTTCCGTACAGAAAAACAGTAGTGTCTCATGACTGTTGTGACACAAAAATATATCTGTTGAAAATAGTCTTGTGTAGGCCCGACATCCCAGTGTGGTTTCGCAGTTCCATGGGTCAAATCGCTGTACTATCCAGTTTTGGGCCTTTGATATCTAAAAAATAAGCAGTTTGAGTGTGTCGCTCACTGTTCAGCCGCAAATATCTCTATTTAAAAAAGTGTGGTATACCCCAGTAAACAATAACTGTGGTTTTGCCATC
Source organism: Phyllobates terribilis (assembly GCF_046119375.1). Lineage (NCBI taxonomy): Eukaryota > Metazoa > Chordata > Amphibia > Anura > Dendrobatidae > Phyllobates > Phyllobates terribilis. The sequence goes on along the minus strand of NW_027362764.1, from coordinate 364,174,612 downwards.
CCACGGTAAAAAATCTCTATTATTCAGCTTTTGGTAGCTTTTTCCGTAAAGAAAAACAGTAGTGTCTCCTGACTGTTGTGACACAAAAATATATCTGTTGAAAATAGTCTTGTGTAGGCCCGACATCCCAGTGTGGTTTCGCAGTTCCACGGGTCAAATCGCTGTACTATCCAGTTTTAGGCCTAAGGTATCTAAAAAAAAAGCAGTTTGAGTGTGTCGCTCACTGTTCAGCCGCAAATATCTCTATTTAAAAAAGTGTGGTATACCCAGTAAACAATAACTGTGGTTTTGCCATCCCACGGTAAAAAATCTCTATTATTCAGCTTTTGGTAGTTTTTTCCGTAAAGAAAAACAGTAGTGTCTCCTGACTGTTGTGACACAAAAATATATCTGTTGAAAATAGTCTTGTGTAGGTCCGACATCGCAGTGTGGTTACGCAGTTCCACGGGTCAAATCGCTCTACTATCCAGTTTTGGGCCTTTGGTATCTAAAAAAAAAGCAGTTTGAGTGTGTCGCTCACTGTTCAGTCGCAAATATCTCTATGTAAAAAAGTGTGGTATACCCCAGTAAACAATAACTGTGGTTTTGCCATCCCACGGTAAAAAATCTCTATTATTCAGCTTTTGGTAGTTTTTTCCGTAAAGAAAAACAATAGTGTCTCCTGACTGTTGTGACACAAAAATCTATCTGTTGAAAATAGTCTTGTGTAGGCCCGACATCGCAGTGTGGTTACGCAGTTCCATGGGTCAAATCGCTCTACTATCCAGTTTTGGGCCTTTGGTATCTAAAAAAAAAGCAGTTTGAGTGTGTCGCTCACTGTTCAGCCGCAAATATCTCTATTTAAAAAAGTGTGGTATACCCCAGTAAACAATAACTGTGGTTTGCCATTACACGGTAAAAATTCTCTATTATTCAGCTTTTGGTAGTTTTTTCCGTACAGAAAAACAGTAGTGTCTCATGACTGTTGTGACACAAAAATATATCTGTTGAAAATAGTCTTGTGTAGGCCCGACATCCCAGTGTGGTTTCGCAGTTCCATGGGTCAAATCGCTGTACTATCCAGTTTTGGGCCTTTGATATCTAAAAAAAAAGCTGTTTGAGTGTGTCACTCACTGTTCAGCCGCAAATATCTCTATTTAAAAAAGTGTGGTATACCCCAGTAAACAATAACTGTGGTTTTGCCATCCCACGGTAAAAAATCTCTATTATTCAGCTCTTGGTAGCTTTTTCCGTAAAGAAAAACAGTAGTGTCTCCTGACTGTTGTGACACAAAAATATATCTGTTGAAAATAGTCTTGTGTAGGCCCGACATCCCAGTGTAGTTTCGCAGTTCCACGGGTCAAATCGCTGTACTATCCAGTTTTAGGCCTTTGGTATCTAAAAAAAAAGCAGTTTGAGTGTGTCGCTCACTGTTCAGCCGCAAATATCTCTATTTAAAAAAGTGTGGTATACCCCAGTAAACAATAACTGTGGTTTTGCCATCCCACGGTAAAAAATCTCTATTATTCAGCTTTTGGTAGTTTTTTCCGTAAAGAAAAACAGTAGTGTCTCCTGACTGTTGTGACACAAAAATATATCTGTTGAAAATAGTCTTGTGTAGGCCCGACATCCCAGTGTGGTTTCGCAGTTCCATGGGTCAAATCGCTGTACTATCCAGTTTTGGGCCTTTGATATCTAAAAAAAAAGCAGTTTGAGTGTGTCGCTCACTGTTCAGCCGCAAATATCTTTGTTTAAAAAAGTGTGGTACACCCCAGTAAACAATAACTGTGGTTTTGCCATCCCACGGTAAAAAATCTCTATTATTCAGCTTTTGGTAGTTTTTTCCGTAAAGAAAAACAGTAGTGTCTCCTGACTGTTGTGACACAAAAATATATCTGTTGAAAATAGTCTTGTGTAGGCCCGACATCGCAGTGTGATTACGCAGTTCCACGGGTCAAATCGCTCTACTATCCAGTTTTGGGCCTTTGGTATCTAAAAAAAAAGCAGTTTGAGTGTGTCGCTCACTGTTCAGTCGCAAATATCTCTATTTAAAAAAGTGTGGCATACCCCAGTAAACAATAACTGTGGTTTTGCCATCCCACGGTAAAAAATCTCTATTATTCAGCTTTTGGTAGTTTTTTCTGTAAAGAAAAACAGTAGTGTCTCATGACTGTTGTGACACAAAAATATATCTGTTGAAAATATTCTTGTGTAGGCCCGACATCCAAGTGTGGTTTCGCAGTTCCACCGGTCAAATCGCTGTACTATCCAGTTTTGGAACTTTGGTATCTAAAAAAAAAGTAGTTTGAGTGTGTGGCTCACTGTTGAGCCGCAAATATCTCTATTTAAAAAAGTGTGGTATACCCCAGCAAACAATAACTGTGGTTTTGCCATCCCACGGTAAAAAATCTCTATTATTCAGCTTTTGGTAGTTTTTTCCGTAAAGAAAAAAGGTAGTGTCTCCTGACTGTTGTGACACAAAAATATATCTGTTGAAAATAGTCTTGTGTAGGCCCGACATCCCAGTGTGGTTTAGCAGTTCCATGGGTCAAATCGCTGTACTATCCAGTTTTGGGCCTTTGGTATCTAAAAAAAAAGCAGTTTGAGTGTGTCGCTCACTGTTCAGCCACAAATATCTCTATTTAAAAAAGTGTGGTATACCGCAGTAAACAATAACTGTGGTTTGCCATCCCACGGTAAAAATTCTCTATTATTCAGCTTTTGGTAGTTTTTTCCGTACAGAAAAACAGTAGTGTCTCATGACTGTTGTGACACAAAAATATATCTGTTGAAAATAGTCTTGTGTAGGCCCGACATCCCAGTGTGGTTTCGCAGTTCCATGGGTCAAATCGCTGTACTATCCAGTTTTGGGCCTTTGATATCTAAAAAATAAGCAGTTTGAGTGTGTCGCTCACTGTTCAGCCGCAAATATCTCTATTTAAAAAAGTGTGGTATACCCCAGTAAACAATAACTGTGGTTTTGCCATCCCACGGTAAAAAATCTCTATTATTCAGCTTTTGGTAGCTTTTTCCGTAAAGAAAAACAGTAGTGTCTCCTGACTGTTGTGACACAAAAATATATCTGTTGAAAATAGTCTTGTGTAGGCCCGACATCCCAGTGTGGTTTCGCAGTTCCACGGGTCAAATCGCTGTACTATCCAGTTTTAGGCCTAAGGTATCTAAAAAAAAAGCAGTTTGAGTGTGTCGCTCACTGTTCAGCCGCAAATATCTCTATTTAAAAAAGTGTGGTATACCCAGTAAACAATAACTGTGGTTTTGCCATCCCACGGTAAAAAATCTCTATTATTCAGCTTTTGGTAGTTTTTTCCGTAAAGAAAAACAGTAGTGTCTCCTGACTGTTGTGACACAAAAATATATCTGTTGAAAATAGTCTTGTGTAGGTCCGACATCGCAGTGTGGTTACGCAGTTCCACGGGTCAAATCGCTCTACTATCCAGTTTTGGGCCTTTGGTATCTAAAAAAAAAGCAGTTTGAGTGTGTCGCTCACTGTTCAGTCGCAAATATCTCTATGTAAAAAAGTGTGGTATACCCCAGTAAACAATAACTGTGGTTTTGCCATCCCACGGTAAAAAATCTCTATTATTCAGCTTTTGGTAGTTTTTTCCGTAAAGAAAAACAATAGTGTCTCCTGACTGTTGTGACACAAAAATCTATCTGTTGAAAATAGTCTTGTGTAGGCCCGACATCGCAGTGTGGTTACGCAGTTCCATGGGTCAAATCGCTCTACTATCCAGTTTTGGGCCTTTGGTATCTAAAAAAAAAGCAGTTTGAGTGTGTCGCTCACTGTTCAGCCGCAAATATCTCTATTTAAAAAAGTGTGGTATACCCCAGTAAACAATAACTGTGGTTTGCCATTACACGGTAAAAATTCTCTATTATTCAGCTTTTGGTAGTTTTTTCCGTACAGAAAAACAGTAGTGTCTCATGACTGTTGTGACACAAAAATATATCTGTTGAAAATAGTCTTGTGTAGGCCCGACATCCCAGTGTGGTTTCGCAGTTCCATGGGTCAAATCGCTGTACTATCCAGTTTTGGGCCTTTGATATCTAAAAAAAAAGCTGTTTGAGTGTGTCACTCACTGTTCAGCCGCAAATATCTCTATTTAAAAAAGTGTGGTATACCCCAGTAAACAATAACTGTGGTTTTGCCATCCCACGGTAAAAAATCTCTATTATTCAGCTCTTGGTAGCTTTTTCCGTAAAGAAAAACAGTAGTGTCTCCTGACTGTTGTGACACAAAAATATATCTGTTGAAAATAGTCTTGTGTAGGCCCGACATCCCAGTGTAGTTTCGCAGTTCCACGGGTCAAATCGCTGTACTATCCAGTTTTAGGCCTTTGGTATCTAAAAAAAAAGCAGTTTGAGTGTGTCGCTCACTGTTCAGCCGCAAATATCTCTATTTAAAAAAGTGTGGTATACCCCAGTAAACAATAACTGTGGTTTTGCCATCCCACGGTAAAAAATCTCTATTATTCAGCTTTTGGTAGTTTTTTCCGTAAAGAAAAACAGTAGTGTCTCCTGACTGTTGTGACACAAAAATATATCTGTTGAAAATAGTCTTGTGTAGGTCCGACATCGCAGTGTGGTTACGCAGTTCCATGGGTCAAATCGCTCTACTATCCAGTTTTGGGCCTTTGGTATCTAAAAAAAAAGCAGTTTGAGTGTGTCACTCACTGTTCAGTCGCAAATATCTCTATGTAAAAAAGTGTGGTATACCCCAGTAAACAATAACTGTGGTTTTGCCATCCCACGGTAAAAAATCTCTATTATTCAGCTTTTGGTAGTTTTTTCCATAAAGAAAAACAATAGTGTCTCCTGACTGTTGTGACACAAAAATCTATCTGTTGAAAATAGTCTTGTGTAGGCCCGACATCGCAGTGTGGTTACGCAGTTCCATGGGTCAAATCGCTCTACTATCCAGTTTTGGGCCTTTGGTATCTAAAAAAAAAGCAGTTTGAGTGTGTCGCTCACTGTTCAGTCGCAAATATCTCTATTTAAAAAAGTGTGGTATACCCCAGTAAACAATAACTGTGGTTTTGCCATCCCACGGTAAAAAATCTCTATTATTCAGCTTTTGGTAGTTTTTTCCGTAAAGAAAAAAGGTAGTGTCTCCTGACTGTTGTGACACAAAAAATATATCTGTTGAAAATAGTCTTGTGTAGGCCCGACATCCCAGTGTGGTTTAGCAGTTCCATGGGTCAAATCGCTGTACTATCCAGTTTTGGGCCTTTGGTATCTAAAAAAAAAGCAGTTTGAGTGTGTCGCTCACTGTTCAGCCGCAAATATCTCTATTTAAAAAAGTGTGGTCTACCCCATTAAACAATAACTGTGGTTTGCCATCCCACGGTAAAAATTCTCTATTATTCAGCTTTTGGTAGTTTTTTCCGTAGAGAAAAACAGTAGTGTCTCATGACTGTTGTGACACAAAAATATATCTGTTGAAAATAGTCTTGTGTAGGCCCGACATCCCAGTGTGGTTTCGCAGTTCCATGGGTCAAATCGCTGTACTATCCAGTTTTGGGCCTTTGATATCTAAAAAAAAAGCAGTTTGAGTGTGTCGCTCACTGTTCAGCCGCAAATATCTCTATTTAAAAAAGTGTGGTATACCCCAGTAAACAATAACTGTGGTTTTGCCATCCCACGGTAAAAAATCTCTATTACTCAGCTTTTGGTAGTTTTTTCCGTAAAGAAAAACAGTAGTGTCTCCTGACTGTTGTGACACAAAAATATATCTGTTGAAAATAGTCTTGTGTAGGCCCGACATTGCAGTGTGGTTATGCAGTTCCACGGGTCAAATCGCTCTACTATCCAGTTTTGGGCCTTTAGTATCTAAAAAAAAAGCAGTTTGAGTGTGTCGCTCACTGTTCAGTCGCAAATATCTCTATTTAAAAAAGTGTGGTATACCCCAGTAAACAATAACTGTGGTTTTGCCATCCCACGGTAAAAAATCTCTATTATTCAGCTTTTGGTAGTTTTTTCCGTAAAGAAAAACAGTAGTGTCTCATGACTGTTGTGACACAAAAATATATCTGTTGAAAATAGTCTTGTGTAGGCCCGACATCCCAGTGTGGTTTCGCAGTTCCACGGGTCAAATCACTGTACTATCCAGTTTTGGGCCTTTGGTATCTAAAAAAAAAGCAGTTTGAGTGTGTCGCTCACTGTTCAGCCGCAAATATCTCTATTCAAAAAAGTGTGGTATACCCCAGTAAACAATAACTGTGGTTTTGCCATCCCACGGTAAAAAATCTCTATTATTCAGCTTTTGGTAGCTTTTTCCGTAAAGAAAAACAATAGTGTCTCCTGACTGTTGTGACACAAAAATATATCTGTTGAAAATAGTCTTGTGTAGGCCCGACATCGCAGTGTGGTTACGCAGTTCCACGGGTCAAATCGCTCTACTATCCAGTTTTGGGCTTTTGGTATCTAAAAAAAAAGCAGTTTGAGTGTGTCGCTCACTGTTCAGTCGCAAATATCTCTATTTAAAAAAGTGTGGTATACCCCAGTAAACAATAACTGTGGTTTTGCCATCCCACGGTAAAAAATCTCTATTATTCAGCTTTTGGTAGTTTTTTCCGTAAAGAAAAACAATAGTGTCTCCTGACTGTTGTGACACAAAAATCTATCTGTTGAAAATAGTCTTGTGTAGGCCCGACATCGCAGTGTGGTTACGCAGTTCCACGGGTCAAATCGCTCTACTATCCAGTTTTGGGCCTTTGGTATCTAAAAAAAAATCAGTTTGAGTGTGTCGCTCACTGTTCAGTCGCAAATATCTCTATTTAAAAAAGTGTGGTATACCCCAGTAAACAATAACTGTGGTTTTGCCATCCCACGGTAAAAAATCTCTATTATTCAGCTTTTGGTAGTTTTTTCCGTAAAGAAAAACAGTAGTGTCTCATGACTGTTGTGACACAAAAATATATCTGTTGAAAATAGTCTTGTGTGGGCCCGACATCCCAGTGTGGTTTCGCAGTTCCACGGGTCAAATCACTGTACTATTCAGTTTTGGGCCTTTGGTATCTAAAAAAAAAGCAGTTTGAGTGTGTCGCTCACTGTTCAGCCGCAAATATCTCTATTTAAAAAAGTGTGGTATAACCCAGTAAACAATAACTGTGGTTTTGCCATCCCACGGTAAAAAATCTGTTATGTTCTGCTACCAAAGCTAAGGAAAGAGAGGAGATCTGTCCCTACTATAAGACTCAGCTGAATCCCTACGATGTAACAGGGAACCTGATCCTGCGATCAGACCTGCTAAAGTCCTAATCTAGTCTGTACGGAGACCTATAGATTTGGGGAGGGAATCCCTACAAGTACTAAGGACTGGGAGGAATATGGGACACCTCCTAACAGAAATAGCAGCAGACAGACGAACAAACAAAATAGATAGAACCTAGAGGTCCGTAGACCAAGCAAACTAACAGAGTTAGATACAGAGCACAGGCTAGCTAGAAAGTAGATATACAATGAAGTCCAGCAAAGCCAGAAGGGCGGAGCAGGATTAAATAGGCCAACAAGGTCATGTGACCAGCAAAGGAAAAAAAACCTAACAGCAAGGTTCTAACAGTACCCCCCCTTCTAAGAGGATCCTCCGGATCCCCTAGGACCAGGCTTATCAGGAAATCTCCTGTGAAACGCTCTGATAAGTCTGGACGCGGAAACATCATCTGACCTCACCCAAGAGTTATCCTCGGGTCCGAAACCTTTCCAGGCCACAAGATACTGCAAACTACCTCTATACCGTCTAGAGTCAAGGATGCGAGAAATTTCATATTACCTGATCCTTGTTTTAAACGTCTCAACTCAGTCTCAGCTGATGCCACACGGTCAGGATCATCATATAATAGTCCTAAAGCAGAAAAAAAACTATTCACTGATCTGAAGCATGTATCACTAGGTTGCAAAGAAAAGGCCCACTCCTGAGGCTCTTTGCGCAAAAGTGACATTATGAACCCTACGCGCTGGGATTCATCCCCAGAGGACTTGGGTCTCAAACGAAAATACAATAAGCAAGCATTTTTAAATGAAAAAAATTCTCGATGTTCACCAAAAAATAAATCCGGCAAACATACCTTAGGCTCCAAGAAATATGCTCCAGGACAGTTACTCACGTGCTGACGGAGCTCGGCCACTTCCAGAGAGAGTCCCTGCAGGTGTTTAGCCAAATCCTGAACCGACACCATGATGGAACAAAAAAAAATCTTTCCTTAGAGAATTTACAGGCTGGACTTACTGTTATGTTCTGCTACCAAAGCTAAGGAAAGAGAGGAGATCTGTCCCTACTATAAGACTCAGCTGAATCCCTACGATGTAACAGGGAACCTGATCCTGCGATCAGACCTGCTAAAGTCCTAATCTAGTCTGTACGGAGACCTATAGATTTGGGGAGGGAATCCCTACAAGTACTAAGGACTGGGAGGAATATGGGACACCTCCTAACAGAAATAGCAGCAGACAGACGAACAAACAAAATAGATAGAACCTAGAGGTCCGTAGACCAAGCAAACTAACAGAGTTAGATACAGAGCACAGGCTAGCTAGAAAGTAGATATACAATGAAGTCCAGCAAAGCCAGAAGGGCGGAGCAGGATTAAATAGGCCAACAAGGTCATGTGACCAGCAAAGGAAAAAAAACCTAACAGCAAGGTTCTAACAAAATCTCTATTATTCAGCTTTTGGTAGTTTTTTCCGTAAAGAAAAACAATAGTGTCTCCTGACTGTTGTGACACAAAAATATATCTGTTGAAAATAGTCTTGTGTAGGCCCGACATCCCAGTGTGTTGCCGCAGTTCCACGGGTCAAATCGCTGTACTATCCAGTTTTGGGCCTTTGGTATCTAAAAAAAAAGCAGTTTGAGTGTGTCGCTCACTGTTCAGCCGCAAATATCTCTATTTAAAAAAGTGTGGTATACCCCAGTAAACAATAACTGTGGTTTTGCCATCCCACGGTGAAAAATCTCTATTATTCAGCTTTTGGTAGTTTTTTCTGTAAAGAAAAACAGTAGTGTCTCCTGACTGTTGTGACACAAAAATATATCTGTTGAAAATAGTCTTGTGTAGGCCCGACATCCCAGTGTGGTTTAGCAGTTCCATGGGTCAAATCGCTGTACTATCCAGTTTTGTGCCTTTGGTATCTAAAAAAAAAGCAGTTTGAGTATGTCGCTCACTGTTCAGCCGCAAATATCTCTATTTAAAAAAGTGTGGTATACCCCAGTAAACAATAACTGTGGTTTGCCATCCCACAGTAAAAATTCTCTATTATTCAGCTTTTGGTAGTTTTTTCCGTACAGAAAAACAGTAGTGTCTCATGACTGTTGTGACACAAAAATATATCTGTTGAAAATAGTCTTGTGTAGGCCCGACATCCCAGTGTGGTTTCGCAGTTCCATGGGTCAAATCGCTGTACTATCCAGTTTTGGGCCTTTGATATCTAAAAAAAAAGCAGTTTGAGTGTGTCGCTCACTGTTCAGCCGCAAATATCTCTATTTAAAAAAGTGTGGTATACCCCAGTAAACAATAACTGTGGTTTTGCCATCCCACGGTAAAAAATCTCTATTATTCAGCTTTTGGTAGTTTTTTCCGTAAAGAAAAACAGTAGTGTCTCCTGACTGTTGTGACACAAAAATATATCTGTTGAAAATAGTCTTGTGTAGGCCCGACATCGCAGTATGATTACGCAGTTCCACGGGTCAAACCGCTCTACTATCCAGTTTTGGGCCTTTGGTACCTAAAAAAAAAGCAGTTTGAGTGTGTCGCTCACTGTTCAGTCGCAAATATCTCTATTTAAAAAAGTGTGGTATACCCCAGTAAACAATAACTGTGGTTTTGCCATCCCACGGTAAAAAATCTCTATTATTCAGCTTTTGGTAGTTTTTTCTGTAAAGAAAAACAGTAGTGTCTCATGACTGTTGTGACACAAAAATATATCTGTTGAAAATAGTCTTGTGTAGGCCCGACATCCAAGTGTGGTTTCGCAGTTCCACCGGTCAAATCGCTGTACTATCCAGTTTTGGAACTTTGGTATCTAAAAAAAAAGTAGTTTGAGTGTGTGGCTCACTGTTCAGCCGCAAATATCTCTATTTAAAAAAGTGTGGTATACCGCAGTAAACAATAACTGTGGTTTTGCCATTCCAGGGTAAAAAATCTCTATTATTCAGCTTTTGGTAGTTTTTTCCGTAAAGAAAAATGGTAGTGTCTCCTGACTGTTGTGACACAAAAATATATCTGTTGAAAATAGTCTTGTGTAGGCCCGACATCCCAGTGTGGTTTAGCAGTTCAATGGGTCAAATCGCTGTACTATCCAGTTTTGGGCCTTTGGTATCTAAAAAAAAAGCAGTTTGAGTGTGTCGCTCACTGTTCAGCCGCAAATATCTCTATTTAAAAAAGTGTGGCATACCCCAGTAAACAATAACTGTGGTTTGCCATCCCACGGTAAAAATTCTCTATTATTCAGCTTTTGGTAGTTTTTTCCGTACAGAAAAACAGTAGTGTCTCATGACTGTTGTGACACAAAAATATATCTGTTGAAAATAGTCTTGTGTAGGCCCGACATCGCAGTGTGGTTACGCAGTTCCATGGGTCAAATCGCTCTACTATCCAGTTTTGGGCCTTTGGTATCTAAAAAAAAAGCAGTTTGAGTGTGTCGCTCACTGTTCAGTCGCAAATATCTCTATTTAAAAAAGTGTGGTATACCCCAGTAAACAATAACTGTGGTTTTGCCATCCCACGGTAAAAAATCTCTATTATTCAGCTTTTGGTAGTTTTTTCTGTAAAGAAAAACAGTAGTGTCTCCTGACTGTTGTGACACAAAAATATATCTGTTGAAAATAGTCTTGTGTAGGCCCGACATCCCAGTGTGGTTTAGCAGTTCCATGGGTCAAATCGCTGTACTATCCAGTTTTGGGCCTTTGGTATCTAAAAAAAAAGCAGTTTGAGTGTGTCGCTCACTGTTCAGCCGCAAATATCTCTATTTAAAAAAGTGTGGTATACCCCAGTAAACAATAACTGTGGTTTGCCATCCCACAGTAAAAATTCTCTATTATTCAGCTTTTGGTAGTTTTTTTCGTACAGAAAAACAGTAGTGTCTCATGACTGTTGTGACACAAAAATATATCTGTTGAAAATAGTCTTGTGTAGGCCCGACATCCCAGTGTGGTTTCGCAGTTCCATGGGTCAAATCGCTGTACTATCCAGTTTTGGGCCTTTGATATCTAAAAAAAAAGCAGTTTGAGTGTGTCGCTCACTGTTCAGCCGCAAATATCTCTATTTAAAAAAGTGTGGTATACCCCAGTAAACAATAACTGTGGTTTTGCCATCCCACGGTAAAAAATCTCTATTATTCAGCTTTTGGTAGTTTTTTCCGTACAGAAAAACAGTAGTGTCTCCTGACTGTTGTGACACAAAAATATATCTGTTGAAAATAGTCTTGTGTAGGCCCGACATCGCAGTATGATTACGCAGTTCCACGGGTCAAATCGCTCTACTATCCAGTTTTGGGCCTTTGGTATCTAAAAAAAAAGCAGTTTGAGTGTGTCGCTCACTGTTCAGTCGCAAATATCTCTATTTAAAAAAGTGTGGTATACCCCAGTAAACAATAACTGTGGTTTTGCCATCCCACGGTAAAAAATCTCTATTATTCAGCTTTTGGTAGTTTTTTCTGTAAAGAAAAACAGTAGTGTCTCATGACTGTTGTGACACAAAAATATATCTGTTGAAAATAGTCTTGTGTAGGCCCGACATCCAAGTGTGGTTTCGCAGTTCCACCGGTCAAATCGCTGTACTATCCAGTTTTGGAACTTTGGTATCTAAAAAAAAAGTAGTTTGAGTGTGTGGCTCACTGTTCAGCCGCAAATATCTCTATTTAAAAAAGTGTGGTATAGCGCAGTAAACAATAACTGTGGTTTTGCCATTCCACGGTAAAAAATCTCTATTATTCAGCTTTTGGTAGTTTTTTCCGTAAAGAAAAATGGTAGTGTCTCCTGACTGTTGTGACACAAAAATATATCTGTTGAAAATAGTCTTGTGTAGGCCCGACATCCCAGTGTGGTTTAGCAGTTCAATGGGTCAAATCGCTGTACTATCCAGTTTTGGGCCTTTGGTATCTAAAAAAAAAGCAGTTTGAGTGTGTCGCTCACTGTTCAGCCGCAAATATCTCTATTTAAAAAAGTGTGGTATACCCCAGTAAACAATAACTGTGGTTTGCCATCCCACGGTAAAAATTCTCTATTATTCAGCTTTTGGTAGTTTTTTCCGTACAGAAAAACAGTAGTGTCTCATGACTGTTGTGACACAAAAATATATCTGTTGAAAATAGTCTTGTGTAGGCCCGACATCGCAGTGTGGTTACGCAGTTCCATGGGTCAAATCGCTCTACTATCCAGTTTTGGGCCTTTGGTATCTAAAAAAAAAAGCAGTTTGAGTGTGTCGCTCACTGTTCAGTCGCAAATATCTCTATTTAAAAAAGTGTGGTATACCCCAGTAAACAATAACTGTGGTTTTGCCATCCCACGGTAAAAAATCTCTATTATTCAGCTTTTGGTAGTTTTTTCTGTAAAGAAAAACAGTAGTGTCTCCTGACTGTTGTGACACAAAAATATATCTGTTGAAAATAGTCTTGTGTAGGCCCGACATCCCAGTGTGGTTTAGCAGTTCCATGGGTCAAATCGCTGTACTATCCAGTTTTGGGCCTTTGGTATCTAAAAAAAAAGCAGTTTGAGTGTGTCGCTCACTGTTCAGCCGCAAATATCTCTATTTAAAAAAGTGTGGTATACCCCAGTAAACAATAACTGTGGTTTGCCATCCCACGGTAAAAATTCTCTATTATTCAGCTTTTGGTAGTTTTTTCCGTACAGAAAAACAGTAGTGTCTCATGACTGTTGTGACACAAAAATATATCTGTTGAAAATAGTCTTGTGTAGGCCCGACATCCCAGTGTGGTTTCGCAGTTCCATGGGTCAAATCGCTGTACTATCCAGTTTTGGGCCTTTGATATCTAAAAAAAAAGCAGTTTGAGTGTGTCGCTCACTGTTCAGCCGCAAATATCTCTATTTAAAAAAGTGTGGTACACCCCAGTAAACAATAACTGTGGTTTTGCCATCCCACGGTAAAAAATCTCTATTATTCAGCTTTTGGTAGTTTTTTCCGTAAAGAAAAACAGTAGTGTCTCCTGACTGTTGTGACACAAAAATATATCTGTTGAAAATAGTCTTGTGTAGGCCCGACATCGCAGTGTGATTACGCAGTTCCACGGGTCAAATCGCTCTACTATCCTGTTTTGGGCCTTTGGTATCTAAAAAAAAAGCAGTTTGAGTGTGTCGCTCACTGTTCAGTCGCAAATATCTCTATTTAAAAAAGTGTGGTATACCCCAGTAAACAATAACTGTGGTTTTGCCATCCCACGGTAAAAAATCTCTATTATTCAGCTTTTGGTAGTTTTTTCTGTAAAGAAAAACAGTAGTGTCTCATGACTGTTGTGACACAAAAATATATCTGTTGAAAATATTCTTGTGTAGGCCCGACATCCAAGTGTGGTTTCGCAGTTCCACCGGTCAAATCGCTGTACTATCCAGTTTTGGAACTTTGGTATCTAAAAAAAAAGTAGTTTGAGTGTGTGGCTCACTGTTCAGCCGCAAATATCTCTATTTAAAAAAGTGTGGTATACCCCAGTAAACAATAACTGTGGTTTTGCCATCCCACGGTAAAAAATCTCTATTATTCAGCTTTTGGTAGTTTTTTCCGTAAAGAAAAAAGGTAGTGTCTCCTGACTGTTGTGACACAAAAATATATCTGTTGAAAATAGTCTTGTGTAGGCCCGACATCCCAGTGTGGTTTCGCAGTTCCATGGGTCAAATCGCTGTACTATCCAGTTTTGGGCCTTTAGTATCTAAAAAAAAAGCAGTTTGAGTGTGTCGCTCACTGTTCAGCCGCAAATATCTCTATTTAAAAAAGTGTGGTATACCGCAGTAAACAATAACTGTGGTTTGCCATCCCACGGTAAAAATTCTCTATTATTCAGCTTTTGGTAGTTTTTTCCGTAGAGAAAAACAGTAGTGTCTCATGACTGTTGTGACACAAAAATATATCTGTTGAAAATAGTCTTGTGTAGGCCCGACATCCCAGTGTGGTTTCGCAGTTCCATGGTTCAAATCGCTGTACTATCCAGTTTTGGGCCTTTGATATCTAAAAAATAAGCAGTTTGAGTGTGTCGCTCACTGTTCAGCCGCAAATATCTCTATTTAAAAAAGTGTGGTATACCCCAGTAAACAATAACTGTGGTTTTGCCATCCCACGGTAAAAAATCTCTATTATTCAGCTTTTGGTAGCTTTTTCCGTAAAGAAAAACAGTAGTGTCTCCTGACTGTTGTGACACAAAAATATATCTGTTGAAAATAGTCTTGTGTAGGCCCGACATCCCAGTGTGGTTTCGCAGTTCCACGGGTCAAATCGCTGTACTATCCAGTTTTAGGCCTTTGGTATCTAAAAAAAAAGCAGTTTGAGTGTGTCGCTCACTGTTCAGCCGCAAATATCTCTATTTAAAAAAGTGTGGTATACCCCAGTAAACAATAACTGTGGTTTTGCCATCCCACGGTAAAAAATCTCTATTATTCAGCTTTTGGTAGTTTTTTCCCGTAAAGAAAAAGAGTAGTGTCTCCTGACTGTTGTGACACAAAAATATATCTGTTGAAAATAGTCTTGTGTAGGTCCGACATCGCAGTGTGGTTACGCAGTTCCACGGGTCAAATCGCTCTACTATCCAGTTTTGGGCCTTTGGTATCTAAAAAAAAAGCAGTTTGAGTGTGTCGCTCACTGTTCAGTCGCAAATATCTCTATGTAAAAAAGTGTGGTATACCCCAGTAAACAATAACTGTGGTTTTGCCATCCCACGGTAAAAAATCTCTATTATTCAGCTTTTGGTAGTTTTTTCCGTAAAGAAAAACAGTAGTGTCTCCTGACTGTTGTGACACAAAAATCTATCTGTTGAAAATAGTCTTGTGTAGGCCCGACATCGCAGTGTGGTTACGCAGTTCCATGGGTCAAATCGCTGTACTATCCAGTTTTGGGCCTTTGGTATCTAAAAAAAAAGCAGTTTGAGTGTGTCGCTCACTGTTCAGCCGCAAATATCTCTATTTAAAAAAGTGTGGTATACCCCAGTAAACAATAACTGTGGTTTGCCATTACACGGTAAAAATTCTCTATTATTCAGCTTTTGGTAGTTTTTTCCGTACAGAAAAACAGTAGTGTCTCATGACTGTTGTGACACAAAAATATATCTGTTGAAAATAGTCTTGTGTAGGCCCGACATCCCAGTGTGGTTTCGCAGTTCCATGGGTCAAATCGCTGTACTATCCAGTTTTGGGCCTTTGATATCTAAAAAAAAAGCAGTTTGAGTGTGTCGCTCACTGTTCAGCCGCAAATATCTCTATTTAAAAAAGTGTGGTATACCCCAGTAAACAATAACTGTGGTTTTGCCATCCCACGGTAAAAAATCTCTATTATTCAGCTTTTGGTAGCTTTTTCCGTAAAGAAAAACAGTAGTGTCTCCTGACTGTTGTGACACAAAAATATATCTGTTGAAAATAGTCTTGTGTAGGCTCGACATCCCAGTGTGGTTTCGCAGTTCCACGGGTCAAATCGCTGTACTATCCAGTTTTAGGCCTTTGGTATCTAAAAAAAAAGCAGTTTGAGTGTGTCGCTCACTGTTCAGCCGCAAATATCTCTATTTAAAAAAGTGTGGTATACCCCAGTAAACAATAACTGTGGTTTTGCCATCCCACGGTAAAAAATCTCTATTATTCAGCTTTTGGTAGTTTTTTCCGTAAAGAAAAACAGTAGTGTCTCCTGACTGTTGTGACACAAAAATATATCTGTTGAAAATAGTCTTGTGTAGGTCCGACATCGCAGTGTGGTTACGCAGTTCCACGGGTCAAATCGCTCTACTATCCAGTTTTGGGCCTTTGGTATCTAAAAAAAAAGCAGTTTGAGTGTGTCGCTCACTGTTCAGTCGCAAATATCTCTATGTAAAAAAGTGTGGTATACCCCAGTAAACAATAACTGTGGTTTTGCCATCCCACGGTAAAAAATCTCTATTATTCAGCTTTTGGTAGTTTTTTCCATAAAGAAAAACAATAGTGTCTCCTGACTGTTGTGACACAAAAATCTATCTGTTGAAAATAGTCTTGTGTAGGCCCGACATCGCAGTGTGGTTATGCAGTTCCATGGGTCAAATCGCTCTACTATCCAGTTTTGGGCCTTTGGTATCTAAAAAAAAAGCAGTTTGAGTGTGTCGCTCACTGTTCAGTCGCAAATATCTCTATTTAAAAAAGTGTGGTATACCCCAGTAAACAATAACTGTGGTTTTGCCATCCCACGGTAAAAAATCTCTATAATTCAGCTTTTGGTAGTTTTTTCTGTAAAGAAAAACAGTAGTGTCTCATGACTGTTGTGACACAAAAATATATCTGTTGAAAATAGTCTTGTGTAGGCCCGACATCCAAGTGTGGTTTCGCAGTTCCACAGGTCAAATCGCTGTACTATCCAGTTTTGGGCCTTTGGTATCTAAAAAAAAAGCAGTTTGAGTGTGTCGCTCACTGTTCAGCCGCAAATATCTCTATTTAAAAAAGTGTGGTCTACCCCAGTAAACAATAACTGTGCTTTGCCATCCCACGGTAAAAATTCTCTATTATTCAGCTTTTGGTAGTTTTTTCCGTACAGAAAAACAGTAGTGTCTCATGACTGTTGTGACACAAAAATATATCTGTTGAAAATAGTCTTGTGTAGGCCCGACATCCCAGTGTGGTTTCGCAGTTCCATGGGTCAAATCGCTGTACTATCCAGTTTTGGGCCTTTGATATCTAAAAAAAAACCAGTTTGAGTGTGTCGCTCACTGTTCAGCCGCAAATATCTCTATTTAAAAAAGTGTGGTATACCCCAGTAAACAATAACTGTGGTTTTGCCATCCCACGGTAAAAAATCTCTATTACTCAGCTTTTGGTAGTTTTTTCCGTAAAGAAAAACAGTAGTGTCTCCTGACTGTTGTGACACAAAAATATATCTGTTGAAAATAGTCTTGTGTAGGCCCGACATCGCAGTGTGGTTTAGCAGTTCCACGGGTCAAATCGCTCTACTATCCAGTTTTGGGCCTTTAGTATCTAAAAAAAAAGCAGTTTGAGTGTGTCGCTCACTGTTCAGTCGCAAATATCTCTATTTAAAAAAGTGTGGTATACCCCAGTAAACAATAACTGTGGTTTTGCCATCCCACGGTAAAAAATCTCTATTATTCAGCTTTTGGTAGTTTTTTCCGTAAAGAAAAACAGTAGTGTCTCATGACTGTTGTGACACAAAAATATATCTGTTGAAAATAGTCTTGTGTAGGCCCGACATCCCAGTGTGGTTTCGCAGTTCCACGGGTCAAATCACTGTACTATCCAGTTTTGGGCCTTTGGTATCTAAAAAAAAAGCAGTTTGAGTGTGTCGCTCACTGTTCAGCCGCAAATATCTCTATTCAAAAAAGTGTGGTATACCCCAGTAAACAATAACTGTGGTTTTGCCATCCCACGGTAAAAAATCTCTATTATTCAGCTTTTGGTAGCTTTTTCCGTAAAGAAAAACAATAGTGTCTCCTGACTGTTGTGACACAAAAATATATCTGTTGAAAATAGTCTTGTGTAGGCCCGACATCGCAGTGTGGTTACGCAGTTCCACGGGTCAAATCGCTCTACTATCCAGTTTTGGGCTTTTGGTATCTAAAAAAAAAGCAGTTTGAGTGTGTCGCTCACTGTTCAGTCGCAAATATCTCTATTTAAAAAAGTGTGGTATACCCCAGTAAACAATAACTGTGGTTTTGCCATCCCACGGTAAAAAATCTCTATTATTCAGCTTTTGGTAGTTTTTTCCGTAAAGAAAAACAATAGTGTCTCCTGACTGTTGTGACACAAAAATCTATCTGTTGAAAATAGTCTTGTGTAGGCCCGACATCGCAGTGTGGTTACGCAGTTCCACGGGTCAAATCGCTCTACTATCCAGTTTTGGGCCTTTGGTATCTAAAAAAAAAGCAGTTTGAGTGTGTCGCTCACTGTTCAGTCGCAAATATCTCTATTTAAAAAAGTGTGGTATACCCCAGTAAACAATAACTGTGGTTTTGCCATCCCACGGTAAAAAATCTCTATTATTCAGCTTTTGGTAGTTTTTTCTGTAAAGAAAAACAGTAGTGTCTCATGACTGTTGTGACACAAAAATATATCTGTTGAAAATAGTCTTGTGTGGGCCCGACATCCCAGTGTGGTTTCGCAGTTCCACGGGTCAAATCACTGTACTATTCAGTTTTGGGCCTTTGGTATCTAAAAAAAAAGCAGTTTGAGTGTGTCGCTCACTGTTCAGCCGCAAATATCTCTATTTAAAAAAGTGTGGTATACCCCAGTAAACAATAACTGTGGTATTGCCATCCCACGGTAAAAAATCTCTATTATTCAGCTTTTGGTAGTTTTTTCCGTAAAGAAAAACAATAGTGTCTCCTGACTGTTGTGACACAAAAATATATCTGTTGAAAATAGTCTTGTGTAGGCCCGACATCCCAGTGTGTTTTCGCAGTTCCACGGGTCAAATCGCTGTACTATCCAGTTTTGGGCCTTTGGTATCTAAAAAAAAAGCAGTTTGAGTGTGTCGCTCACTGTTCAGCCGCAAATATCTCTATTTAAAAAAGTGTGGTATACCCCAGTAAACAATAACTGTGGTTTTGCCATCCCACGGTAAAAAATCTCTATTATTCAGCTTTTGGTAGTTTTTTCCGTAAAGAAAAACAGTAGTGTCTCCTAACTGTTGTGACACAAAAATATATCTGTTGAAAATAGTCTTGTGTAGGCCTGAAACCCCAGTGTGGTTTCGCAGTTCCACGGGTCAAATCGCTGTACTATCCAGTTTTGGGCCTTTGGTATCTTAAAAAAAAGCAGTTTACGTGTTTCGCTCACTGTTCAGCCGCAAATATCTCTATTTAAAAAAGTGTGGTATACCCCAGTAAACAATAACTGTGGTTTTGCCATCCCATGGTAAAACATCTCTATTATTCAGCTTTTGATAGTTTTTTCCGTAAAGATAAACAGTAGTGTCTCCTGACTGCTGTGACACAAAAATATATCTGTTGAAAATAGTCTTGTGTAGGCCCGACATCCCAGCGTGGTTTCGCAGTTCCATGGGTCAAATCGCTGTACTATCCAGTTTTGGGCCTTTGATATCTAAAAAAAAAGCAGTTTGAGTGTGTCGCTCACTGTTCAGCCGCAAATATCTCTATTTAAAAAAGTGTGGTATACCCCAGTAAACAATAACTGTGGTTTTGCCATCCCACGGTAAAAAATCTCTATTACTCAGCTTTTGGTAGTTTTTTCCGTAAAGAAAAACAGTAGTGTCTCCTGACTGTTGTGACACAAAAATATATCTGTTGAAAATAGTCTTGTGTAGGCCCGACATCGCAGTGTGGTTACGCAGTTCCACGGGTCAAATCGCTCTACTATCCAGTTTTGGGCCTTTAGTATCTAAAAAAAAAGCAGTTTGAGTGTGTCGCTCACTGTTCAGTCGCAAATATCTCTATTTAAAAAAGTGTGGTATACCCCAGTAAACAATAACTGTGGTTTTGCCATCCCACGGTAAAAAATCTCTATTATTCAGCTTTTGGTAGTTTTTTCCGTAAAGAAAAACAGTAGTGTCTCATGACTGTTGTGACACAAAAATATATCTGTTGAAAATAGTCTTGTGTAGGCCCGACATCCCAGTGTGGTTTCGCAGTTCCACGGGTCAAATCACTGTACTATCCAGTTTTGGGCCTTTGGTATCTAAAAAAAAAGCAGTTTGAGTGTGTCGCTCACTGTTCAGCCGCAAATATCTCTATTCAAAAAAGTGTGGTATACCCCAGTAAACAATAACTGTGGTTTTGCCATCCCACGGTAAAAAATCTCTATTATTCAGCTTTTGGTAGCTTTTTCCGTAAAGAAAAACAATAGTGTCTCCTGACTGTTGTGACACAAAAATATATCTGTTGAAAATAGTCTTGTGTAGGCCCGACATCGCAGTGTGGTTACGCAGTTCCACGGGTCAAATCGCTCTACTATCCAGTTTTGGGCTTTTGGTATCTAAAAAAAAAGCAGTTTGAGTGTGTCGCTCACTGTTCAGTCGCAAATATCTCTATTTAAAAAAGTGTGGTATACCCCAGTAAACAATAACTGTGGTTTTGCCATCCCACGGTAAAAAATCTCTATTATTCAGCTTTTGGTAGTTTTTTCCGTAAAGAAAAACAATAGTGTCTCCTGACTGTTGTGAAACAAAAATCTATCTGTTGAAAATAGTCTTGTGTAGGCCCGACATCGCAGTGTGGTTACGCAGTTCCACGGGTCAAATCGCTCTACTATCCAGTTTTGGGCCTTTGATATCTAAAAAAAAAGCAGTTTGAGTGTGTCGCTCACTGTTCAGCCGCAAATATCTCTATTTAAAAAAGTGTGGTACACCCCAGTAAACAATAACTGTGGTTTTGCCATCCCACGGTAAAAAATCTCTATTATTCAGCTTTTGGTAGTTTTTTCCGTAAAGAAAAACAGTAGTGTCTCCTGACTGTTGTGACACAAAAATATATCTGTTGAAAATAGTCTTGTGTAGGCCCGACATCGCAGTGTGATTACGCAGTTCCACGGGTCAAATCGCTCTACTATCCAGTTTTGGGCCTTTGGTATCTAAAAAAAAAGCAGTTTGAGTGTGTCGCTCACTGTTCAGTCGCAAATATCTCTATTTAAAAAAGTGTGGTATACCCCAGTAAACAATAACTGTGGTTTTGCCATCCCACGGTAAAAAATCTCTATTATTCAGCTTTTGGTAGTTTTTTCTGTAAAGAAAAACAGTAGTGTCTCATGACTGTTGTGACACAAAAATATATCTGTTGAAAATATTCTTGTGTAGGCCCGACATCCCAGTGTGGTTTCGCAGTTCCACCGGTCAAATCGCTGTACTATCCAGTTTTGGAACTTTGGTATCTAAAAAAAAAGTAGTTTGAGTGTGTGGCTCACTGTTCAGCCGCAAATATCTCTATTTAAAAAAGTGTGGTATACCCCAGTAAACAATAACTGTGGTTTTGCCATCCCACGGTAAAAAATCTCTATTATTCAGCTTTTGGTAGTTTTTTCCGTAAAGAAAAAAGGTAGTGTCTCCTGACTGTTGTGACACAAAAATATATCTGTTGAAAATAGTCTTGTGTAGGCCCGACATCGCAGTGTGGTTATGCAGTTCCATGGGTCAAATCGCTCTACTATCCAGTTTTGGGCCTTTGGTATCTAAAAAAAAAGCAGTTTGAGTGTGTCGCTCACTGTTCAGTCGCAAATATCTCTATTTAAAAAAGTGTGGTATACCCCAGTAAACAATAACTGTGGTTTTGCCATCCCACGGTAAAAAATCTCTATAATTCAGCTTTTGGTAGTTTTTTCTGTAAAGAAAAACAGTAGTGTCTCATGACTGTTGTGACACAAAAATATATCTGTTGAAAATAGTCTTGTGTAGGCCCGACATCCAAGTGTGGTTTCGCAGTTCCACAGGTCAAATCGCTGTACTATCCAGTTTTGGGCCTTTGGTATCTAAAAAAAAAGCAGTTTGAGTGTGTCGCTCACTGTTCAGCCGCAAATATCTCTATTTAAAAAAGTGTGGTCTACCCCAGTAAACAATAACTGTGCTTTGCCATCCCACGGTAAAAATTCTCTATTATTCAGCTTTTGGTAGTTTTTTCCGTACAGAAAAACAGTAGTGTCTCATGACTGTTGTGACACAAAAATATATCTGTTGAAAATAGTCTTGTGTAGGCCCGACATCCCAGTGTGGTTTCGCAGTTCCATGGGTCAAATCGCTGTACTATCCAGTTTTGGGCCTTTGATATCTAAAAAAAAACCAGTTTGAGTGTGTCGCTCACTGTTCAGCCGCAAATATCTCTATTTAAAAAAGTGTGGTATACCCCAGTAAACAATAACTGTGGTTTTGCCATCCCACGGTAAAAAATCTCTATTACTCAGCTTTTGGTAGTTTTTTCCGTAAAGAAAAACAGTAGTGTCTCCTGACTGTTGTGACACAAAAATATATCTGTTGAAAATAGTCTTGTGTAGGCCCGACATCGCAGTGTGGTTTAGCAGTTCCACGGGTCAAATCGCTCTACTATCCAGTTTTGGGCCTTTAGTATCTAAAAAAAAAGCAGTTTGAGTGTGTCGCTCACTGTTCAGTCGCAAATATCTCTATTTAAAAAAGTGTGGTATACCCCAGTAAACAATAACTGTGGTTTTGCCATCCCACGGTAAAAAATCTCTATTATTCAGCTTTTGGTAGTTTTTTCCGTAAAGAAAAACAGTAGTGTCTCATGACTGTTGTGACACAAAAATATATCTGTTGAAAATAGTCTTGTGTAGGCCCGACATCCCAGTGTGGTTTCGCAGTTCCACGGGTCAAATCACTGTACTATCCAGTTTTGGGCCTTTGGTATCTAAAAAAAAAGCAGTTTGAGTGTGTCGCTCACTGTTCAGCCGCAAATATCTCTATTCAAAAAAGTGTGGTATACCCCAGTAAACAATAACTGTGGTTTTGCCATCCCACGGTAAAAAATCTCTATTATTCAGCTTTTGGTAGCTTTTTCCGTAAAGAAAAACAATAGTGTCTCCTGACTGTTGTGACACAAAAATATATCTGTTGAAAATAGTCTTGTGTAGGCCCGACATCGCAGTGTGGTTACGCAGTTCCACGGGTCAAATCGCTCTACTATCCAGTTTTGGGCTTTTGGTATCTAAAAAAAAAGCAGTTTGAGTGTGTCGCTCACTGTTCAGTCGCAAATATCTCTATTTAAAAAAGTGTGGTATACCCCAGTAAACAATAACTGTGGTTTTGCCATCCCACGGTAAAAAATCTCTATTATTCAGCTTTTGGTAGTTTTTTCCGTAAAGAAAAACAATAGTGTCTCCTGACTGTTGTGACACAAAAATCTATCTGTTGAAAATAGTCTTGTGTAGGCCCGACATCGCAGTGTGGTTACGCAGTTCCACGGGTCAAATCGCTCTACTATCCAGTTTTGGGCCTTTGGTATCTAAAAAAAAAGCAGTTTGAGTGTGTCGCTCACTGTTCAGTCGCAAATATCTCTATTTAAAAAAGTGTGGTATACCCCAGTAAACAATAACTGTGGTTTTGCCATCCCACGGTAAAAAATCTCTATTATTCAGCTTTTGGTAGTTTTTTCTGTAAAGAAAAACAGTAGTGTCTCATGACTGTTGTGACACAAAAATATATCTGTTGAAAATAGTCTTGTGTGGGCCCGACATCCCAGTGTGGTTTCGCAGTTCCACGGGTCAAATCACTGTACTATTCAGTTTTGGGCCTTTGGTATCTAAAAAAAAAGCAGTTTGAGTGTGTCGCTCACTGTTCAGCCGCAAATATCTCTATTTAAAAAAGTGTGGTATACCCCAGTAAACAATAACTGTGGTATTGCCATCCCACGGTAAAAAATCTCTATTATTCAGCTTTTGGTAGTTTTTTCCGTAAAGAAAAACAATAGTGTCTCCTGACTGTTGTGACACAAAAATATATCTGTTGAAAATAGTCTTGTGTAGGCCCGACATCCCAGTGTGTTTTCGCAGTTCCACGGGTCAAATCGCTGTACTATCCAGTTTTGGGCCTTTGGTATCTAAAAAAAAAGCAGTTTGAGTGTGTCGCTCACTGTTCAGCCGCAAATATCTCTATTTAAAAAAGTGTGGTATACCCCAGTAAACAATAACTGTGGTTTTGCCATCCCACGGTAAAAAATCTCTATTATTCAGCTTTTGGTAGTTTTTTCCGTAAAGAAAAACAGTAGTGTCTCCTAACTGTTGTGACACAAAAATATATCTGTTGAAAATAGTCTTGTGTAGGCCTGAAACCCCAGTGTGGTTTCGCAGTTCCACGGGTCAAATCGCTGTACTATCCAGTTTTGGGCCTTTGGTATCTTAAAAAAAAGCAGTTTACGTGTTTCGCTCACTGTTCAGCCGCAAATATCTCTATTTAAAAAAGTGTGGTATACCCCAGTAAACAATAACTGTGGTTTTGCCATCCCATGGTAAAACATCTCTATTATTCAGCTTTTGATAGTTTTTTCCGTAAAGATAAACAGTAGTGTCTCCTGACTGCTGTGACACAAAAATATATCTGTTGAAAATAGTCTTGTGTAGGCCCGACATCCCAGCGTGGTTTCGCAGTTCCATGGGTCAAATCGCTGTACTATCCAGTTTTGGGCCTTTGATATCTAAAAAAAAAGCAGTTTGAGTGTGTCGCTCACTGTTCAGCCGCAAATATCTCTATTTAAAAAAGTGTGGTATACCCCAGTAAACAATAACTGTGGTTTTGCCATCCCACGGTAAAAAATCTCTATTACTCAGCTTTTGGTAGTTTTTTCCGTAAAGAAAAACAGTAGTGTCTCCTGACTGTTGTGACACAAAAATATATCTGTTGAAAATAGTCTTGTGTAGGCCCGACATCGCAGTGTGGTTACGCAGTTCCACGGGTCAAATCGCTCTACTATCCAGTTTTGGGCCTTTAGTATCTAAAAAAAAAGCAGTTTGAGTGTGTCGCTCACTGTTCAGTCGCAAATATCTCTATTTAAAAAAGTGTGGTATACCCCAGTAAACAATAACTGTGGTTTTGCCATCCCACGGTAAAAAATCTCTATTATTCAGCTTTTGGTAGTTTTTTCCGTAAAGAAAAACAGTAGTGTCTCATGACTGTTGTGACACAAAAATATATCTGTTGAAAATAGTCTTGTGTAGGCCCGACATCCCAGTGTGGTTTCGCAGTTCCACGGGTCAAATCACTGTACTATCCAGTTTTGGGCCTTTGGTATCTAAAAAAAAAGCAGTTTGAGTGTGTCGCTCACTGTTCAGCCGCAAATATCTCTATTCAAAAAAGTGTGGTATACCCCAGTAAACAATAACTGTGGTTTTGCCATCCCACGGTAAAAAATCTCTATTATTCAGCTTTTGGTAGCTTTTTCCGTAAAGAAAAACAATAGTGTCTCCTGACTGTTGTGACACAAAAATATATCTGTTGAAAATAGTCTTGTGTAGGCCCGACATCGCAGTGTGGTTACGCAGTTCCACGGGTCAAATCGCTCTACTATCCAGTTTTGGGCTTTTGGTATCTAAAAAAAAAGCAGTTTGAGTGTGTCGCTCACTGTTCAGTCGCAAATATCTCTATTTAAAAAAGTGTGGTATACCCCAGTAAACAATAACTGTGGTTTTGCCATCCCACGGTAAAAAATCTCTATTATTCAGCTTTTGGTAGTTTTTTCCGTAAAGAAAAACAATAGTGTCTCCTGACTGTTGTGAAACAAAAATCTATCTGTTGAAAATAGTCTTGTGTAGGCCCGACATCGCAGTGTGGTTACGCAGTTCCACGGGTCAAATCGCTCTACTATCCAGTTTTGGGCCTTTGATATCTAAAAAAAAAGCAGTTTGAGTGTGTCGCTCACTGTTCAGCCGCAAATATCTCTATTTAAAAAAGTGTGGTACACCCCAGTAAACAATAACTGTGGTTTTGCCATCCCACGGTAAAAAATCTCTATTATTCAGCTTTTGGTAGTTTTTTCCGTAAAGAAAAACAGTAGTGTCTCCTGACTGTTGTGACACAAAAATATATCTGTTGAAAATAGTCTTGTGTAGGCCCGACATCGCAGTGTGATTACGCAGTTCCACGGGTCAAATCGCTCTACTATCCAGTTTTGGGCCTTTGGTATCTAAAAAAAAAGCAGTTTGAGTGTGTCGCTCACTGTTCAGTCGCAAATATCTCTATTTAAAAAAGTGTGGTATACCCCAGTAAACAATAACTGTGGTTTTGCCATCCCACGGTAAAAAATCTCTATTATTCAGCTTTTGGTAGTTTTTTCTGTAAAGAAAAACAGTAGTGTCTCATGACTGTTGTGACACAAAAATATATCTGTTGAAAATATTCTTGTGTAGGCCCGACATCCCAGTGTGGTTTCGCAGTTCCACCGGTCAAATCGCTGTACTATCCAGTTTTGGAACTTTGGTATCTAAAAAAAAAGTAGTTTGAGTGTGTGGCTCACTGTTCAGCCGCAAATATCTCTATTTAAAAAAGTGTGGTATACCCCAGTAAACAATAACTGTGGTTTTGCCATCCCACGGTAAAAAATCTCTATTATTCAGCTTTTGGTAGTTTTTTCCGTAAAGAAAAAAGGTAGTGTCTCCTGACTGTTGTGACACAAAAATATATCTGTTGAAAATAGTCTTGTGTAGGCCCGACATCCCAGTGTGGTTTCGCAGTTCCATGGGTCAAATCGCTGTACTATCCAGTTTTGGGCCTTTGGTATCTAAAAAAAAAGCAGTTTGAGTGTGTCGCTCACTGTTCAGCCGCAAATATCTCTATTTAAAAAAGTGTGGTATACCGCAGTAAACAATAACTGTGGTTTGCCATCCCACGGTAAAAATTCTCTATTATTCAGCTTTTGGTAGTTTTTTCCGTAGAGAAAAACAGTAGTGTCTCATGACTGTTGTGACACAAAAATATATCTGTTGAAAATAGTCTTGTGTAGGCCCGACATCCCAGTGTGGTTTCGCAGTTCCATGGGTCAAATCGCTGTACTATCCAGTTTTGGGCCTTTGATATCTAAAAAATAAGCAGTTTGAGTGTGTCGCTCACTGTTCAGCCGCAAATATCTCTATTTAAAAAAGTGTGGTATACCCCAGTAAACAATAACTGTGGTTTTGCCATCCCACGGTAAAAAATCTCTATTATTCAGCTTTTGGTAGTTTTTTCCGTAAAGAAAAACAGTAGTGTCTCCTGACTGTTGTGACACAAAAATCTATCTGTTGAAAATAGTCTTGTGTAGGCCCGACATCGCAGTGTGGTTACGCAGTTCCATGGGTCAAATCGCTGTACTATCCAGTTTTGGGCCTTTGGTATCTAAAAAAAAAGCAGTTTGAGTGTGTCGCTCACTGTTCAGCCGCAAATATCTCTATTTAAAAAAGTGTGGTATACCCCAGTAAACAATAACTGTGGTTTGCCATTACACGGTAAAAATTCTCTATTATTCAGCTTTTGGTAGTTTTTTCCGTACAGAAAAACAGTAGTGTCTCATGACTGTTGTGACACAAAAATATATCTGTTGAAAATAGTCTTGTGTAGGCCCGACATCCCAGTGTGGTTTCGCAGTTCCATGGGTCAAATCGCTGTACTATCCAGTTTTGGGCCTTTGATATCTAAAAAAAAAGCAGTTTGAGTGTGTCGCTCACTGTTCAGCCGCAAATATCTCTATTTAAAAAAGTGTGGTATACCCCAGTAAACAATAACTGTGGTTTTGCCATCCCACGGTAAAAAATCTCTATTATTCAGCTTTTGGTAGCTTTTTCCGTAAAGAAAAACAGTAGTGTCTCCTGACTGTTGTGACACAAAAATATATCTGTTGAAAATAGTCTTGTGTAGGCTCGACATCCCAGTGTGGTTTCGTAGTTCCACGGGTCAAATCGCTGTACTATCCAGTTTTAGGCCTTTGGTATCTAAAAAAAAAGCAGTTTGAGTGTGTCGCTCACTGTTCAGCCGCAAATATCTCTATTTAAAAAAGTGTGGTATACCCCAGTAAACAATAACTGTGGTTTTGCCATCCCACGGTAAAAAATCTCTATTATTCAGCTTTTGGTAGTTTTTTCCATAAAGAAAAACAATAGTGTCTCCTGACTGTTGTGACACAAAAATCTATCTGTTGAAAATAGTCTTGTGTAGGCCCGACATTGCAGTGTGGTTATGCAGTTCCATGGGTCAAATCGCTCTACTATCCAGTTTTGGGCCTTTGGTATCTAAAAAAAAAGCAGTTTGAGTGTGTCGCTCACTGTTCAGTCGCAAATATCTCTATTTAAAAAAGTGTGGTATACCCCAGTAAACAATAACTGTGGTTTTGCCATCCCACGGTAAAAAATCTCTATAATTCAGCTTTTGGTAGTTTTTTCTGTAAAGAAAAACAGTAGTGTCTCATGACTGTTGTGACACAAAAATATATCTGTTGAAAATAGTCTTGTGTAGGCCCGACATCCAAGTGTGGTTTCGCAGTTCCACGGGTCAAATCGCTGTACTATCCAGTTTTGGGCCTTTGGTATCTAAAAAAAAAGCAGTTTGAGTGTGTCGCTCACTGTTCAGCCGCAAATATCTCTATTTAAAAAAGTGTGGTCTACCCCAGTAAACAATAACTGTGCTTTGCCATCCCACGGTAAAAATTCTCTATTATTCAGCTTTTGGTAGTTTTTTCCGTACAGAAAAACAGTAGTGTCTCATGACTGTTGTGACACAAAAATATATCTGTTGAAAATAGTCTTGTGTAGGCCCGACATCCCAGTGTGGTTTCGCAGTTCCATGGGTCAAATCGCTGTACTATCCAGTTTTGGGCCTTTGATATCTAAAAAAAAAGCAGTTTGAGTGTGTCGCTCACTGTTCAGCCGCAAATATCTCTATTTAAAAAAGTGTGGTATACCCCAGTAAACAATAACTGTGGTTTTGCCATCCCACGGTAAAAAATCTCTATTACTCAGCTTTTGGTAGTTTTTTCCGTAAAGAAAAACAGTAGTGTCTCCTGACTGTTGTGACACAAAAATATATCTGTTGAAAATAGTCTTGTGTAGGCCCGACATCGCAGTGTGGTTATGCAGTTCCACGGGTCAAATCGCTCTACTATCCAGTTTTGGGCCTTTAGTATCTAAAAAAAAAGCAGTTTGAGTGTGTCGCTCACTGTTCAGTCGCAAATATCTCTATTTAAAAAAGTGTGGTATACCCCAGTAAACAATAACTGTGGTTTTGCCATCCCACGGTAAAAAATCTCTATTATTCAGCTTTTGGTAGTTTTTTCCGTAAAGAAAAACAGTAGTGTCTCATGACTGTTGTGACACAAAAATATATCTGTTGAAAATAGTCTTGTGTAGGCCCGACATCCCAGTGTGGTTTCGCAGTTCCACGGGTCAAATCACTGTACTATCCAGTTTTGGGCCTTTGGTATCTAAAAAAAAAGCAGTTTGAGTGTGTCGCTCACTGTTCAGCCGCAAATATCTCTATTCAAAAAAGTGTGGTATACCCCAGTAAACAATAACTGTGGTTTTGCCATCCCACGGTAAAAAATCTCTATTATTCAGCTTTTGGTAGCTTTTTCCGTAAAGAAAAACAATAGTGTCTCCTGACTGTTGTGACACAAAAATATATCTATTGAAAATAGTCTTGTGTAGGCCCGACATCGCAGTGTGGTTACGCAGTTCCACGGGTCAAATCGCTCTACTATCCAGTTTTGGGCTTTTGGTATCTAAAAAAAAAGCAGTTTGAGTGTGTCGCTCACTGTTCAGTCGCAAATATCTCTATTTAAAAAAGTGTGGTATACCCCAGTAAACAATAACTGTGGTTTTGCCATCCCACGGTAAAAAATCTCTATTATTCAGCTTTTGGTAGTTTTTTCCGTAAAGAAAAACAATAGTGTCTCCTGACTGTTGTGACACAAAAATCTATCTGTTGAAAATAGTCTTGTGTAGGCCCGACATCGCAGTGTGGTTACGCAGTTCCACGGGTCAAATCGCTCTACTATCCAGTTTTGGGCCTTTGGTATCTAAAAAAAAAGCAGTTTGAGTGTGTCGCTCACTGTTCAGTCGCAAATATCTCTATTTAAAAAAGTGTGGTATACCCCAGTAAACAATAACTGTGGTTTTGCCATCCCACGGTAAAAAATCTCTATTATTCAGCTTTTGGTAGTTTTTTCTGTAAAGAAAAACAGTAGTGTCTCATGACTGTTGTGACACAAAAATATATCTGTTGAAAATAGTCTTGTGTGGGCCCGACATCCCAGTGTGGTTTCGCAGTTCCACGGGTCAAATCACTGTACTATTCAGTTTTGGGCCTTTGGTATCTAAAAAAAAAGCAGTTTGAGTGTGTCGCTCACTGTTCAGCCGCAAATATCTCTATTTAAAAAAGTGTGGTATACCCCAGTAAACAATAACTGTGGTTTTGCCATCCCACGGTAAAAAATCTCTATTATTCAGCTTTTGGTAGTTTTTTCCGTAAAGAAAAACAATAGTGTCTCCTGACTGTTGTGACACAAAAATATATCTGTTGAAAATAGTCTTGTGTAGGCCCGACATCCCAGTGTGTTTTCGCAGTTCCACGGGTCAAATCGCTGTACTATCCAGTTTTGGGCCTTTGGTATCTAAAAAAAAAGCAGTTTGAGTGTGTCGCTCACTGTTCAGCCGCAAATATCTCTATTTAAAAAAGTGTGGTATACCCCAGTAAACAATAACTGTGGTTTTGCCATCCCACGGTAAAAAATCTCTATTATTCAGCTTTTGGTAGTTTTTTCCGTAAAGAAAAACAGTAGTGTCTCCTAACTGTTGTGACACAAAAATATATCTGTTGAAAATAGTCTTGTGTAGGCCTGAAACCCCAGTGTGGTTTCGCAGTTCCACGGGTCAAATCGCTGTAATATCCAGTTTTGGGCCTTTGGTATCTTAAAAAAAAGCAGTTTACGTGTTTCGCTCACTGTTCAGCCGCAAATATCTCTATTTAAAAAAGTGTGGTATACCCCAGTAAACAATAACTGTGGTTTTGCCATCCCATGGTAAAACATCTCTATTATTCAGCTTTTGATAGTTTTTTCCGTAAAGATAAACAGTAGTGTCTCCTGACTGCTGTGACACCAAAATATATCTGTTGAAAATAGTCTTGTGTAGGCCCGACAACCCAGCGTGGTTTCGCAGTTCCATGGGTCAAATCGCTGTACTATCCAGTTTTGGGCCTTTGATATCTAAAAAAAAAGCAGTTTGAGTGTGTCGCTCACTGTTCAGCCGCAAATATCTCTATTTAAAAAAGTGTGGTATACCCCAGTAAACAATAACTGTGGTTTTGCCATCCCACGGTAAAAAATCTCTATTACTCAGCTTTTGGTAGTTTTTTCCGTAAAGAAAAACAGTAGTGTCTCCTGACTGTTGTGACACAAAAATATATCTGTTGAAAATAGTCTTGTGTAGGCCCGACATCGCAGTGTGGTTACGCAGTTCCACGGGTCAAATCGCTCTACTATCCAGTTTTGGGCCTTTAGTATCTAAAAAAAAAGCAGTTTGAGTGTGTCGCTCACTGTTCAGTCGCAAATATCTCTATTTAAAAAAGTGTGGTATACCCCAGTAAACAATAACTGTGGTTTTGCCATCCCACGGTAAAAAATCTCTATTATTCAGCTTTTGGTAGTTTTTTCTGTAAAGAAAAACAGTAGTGTCTCATGACTGTTGTGACACAAAAATATATCTGTTGAAAATATTCTTGTGTAGGCCCGACATCCAAGTGTGGTTTCGCAGTTC
Source organism: Phyllobates terribilis (assembly GCF_046119375.1). Taxonomy (NCBI): domain Eukaryota; kingdom Metazoa; phylum Chordata; class Amphibia; order Anura; family Dendrobatidae; genus Phyllobates; species Phyllobates terribilis. The sequence goes on along the minus strand of NW_027362764.1, from coordinate 364,143,264 downwards.
CACCGGTCAAATCGCTGTACTCTCCAGTTTTGGAACTTTGGTATCTAAAAAAAAAGTAGTTTGAGTGTGTGGCTCACTGTTCAGCCGCAAATATCTCTATTTAAAAAAGTGTGGTATACCCCAGTAAACAATAACTGTGGTTTTGCCATCCCACGGTAAAAAATCTCTATTATTCAGCTTTTGGTAGTTTTTTCCGTAAAGAAAAAAGGTAGTGTCTCCTGACTGTTGTGACACAAAAATATATCTGTTGAAAATAGTCTTGTGTAGGCCCGACATCCCAGTGTGGTTTCGCAGTTCCATGGGTCAAATCGCTGTACTATCCAGTTTTGGGCCTTTGGTATCTAAAAAAAAAGCAGTTTGAGTGTGTCGCTCACTGTTCAGCCGCAAATATCTCTATTTAAAAAAGTGTGGTATACCGCAGTAAACAATAACTGTGGTTTGCCATCCCACGGTAAAAATTCTCTATTATTCAGCTTTTGGTAGTTTTTTCCGTAGAGAAAAACAGTAGTGTCTCATGACTGTTGTGACACAAAAATATATCTGTTGAAAATAGTCTTGTGTAGGCCCGACATCCCAGTGTGGTTTCGCAGTTCCATGGGTCAAATCGCTGTACTATCCAGTTTTGGGCCTTTGATATCTAAAAAATAAGCAGTTTGAGTGTGTCGCTCACTGTTCAGCCGCAAATATCTCTATTTAAAAAAGTGTGGTATACCCCAGTAAACAATAACTGTGGTTTTGCCATCCCACGGTAAAAAATCTCTATTATTCAGCTTTTGGTAGTTTTTTCCGTAAAGAAAAACAGTAGTGTCTCCTGACTGTTGTGACACAAAAATCTATCTGTTGAAAATAGTCTTGTGTAGGCCCGACATCGCAGTGTGGTTACGCAGTTCCATGGGTCAAATCGCTGTACTATCCAGTTTTGGGCCTTTGGTATCTAAAAAAAAAGCAGTTTGAGTGTGTCGCTCACTGTTCAGCCGCAAATATCTCTATTTAAAAAAGTGTGGTATACCCCAGTAAACAATAACTGTGGTTTGCCATTACACGGTAAAAATTCTCTATTATTCAGCTTTTGGTAGTTTTTTCCGTACAGAAAAACAGTAGTGTCTCATGACTGTTGTGACACAAAAATATATCTGTTGAAAATAGTCTTGTGTAGGCCCGACATCCCAGTGTGGTTTCGCAGTTCCATGGGTCAAATCGCTGTACTATCCAGTTTTGGGCCTTTGATATCTAAAAAAAAAGCAGTTTGAGTGTGTCGCTCACTGTTCAGCCGCAAATATCTCTATTTAAAAAAGTGTGGTATACCCCAGTAAACAATAACTGTGGTTTTGCCATCCCACGGTAAAAAATCTCTATTATTCAGCTTTTGGTAGCTTTTTCCGTAAAGAAAAACAGTAGTGTCTCCTGACTGTTGTGACACAAAAATATATCTGTTGAAAATAGTCTTGTGTAGGCTCGACATCCCAGTGTGGTTTCGTAGTTCCACGGGTCAAATCGCTGTACTATCCAGTTTTAGGCCTTTGGTATCTAAAAAAAAAGCAGTTTGAGTGTGTCGCTCACTGTTCAGCCGCAAATATCTCTATTTAAAAAAGTGTGGTATACCCCAGTAAACAATAACTGTGGTTTTGCCATCCCACGGTAAAAAATCTCTATTATTCAGCTTTTGGTAGTTTTTTCCATAAAGAAAAACAATAGTGTCTCCTGACTGTTGTGACACAAAAATCTATCTGTTGAAAATAGTCTTGTGTAGGCCCGACATTGCAGTGTGGTTATGCAGTTCCATGGGTCAAATCGCTCTACTATCCAGTTTTGGGCCTTTGGTATCTAAAAAAAAAGCAGTTTGAGTGTGTCGCTCACTGTTCAGTCGCAAATATCTCTATTTAAAAAAGTGTGGTATACCCCAGTAAACAATAACTGTGGTTTTGCCATCCCACGGTAAGAAATCTCTATAATTCAGCTTTTGGTAGTTTTTTCTGTAAAGAAAAACAGTAGTGTCTCATGACTGTTGTGACACAAAAATATATCTGTTGAAAATAGTCTTGTGTAGGCCCGACATCCAAGTGTGGTTTCGCAGTTCCACGGGTCAAATCGCTGTACTATCCAGTTTTGGGCCTTTGGTATCTAAAAAAAAAGCAGTTTGAGTGTGTCGCTCACTGTTCAGCCGCAAATATCTCTATTTAAAAAAGTGTGGTCTACCCCAGTAAACAATAACTGTGCTTTGCCATCCCACGGTAAAAATTCTCTATTATTCAGCTTTTGGTAGTTTTTTCCGTACAGAAAAACAGTAGTGTCTCATGACTGTTGTGACACAAAAATATATCTGTTGAAAATAGTCTTGTGTAGGCCCGACATCCCAGTGTGGTTTCGCAGTTCCATGGGTCAAATCGCTGTACTATCCAGTTTTGGGCCTTTGATATCTAAAAAAAAAGCAGTTTGAGTGTGTCGCTCACTGTTCAGCCGCAAATATCTCTATTTAAAAAAGTGTGGTATACCCCAGTAAACAATAACTGTGGTTTTGCCATCCCACGGTAAAAAATCTCTATTACTCAGCTTTTGGTAGTTTTTTCCGTAAAGAAAAACAGTAGTGTCTCCTGACTGTTGTGACACAAAAATATATCTGTTGAAAATAGTCTTGTGTAGGCCCGACATCGCAGTGTGGTTATGCAGTTCCACGGGTCAAATCGCTCTACTATCCAGTTTTGGGCCTTTAGTATCTAAAAAAAAAGCAGTTTGAGTGTGTCGCTCACTGTTCAGTCGCAAATATCTCTATTTAAAAAAGTGTGGTATACCCCAGTAAACAATAACTGTGGTTTTGCCATCCCACGGTAAAAAATCTCTATTATTCAGCTTTTGGTAGTTTTTTCCGTAAAGAAAAACAGTAGTGTCTCATGACTGTTGTGACACAAAAATATATCTGTTGAAAATAGTCTTGTGTAGGCCCGACATCCCAGTGTGGTTTCGCAGTTCCACGGGTCAAATCACTGTACTATCCAGTTTTGGGCCTTTGGTATCTAAAAAAAAAGCAGTTTGAGTGTGTCGCTCACTGTTCAGCCGCAAATATCTCTATTCAAAAAAGTGTGGTATACCCCAGTAAACAATAACTGTGGTTTTGCCATCCCACGGTAAAAAATCTCTATTATTCAGCTTTTGGTAGCTTTTTCCGTAAAGAAAAACAATAGTGTCTCCTGACTGTTGTGACACAAAAATATATCTATTGAAAATAGTCTTGTGTAGGCCCGACATCGCAGTGTGGTTACGCAGTTCCACGGGTCAAATCGCTCTACTATCCAGTTTTGGGCTTTTGGTATCTAAAAAAAAAGCAGTTTGAGTGTGTCGCTCACTGTTCAGTCGCAAATATCTCTATTTAAAAAAGTGTGGTATACCCCAGTAAACAATAACTGTGGTTTTGCCATCCCACGGTAAAAATTCTCTATTATTCAGCTTTTGGTAGTTTTTTCCGTAAAGAAAAACAATAGTGTCTCCTGACTGTTGTGACACAAAAATCTATCTGTTGAAAATAGTCTTGTGTAGGCCCGACATCGCAGTGTGGTTACGCAGTTCCACGGGTCAAATCGCTCTACTATCCAGTTTTGGGCCTTTGGTATCTAAAAAAAAAGCAGTTTGAGTGTGTCGCTCACTGTTCAGTCGCAAATATCTCTATTTAAAAAAGTGTGGTATACCCCAGTAAACAATAACTGTGGTTTTGCCATCCCACGGTAAAAAATCTCTATTATTCAGCTTTTGGTAGTTTTTTCTGTAAAGAAAAACAGTAGTGTCTCATGACTGTTGTGACACAAAAATATATCTGTTGAAAATAGTCTTGTGTGGGCCCGACATCCCAGTGTGGTTTCGCAGTTCCACGGGTCAAATCACTGTACTATTCAGTTTTGGGCCTTTGGTATCTAAAAAAAAAGCAGTTTGAGTGTGTCGCTCACTGTTCAGCCGCAAATATCTCTATTTAAAAAAGTGTGGCATACCCCAGTAAACAATAACTGTGGTTTTGCCATCCCACGGTAAAAAATCTCTATTATTCAGCTTTTGGTAGTTTTTTCCGTAAAGAAAAACAATAGTGTCTCCTGACTGTTGTGACACAAAAATATATCTGTTGAAAATAGTCTTGTGTAGGCCCGACATCCCAGTGTGTTTTCGCAGTTCCACGGGTCAAATCGCTGTACTATCCAGTTTTGGGCCTTTGGTATCTAAAAAAAAAGCAGTTTGAGTGTGTCGCTCACTGTTCAGCCGCAAATATCTCTATTTAAAAAAGTGTGGTATACCCCAGTAAACAATAACTGTGGTTTTGCCATCCCACGGTAAAAAATCTCTATTATTCAGCTTTTGGTAGTTTTTTCCGTAAAGAAAAACAGTAGTGTCTCCTAACTGTTGTGACACAAAAATATATCTGTTGAAAATAGTCTTGTGTAGGCCTGAAACCCCAGTGTGGTTTCGCAGTTCCACGGGTCAAATCGCTGTACTATCCAGTTTTGGGCCTTTGGTATCTTAAAAAAAAGCAGTTTACGTGTTTCGCTCACTGTTCAGCCGCAAATATCTCTATTTAAAAAAGTGTGGTATACCCCAGTAAACAATAACTGTGGTTTTGCCATCCCATGGTAAAACATCTCTATTATTCAGCTTTTGATAGTTTTTTCCGTAAAGATAAACAGTAGTGTCTCCTGACTGCTGTGACACAAAAATATATCTGTTGAAAATAGTCTTGTGTAGGCCCGACAACCCAGCGTGGTTTCGCAGTTCCATGGGTCAAATCGCTGTACTATCCAGTTTTGGGCCTTTGATATCTAAAAAAAAAGCAGTTTGAGTGTGTCGCTCACTGTTCAGCCGCAAATATCTCTATTTAAAAAAGTGTGGTATACCCCAGTAAACAATAACTGTGGTTTTGCCATCCCACGGTAAAAAATCTCTATTACTCAGCTTTTGGTAGTTTTTTCCGTAAAGAAAAACAGTAGTGTCTCCTGACTGTTGTGACACAAAAATATATCTGTTGAAAATAGTCTTGTGTAGGCCCGACATCGCAGTGTGGTTACGCAGTTCCACGGGTCAAATCGCTCTACTATCCAGTTTTGGGCCTTTAGTATCTAAAAAAAAAGCAGTTTGAGTGTGTCGCTCACTGTTCAGTCGCAAATATCTCTATTTAAAAAAGTGTGGTATACCCCAGTAAACAATAACTGTGGTTTTGCCATCCCACGGTAAAAAATCTCTATTATTCAGCTTTTGGTAGTTTTTTCCGTAAAGAAAAACAGTAGTGTCTCATGACTGTTGTGACACAAAAATATATCTGTTGAAAATAGTCTTGTGTAGGCCCGACATCCCAGTGTGGTTTCGCAGTTCCACGGGTCAAATCACTGTACTATTCAGTTTTGGGCCTTTGGTATCTAAAAAAAAAGCAGTTTGAGTGTGTCGCTCACTGTTCAGCCGCAAATATCTCTATTTAAAAAAGTGTGGTATACCCCAGTAAACAATAACTGTGGTTTTGCCATCCCACGGTAAAAAATCTCTATTATTCAGCTTTTGGTAGTTTTTTCCGTAAAGAAAAATAATAGTGTCTCCTAACTGTTGTGACACAAAAATATATCTGTTGAAAATAGTCTTGTGTAGGCCTGAAACCCCAGTGTGGTTTCGCAGTTCCACGGGTCAAATCGCTGTACTATCCAGTTTTGGGCCTTTGGTATCTTAAAAAAAAGCAGTTTACGTGTTTCGCTCACTGTTCAGCCGCAAATATCTCTATTTAAAAAAGTGTGGTATACCCCAGTAAACAATAACTGTGGTTTTGCCATCCCATGGTAAAACATCTCTATTATTCAGCTTTTGATAGTTTTTTCCGTAAAGATAAACAGTAGTGTCTCCTGACTGCTGTGACACCAAAATATATCTGTTGAAAATAGTCTTGTGTAGGCCCGACAACCCAGCGTGGTTTCGCAGTTCCATGGGTCAAATCGCTGTACTATCCAGTTTTGGGCCTTTGATATCTAAAAAAAAAGCAGTTTGAGTGTGTCGCTCACTGTTCAGCCGCAAATATCTCTATTTAAAAAAGTGTGGTATACCCCAGTAAACAATAACTGTGGTTTTGCCATCCCACGGTAAAAAATCTCTATTACTCAGCTTTTGGTAGTTTTTTCCGTAAAGAAAAACAGTAGTGTCTCCTGACTGTTGTGACACAAAAATATATCTGTTGAAAATAGTCTTGTGTAGGCCCGACATCGCAGTGTGGTTACGCAGTTCCACGGGTCAAATCGCTCTACTATCCAGTTTTGGGCCTTTAGTATCTAAAAAAAAAGCAGTTTGAGTGTGTCGCTCACTGTTCAGTCGCAAATATCTCTATTTAAAAAAGTGTGGTATACCCCAGTAAACAATAACTGTGGTTTTGCCATCCCACGGTAAAAAATCTCTATTATTCAGCTTTTGGTAGTTTTTTCCGTAAAGAAAAACAGTAGTGTCTCATGACTGTTGTGACACAAAAATATATCTGTTGAAAATAGTCTTGTGTAGGCCCGACATCCCAGTGTGGTTTCGCAGTTCCACGGGTCAAATCACTGTACTATCCAGTTTTGGGCCTTTGGTATCTAAAAAAAAAGCAGTTTGAGTGTGTCGCTCACTGTTCAGCCGCAAATATCTCTATTCAAAAAAGTGTGGTATACCCCAGTAAACAATAACTGTGGTTTTGCCATCCCACGGTAAAAAATCTCTATTATTCAGCTTTTGGTAGCTTTTTCCGTAAAGAAAAACAATAGTGTCTCCTGACTGTTGTGACACAAAAATATATCTGTTGAAAATAGTCTTGTGTAGGCCCGACATCGCAGTGTGGTTACGCAGTTCCACGGGTCAAATCGCTCTACTATCCAGTTTTGGGCTTTTGGTATCTAAAAAAAAAGCAGTTTGAGTGTGTCGCTCACTGTTCAGTCGCAAATATCTCTATTTAAAAAAGTGTGGTATACCCCAGTAAACAATAACTGTGGTTTTGCCATCCCACGGTAAAAAATCTCTATTATTCAGCTTTTGGTAGTTTTTTCCGTAAAGAAAAACAATAGTGTCTCCTGACTGTTGTGACACAAAAATCTATCTGTTGAAAATAGTCTTGTGTAGGCCTGACATCGCAGTGTGGTTACGCAGTTCCACGGGTCAAATCGCTCTACTATCCAGTTTTGGGCCTTTAGTATCTAAAAAAAAAGCAGTTTGAGTGTGTCGCTCACTGTTCAGTCGCAAATATCTCTATTTAAAAAAGTGTGGTATACCCCAGTAAACAATAACTGTGGTTTTGCCATCCCACGGTAAAAAATCTCTATTATTCAGCTTTTGGTAGTTTTTTCCGTAAAGAAAAACAGTAGTGTCTCATGACTGTTGTGACACAAAAATATATCTGTTGAAAATAGTCTTGTGTAGGCCCGACATCCCAGTGTGGTTTCGCAGTTCCATGGGTCAAATCGCTGTACTATCCAGTTTTGGGCCTTTGATATCTAAAAAAAAAGCAGTTTGAGTGTGTCGCTCACTGTTCAGCCGCAAATATCTCTATTTAAAAAAGTGTGGTACACCCCAGTAAACAATAACTGTGGTTTTGCCATCCCACGGTAAAAAATCTCTATTATTCAGCTTTTGGTAGTTTTTTCCGTAAAGAAAAACAGTAGTGTCTCCTGACTGTTGTGACACAAAAATATATCTGTTGAAAATAGTCTTGTGTAGGCCCGACATCGCAGTGTGATTACGCAGTTCCACGGGTCAAATCGCTCTACTATCCAGTTTTGGGCCTTTGGTATCTAAAAAAAAAGCAGTTTGAGTGTGTCGCTCACTGTTCAGTCGCAAATATCTCTATTTAAAAAAGTGTGGTATACCCCAGTAAACAATAACTGTGGTTTTGCCATCCCACGGTAAAAAATCTCTATAATTCAGCTTTTGGTAGTTTTTTCTGTAAAGAAAAACAGTAGTGTCTCATGACTGTTGTGACACAAAAATATATCTGTTGAAAATATTCTTGTGTAGGCCCGACATCCAAGTGTGGTTTCGCAGTTCCACCGGTCAAATCGCTGTACTATCCAGTTTTGGAACTTTGGTATCTAAAAAAAAAGTAGTTTGAGTGTGTGGCTCACTGTTCAGCCGCAAATATCTCTATTTAAAAAAGTGTGGTATACCCCAGTAAACAATAACTGTGGATTTGCCATCCCACGGTAAAAAATCTCTATTATTCAGCTTTTGGTAGTTTTTTCCGTAAAGAAAAAAGGTAGTGTCTCCTGACTGTTGTGACACAAAAATATATCTGTTGAAAATAGTCTTGTGTAGGCCCGACATCCCAGTGTGGTTTCGCAGTTCCATGGGTCAAATCGCTGTACTATCCAGTTTTGGGCCTTTGGTATCTAAAAAAAAAGCAGTTTGAGTGTGTCGCTCACTGTTCAGCCGCAAATATCTCTATTTAAAAAAGTGTGGTATACCGCAGTAAACAATAACTGTGGTTTGCCATCCCACGGTAAAAATTCTCTATTATTCAGCTTTTGGTAGTTTTTTCCGTAGAGAAAAACAGTAGTGTCTCATGACTGTTGTGACACAAAAATATATCTGTTGAAAATAGTCTTGTGTAGGCCCGACATCCCAGTGTGGTTTCGCAGTTCCATGGGTCAAATCGCTGTACTATCCAGTTTTGGGCCTTTGATATCTAAAAAATAAGCAGTTTGAGTGTGTCTCTCACTGTTCAGCCGCAAATATCTCTATTTAAAAAAGTGTGGTATACCCCAGTAAACAATAACTGTGGTTTTGCCATCCCACGGTAAAAAATCTCTATTATTCAGCTTTTGGTAGCTTTTTCCGTAAAGAAAAACAGTAGTGTCTCCTGACTGTTGTGACACAAAAATATATCTGTTGAAAATAGTCTTGTGTAGGCCCGACATCCCAGTGTGGTTTCGCAGTTCCACGGGTCAAATCGCTGTACTATCCAGTTTTAGGCCTTTGGTATCTAAAAAAAAAGCAGTTTGAGTGTGTCGCTCACTGTTCAGCCGCAAATATCTCTATTTAAAAAAGTGTGGTATACCCCAGTAAACAATAACTGTGGTTTTGCCATCCCACGGTAAAAAATCTCTATTATTCAGCTTTTGGTAGTTTTTTCCGTAAAGAAAAACAGTAGTGTCTCCTGACTGTTGTGACACAAAAATATATCTGTTGAAAATAGTCTTGTGTAGGTCCGACATCGCAGTGTGGTTACGCAGTTCCACGGGTCAAATCGCTCTACTATCCAGTTTTGGGCCTTTGGTATCTAAAAAAAAAGCAGTTTGAGTGTGTCGCTCACTGTTCAGTCGCAAATATCTCTATGTAAAAAAGTGTGGTATACCCCAGTAAACAATAACTGTGGTTTTGCCATCCCACGGTAAAAAATCTCTATTATTCAGCTTTTGGTAGTTTTTTCCGTAAAGAAAAACAATAGTGTCTCCTGACTGTTGTGACACAAAAATCTATCTGTTGAAAATAGTCTTGTGTAGGCCCGACATCGCAGTGTGGTTACGCAGTTCCATGGGTCAAATCGCTGTACTATCCAGTTTTGGGCCTTTGGTATCTAAAAAAAAAGCAGTTTGAGTGTGTCGCTCACTGTTCAGCCGCAAATATCTCTATTTAAAAAAGTGTGGTATACCCCAGTAAACAATAACTGTGGTTTGCCATTACACGGTAAAAATTCTCTATTATTCAGCTTTTGGTAGTTTTTTCCGTACAGAAAAACAGTAGTGTCTCATGACTGTTGTGACACAAAAATATATCTGTTGAAAATAGTCTTGTGTAGGCCCGACATCCCAGTGTGGTTTCGCAGTTCCATGGGTCAAATCGCTGTACTATCCAGTTTTGGGCCTTTGATATCTAAAAAAAAAGCAGTTTGAGTGTGTCGCTCACTGTTCAGTCGCAAATATCTCTATTTAAAAAAGTGTGGTATACCCCAGTAAACAATAACTGTGGTTTTGCCATCCCACGGTAAAAAATCTCTATTATTCAGCTTTTGGTAGTTTTTTCCGTAAAGAAAAACAGTAGTGTCTCATGACTGTTGTGACACAAAAATATATCTGTTGAAAATAGTCTTGTGTAGGCCCGACATCCCAGTGTGGTTTCGCAGTTCCACGGGTCAAATCACTGTACTATTCAGTTTTGGGCCTTTGGTATCTAAAAAAAAAGCAGTTTGAGTGTGTCGCTCACTGTTCAGCCGCAAATATCTCTATTTAAAAAAGTGTGGTATACCCCAGTAAACAATAACTGTGGTTTTGCCATCCCACGGTAAAAAATCTCTATTATTCAGCTTTTGGTAGTTTTTTCCGTAAAGAAAAATAATAGTGTCTCCTAACTGTTGTGACACAAAAATATATCTGTTGAAAATAGTCTTGTGTAGGCCTGAAACCCCAGTGTGGTTTCGCAGTTCCACGGGTCAAATCGCTGTACTATCCAGTTTTGGGCCTTTGGTATCTTAAAAAAAAGCAGTTTACGTGTTTCGCTCACTGTTCAGCCGCAAATATCTCTATTTAAAAAAGTGTGGTATACCCCAGTAAACAATAACTGTGGTTTTGCCATCCCATGGTAAAACATCTCTATTATTCAGCTTTTGATAGTTTTTTCCGTAAAGATAAACAGTAGTGTCTCCTGACTGCTGTGACACCAAAATATATCTGTTGAAAATAGTCTTGTGTAGGCCCGACAACCCAGCGTGGTTTCGCAGTTCCATGGGTCAAATCGCTGTACTATCCAGTTTTGGGCCTTTGATATCTAAAAAAAAAGCAGTTTGAGTGTGTCGCTCACTGTTCAGCCGCAAATATCTCTATTTAAAAAAGTGTGGTATACCCCAGTAAACAATAACTGTGGTTTTGCCATCCCACGGTAAAAAATCTCTATTACTCAGCTTTTGGTAGTTTTTTCCGTAAAGAAAAACAGTAGTGTCTCCTGACTGTTGTGACACAAAAATATATCTGTTGAAAATAGTCTTGTGTAGGCCCGACATCGCAGTGTGGTTACGCAGTTCCACGGGTCAAATCGCTCTACTATCCAGTTTTGGGCCTTTAGTATCTAAAAAAAAAGCAGTTTGAGTGTGTCGCTCACTGTTCAGTCGCAAATATCTCTATTTAAAAAAGTGTGGTATACCCCAGTAAACAATAACTGTGGTTTTGCCATCCCACGGTAAAAAATCTCTATTATTCAGCTTTTGGTAGTTTTTTCCGTAAAGAAAAACAGTAGTGTCTCATGACTGTTGTGACACAAAAATATATCTGTTGAAAATAGTCTTGTGTAGGCCCGACATCCCAGTGTGGTTTCGCAGTTCCACGGGTCAAATCACTGTACTATCCAGTTTTGGGCCTTTGGTATCTAAAAAAAAAGCAGTTTGAGTGTGTCGCTCACTGTTCAGCCGCAAATATCTCTATTCAAAAAAGTGTGGTATACCCCAGTAAACAATAACTGTGGTTTTGCCATCCCACGGTAAAAAATCTCTATTATTCAGCTTTTGGTAGCTTTTTCCGTAAAGAAAAACAATAGTGTCTCCTGACTGTTGTGACACAAAAATATATCTGTTGAAAATAGTCTTGTGTAGGCCCGACATCGCAGTGTGGTTACGCAGTTCCACGGGTCAAATCGCTCTACTATCCAGTTTTGGGCTTTTGGTATCTAAAAAAAAAGCAGTTTGAGTGTGTCGCTCACTGTTCAGTCGCAAATATCTCTATTTAAAAAAGTGTGGTATACCCCAGTAAACAATAACTGTGGTTTTGCCATCCCACGGTAAAAAATCTCTATTATTCAGCTTTTGGTAGTTTTTTCCGTAAAGAAAAACAATAGTGTCTCCTGACTGTTGTGACACAAAAATCTATCTGTTGAAAATAGTCTTGTGTAGGCCTGACATCGCAGTGTGGTTACGCAGTTCCACGGGTCAAATCGCTCTACTATCCAGTTTTGGGCCTTTAGTATCTAAAAAAAAAGCAGTTTGAGTGTGTCGCTCACTGTTCAGTCGCAAATATCTCTATTTAAAAAAGTGTGGTATACCCCAGTAAACAATAACTGTGGTTTTGCCATCCCACGGTAAAAAATCTCTATTATTCAGCTTTTGGTAGTTTTTTCCGTAAAGAAAAACAGTAGTGTCTCATGACTGTTGTGACACAAAAATATATCTGTTGAAAATAGTCTTGTGTAGGCCCGACATCCCAGTGTGGTTTCGCAGTTCCATGGGTCAAATCGCTGTACTATCCAGTTTTGGGCCTTTGATATCTAAAAAAAAAGCAGTTTGAGTGTGTCGCTCACTGTTCAGCCGCAAATATCTCTATTTAAAAAAGTGTGGTACACCCCAGTAAACAATAACTGTGGTTTTGCCATCCCACGGTAAAAAATCTCTATTATTCAGCTTTTGGTAGTTTTTTCCGTAAAGAAAAACAGTAGTGTCTCCTGACTGTTGTGACACAAAAATATATCTGTTGAAAATAGTCTTGTGTAGGCCCGACATCGCAGTGTGATTACGCAGTTCCACGGGTCAAATCGCTCTACTATCCAGTTTTGGGCCTTTGGTATCTAAAAAAAAAGCAGTTTGAGTGTGTCGCTCACTGTTCAGTCGCAAATATCTCTATTTAAAAAAGTGTGGTATACCCCAGTAAACAATAACTGTGGTTTTGCCATCCCACGGTAAAAAATCTCTATAATTCAGCTTTTGGTAGTTTTTTCTGTAAAGAAAAACAGTAGTGTCTCATGACTGTTGTGACACAAAAATATATCTGTTGAAAATATTCTTGTGTAGGCCCGACATCCAAGTGTGGTTTCGCAGTTCCACCGGTCAAATCGCTGTACTATCCAGTTTTGGAACTTTGGTATCTAAAAAAAAAGTAGTTTGAGTGTGTGGCTCACTGTTCAGCCGCAAATATCTCTATTTAAAAAAGTGTGGTATACCCCAGTAAACAATAACTGTGGATTTGCCATCCCACGGTAAAAAATCTCTATTATTCAGCTTTTGGTAGTTTTTTCCGTAAAGAAAAAAGGTAGTGTCTCCTGACTGTTGTGACACAAAAATATATCTGTTGAAAATAGTCTTGTGTAGGCCCGACATCCCAGTGTGGTTTCGCAGTTCCATGGGTCAAATCGCTGTACTATCCAGTTTTGGGCCTTTGGTATCTAAAAAAAAAGCAGTTTGAGTGTGTCGCTCACTGTTCAGCCGCAAATATCTCTATTTAAAAAAGTGTGGTATACCGCAGTAAACAATAACTGTGGTTTGCCATCCCACGGTAAAAATTCTCTATTATTCAGCTTTTGGTAGTTTTTTCCGTAGAGAAAAACAGTAGTGTCTCATGACTGTTGTGACACAAAAATATATCTGTTGAAAATAGTCTTGTGTAGGCCCGACATCCCAGTGTGGTTTCGCAGTTCCATGGGTCAAATCGCTGTACTATCCAGTTTTGGGCCTTTGATATCTAAAAAATAAGCAGTTTGAGTGTGTCGCTCACTGTTCAGCCGCAAATATCTCTATTTAAAAAAGTGTGGTATACCCCAGTAAACAATAACTGTGGTTTTGCCATCCCACGGTAAAAAATCTCTATTATTCAGCTTTTGGTAGCTTTTTCCGTAAAGAAAAACAGTAGTGTCTCCTGACTGTTGTGACACAAAAATATATCTGTTGAAAATAGTCTTGTGTAGGCCCGACATCCCAGTGTGGTTTCGCAGTTCCACGGGTCAAATCGCTGTACTATCCAGTTTTAGGCCTTTGGTATCTAAAAAAAAAGCAGTTTGAGTGTGTCGCTCACTGTTCAGCCGCAAATATCTCTATTTAAAAAAGTGTGGTATACCCCAGTAAACAATAACTGTGGTTTTGCCATCCCACGGTAAAAAATCTCTATTATTCAGCTTTTGGTAGTTTTTTCCGTAAAGAAAAACAGTAGTGTCTCCTGACTGTTGTGACACAAAAATATATCTGTTGAAAATAGTCTTGTGTAGGTCCGACATCGCAGTGTGGTTACGCAGTTCCACGGGTCAAATCGCTCTACTATCCAGTTTTGGGCCTTTGGTATCTAAAAAAAAAGCAGTTTGAGTGTGTCGCTCACTGTTCAGTCGCAAATATCTCTATGTAAAAAAGTGTGGTATACCCCAGTAAACAATAACTGTGGTTTTGCCATCCCACGGTAAAAAATCTCTATTATTCAGCTTTTGGTAGTTTTTTCCGTAAAGAAAAACAATAGTGTCTCCTGACTGTTGTGACACAAAAATCTATCTGTTGAAAATAGTCTTGTGTAGGCCCGACATCGCAGTGTGGTTACGCAGTTCCATGGGTCAAATCGCTGTACTATCCAGTTTTGGGCCTTTGGTATCTAAAAAAAAAGCAGTTTGAGTGTGTCGCTCACTGTTCAGCCGCAAATATCTCTATTTAAAAAAGTGTGGTATACCCCAGTAAACAATAACTGTGGTTTGCCATTACACGGTAAAAATTCTCTATTATTCAGCTTTTGGTAGTTTTTTCCGTACAGAAAAACAGTAGTGTCTCATGACTGTTGTGACACAAAAATATATCTGTTGAAAATAGTCTTGTGTAGGCCCGACATCCCAGTGTGGTTTCGCAGTTCCATGGGTCAAATCGCTGTACTATCCAGTTTTGGGCCTTTGATATCTAAAAAAAAAGCAGTTTGAGTGTGTCGCTCACTGTTCAGCCGCAAATATCTCTATTTAAAAAAGTGTGGTATACCCCAGTAAACAATAACTGTGGTTTTGCCATCCCACGGTAAAAAATCTCTATTATTCAGCTTTTGGTAGCTTTTTCCGTAAAGAAAAACAGTAGTGTCTCCTGACTGTTGTGACACAAAAATATATCTGTTGAAAATAGTCTTGTGTAGGCCCGACATCCCAGTGTGGTTTCGCAGTTCCACGGGTCAAATCGCTGTACTATCCAGTTTTAGGCCTTTGGTATCTAAAAAAAAAGCAGTTTGAGTGTGTCGCTCACTGTTCAGCCGCAAATATCTCTATTTAAAAAAGTGTGGTATACCCCAGTAAACAATAACTGTGGTTTTGCCATCCCACGGTAAAAAATCTCTATTATTCAGCTTTTGGTAGTTTTTTCCGTAAAGAAAAACAGTAGTGTCTCCTGACTGTTGTGACACAAAAATATATCTGTTGAAAATAGTCTTGTGTAGGTCCGACATCGCAGTGTGGTTACGCAGTTCCACGGGTCAAATCGCTCTACTATCCAGTTTTGGGCCTTTGGTATCTAAAAAAAAAGCAGTTTGAGTGTGTCGCTCACTGTTCAGTCGCAAATATCTCTATGTAAAAAAGTGTGGTATACCCCAGTAAACAATAACTGTGGTTTTGCCATCCCACGGTAAAAAATCTCTATTATTCAGCTTTTGGTAGCTTTTTCCGTAAAGAAAAACAATAGTGTCTCCTGACTGTTGTGACACAAAAATATATCTGTTGAAAATAGTCTTGTGTAGGCCCGACATCGCAGTGTGGTTACGCAGTTCCACGGGTCAAATCGCTCTACTATCCAGTTTTGGGCTTTTGGTATCTAAAAAAAAAGCAGTTTGAGTGTGTCGCTCACTGTTCAGTCGCAAATATCTCTATTTAAAAAAGTGTGGTATACCCCAGTAAACAATAACTGTGGTTTTGCCATCCCACGGTAAAAAATCTCTATTATTCAGCTTTTGGTAGTTTTTTCCGTAAAGAAAAACAATAGTGTCTCCTGACTGTTGTGACACAAAAATCTATCTGTTGAAAATAGTCTTGTGTAGGCCCGACATTGCAGTGTGGTTACGAAGTTCCACGGGTCAAATCGCTCTACTATCCAGTTTTGGGCCTTTAGTATCTAAAAAAAAAGCAGTTTGAGTGTGTCGCTCACTGTTCAGTCGCAAATATCTCTATTTAAAAAAGTGTGGTATACCCCAGTAAACAATAACTGTGGTTTTGCCATCCCACGGTAAAAAATCTCTATTATTCAGCTTTTGGTAGTTTTTTCCGTAAAGAAAAACAGTAGTGTCTCATGACTGTTGTGACACAAAAATATATCTGTTGAAAATAGTCTTGTGTAGGCCCGACATCCCAGTGTGGTTTCGCAATTCCATGGGTCAAATCACTGTACTATCCAGTTTTGGGCCTTTGATATCTAAAAAAAAAGCAGTTTGAGTGTGTCGCTCACTGTTCAGCCGCAAATATCTCTATTTAAAAAAGTGTGGTACACCCCAGTAAACAATAACTGTGGTTTTGCCATCCCACGGTAAAAAATCTCTATTATTCAGCTTTTGGTAGTTTTTTCCGTAAAGAAAAACAGTAGTGTCTCCTGACTGTTGTGACACAAAAATATATCTGTTGAAAATAGTCTTGTGTAGGCCCGACATCGCAGTGTGATTACGCAATTCCACGGGTCAAATCGCTCTACTATCCAGTTTTGGGCCTTTGGTATCTAAAAAAAAAGCAGTTTGAGTGTGTCGCTCACTGTTCAGTCGCAAATATCTCTATTTAAAAAAGTGTGGTATACCCCAGTAAACAATAACTGTGGTTTTGCCATCCCACGGTAAAAAATCTCTATTATTCAGCTTTTGGTAGTTTTTTCTGTAAAGAAAAACAGTAGTGTCTCATGACTGTTGTGACACAAAAATATATCTGTTGAAAATATTCTTGTGTAGGCCCGACATCCAAGTGTGGTTTCGCAGTTCCACCGGTCAAATCGCTGTACTATCCAGTTTTGGAACTTTGGTATCTAAAAAAAAAGTAGTTTGAGTGTGTGGCTCACTGTTCAGCCGCAAATATCTCTATTTAAAAAAGTGTGGTATACCCCAGTAAACAATAACTGTGGATTTGCCATCCCACGGTAAAAAATCTCTATTATTCAGCTTTTGGTAGTTTTTTCCGTAAAGAAAAAAGGTAGTGTCTCCTGACTGTTGTGACACAAAAATATATCTGTTGAAAATAGTCTTGTGTAGGCCCGACATCCCAGTGTGGTTTCGCAGTTCCATGGGTCAAATCGCTGTACTATCCAGTTTTGGGCCTTTGGTATCTAAAAAAAAAGCAGTTTGAGTGTGTCGCTCACTGTTCAGCCGCAAATATCTCTATTTAAAAAAGTGTGGTATACCGCAGTAAACAATAACTGTGGTTTGCCATCCCACGGTAAAAATTCTCTATTATTCAGCTTTTGGTAGTTTTTTCCGTAGAGAAAAACAGTAGTGTCTCATGACTGTTGTGACACAAAAATATATCTGTTGAAAATAGTCTTGTGTAGGCCCGACATCCCAGTGTGGTTTCGCAGTTCCATGGGTCAAATCGCTGTACTATCCAGTTTTGGGCCTTTGATATCTAAAAAATAAGCAGTTTGAGTGTGTCGCTCACTGTTCAGCCGCAAATATCTCTATTTAAAAAAGTGTGGTATACCCCAGTAAACAATAACTGTGGTTTTGCCATCCCACGGTAAAAAATCTCTATTATTCAGCTTTTGGTAGCTTTTTCCGTAAAGAAAAACAGTAGTGTCTCCTGACTGTTGTGACACAAAAATATATCTGTTGAAAATAGTCTTGTGTAGGCCCGACATCCCAGTGTGGTTTCGCAGTTCCACGGGTCAAATCGCTGTACTATCCAGTTTTAGGCCTTTGGTATCTAAAAAAAAAGCAGTTTGAGTGTGTCGCTCACTGTTCAGCCGCAAATATCTCTATTTAAAAAAGTGTGGTATACCCCAGTAAACAATAACTGTGGTTTTGCCATCCCACGGTAAAAAATCTCTATTATTCAGCTTTTGGTAGTTTTTTCCGTAAAGAAAAACAGTAGTGTCTCCTGACTGTTGTGACACAAAAATATATCTGTTGAAAATAGTCTTGTGTAGGTCCGACATCGCAGTGTGGTTACGCAGTTCCACGGGTCAAATCGCTCTACTATCCAGTTTTGGGCCTTTGGTATCTAAAAAAAAAGCAGTTTGAGTGTGTCGCTCACTGTTCAGTCGCAAATATCTCTATGTAAAAAAGTGTGGTATACCCCAGTAAACAATAACTGTGGTTTTGCCATCCCACGGTAAAAAATCTCTATTATTCAGCTTTTGGTAGTTTTTTCCGTAAAGAAAAACAATAGTGTCTCCTGACTGTTGTGACACAAAAATCTATCTGTTGAAAATAGTCTTGTGTAGGCCCGACATCGCAGTGTGGTTACGCAGTTCCATGGGTCAAATCGCTGTACTATCCAGTTTTGGGCCTTTGGTATCTAAAAAAAAAGCAGTTTGAGTGTGTCGCTCACTGTTCAGCCGCAAATATCTCTATTTAAAAAAGTGTGGTATACCCCAGTAAACAATAACTGTGGTTTGCCATTACACGGTAAAAATTCTCTATTATTCAGCTTTTGGTAGTTTTTTCCGTACAGAAAAACAGTAGTGTCTCATGACTGTTGTGACACAAAAATATATCTGTTGAAAATAGTCTTGTGTAGGCCCGACATCCCAGTGTGGTTTCGCAGTTCCATGGGTCAAATCGCTGTACTATCCAGTTTTGGGCCTTTGATATCTAAAAAAAAAGCAGTTTGAGTGTGTCGCTCACTGTTCAGCCGCAAATATCTCTATTTAAAAAAGTGTGGTATACCCCAGTAAACAATAACTGTGGTTTTGCCATCCCACGGTAAAAAATCTCTATTATTCAGCTTTTGGTAGTTTTTTCCATAAAGAAAAACAATAGTGTCTCCTGACTGTTGTGACACAAAAATCTATCTGTTGAAAATAGTCTTGTGTAGGCCCGACATCGCAGTGTGGTTATGCAGTTCCATGGGTCAAATCGCTCTACTATCCAGTTTTGGGCCTTTGGTATCTAAAAAAAAAGCAGTTTGAGTGTGTCGCTCACTGTTCAGTCGCAAATATCTCTATTTAAAAAAGTGTGGTATACCCCAGTAAACAATAACTGTGGTTTTGCCATCCCATGGTAAAAAATCTCTATAATTCAGCTTTTGGTAGTTTTTTCTGTAAAGAAAAACAGTAGTGTCTCATGACTGTTGTGACACAAAAATATATCTGTTGAAAATAGTCTTGTGTAGGCCCGACATCCAAGTGTGGTTTCGCAGTTCCACGGGTCAAATCGCTGTACTATCCAGTTTTGGGCCTTTGGTGTCTAAAAAAAAAGCAGTTTGAGTGTGTCGCTCACTGTTCAGCCGCAAATATCTCTATTTAAAAAAGTGTGGTCTACCCCAGTAAACAATAACTGTGCTTTGCCATCCCACGGTAAAAATTCTCTATTATTCAGCTTTTGGTAGTTTTTTCCGTACAGAAAAACAGTAGTGTCTCATGACTGTTGTGACACAAAAATATATCTGTTGAAAATAGTCTTGTGTAGGCCCGACATCCCAGTGTGGTTTCGCAGTTCCATGGGTCAAATCGCTGTACTATCCAGTTTTGGGCCTTTGATATCTAAAAAAAAAGCAGTTTGAGTGTGTCGCTCACTGTTCAGCCGCAAATATCTCTATTTAAAAAAGTGTGGTATACCCCAGTAAACAATAACTGTGGTTTTGCCATCCCACGGTAAAAAATCTCTATTACTCAGCTTTTGGTAGTTTTTTCCGTAAAGAAAAACAGTAGTGTCTCCTGACTGTTGTGACACAAAAATATATCTGTTGAAAATAGTCTTGTGTAGGCCCGACATCGCAGTGTGGTTATGCAGTTCCACGGGTCAAATCGCTCTACTATCCAGTTTTGGGCCTTTAGTATCTAAAAAAAAAGCAGTTTGAGTGTGTCGCTCACTGTTCAGTCGCAAATATCTCTATTTAAAAAAGTGTGGTATACCCCAGTAAACAATAACTGTGGTTTTGCCATCCCACGGTAAAAAATCTCTATTATTCAGCTTTTGGTAGTTTTTTCCGTAAAGAAAAACAGTAGTGTCTCATGACTGTTGTGACACAAAAATATATCTGTTGAAAATAGTCTTGTGTAGGCCCGACATCCCAGTGTGGTTTCGCAGTTCCACGGGTCAAATCACTGTACTATCCAGTTTTGGGCCTTTGGTATCTAAAAAAAAAGCAGTTTGAGTGTGTCGCTCACTGTTCAGCCGCAAATATCTCTATTCAAAAAAGTGTGGTATACCCCAGTAAACAATAACTGTGGTTTTGCCATCCCACGGTAAAAAATCTCTATTATTCAGCTTTTGGTAGCTTTTTCCGTAAAGAAAAACAATAGTGTCTCCTGACTGTTGTGACACAAAAATATATCTGTTGAAAATAGTCTTGTGTAGGCCCGACATCGCAGTGTGGTTACGCAGTTCCACGGGTCAAATCGCTCTACTATCCAGTTTTGGGCTTTTGGTATCTAAAAAAAAAGCAGTTTGAGTGTGTCGCTCACTGTTCAGTCGCAAATATCTCTATTTAAAAAAGTGTGGTATACCCCAGTAAACAATAACTGTGGTTTTGCCATCCCACGGTAAAAAATCTCTATTATTCAGCTTTTGGTAGTTTTTTCCGTAAAGAAAAACAGTAGTGTCTCCTGACTGTTGTGACACAAAAATATATCTGTTGAAAATAGTCTTGTGTAGGTCCGACATCGCAGTGTGGTTACGCAGTTCCACGGGTCAAATCGCTCTACTATCCAGTTTTGGGCCTTTGGTATCTAAAAAAAAAGCAGTTTGAGTGTGTCGCTCACTGTTCAGTCGCAAATATCTCTATGTAAAAAAGTGTGGTATACCCCAGTAAACAATAACTGTGGTTTTGCCATCCCACGGTAAAAAATCTCTATTATTCAGCTTTTGGTAGTTTTTTCCGTAAAGAAAAACAATAGTGTCTCCTGACTGTTGTGACACAAAAATCTATCTGTTGAAAATAGTCTTGTGTAGGCCCGACATCGCAGTGTGGTTACGCAGTTCCATGGGTCAAATCGCTGTACTATCCAGTTTTGGGCCTTTGGTATCTAAAAAAAAAGCAGTTTGAGTGTGTCGCTCACTGTTCAGCCGCAAATATCTCTATTTAAAAAAGTGTGGTATACCCCAGTAAACAATAACTGTGGTTTGCCATTACGCGGTAAAAATTCTCTATTATTCAGCTTTTGGTAGTTTTTTCCGTACAGAAAAACAGTAGTGTCTCATGACTGTTGTGACACAAAAATATATCTGTTGAAAATAGTCTTGTGTAGGCCCGACATCCCAGTGTGGTTTCGCAGTTCCATGGGTCAAATCGCTGTACTATCCAGTTTTGGGCCTTTGATATCTAAAAAAAAAGCAGTTTGAGTGTGTCGCTCACTGTTCAGCCGCAAATATCTCTATTTAAAAAAGTGTGGTATACCCCAGTAAACAATAACTGTGGTTTTGCCATCCCACGGTAAAAAATCTCTATTATTCAGCTTTTGGTAGTTTTTTCCATAAAGAAAAACAATAGTGTCTCCTGACTGTTGTGACACAAAAATCTATCTGTTGAAAATAGTCTTGTGTAGGCCCGACATCGCAGTGTGGTTATGCAGTTCCATGGGTCAAATCGCTCTACTATCCAGTTTTGGGCCTTTGGTATCTAAAAAAAAAGCAGTTTGAGTGTGTCGCTCACTGTTCAGTCGCAAATATCTCTATTTAAAAAAGTGTGGTATACCCCAGTAAACAATAACTGTGGTTTTGCCATCCCACGGTAAAAAATCTCTATAATTCAGCTTTTGGTAGTTTTTTCTGTAAAGAAAAACAGTAGTGTCTCATGACTGTTGTGACACAAAAATATATCTGTTGAAAATAGTCTTGTGTAGGCCCGACATCCAAGTGTGGTTTCGCAGTTCCACGGGTCAAATCGCTGTACTATCCAGTTTTGGGCCTTTGGTGTCTAAAAAAAAAGCAGTTTGAGTGTGTCGCTCACTGTTCAGCCGCAAATATCTCTATTTAAAAAAGTGTGGTCTACCCCAGTAAACAATAACTGTGCTTTGCCATCCCACGGTAAAAATTCTCTATTATTCAGCTTTTGGTAGTTTTTTCCGTACAGAAAAACAGTAGTGTCTCATGACTGTTGTGACACAAAAATATATCTGTTGAAAATAGTCTTGTGTAGGCCCGACATCCCAGTGTGGTTTCGCAGTTCCATGGGTCAAATCGCTGTACTATCCAGTTTTGGGCCTTTGATATCTAAAAAAAAAGCAGTTTGAGTGTGTCGCTCACTGTTCAGCCGCAAATATCTCTATTTAAAAAAGTGTGGTATACCCCAGTAAACAATAACTGTGGTTTTGCCATCCCACGGTAAAAAATCTCTATTACTCAGCTTTTGGTAGTTTTTTCCGTAAAGAAAAACAGTAGTGTCTCCTGACTGTTGTGACACAAAAATATATTTGTTGAAAATAGTCTTGTGTAGGCCCGACATCGCAGTGTGGTTATGCAGTTCCACGGGTCAAATCGCTCTACTATCCAGTTTTGGGCCTTTAGTATCTAAAAAAAAAGCAGTTTGAGTGTGTCGCTCACTGTTCAGTCGCAAATATCTCTATTTAAAAAAGTGTGGTATACCCCAGTAAACAATAACTGTGGTTTTGCCATCCCACGGTAAAAAATCTCTATTATTCAGCTTTTGGTAGTTTTTTCCGTAAAGAAAAACAGTAGTGTCTCATGACTGTTGTGACACAAAAATATATCTGTTGAAAATAGTCTTGTGTAGGCCCGACATCCCAGTGTGGTTTCGCAGTTCCACGGGTCAAATCACTGTACTATCCAGTTTTGGGCCTTTGGTATCTAAAAAAAAAGCAGTTTGAGTGTGTCGCTCACTGTTCAGCCGCAAATATCTCTATTCAAAAAAGTGTGGTATACCCCAGTAAACAATAACTGTGGTTTTGCCATCCCACGGTAAAAAATCTCTATTATTCAGCTTTTGGTAGCTTTTTCCGTAAAGAAAAACAATAGTGTCTCCTGACTGTTGTGACACAAAAATATATCTGTTGAAAATAGTCTTGTGTAGGCCCGACATCGCAGTGTGGTTACGCAGTTCCACGGGTCAAATCGCTCTACTATCCAGTTTTGGGCTTTTGGTATCTAAAAAAAAAGCAGTTTGAGTGTGTCGCTCACTGTTCAGTCGCAAATATCTCTATTTAAAAAAGTGTGGTATACCCCAGTAAACAATAACTGTGGTTTTGCCATCCCACGGTAAAAAATCTCTATTATTCAGCTTTTGGTAGTTTTTTCCGTAAAGAAAAACAATAGTGTCTCCTGACTGTTGTGACACAAAAATCTATCTGTTGAAAATAGTCTTGTGTAGGCCCGACATCGCAGTGTGGTTACGCAGTTCCACGGGTCAAATCGCTCTACTATCCAGTTTTGGGCCTTTGGTATCTAAAAAAAAAGCAGTTTGAGTGTGTCGCTCACTGTTCAGTCGCAAATATCTCTATTTAAAAAAGTGTGGTATACCCCAGTAAACAATAACTGTGGTTTTGCCATCCCACGGTAAAAAATCTCTATTATTCAGCTTTTGGTAGTTTTTTCTGTAAAGAAAAACAGTAGTGTCTCATGACTGTTGTGACACAAAAATATATCTGTTGAAAATAGTCTTGTGTGGGCCCGACATCCCAGTGTGGTTTCGCAGTTCCACGGGTCAAATCACTGTACTATTCAGTTTTGGGCCTTTGGTATCTAAAAAAAAAGCAGTTTGAGTGTGTCGCTCACTGTTCAGCCGCAAATATCTGTAGCGCTGGCGTCCCTGCCCTCTGCTAGGCAGGGACGCTGCTCCCCTCACCGCTCTGCTCCGTGCCCGGCGTCCTCTTCCCGCTCTGCTGTCAGCGCGCGCTCCTGCCCGGCGTCCTCTCCCCGCTCTGCTGTCAGCGCGCGCTCCGTCCCGGCGTCCTCCTCCTGCTCTGCTCTCGGCGCGCGCTCCTTCCCGGCCCCTGTGCTTAGGGCGCGCGCGCGCGCGCTCCCCTCCTCTTTAAGGGGCCGCGCGCGCCGCCCTAAAGAGTCCCCGGCCAATGGCCGGAGGACTTCATCATATAAAAGGCACCTCCTCCAAAATGGAGGTGCCCGAGCAATGTTGTTTGCACCTGTGTCTCACCTGTGCTTCAGCCCTCAGGTCCCGTTGCCAGTTTCCTGCCAGTTACCTGCCAGTTACCTGCCTGATTCCTGCCTGAATACTTGTTACCTGTCTGCCAGTCTGAGGTCCGACGGTCTGCCTTACTACTCCTGTCAGTCTGTCTAAAGGACCAGCCTGCCCGCTCACCTGGGAGCGCATATCAGCTACCTGCCTGCTTGCCTGAGGTCCGACGGTCTGCCTTACTACTCCGGTCAGTCTGTCTATGGACCAGCTTGCCCGCTCACCTGGGAGCGCTTCTCCGTTATCTGCCTGCTTGCCAGCCCGGAGGCTCCGTTGTCACGTGCTGTGACCACCAGCTATCTCAGAGACTCTTGCCCGCTCACCTGGGAGCGCATCTCCGTTACCTACCTGCTTGCCAGCCCGGAGGTTCCGCCGTCACGTGCCGTGACCACCTGTTATTCCAGAGACTCTCGCTTGCTCACCTGGGAGCACACATCTACCATCTGCCTGCTAGCCTACCCGGAGGCTCTGCCATCACAGGTCGTACCTACCCTTTACCCAGAGACTGCCCTGATCACTTGCCGTATCTCCCTGTCCGTTCATCCAGAGACTGCCACCCGCTCCCTTACAAGGGCCGCCCCCTTGTATAGTAGCTCAGAGGTTCCGCCTCCCAGACCCGTTACAGTTTGCTCGGGCCCTGGAACCCGGTGGCACCCAAGCTCCCTCGCTCTCGGACCTCTGTCTTGAACTGTCCCGTCAGAGGTCCCAACAGGAGACCATCCTGGGTCACCTGCGGAATGTTAATACTCGCCTGAACACTCTGTCTGATCCACCAACAACCTCCGCCAGTACCATGGTATCCTTTTCCGGACCCCGGCTCTCTGCACCTCCTCGCTTCGGAGGCGACTCCGTCCTGGCTCGGGGCTTCATAAATCAGTGCACCCTGCATTTTGAACTATTATCCCACCAGTTTAACTCCGACCGAGCCAAAATTGCCTTTATCATGTCCCATCTCACCGGGGAGGCCCTGGCCTGGCTAAATCCTCTATGGGAGAGAGGAGATCCCCTGGTGTCCGACTTGCCTGCCTTTCTCATGGCTTTCCGGAAAGCCTTCGACGAACCCGGACGGAGGACCTCATCCGCATCTTCTCTGCTTCGCCTCCGTCAGGGAGGCCTCACCGTGGGCCAATATGCCATACGGTTCCGTACCCTTGCCTCGGAGCTGGCCTGGGATAACGAAGCCCTGGTATCCGTCTTCTGGGAGGGTCTGTCCGGCCGTATTAAAGATGAACTTGCTGGTCGGGACATTCCTACCACTCTCGATGATCTAATAACCCTTGCCACCCGGATTGACCTACGGTTCCTGGAGCGTGCCAAAGAGGTCACCCGTGAGAGAAGGATTCCACGTCTAGCTCCTACTTTCCAGGAACCCGTCATTCCTTCCGTTTCTCCCCAGGTACACTCTCCTGAGCCTATGCAGGTCGACCAGACCAAGATGGTCAAATCCCGTCAGGATTTCCGCCGTGCCGAGGGGAGCTGCTTCTACTGTGGCAGTAAGGAGCATCTGATCCGTGCCTGCCCGGAGAGGTCGGGAGAACGCCTGTATCTAGGTTCACTCAGAGGGGTCGATCTATACAAAAATAAATCCTCTCCATCCCTGCTGTTGTCAGTCTCAATCATCTGCGGGGAGAATCGTTATTCCGAACTAGCCCAACTTGACTCTGGAGCAGCCGGAAATCTTATTTCACAGTCCCTGGTGGAGAAATTCCGCATCCCCACCAAACCTCTGGCTGTACCCTTGTCTGTTGTTGCCGTGGATGGGGGCCTCTTACCTCGCCCCATCCAATTCATCACCGAATCCATTACTCTGCAGGTGGGAATGCTGCATTCAGAGAGTATCTCCTTTCACGTTCTGCCTGGTCTCCCTCACGCCCTCTTGCTAGGTCTGCCTTGGCTCCAGAGACATGCACCCGTGCTTGACTGGCAAACCGGAGAAGTCCTTCACTGGGGACAGGCCTGTCATAAAACCTGCCTGGTTCCCGTCCATTCCGTCCGTCCCTCTCCTATCCCAGCTAATCTACCTGGACTTCCGATTCCTTATTGGTCTAGTGCTGATGTCTTTGTTAAGGAGGAGGCAGAGACATCACCACCTCATAGACCATGTGACTGCCCCATCGATCCCGCCAGAGTAATGCAGGTGGCTCCCGTGAGTCTAAATTGTCTCCCTCCTGGTAAGACGTTCGTATCGGTACCTGATCGGGAGAGAATCCTACACTGGGGTCATTCGTCTAAACTAGCTGACCACGCCGGTCGGAAAAAGACCCTCCAGCTTATTACCCGACACTACTGGTGGCCTAACCTGCACAAGGATGTTATGGACTTTGTTTCTGCCTGTGTGTCCTGCGCCCGCAACAAAGTTCCGAGACACCTGTCGGCCGGCCGCCTTCTTCCTCTGCCAGTACCTGCTGCCCCCTGGCAGCATTTAGCGATGGACCCTCCTCAATTCCGTCCTGGGGATAAAGTCTGGCTCTCGTCCAAATATGTCCGACTCAAGATCCCTTCCTATAAGTTAGGGTCTCGGTTCATCGGCCCACTGGTGGTCATCGGTCAGATCAACCCGGTAGCCTATAAATTGAAACTCCCGGCCAACTTACGGATCCCTAACTCCTTCCATGTATCTCTCCTCAAACCTGTGGTACTTAACTCTTTTTCTAAGTCTACAGGTACGCCTCCTGCTCTGGTTTCTGCTGAGGACAAGTTTGAGGTAGAGAACATTCTTGCCAGCAAAAGGGTAAGAGGAAAGACCTTTTTTCTGGTAGATTGGAGGGGGTTTGGTCCTGAGGAGAGAACGTGGGAGCCCCGGGAGAACATCCATGCCCCTCTCATCCTAGCTAAATTTCTGTCTGGCCTAAAAAAGGGGGGGCCTAAAGGGGGGGGTACTGTAGCGCTGGCGTCCCTGCCCTCTGCTAGGCAGGGACGCTGCTCCCCTCACCGCTCTGCTCCGTGCCCGGCGTCCTCTTCCCGCTCTGCTGTCAGCGCGCGCTCCTGCCCGGCGTCCTCTCCCCGCTCTGCTGTCAGCGCGCGCTCCGTCCCGGCGTCCTCCTCCTGCTCTGCTCTCGGCGCGCGCTCCTTCCCGGCCCCTGTGCTTAGGGCGCGCGCGCGCGCGCTCCCCTCCTCTTTAAGGGGCCGCGCGCGCCGCCCTAAAGAGTCCCCGGCCAATGGCCGGAGGACTTCATCATATAAAAGGCACCTCCTCCAAAATGGAGGTGCCCGAGCAATGTTGTTTGCACCTGTGTCTCACCTGTGCTTCAGCCCTCAGGTCCCGTTGCCAGTTTCCTGCCAGTTACCTGCCAGTTACCTGCCTGATTCCTGCCTGAATACTTGTTACCTGTCTGCCAGTCTGAGGTCCGACGGTCTGCCTTACTACTCCTGTCAGTCTGTCTAAAGGACCAGCCTGCCCGCTCACCTGGGAGCGCATATCAGCTACCTGCCTGCTTGCCTGAGGTCCGACGGTCTGCCTTACTACTCCGGTCAGTCTGTCTATGGACCAGCTTGCCCGCTCACCTGGGAGCGCTTCTCCGTTATCTGCCTGCTTGCCAGCCCGGAGGCTCCGTTGTCACGTGCTGTGACCACCAGCTATCTCAGAGACTCTTGCCCGCTCACCTGGGAGCGCTTCTCCGTTACCTACCTGCTTGCCAGCCCGGAGGTTCCGCCGTCACGTGCCGTGACCACCTGTTATTCCAGAGACTCTCGCTTGCTCACCTGGGAGCACACATCTACCATCTGCCTGCTAGCCTACCCGGAGGCTCTGCCATCACAGGTCGTACCTACCCTTTACCCAGAGACTGCCCTGATCACTTGCCGTATCTCCCTGTCCGTTCATCCAGAGACTGCCACCCGCTCCCTTACAAGGGCCGCCCCCTTGTATAGTAGCTCAGAGGTTCCGCCTCCCAGACCCGTTACAATATCTCTATTTAAAAAAGTGTGGTATACCCCAGTAAACAATAACTGTGGTTTTGCCATCCCACGGTAAAAAATCTATATTATTCAGCTTTTGGTAGTTTTTTCCGTAAAGAAAAACAATAGTGTCTCCTGACTGTTGTGACACAAAAATATATCTGTTGAAAATAGTCTTGTGTAGGCCCGACATCCCAGTGTGTTTTCGCAGTTCCACGGGTCAAATCGCTGTACTATCCAGTTTTGGGCCTTTGGTATCTAAAAAAAAAGCAGTTTGAGTGTGTCGCTCACTGTTCAGCCGCAAATATCTCTATTTAAAAAAGTGTGGTATACCCCAGTAAACAATAACTGTGGTTTTGCCATCCCACGGTAAAAAATCTCTATTATTCAGCTTTTGGTAGTTTTTTCCGTAAAGAAAAACAGTAGTGTCTCCTAACTGTTGTGACACAAAAATATATCTGTTGAAAATAGTCTTGTGTAGGCCTGAAACCCCAGTGTGGTTTCGCAGTTCCACGGGTCAAATCGCTGTACTATCCAGTTTTGGGCCTTTGGTATCTTAAAAAAAAGCAGTTTACGTGTTTCGCTCACTGTTCAGCCGCAAATATCTCTATTTAAAAAAGTGTGGTATACCCCAGTAAACAATAACTGTGGTTTTGCCATCCCATGGTAAAACATCTCTATTATTCAGCTTTTGATAGTTTTTTCCGTAAAGATAAACAGTAGTGTCTCCTGACTGCTGTGACACCAAAATATATCTGTTGAAAATAGTCTTGTGTAGGCCCGACAACCCAGCGTGGTTTCGCAGTTCCATGGGTCAAATCGCTGTACTATCCAGTTTTGGGCCTTTGATATCTAAAAAAAAAGCAGTTTGAGTGTGTCGCTCACTGTTCAGCCGCAAATATCTCTATTTAAAAAAGTGTGGTATACCCCAGTAAACAATAACTGTGGTTTTGCCATCCCACGGTAAAAAATCTCTATTACTCAGCTTTTGGTAGTTTTTTCCGTAAAGAAAAACAGTAGTGTCTCCTGACTGTTGTGACACAAAAATATATCTGTTGAAAATAGTCTTGTGTAGGCCCGACATCGCAGTGTGGTTACACAGTTCCACGGGTCAAATCGCTCTACTATCCAGTTTTGGGCCTTTAGTATCTAAAAAAAAAGCAGTTTGAGTGTGTCGCTCACTGTTCAGTCGCAAATATCTCTATTTAAAAAAGTGTGGTATACCCCAGTAAACAATAACTGTGGTTTTGCCATCCCACGGTAAAAAATCTCTATTATTCAGCTTTTGGTAGTTTTTTCCGTAAAGAAAAACAGTAGTGTCTCATGACTGTTGTGACACAAAAATATATCTGTTGAAAATAGTCTTGTGTAGGCCCGACATCCCAGTGTGGTTTCGCAGTTCCATGGGTCAAATCACTGTACTATCCAGTTTTGGGCCTTTGGTATCTTAAAAAAAAGCAGTTTACGTGTTTCGCTCACTGTTCAGCCGCAAATATCTCTATTTAAAAAAGTGTGGTATACCCCAGTAAACAATAACTGTGGTTTTGCCATCCCATGGTAAAACATCTCTATTATTCAGCTTTTGATAGTTTTTTCCGTAAAGATAAACAGTAGTGTCTCCTGACTGCTGTGACACCAAAATATATCTGTTGAAAATAGTCTTGTGTAGGCCCGACAACCCAGCGTGGTTTCGCAGTTCCATGGGTCAAATCGCTGTACTATCCAGTTTTGGGCCTTTGATATCTAAAAAAAAAGCAGTTTGAGTGTGTCGCTCACTGTTCAGCCGCAAATATCTCTATTTAAAAAAGTGTGGTATACCCCAGTAAACAATAACTGTGGTTTTGCCATCCCAC
Source organism: Phyllobates terribilis (assembly GCF_046119375.1). Lineage (NCBI taxonomy): Eukaryota > Metazoa > Chordata > Amphibia > Anura > Dendrobatidae > Phyllobates > Phyllobates terribilis. The sequence continues at coordinate 364,113,568 of NW_027362764.1, read as the reverse complement.
GGTAAAAAATCTCTATTACTCAGCTTTTGGTAGTTTTTTCCGTAAAGAAAAACAGTAGTGTCTCCTGACTGTTGTGACACAAAAATATATCTGTTGAAAATAGTCTTGTGTAGGCCCGACATCGCAGTGTGGTTACGCAGTTCCACGGGTCAAATCGCTCTACTATCCAGTTTTGGGCCTTTAGTATCTAAAAAAAAAGCAGTTTGAGTGTGTCGCTCACTGTTCAGTCGCAAATATCTCTATTTAAAAAAGTGTGGTATACCCCAGTAAACAATAACTGTGGTTTTGCCATCCCACGGTAAAAAATCTCTATTATTCAGCTTTTGGTAGTTTTTTCCGTAAAGAAAAACAGTAGTGTCTCATGACTGTTGTGACACAAAAATATATCTGTTGAAAATAGTCTTGTGTAGGCCCGACATCCCAGTGTGGTTTCGCAGTTCCATGGGTCAAATCACTGTACTATCCAGTTTTGGGCCTTTGGTATCTAAAAAAAAAGCAGTTTGAGTGTGTCGCTCACTGTTCAGCCGCAAATATCTCTATTCAAAAAAGTGTGGTATACCCCAGTAAACAATAACTGTGGTTTTGCCATCCCACGGTAAAAAATCTCTATTATTCAGCTTTTGGTAGCTTTTTCCGTAAAGAAAAACAATAGTGTCTCCTGACTGTTGTGACACAAAAATATATCTGTTGAAAATAGTCTTGTGTAGGCCCGACATCGCAGTGTGGTTACGCAGTTCCACGGGTCAAATCGCTCTACTATCCAGTTTTGGGCTTTTGGTATCTAAAAAAAAAGCAGTTTGAGTGTGTCGCTCACTGTTCAGTCGCAAATATCTCTATTTAAAAAAGTGTGGTATACCCCAGTAAACAATAACTGTGGTTTTGCCATCCCACGGTAAAAAATCTCTATTATTCAGCTTTTGGTAGTTTTTTCCGTAAAGAAAAACAATAGTGTCTCCTGACTGTTGTGACACAAAAATCTATCTGTTGAAAATAGTCTTGTGTAGGCCCGACATCGCAGTGTGGTTACGCAGTTCCACGGGTCAAATCGCTCTACTATCCAGTTTTGGGCCTTTAGTATCTAAAAAAAAAGCAGTTTGAGTGTGTCGCTCACTGTTCAGTCGCAAATATCTCTATTTAAAAAAGTGTGGTATACCCCAGTAAACAATAACTGTGGTTTTGCCATCCCACGGTAAAAAATCTCTATTATTCAGCTTTTGGTAGTTTTTTCCGTAAAGAAAAACAGTAGTGTCTCATGACTGTTGTGACACAAAAATATATCTGTTGAAAATAGTCTTGTGTAGGCCCGACATCCCAGTGTGGTTTCGCAGTTCCATGGGTCAAATCGCTGTACTATCCAGTTTTGGGCCTTTGGTATCTAAAAAAAAAGCAGTTTGAGTGTGTCGCTCACTGTTCAGCCGCAAATATCTCTATTTAAAAAAGTGTGGTATACCGCAGTAAACAATAACTGTGTTTTGCCATCCCACGGTAAAAATTCTCTATTATTCAGCTTTTGGTAGTTTTTTCCGTAGAGAAAAACAGTAGTGTCTCATGACTGTTGTGACACAAAAATATATCTGTTGAAAATAGTCTTGTGTAGGCCCGACATCCCAGTGTGGTTTCGCAGTTCCATGGGTCAAATCGCTGTACTATCCAGTTTTGGGCCTTTGATATCTAAAAAATAAGCAGTTTGAGTGTGTCGCTCACTGTTCAGCCGCAAATATCTCTATTTAAAAAAGTGTGGTATACCCCAGTAAACAATAACTGTGGTTTTGCCATCCCACGGTAAAAAATCTCTATTATTCAGCTTTTGGTAGCTTTTTCCGTAAAGAAAAACAGTAGTGTCTCCTGACTGTTGTGACACAAAAATATATCTGTTGAAAATAGTTTTGTGTAGGCCCGACATCCCAGTGTGGTTTCGCAGTTCCACGGGTCAAATTGCTGTACTATCCAGTTTTAGGCCTTTGGTATCTAAAAAAAAAGCAGTTTGAGTGTGTCGCTCACTGTTCAGCCGCAAATATCTCTATTTAAAAAAGTGTGGTATACCCCAGTAAACAATAACTGTGGTTTTGCCATCCCACGGTAAAAAATCTCTATTATTCAGCTTTTGGTAGTTTTTTCCGTAAAGAAAAACAGTAGTGTCTCCTGACTGTTGTGACACAAAAATATATCTGTTGAAAATAGTCTTGTGTAGGTCCGACATCGCAGTGTGGTTACGCAGTTCCACGGGTCAAATCGCTCTACTATCCAGTTTTGGGCCTTTGGTATCTAAAAAAAAAGCAGTTTGAGTGTGTCGCTCACTGTTCAGTCGCAAATATCTCTATGTAAAAAAGTGTGGTATACCCCAGTAAACAATAACTGTGGTTTTGCCATCCCACGGTAAAAAATCTCTATTATTCAGCTTTTGGTAGTTTTTTCCGTAAAGAAAAACAATAGTGTCTCCTGACTGTTGTGACACAAAAATCTATCTGTTGAAAATAGTCTTGTGTAGGCCCGACATCGCAGTGTGGTTACGCAGTTCCATGGGTCAAATCGCTGTACTATCCAGTTTTGGGCCTTTGGTATCTAAAAAAAAAGCAGTTTGAGTGTGTCGCTCACTGTTCAGCCGCAAATATCTCTATTTAAAAAAGTGTGGTATACCCCAGTAAACAATAATTGTGGTTTGCCATTACACGGTAAAAATTCTCTATTATTCAGCTTTTGGTAGTTTTTTCCGTACAGAAAAACAGTAGTGTCTCATGACTGTTGTGACACAAAAATATATCTGTTGAAAATAGTCTTGTGTAGGCCCGACATCCCAGTGTGGTTTCGCAGTTCCATGGGTCAAATCGCTGTACTATCCAGTTTTGGGCCTTTGATATCTAAAAAAAAAGCAGTTTGAGTGTGTCGCTCACTGTTCAGCCGCAAATATCTCTATTTAAAAAAGTGTGGTATACCCCAGTAAACAATAACTGTGGTTTTGCCATCCCACGGTAAAAAATCTCTATTATTCAGCTTTTGGTAGCTTTTTCCGTAAAGAAAAACAGTAGTGTCTCCTGACTGTTGTGACACAAAAATATATCTGTTGAAAATAGTCTTGTGTAGGCCCGACATCCCAGTGTGGTTTCGCAGTTCCACGGGTCAAATCGCTGTACTATCCAGTTTTAGGCCTTTGGTATCTAAAAAAAAAGCAGTTTGAGTGTGTCGCTCACTGTTCAGCCGCAAATATCTCTATTTAAAAAAGTGTGGTATACCCCAGTAAACAATAACTGTGGTTTTGCCATCCCACGGTAAAAAATCTCTATTATTCAGCTTTTGGTAGTTTTTTCCGTAAAGAAAAACAGTAGTGTCTCCTGACTGTTGTGACACAAAAATATATCTGTTGAAAATAGTCTTGTGTAGGTCCGACATCGCAGTGTGGTTACGCAGTTCCACGGGTCAAATCGCTCTACTATCCAGTTTTGGGCCTTTGGTATCTAAAAAAAAAGCAGTTTGAGTGTGTCGCTCACTGTTCAGTCGCAAATATCTCTATGTAAAAAAGTGTGGTATACCCCAGTAAACAATAACTGTGGTTTTGCCATCCCACGGTAAAAAATCTCTATTATTCAGCTTTTGGTAGTTTTTTCCATAAAGAAAAACAATAGTGTCTCCTGACTGTTGTGACACAAAAATCTATCTGTTGAAAATAGTCTTGTGTAGGCCCGACATCGCAGTGTGGTTATGCAGTTCCATGGGTCAAATCGCTCTACTATCCAGTTTTGGGCCTTTGGTATCTAAAAAAAAAGCAGTTTGAGTGTGTCGCTCACTGTTCAGTCGCAAATATCTCTATTTAAAAAAGTGTGGTATACCCCAGTAAACAATAACTGTGGTTTTGCCATCCCACGGTAAAAAATCTCTATAATTCAGCTTTTGGTAGTTTTTTCTGTAAAGAAAAACAGTAGTGTCTCATGACTGTTGTGACACAAAAATATATCTGTTGAAAATAGTCTTGTGTAGGCCCGACATCCAAGTGTGGTTTCGCAGTTCCACGGGTCAAATCGCTGTACTATCCAGTTTTGGGCCTTTGGTATCTAAAAAAAAAGCAGTTTGAGTGTGTCGCTCACTGTTCAGCCGCAAATATCTCTATTTAAAAAAGTGTGGTCTACCCCAGTAAACAATAACTGTGCTTTGCCATCCCACGGTAAAAATTCTCTATTATTCAGCTTTTGGTAGTTTTTTCCGTACAGAAAAACAGTAGTGTCTCATGACTGTTGTGACACAAAAATATATCTGTTGAAAATAGTCTTGTGTAGGCCCGACATCCCAGTGTGGTTTCGCAGTTCCATGGGTCAAATCGCTGTACTATCCAGTTTTGGGCCTTTGATATCTAAAAAAAAAGCAGTTTGAGTGTGTCGCTCACTGTTCAGCCGCAAATATCTCTATTTAAAAAAGTGTGGTATACCCCAGTAAACAATAACTGTGGTTTTGCCATCCCACGGTAAAAAATCTCTATTACTCAGCTTTTGGTAGTTTTTTCCGTAAAGAAAAACAGTAGTGTCTCCTGACTGTTGTGACACAAAAATATATCTGTTGAAAATAGTCTTGTGTAGGCCCGACATCGCAGTGTGGTTATGCAGTTCCACGGGTCAAATCGCTCTACTATCCAGTTTTGGGCCTTTAGTATCTAAAAAAAAAGCAGTTTGAGTGTGTCGCTCACTGTTCAGTCGCAAATATCTCTATTTAAAAAAGTGTGGTATACCCCAGTAAACAATAACTGTGGTTTTGCCATCCCACGGTAAAAAATCTCTATTATTCAGCTTTTGGTAGTTTTTTCCGTAAAGAAAAACAGTAGTGTCTCATGACTGTTGTGACACAAAAATATATCTGTTGAAAATAGTCTTGTGTAGGCCCGACATCCCAGTGTGGTTTCGCAGTTCCACGGGTCAAATCACTGTACTATCCAGTTTTGGGCCTTTGGTATCTAAAAAAAAAGCAGTTTGAGTGTGTCGCTCACTGTTCAGCCGCAAATATCTCTATTCAAAAAAGTGTGGTATACCCCAGTAAACAATAACTGTGGTTTTGCCATCCCACGGTAAAAAATCTCTATTATTCAGCTTTTGGTAGCTTTTTCCGTAAAGAAAAACAATAGTGTCTCATGACTGTTGTGACACAAAAATATATCTGTTGAAAATAGTCTTGTGTAGGCCCGACATCGCAGTGTGGTTACGCAGTTCCACGGGTCAAATCGCTCTACTATCCAGTTTTGGGCTTTTGGTATCTAAAAAAAAAGCAGTTTGAGTGTGTCGCTCACTGTTCAGTCGCAAATATCTCTATTTAAAAAAGTGTGGTATACCCCAGTAAACAATAACTGTGGTTTTGCCATCCCACGGTAAAAAATCTCTATTATTCAGCTTTTGGTAGTTTTTTCCGTAAAGAAAAACAATAGTGTCTCCTGACTGTTGTGACACAAAAATCTATCTGTTGAAAATAGTCTTGTGTAGGCCCGACATCGCAGTGTGGTTACGCAGTTCCACGGTTCAAATCGCTCTACTATCCAGTTTTGGGCCTTTGGTATCTAAAAAAAAAGCAGTTTGAGTGTGTCGCTCACTGTTCAGTCGCAAATATCTCTATTTAAAAAAGTGTGGTATACCCCAGTAAACAATAACTGTGGTTTTGCCATCCCACGGTAAAAAATCTCTATTATTCAGCTTTTGGTAGTTTTTTCTGTAAAGAAAAACAGTAGTGTCTCATGACTGTTGTGACACAAAAATATATCTGTTGAAAATAGTCTTGTGTGGGCTTGACATCCCAGTGTGGTTTCGCAGTTCCACGGGTCAAATCACTGTACTATTCAGTTTTGGGCCTTTGGTATCTAAAAAAAAAGCAGTTTGAGTGTGTCGCTCACTGTTCAGCCGCAAATATCTCTATTTAAAAAAGTGTGGTATACCCCAGTAAACAATAACTGTGGTTTTGCCATCCCACGGTAAAAAATCTCTATTATTCAGCTTTTGGTAGTTTTTTCCGTAAAGAAAAACAATAGTGTCTCCTGACTGTTGTGACACAAAAATATATCTGTTGAAAATAGTCTTGTGTAGGCCCGACATCCTAGTGTGTTTTCGCAGTTCCACGGGTCAAATCGCTGTACTATCCAGTTTTGGGCCTTTGGTATCTAAAAAAAAAGCAGTTTGAGTGTGTCGCTCACTGTTCAGCCGCAAATATCTCTATTTAAAAAAGTGTGGTATACCCCAGTAAACAATAACTGTGGTTTTGCCATCCCACGGTAAAAAATCTCTATTATTCAGCTTTTGGTAGTTTTTTCCGTAAAGAAAAACAGTAGTGTCTCCTAACTGTTGTGACACAAAAATATATCTGTTGAAAATAGTCTTGTGTAGGCCTGAAACCCCAGTGTGGTTTCGCAGTTCCACGGGTCAAATCGCTGTACTATCCAGTTTTGGGCCTTTGGTATCTTAAAAAAAAGCAGTTTACGTGTTTCGCTCACTGTTCAGCCGCAAATATCTCTATTTAAAAAAGTGTGGTATACCCCAGTAAACAATAACTGTGGTTTTGCCATCCCATGGTAAAACATCTCTATTATTCAGCTTTTGATAGTTTTTTCCGTAAAGATAAACAGTAGTGTCTCCTGACTGCTGTGACACAAAAATATATCTGTTGAAAATAGTCTTGTGTAGGCCCGACATCCCAGCGTGGTTTCGCAGTTCCATGGGTCAAATCGCTGTACTATCCAGTTTTGGGCCTTTGATATCTAAAAAAAAAGCAGTTTGAGTGTGTCGCTCACTGTTCAGCCGCAAATAGATCTATTTAAAAAAGTGTGGTATACCCCAGTAAACAATAACTGTGGTTTTGCCATCCCACGGTAAAAAATCTCTATTACTCAGCTTTTGGTAGTTTTTTCCGTAAAGAAAAACAGTAGTGTCTCCTGACTGTTGTGACACAAAAATATATCTGTTGAAAATAGTCTTGTGTAGGCCCGACATCGCAGTGTGGTTACGCAGTTCCACGGGTCAAATCGCTCTACTATCCAGTTTTGGGCCTTTAGTATCTAAAAAAAAAGCAGTTTGAGTGTGTCGCTCACTGTTCAGTCGCAAATATCTCTATTTAAAAAAGTGTGGTATACCCCAGTAAACAATAACTGTGGTTTTGCCATCCCACGGTAAAAAATCTCTATTATTCAGCTTTTGGTAGTTTTTTCCGTAAAGAAAAACAGTAGTGTCTCATGACTGTTGTGACACAAAAATATATCTGTTGAAAATAGTCTTGTGTAGGCCCGACATCCCAGTGTGGTTTCGCAGTTCCACGGGTCAAATCACTGTACTATCCAGTTTTGGGCCTTTGGTATCTAAAAAAAAAGCAGTTTGAGTGTGTCGCTCACTGTTCAGCCGCAAATATCTCTATTCAAAAAAGTGTGGTATACCCCAGTAAACAATAACTGTGGTTTTGCCATCCCACGGTAAAAAATCTCTATTATTCAGCTTTTGGTAGCTTTTTCCGTAAAGAAAAACAATAGTGTCTCCTGACTGTTGTGACACAAAAATATATCTGTTGAAAATAGTCTTGTGTAGGCCCGACATCGCAGTGTGGTTACGCAGTTCCACGGGTCAAATCGCTCTACTATCCAGTTTTGGGCTTTTGGTATCTAAAAAAAAAGCAGTTTGAGTGTGTCGCTCACTGTTCAGTCGCAAATATCTCTATTTAAAAAAGTGTGGTATACCCCAGTAAACAATAACTGTGGTTTTGCCAACCCACGGTAAAAAATCTCTATTATTCAGCTTTTGGTAGTTTTTTCCGTAAAGAAAAACAATAGTGTCTCCTGACTGTTGTGACACAAAAATCTATCTGTTGAAAATAGTCTTGTGTAGGCCCGACATCGCAGTGTGGTTACGCAGTTCCACGGGTCAAATCGCTCTACTATCCAGTTTTGGGCCTTTAGTATCTAAAAAAAAAGCAGTTTGAGTGTGTCGCTCACTGTTCAGTCGCAAATATCTCTATTTAAAAAAGTGTGGTATACCCCAGTAAACAATAACTGTGGTTTTGCCATCCCACGGTAAAAAATCTCTATTATTCAGCTTTTGGTAGTTTTTTCTGTAAAGAAAAACAGTAGTGTCTCATGACTGTTGTGACACAAAAATATATCTGTTGAAAATAGTCTTGTGTGGGCCCGACATCCCAGTGTGGTTTCGCAGTTCCACGGGTCAAATCACTGTACTATTCAGTTTTGGGCCTTTGGTATCTAAAAAAAAAGCAGTTTGAGTGTGTCGCTCACTGTTCAGCCGCAAATATCTCTATTTAAAAAAGTGTGGTATACCCCAGTAAACAATAACTGTGGTTTTGCCATCCCACGGTAAAAAATCTCTATTATTCAGCTTTTGGTAGTTTTTTCCGTAAAGAAAAACAATAGTGTCTCCTGACTGTTGTGACACAAAAATATATCTGTTGAAAATAGTCTTGTGTAGGCCCGACATCCCAGTGTGTTTTCGCAGTTCCACGGGTCAAATCGCTGTACTATCCAGTTTTGGGCCGTTGGTATCTAAAAAAAAAGCAGTTTGAGTGTGTCGCTCACTGTTCAGCCGCAAATATCTCTATTTAAAAAAGTGTGGTATACCCCAGTAAACAATAACTGTGGTTTTGCCATCCCACGGTAAAAAATCTCTATTATTCAGCTTTTGGTAGTTTTTTCCGTAAAGAAAAACAGTAGTGTCTCCTAACTGTTGTGACACAAAAATATATCTGTTGAAAATAGTCTTGTGCAGGCCTGAAACCCCAGTGTGGTTTCGCAGTTCCACGGGTCAAATCGCTGTACTATCCAGTTTTGTGCCTTTGGTATCTTAAAAAAAAGCAGTTTGCGTGTTTCGCTCACTGTTCAGCCGCAAATATCTCTATTTAAAAAAGTGTGGTATACCCCAGTAAACAATAACTGTGGTTTTGCCATCCCATGGTAAAAAATCTCTATTATTCAGCTTTTGATAGTTTTTTCCGTAAAGATAAACAGTAGTGTCTCCTGACTGCTGTGACACAAAAATATATCTGTTGAAAATAGTCTTGTGTAGGCCCGACATCCCAGCGTGGTTTCGCAGTTCCATGGGTCAAATCGCTGTACTATCCAGTTTTGGGCCTTTGATATCTAAAAAAAAAGCAGTTTGAGTGTGTCGCTCACTGTTCAGCCGCAAATATCTCTATTTAAAAAAGTGTGGTATACCCCAGTAAACAATAACTGTGGTTTTGCCATCCCACCTTAAAAAATCTCTATTACTCAGCTTTTGGTAGTTTTTTCCGTAAAGAAAAACAGTAGTGTCTCCTGACTGTTGTGACACAAAAATATATCTGTTGAAAATAGTCTTGTGTAGGCCCGACATCGCAGTGTGGTTACGCAGTTCCACGGGTCAAATCGCTCTACTATCCAGTTTTGGGCCTTTAGTATCTAAAAAAAAAGCAGTTTGAGTGTGTCGCTCACTGTTCAGTCGCAAATATCTCTATTTAAAAAAGTGTGGTATACCCCAGTAAACAATAACTGTGGTTTTGCCATCCCACGGTAAAAAATCTCTATTATTCAGCTTTTGGTAGTTTTTTCCGTAAAGAAAAACAGTAGTGTCTCATGACTGTTGTGACACAAAAATATATCTGTTGAAAATAGTCTTGTGTAGGCCCGACATCCCAGTGTGGTTTCGCAGTTCCACGGGTCAAATCACTGTACTATCCAGTTTTGGGCCTTTGGTATCTAAAAAAAAAGCAGTTTGAGTGTGTCGCTCACTGTTCAGCCGCAAATATCTCTATTCAAAAAAGTGTGGTATACCCCAGTAAACAATAACTGTGGTTTTGCCATCCCACGGTAAAAAATCTCTATTATTCAGCTTTTGGTAGCTTTTTCCGTAATTAAAAACAATAGTGTCTCATGACTGTTGTGACACAAAAATATATCTGTTGAAAATAGTCTTGTGTAGGCCCGACATCGCAGTGTGGTTACGCAGTTCCATGGGTCAAATCGCTCTACTATCCAGTTTTGGGCTTTTGGTATCTAAAAAAAAAGCAGTTTGAGTGTGTCGCTCACTGTTCAGTCGCAAATATCTCTATTTAAAAAAGTGTGGTATACCCCAGTAAACAATAACTGTGGTTTTGCCATCCCACGGTAAAAAATCTCTATTATTCAGCTTTTGGTAGTTTTTTCCGTAAAGAAAAACAATAGTGTCTCCTGACTGTTGTGACACAAAAATCTATCTGTTGAAAATAGTCTTGTGTAGGCCCGACATCGCAGTGTGGTTACGCAGTTCCACGGGTCAAATCGCTCTACTATCCAGTTTTGGGCCTTTAGTATCTAAAAAAAAAGCAGTTTGAGTGTGTCGCTCACTGTTCAGTCGCAAATATCTCTATTTAAAAAAGTGTGGTATACCCCAGTAAACAATAACTGTGGTTTTGCCATCCCACGGTAAAAAATCTCTATTATTCAGCTTTTGGTAGTTTTTTCCGTAAAGAAAAACAGTAGTGTCTCATGACTGTTGTGACACAAAAATATATCTGTTGAAAATAGTCTTGTGTAGGCCCGACATCCCAGTGTGGTTTCGCAGTTCCACGGGTCAAATCACTGTACTATCCAGTTTTGGGCCTTTGGTATCTAAAAAAAAAGCAGTTTGAGTGTGTCGCTCACTGTTCAGCCGCAAATATCTCTATTCAAAAAAGTGTGGTATACCCCAGTAAACAATAACTGTGGTTTTGCCATCCCACGGTAAAAAATCTCTATTATTCAGCTTTTGGTAGCTTTTTCCGTAAAGAAAAACAATAGTGTCTCCTGACTGTTGTGACACAAAAATATATCTGTTGAAAATAGTCTTGTGTAGGCCCGACATCGCAGTGTGGTTACGCAGTTCCACGGGTCAAATCGCTCTACTATCCAGTTTTGGGCTTTTGGTATCTAAAAAAAAAGCAGTTTGAGTGTGTCGCTCACTGTTCAGTCGCAAATATCTCTATTTAAAAAAGTGTGGTATACCCCAGTAAACAATAACTGTGGTTTTGCCATCCCACGGTAAAAAATCTCTATTATTCAGCTTTTGGTAGTTTTTTCCGTAAAGAAAAACAATAGTGTCTCCTGACTGTTGTGACACAAAAATCTATCTGTTGAAAATAGTCTTGTGTAGGCCCAACATCGCAGTGTGGTTACGCAGTTCCACGGGTCAAATCGCTCTACTATCCAGTTTTGGGCCTTTAGTATCTAAAAAAAAAGCAGTTTGAGTGTGTCGCTCACTGTTCAGTCGCAAATATCTCTATTTAAAAAAGTGTGGTATACCCCAGTAAACAATAACTGTGGTTTTGCCATCCCACGGTAAAAAATCTCTATTATTCAGCTTTTGGTAGTTTTTTCTGTAAAGAAAAACAGTAGTGTCTCATGACTGTTGTGACACAAAAATATATCTGTTGAAAATAGTCTTGTGTGGGCCCGACATCCCAGTGTGGTTTCGCAGTTCCACGGGTCAAATCACTGTACTATTCAGTTTTGGGCCTTTGGTATCTAAAAAAAAAGCAGTTTGAGTGTGTCGCTCACTGTTCAGCCGCAAATATCTCTATTTAAAAAAGTGTGGTATACCCCAGTAAACAATAACTGTGGTTTTGCCATCCCACGGTAAAAAATCTCTATTATTCAGCTTTTGGTAGTTTTTTCCGTAAAGAAAAACAATAGTGTCTCCTGACTGTTGTGACACAAAAATATATCTGTTGAAAATAGTCTTGTGTAGGCCCGACATCCCAGTGTGTTTTCGCAGTTCCACGGGTCAAATCGCTGTACTATCCAGTTTTGGGCCGTTGGTATCTAAAAAAAAAGCAGTTTGAGTGTGTCGCTCACTGTTCAGCCGCAAATATCTCTATTTAAAAAAGTGTGGTATACCCCAGTAAACAATAACTGTGGTTTTGCCATCCCACGGTAAAAAATCTCTATTATTCAGCTTTTGGTAGTTTTTTCCGTAAAGAAAAACAGTAGTGTCTCCTAACTGTTGTGACACAAAAATATATCTGTTGAAAATAGTCTTGTGCAGGCCTGAAACCCCAGTGTGGTTTCGCAGTTCCACGGGTCAAATCGCTGTACTATCCAGTTTTGTGCCTTTGGTATCTTAAAAAAAAGCAGTTTGCGTGTTTCGCTCACTGTTCAGCCGCAAATATCTCTATTTAAAAAAGTGTGGTATACCCCAGTAAACAATAACTGTGGTTTTGCCATCCCATGGTAAAAAATCTCTATTATTCAGCTTTTGATAGTTTTTTCCGTAAAGATAAACAGTAGTGTCTCCTGACTGCTGTGACACAAAAATATATCTGTTGAAAATAGTCTTGTGTAGGCCCGACATCCCAGCGTGGTTTCGCAGTTCCATGGGTCAAATCGCTGTACTATCCAGTTTTGGGCCTTTGATATCTAAAAAAAAAGCAGTTTGAGTGTGTCGCTCACTGTTCAGCCGCAAATATCTCTATTTAAAAAAGTGTGGTATACCCCAGTAAACAATAACTGTGGTTTTGCCATCCCACCTTAAAAAATCTCTATTACTCAGCTTTTGGTAGTTTTTTCCGTAAAGAAAAACAGTAGTGTCTCCTGACTGTTGTGACACAAAAATATATCTGTTGAAAATAGTCTTGTGTAGGCCCGACATCGCAGTGTGGTTACGCAGTTCCACGGGTCAAATCGCTCTACTATCCAGTTTTGGGCCTTTAGTATCTAAAAAAAAAGCAGTTTGAGTGTGTCGCTCACTGTTCAGTCGCAAATATCTCTATTTAAAAAAGTGTGGTATACCCCAGTAAACAATAACTGTGGTTTTGCCATCCCACGGTAAAAAATCTCTATTATTCAGCTTTTGGTAGTTTTTTCCGTAAAGAAAAACAGTAGTGTCTCATGACTGTTGTGACACAAAAATATATCTGTTGAAAATAGTCTTGTGTAGGCCCGACATCCCAGTGTGGTTTCGCAGTTCCACGGGTCAAATCACTGTACTATCCAGTTTTGGGCCTTTGGTATCTAAAAAAAAAGCAGTTTGAGTGTGTCGCTCACTGTTCAGCCGCAAATATCTCTATTCAAAAAAGTGTGGTATACCCCAGTAAACAATAACTGTGGTTTTGCCATCCCACGGTAAAAAATCTCTATTATTCAGCTTTTGGTAGCTTTTTCCGTAATTAAAAACAATAGTGTCTCATGACTGTTGTGACACAAAAATATATCTGTTGAAAATAGTCTTGTGTAGGCCCGACATCGCAGTGTGGTTACGCAGTTCCATGGGTCAAATCGCTCTACTATCCAGTTTTGGGCTTTTGGTATCTAAAAAAAAAGCAGTTTGAGTGTGTCGCTCACTGTTCAGTCGCAAATATCTCTATTTAAAAAAGTGTGGTATACCCCAGTAAACAATAACTGTGGTTTTGCCATCCCACGGTAAAAAATCTCTATTATTCAGCTTTTGGTAGTTTTTTCCGTAAAGAAAAACAATAGTGTCTCCTGACTGTTGTGACACAAAAATCTATCTGTTGAAAATAGTCTTGTGTAGGCCCGACATCGCAGTGTGGTTACGCAGTTCCACGGGTCAAATCGCTCTACTATCCAGTTTTGGGCCTTTAGTATCTAAAAAAAAAGCAGTTTGAGTGTGTCGCTCACTGTTCAGTCGCAAATATCTCTATTTAAAAAAGTGTGGTATACCCCAGTAAACAATAACTGTGGTTTTGCCATCCCACGGTAAAAAATCTCTATTATTCAGCTTTTGGTAGTTTTTTCCGTAAAGAAAAACAGTAGTGTCTCATGACTGTTGTGACACAAAAATATATCTGTTGAAAATAGTCTTGTGTAGGCCCGACATCCCAGTGTGGTTTCGCAGTTCCACGGGTCAAATCACTGTACTATCCAGTTTTGGGCCTTTGGTATCTAAAAAAAAAGCAGTTTGAGTGTGTCGCTCACTGTTCAGCCGCAAATATCTCTATTCAAAAAAGTGTGGTATACCCCAGTAAACAATAACTGTGGTTTTGCCATCCCACGGTAAAAAATCTCTATTATTCAGCTTTTGGTAGCTTTTTCCGTAAAGAAAAACAATAGTGTCTCCTGACTGTTGTGACACAAAAATATATCTGTTGAAAATAGTCTTGTGTAGGCCCGACATCGCAGTGTGGTTACGCAGTTCCACGGGTCAAATCGCTCTACTATCCAGTTTTGGGCTTTTGGTATCTAAAAAAAAAGCAGTTTGAGTGTGTCGCTCACTGTTCAGTCGCAAATATCTCTATTTAAAAAAGTGTGGTATACCCCAGTAAACAATAACTGTGGTTTTGCCATCCCACGGTAAAAAATCTCTATTATTCAGCTTTTGGTAGTTTTTTCCGTAAAGAAAAACAATAGTGTCTCCTGACTGTTGTGACACAAAAATCTATCTGTTGAAAATAGTCTTGTGTAGGCCCGACATCGCAGTGTGGTTACGCAGTTCCACGGGTCAAATCGCTCTACTATCCAGTTTTGGGCCTTTGGTATCTAAAAAAAAAGCAGTTTGAGTGTGTCGCTCACTGTTCAGTCGCAAATATCTCTATTTAAAAAAGTGTGGTATACCCCAGTAAACAATAACTGTGGTTTTGCCATCCCACGGTAAAAAATCTCTATTATTCAGCTTTTGGTAGTTTTTTCTGTAAAGAAAAACAGTAGTGTCTCATGACTGTTGTGACACAAAAATATATCTGTTGAAAATAGTCTTGTGTGGGCCCGACATCCCAGTGTGGTTTCGCAGTTCCACGGGTCAAATCACTGTACTATTCAGTTTTGGGCCTTTGGTATCTAAAAAAAAAGCAGTTTGAGTGTGTCGCTCACTGTTCAGCCGCAAATATCTCTATTTAAAAAAGTGTGGTATACCCCAGTAAACAATAACTGTGGTTTTGCCATCCCACGGTAAAAAATCTCTATTATTCAGCTTTTGGTAGTTTTTTCCGTAAAGAAAAACAATAGTGTCTCCTGACTGTTGTGACACAAAAATATATCTGTTGAAAATAGTCTTGTGTAGGCCCGACATCCCAGTGTGTTTTCGCAGTTCCACAGGTCAAATCGCTGTACTATCCAGTTTTGGGCCTTTGGTATCTAAAAAAAAAGCAGTTTGAGTGTGTCGCTCACTGTTCAGCCGCAAATATCTCTATTTAAAAAAGTGTGGTATACCCCAGTAAACAATAACTGTGGTTTTGCCATCCCATGGTAAAAAATCTCTATTATTCAGCTTTTGATAGTTTTTTCCGTAAAGATAAACAGTAGTGTCTCCTGACTGCTGTGACACAAAAATATATCTGTTGAAAATAGTCTTGTGTAGGCCCGACATCTCAGCGTGGTTTCGCAGTTCCATGGGTCAAATCGCTGTACTATCCAGTTTTGGGCCTTTGATATCTAAAAAAAAAGCAGTTTGAGTGTGTCGCTCACTGTTCAGCCGCAAATATCTCTATTTAAAAAAGTGTGGTATACCCCAGTAAACAATAACTGTGGTTTTGCCATCCCACGGTAAAAAATCTCTATTACTCAGCTTTTGGTAGTTTTTTCCGTAAAGAAAAACAGTAGTGTCTCCTGACTGTTGTGACACAAAAATATATCTGTTGAAAATAGTCTTGTGTAGGCCCGACATCGCAGTGTGGTTACGCAGTTCCACGGGTCAAATCGCTCTACTATCCAGTTTTGGGCCTTTAGTATCTAAAAAAAAGCAGTTTGAGTGTGTCGCTCACTGTTCAGTCGCAAATATCTCTATTTAAAAAAGTGTGGTATACCCCAGTAAACAATAACTGTGGTTTTGCCATCCCACGGTAAAAAATCTCTATTATTCAGCTTTTGATAGTTTTTTCCGTAAAGAAAAACAGTAGTGTCTCATGACTGTTGTGACACAAAAATATATCTGTTGAAAATAGTCTTGTGTAGGCCCGACATCCCAGTGTGGTTTCGCAGTTCCACGGGTCAAATCACTGTACTATCCAGTTTTGGGCCTTTGGTATCTAAAAAAAAAGCAGTTTGAGTGTGTCGCTCACTGTTCAGCCGCAAATATCTCTATTCAAAAAAGTGTGGTATACCCCAGTAAACAATAACTGTGGTTTTGCCATCCCACGGTAAAAAATCTCTATTATTCAGCTTTTGGTAGCTTTTTCCGTAAAGAAAAACAATAGTGTCTCCTGACTGTTGTGACACAAAAATATATCTGTTGAAAATAGTCTTGTGTAGGCCCGACATCGCAGTGTGGTTACGCAGTTCCACGGGTCAAATCGCTCTACTATCCAGTTTTGGGCTTTTGGTATCTAAAAAAAATGCAGTTTGAGTGTGTCGCTCACTGTTCAGTCGCAAATATCTCTATTTAAAAAAGTGTGGTATACCCCAGTAAACAATAACTGTGGTTTTGCCATCCCACGGTAAAAAATCTCTATTATTCAGCTTTTGGTAGTTTTTTCCGTAAAGAAAAACAATAGTGTCTCCTGACTGTTGTGACACAAAAATCTATCTGTTGAAAATAGTCTTGTGTAGGCCCGACATCGCAGTGTGGTTACGCAGTTCCACGGGTCAAATCGCTCTACTATCCAGTTTTGGGCCTTTGGTATCTAAAAAAAAAGCAGTTTGAGTGTGTCGCTCACTGTTCAGTCGCAAATATCTCTATTTAAAAAAGTGTGGTATACCCCAGTAAACAATAACTGTGGTTTTGCCATCCCACGGTAAAAAATCTCTATTATTCAGCTTTTGGTAGTTTTTTCTGTAAAGAAAAACAGTAGTGTCTCATGACTGTTGTGACACAAAAATATATCTGTTGAAAATAGTCTTGTGTGGGCCCGACATCCCAGTGTGGTTTCGCAGTTCCACGGGTCAAATCACTGTACTATTCAGTTTTGGGCCTTTGGTATCTAAAAAAAAAGCAGTTTGAGTGTGTCGCTCACTGTTCAGCCGCAAATATCTCTATTTAAAAAAGTGTGGTATACCCCAGTAAACAATAACTGTGGTTTTGCCATCCCACGGTAAAAAATCTCTATTATTCAGCTTTTGGTAGTTTTTTCCGTAAACAAAAACAATAGTGTCTCCTGACTGTTGTGACACAAAAATATATCTGTTGAAAATAGTCTTGTGTAGGCCCGACATCCCAGTGTGTTTTCGCAGTTCCACGGGTCAAATCGCTGTACTATCCAGTTTTGGGCCTTTGGTATCTAAAAAAAAAGCAGTTTGAGTGTGTCGCTCACTGTTCAGCCGCAAATATCTCTATTTAAAAAAGTGTGGTATACCCCAGTAAACAATAACTGTGGTTTTGCCATCCCACGGTAAAAAATCTCTATTATTCAGCTTTTGGTAGTTTTTTCCGTAAAGAAAAACAGTAGTGTCTCCTAACTGTTGTGACACAAAAATATATCTGTTGAAAATAGTCTTGTGTAGGCCTGAAACCCCAGTGTGGTTTCGCAGTTCCACGGGTCAAATCGCTGTACTATCCAGTTTTGGGCCTTTGGTATCTTAAAAAAAAGCAGTTTGCGTGTTTCGCTCACTGTTCAGCCGCAAATATCTCTATTTAAAAAAGTGTGGTATACCCCAGTAAACAATAACTGTGGTTTTGCCATCCCATGGTAAAAAATCTCTATTATTCAGCTTTTGATAGTTTTTTCCGTAAAGATAAACAGTAGTGTCTCCTGACTGCTGTGACACAAAAATATATCTGTTGAAAATAGTCTTGTGTAGGCCCGACATCCCAGCGTGGTTTCGCAGTTCCACGGGTCAAATTACTGTACTATCCAGTTTTGGGCCTTTGGTATCTAAAAAAAAAGCAGTTTGAGTGTGTCGCTCACTGTTCAGCCGCAAATATCTCTATTTACAAAAGTGTGGTATACCCCAGTAAACAATAACTGTGGTTTTCCTCTTCCACGGTTCTAATCTACTCTTTATTACCCTTTTTCCATTGATAGTGCAAGTGTAAGCTGTTTTACTTAATTTACAATGGGCAAGGCGCGTGGCATGGGACATGGAAGTGAACGTTATGGTGATGGTTCGTGCAGAGGACGGGGCCGTGGCCAAGGTGAAAATGTGCCACAACCAACAGCCACATCTTCTCGCTCCCACTTCTTGACCGAATTACTAGGGAAGCACAGAACAACACCAGTATTGAGAACTGATCAGTGTGAACAGGTTATTAATTTGATAGCAGATAATACTTCCAGTTACCTGGGCACCACTACCTCCGGTCTGTCTTCCACACGGTCAACTCTTAGTAGCCGTGAGTCTCGACCGCATACTCCTCCTCACCCTGATGCTCCTTCTTCCCACCATGCTGAGTGTTGTCAGACAGCAAGTGAACCCACACTTGGACACTCTGAAGAGCTGTTCACTGGTCCATTTCCATATTTGGGCCCCTCGCCTGATACGCTTGAAGTGGTGGAAGAGGAGATCCCATGTTGCGATGCCCAAATATTTGAACAGCCACGGCCACAGGAAGTCGACGTTGGCAATCTGTCACAAGAGGTGGACGATGACGAGACACAATTGCCAGGAAGTGAGGAGGAGGATCGTGGTGCCCAAGTGGAAGAGGAGGAGGTGGTGGATGATCTAGTAACTGACCCAACGTGGAAAGAGGACATGCAGAGTGAGGCCTGCAGCACACAGGGGGAGGTAGGCAGAGTACCCCAACAGGCAGGAAGAAGCAGTGTGGTGGCCACAGACAGAAGGCAGGCAACCGTTCCCCGTAACACCAACACGAGGGACGTTGCCAGTACAAGCGGTATGTCTTCCAGAGTCTGGAATTTTTTTAAAGACTCTGCTGATAACCCCAAAAAGGCCATATGTTCCACCTGCCATGACAGCATCAGCAGGGGTGACAAAACTACCAGACTGACCACCACCAGCATGATCAGGCATATGGCAGCAAAGCACCCGTCTTTGTGGGGCAAAACCCAGGGTCCACGACCAGTGTCAGCGGGTGTCACCAATGCTTCTTCCATTGTTGTGCGTGCAGTAGAACCCCCTGTTGTGTGTGCAAGGCAATCCCCTGTCCATACTGCATGTAAAGATGCCCCCTCCTCTCAGTCTTCACTTGTTATGGCAGTTTCTCAAGAAACAGCATCAACGTCCACGTCCATGTCCCACCGCAGCGTTCAATTGTCCATATCCCAGACCTTTGAACGAAAGTGGAAATTCGCAGCTAACGCCCCACAGGCCACAGTCCTAAATTCGCACATTTCACGACTGCTTGCATTGGAAATGCTGCCTTTTAGGCTGGTTGAGACGGAATCCTTCCGCAATCTTATGGCGGTGGCCGTCCCTCGGTACTCGGTCCCCAGCCGACCCTATTTTGCCCGGTGTGCCATCCCCGCACTACACAAGCACATGTCCCAAAGCATCTGCCGTGCCCTCAACAATGCAGTTACTGGGAGAGTCCACCTGACAACGGACACGTGGACAAGTGCTTGTGGCAAGGGACGGTACATCTCTCTGACGGCACACTGGGTAAACATAGTGGAAGCCGGGACCGAGTCGGACCTTGGGACGGAACACATCCTCCCCACACCGAGGATTGCGGGCCCTATGTCAGTCAGAGTTGCCCCCACAGTGTACAGCTCCTGCGCATCCTCCTCCTCCTCATGTTCAGCCTCCATCTCAGATAACACTACATCAGTTACAAGCTGGAAGCATTGCAGTACTGCCTCCGCCAAGCGGCAACAGGCTGTGAAGAAACTTATAAGCTTAGGTGATAAACCTCACACTGCTTGTGAGTTGTGGACAGCTGAGAAAGAGCAGGCAGATCTGTGGCTAAGACCGCTGAACCTACATCCCAGCATGGTCGTGTGTGACAATGGCTGTAACCTGGTGGAGGCTCTGAGGCGAGGTGAGATCACACACGTACCATGCCTGGCTCATGTGCTTAACCTCGTGGTTCAGCGGTTTCTCAAATTGTACCCCGAGTTGACAGATCTGCTCGTGAAAGTACGCCGCCTGTCAGCTCATTTTCGCAAGTCGGCTACAGCTTCCACCGCCCTTGCTGTGTTGCAGCAGCGTTTGCAGCTTCCGGCACACCGACTGGTGTGTGATGTCACCACACGTTGGAACTCTACCCTCCACATGTTGCAAAGGATTTGTGAGCAGAAGAGAGCAGTTGTAGAGTACCAGCTGCAACAAGGCCGTCGATATTCAGGTCAGACTCCACACATAAGACCTCAGGAGTGGACCTGAATGTCTGACATATGTACCATCCTGACAAACTTTGAGGAGGCCACCAAGATGGTGAGTGGCGATGACGCCATCATTAGTGTCAGCATCCCACTTGTCTGTCTTTTGCAATGCTCTCTGCAGAGAATTAAAGAGGAGGCATTGCAGCCAGAGTATGATGAGATGGATCAAGAAGCCATAGCGGTCGATTACACACAGCCCAGCCTCATCTCATCCCAACGTGCATTGGGGGACAATGAGGGAGAGGAGGAGGAGGAGGAAGAACAAGAGCTGCTATCATGCGTTGTAGATGGTAGTACCTGTACAAGTGTCATACCGTCGGTTCAGCGTGGGTGGCCTGAGGACAGGGGGGAGGAGGAAGAGGAGGAGGAGGAGGAGAGCATGGTCAGTCGTCATCTTGGTGAGGACACGGAAATCTTGCCCGTTACCAGTCTGGCACTCATGGCTGACTTTATGTTACGCTGCCTTAACCGTGACCCTCGCGTTGTCAAAATGTTGGGTGACAGTCATTACTGGTTGGTGACACTTGTAGACCCCCGATACAAGGAGAACTTTCACTCTCTTATTCCTGAGGTGGAGAGGTCTACAAAAATGGGGCAGTACCAGAAGGCCCTTGCTGCAGGACTCTTAAAAAAATTCCCATCTGAACACGCTAGCAGCAGAGGTCACAGTTCGTTGCCCAACCAAGGCGTACAGGCGAGAGAGATGCAACTCCAATCCAGCAGAGGCAGGGGAACACTGTCAACATTCTGGGAGAGTTTTCTGACACCCGCCCAGCTTACAGGCCCTGAGGCGCGGGGTACTCTCACAAGGAGTGGAAAGTTTCAAAAATGGTGAGGGAGTACCTTGCTGATCGTACCAGCGTCCTCCGTGATTCCTCTGTGCCTTTTAATTATTGGGTATCCAAGCTGGACACTTGGAATGAACTCGCTCTGTACGCCTTGGAGGTCCTAGCCTGCCCTGCCGCTAGCGTGTTATCGGACTGTGTTTTTAGTGCCGCTGGGGGAATTATAACTGATAAGCGCACTCGCCTGTCAACTGACAATGCTGACAAGCTGACCCTTATCAAAATGAACAAGGGCTGGATTGGGCCAGACTTTTCATCACCACCAAATGACAGCAGAGTAACATAAAGTCAAATCCACTGTGTTATTTCGGGAGGTGTATTCACATGCACCGCTTCATACCCACACATGGGTATATGCTTCCTCGTTTCGGCTGTTTTATCTTCTTCTCCTTATCCTCAGCCTCCACCACCACTATACCACCAGGGTGCCAGCATTGCAAGTTCCTCCGTCCTTATTTTTGGCTGCTTTTGCTTGCAAGGCATAAGCAAATACTATGGGACACCCACTCCCCAATAATGGGACTTATGTTTGTAATATGCTGTACTGCATGGCTCTTGTAAGGGGCATTGCAAGTTGCTCCATCCTAATTTTTGGCAGCTTTTGCTTGGAAAGCATAAGCAAATACTATGGGACACCCACTTCCCAATAATGGGACTTATGTTTGTAATATGCTGTACTGCATGGCTCTTATAAGGGGCATTGCAAGTTGCTCCGTCCTAATTTTTGGCAGCTTTTGCTTGGAAAGCATAAGCAAATACTATGGGACATCCACTCCCCAATAATGGGACTTATGTTTGTAATATGCTGTACTGCATGGCTCTTGTAAGGGCATTGCAAGTTGCTCCGTCCTAATTTTTGGCAGCTTTTGCTTGGAAAGCATAACCAAATACCATGGGACATCCACTCCCCAATAATGGGACTTATGTTTGTAATATGCTGTACTGCATGGCTCTTGTAAGGTGCATTGCAAGTTCCTCCGTCCTAATTTTTGGCAGCTTTTGCTTGCAAAGCATAAGCAAATACTATGGGACACCCACTCCCCAATAATGGGACTTAGGTTTGTAAGATGCTGTACTGCATGGCTCTTGTAAGGGGCATTGCAAATTGTTCCGTCCTAATTTTTGGCAGCTTTTGCTTGGAAAGCATAAGCAAATACCATGGGACACCCACTCCCCAATAATGGGACTTATGTTTGTAATATGCTGTACTGCATGGCTCTTGTAAGGGGCATTGCAAGTTGCTCCGTCCTAATTTTTGGCAGCTTTTGCTTGGAAAGCATAAGCAAATACTATGGGACACCCACTCCCCAATAATGGGACTTATGTTTGTAATATGCTGTACTGCATGGCTCTTGTAAGGGGCATTGCAAGTTGCTCCGTCCTAATTTTTGGCAGCTTTTGCTTGGAAAGCATAAGCAAATACTATGGGACACCCACTCCCCAATAATGGGACTTATGTTTGTAAGATGCTGTACTGCATGGCTCTTGTAAGGGGCATTGCAAGTTGCTCCATCCTAATTTTTGGCAGCTTTTGCTTGCAAGGCATAAGCAGATACTATGGGAGACCCACTCCCCAATAATGGGACTTATGTTTGTAATATGCTGTACTGCATGTGACACATCCCCTGGGCCGTGTGTACACGTGTGTGGGATACTGGGTGCCGGGTCTCTGGGGTCTGTAGTCTCCGTGGCAGTGACCCGGTCCCGTGGCTCAGGCTGGTCAAACCAGTGGCAGTCTTTCTTAGGTTTTGAGGTTAATTGTCCGACTGCGCCACCCGTGGATTGCGGTCAGGGAGTACCACCGCTGCGAGGCAGACCGCTGAGGCTGGTGTTGTGTGCGCAGTATAGAATGGGATAACTCCCCTCGGGAGGAGTATAGCCTCAGGGCAGTGAGTGTGGATGATGGGGGTGATGGTGCACGAGCGCAGCAGGAACGACTCAGAGTCTTTGCAGTGCAGTTCAGGGTCTTTACTGATGATTATAAGGTAGACCCGCCCGGGAGTACTGGCTAGCATAAGAGGCCTGGTCAGTCTGTGAGCAAGCAGGAGTTCCCCTGGCCAGGTGGAGTTGTAGGCCTCCCCGTCTGTCTGCACTCTTCCTGGCTACCTTGCTGTAAGCGGGTAGAAGTAGCCCACGTCCCTGAGTGTACCGTGTAGTGCTCACCCGTAAGGCTGGTGACTTGGTGCCTTCTGTTAGCCTCCGCTCCACGACGGCGGTGCTGGTCCCTTGCTTGTGACTGAGCCTCCGGGCTTCTATGGCCAGAGGACCTGAAATCCCCTGCCGGCTGGTTTCTGCTGCTGGATATATAAGTCCTCACAGCTTCGGACTCCTGTGTCCGGTTCCTATTGTCTTCTGCCAGGGCGAGCTCTGCTCAGCTTCCAGCCCCTGGTCTTTAGCTCCTAGCTCCTACAGAGCTCCTTGCTGTTACTTTCCCTTGCTCTCACTCTGACTCTGACTGTTCTCTGACTCACTCAACCCTGCCCCAGATCCAGTTTATAAGGGCAGAATTCTCCCCTCCCAGGACTGGGGCAGGAGGATGTTGCATGTTTAAGGGATCCTGACCAGGAAACCTCCCACTTGCTCTCCGACGTAATATCTCTATTACTGTGGTGACCAGACCCCTGGGGTGCCACACATGGCTCTTGTAAGGGGCATTGCAGTTCCTCATAATTTTTGGAAAGCCTTCCATTCACTGCTTAGGCCAACAGTGCACGGGAGACCCAGTTGCTATAAATGGAAAAAAAAGGTTTAGTTAACGCCCTCTGACCTCCATGTCATTTCCAAGGGGCATTGGAGTGGCTCGAAATTTTTGGTAGGCATTGCACTCACTGTATGCCCTATAACTGTGTAGCCGAACCGCTCCTTTTGTTACAGAAACATATCCTACAAGACATATCTGGTTGACTGGCCTGATATTGATGTGAATGGTCCCTGTTCCTCCTGCTCTTTCTCCTTTGCCACTACCTCATCCATCATTTATCACCTGAAGCTTTGTTTTAACGGGAGTCATAGAACTTGGATAGTAGCAGGAAAACATCCAGCAATCCTCGGAGGAGGTAGGATATGCGCCAAAACGCTGACCACCTCAGGCCTAGCCGCTACTACATACATGCGCTTGCATTACAACAAAACAAAGCAGATGCTAACTTCTATCATCCTCATCATGCTCCTCACCTTGGCACTCTCAACTCCCCTGATAGAGAAGCCAGGGCCCACCGGAGGAGTCTGATAGTCCGGTGGGCTCGGCCAATGCTGCCCTAAAGCAGGCCAGGCTAAGAAAAGTGTGGGAAAGGTTACCGGGACAAATAGGGGTGGCTGGGGACCGAGTATGGACACCCGGCCACCCCCTGGAGGCTGGGGAGCAAGCGGGGACACCCGGCCACCAGGCGGCTGGGGACTGAGTATGGATACCAGGCCGCCGACACAGCCATGGCGTGGTGGCCAGATTCCGCCTCCACATGCCTAAAAGGCCCAATTTAAAGTGCAAGCAAGCAGTATGGTATTGCAGCCTGGGGGTGGGTGGGTGGCAGGCTGCATACTTACGCTTGCATTGCAAGGAATGGGAGAGGTACAATTGAACACTGCCCTGGGACAAGGACTTGAATGGGGATAGTTGCAAGTCTGCAACCACAGGTGCAAGGTGGGAGGCATCTTCGCATGTACCATGAACAGGGGTTTGGCATGCACACACTACAGCGGAATAGGCTCTCCTTCCCACTAAATGCACTGGGGAGGGCACAGGTAATGTTTTGGTATACGTGCTTAATCTTATGTATAAGGCACACCAGGACAAATATGGGCGGCTGGGGACTGAGTATGGATACCTCACTGCCGAAGCAGCCATGAGGTAGTGGCCAGCTTCGGCCTCCTCCAAACTAAAAGACCCCATTTCAAGTGCAAGCTAGCAGTATGGAATTGCAGTCTGGGGGTGGGTGGGTGGCAGGCTGCACACTTACACTTGCATTAAAAGAAAACATAGCAGATGCTAACTTCTGTCATCATCATCATGCTCCTCACCTTGGCACTCTCAACTCCACCGATGGAGAAGTCAGGGCCCACCGGAGGAGTCTGGTTCTCTGGTGGGCTCGTTCAATGCTGCCTAAAGCAGGCCGGGCTAAGAAAAGTGTGTGGGGGGATGTTCCAAGGAGAAATAGGGGCGGCTGGGGACCGTTTATGGACACCCGGCTGCCCCCAGGCGGCTGGGGACCGTGTGGACCCGGCCGCGGGGCGGTTGGGGACCAAGTATGGACACCCGGCCGCCGGGCGGCAGGGGACTGAGTATGGATTCCAGGAAGCCAACACAGCCATGACGTGGGGGCCAGATTCCGCCTCCACATGCCTAAAAGGCCCAATTTCAAGTTCAAGCAGTATGGTATTGCAGCCTGGGAGTGGGTGGGTGGCAGGCTGCATACTTGAGCTTGTATTGCAAGGAATGGGGGAGGTACAATTGAACACTGCCCTGGGACTAGAACTTGCATGGGGATAGTTGCAAGTCTGCATCTTCTGATGCAGTAGGGATCACTTATGATGGGCACACTTTTAGACAGTGACCTGGGAGTCAGAGATGCTTCCAGGGGTCTTCCCCATGCTGTTCGCTTGTCTTTTCAGCACTTTATGCATGTGTCACATAGCACATGGCCAGGTAAGGTTGTAAAATGTTAAAATGACATTTCACGGTGAATGCATTTGTCATAGTTGAAAGCAATACAAAAGTGCAAAAACGCATAAAAAATGCTACTTGTGAACATAGCCGAAGGTGTGGAGGAGTATTTTTGTTTTTGGTCATTTATTTTAACTTATACACAAGTCTTTTCCCTGGAAAGGATGTTCCTTAACATATTTCACAGGAAAAAAGTTTCACATTCGTTTTTGAACGTTTTATTGTGAGCCCGTAAAAGTGGCTTAATACCTCTGACCACGTTGTTGACAGCAGTGACCTGGGGGTCAGAAATGCTTCCTGGGGCGATCCCCATGCTGTCCCCATGTCATTTGAGCACTGTCACTATCGTTTTGGGCACTTGTTAGGCTTTTAAAAGACTGCCCGGGATGCCACCGCAAAAATGCTCGAGTCTCCCATAGACTAACATTGGGCTCGTTGCTCGAGTCGAGCACCCGAGTATCACGGCGAGCTCGGCCTGAGCTTCGAGCACCCGAGCATTTTAGTGCTCGCTCAACACTATTAAAGACTCATTGGGCAAATCACCCTCGAACTGAAATCGGATGCGCTCTTTGACATATCCCCTTCTCTGGATGTCTGACACAAGTTGGAAAAAAATGACTAAGTCAGAAAAAACAATTTTTTTTTACTTTTTTCAATTCCCCCCCCCCATGGAATATATATTTTACCCACACATTTGGAACCCTCCTGGAATGCCCTCTAACATATTATTCCCTCATGGAGCGGATATATTCACAAAAAAGTGACATTTTCAAAAAAGTTAGAAAATTGGCTGAAAATGACTAAATATAAAGGACTTCATCGGGCAAATCGCTCTGGAACTGAAATCGGATGCTCTCACTGACATTTCCCCCTCGTTGGAAGGTGACACAAGTTGGAAAAAATGACTAAGTCAGAGAAAAAAAAATCTTTTCAACTTTTTTTGAATCCACCCCCGTGGGATATATGTTTTACCCACACATTTGGAACCCCACCTGGGATGCCCTCTGACATATTATTCCCTGATGTAGCGGATATATTCACAAAAAAGTGAAATTTTCAAAAAAGTCAGAAAATTGGTTGAAAACGACTAAGTATCAAGGACTCATCGGACGAATCGCTCTGGAACTTAAATCTGATGAGCTCACTGACTTTTCCCCTTCTCTGGATGTCTGATACAAATTGCAAAAAAATGACTAAGTCTGAAAAAAAAATTTCCACTTTTTTTCAATCCCCCCGTGGTATTTATATTTACCCACACATTTGGAACCCTACTGGAATGCCCTCTAACATATTATCCCTCATGGAGCCGATATATTCACAAAAAAGTGAAATTATCAAAAAAGTCAGAAAATTGGCTGAAAACGACTAAGTATAAAGGACTTATCGGCGAATCGTTCTGGAACTGAAATCAAATGCGCTCACAGACATTTCCCCTTCTCTGAAAGTATGACACAAGTTGGAAAAAATGACTAAGTCAGAAAAAAAAATTTTTCAACTTTTTTCCAATTTCCCCCCCGTGGGATATATATTTTACCCACACATTTGGAACCCTTTTGGAATGCCTCTAACATATTATTCCCTCATGTAGCTTATATTTTCACAAAAAAGTGAAATTTTCAAAAAAGACAGAAAATTGGCTGAAAACAACTAAGTATCAAGGACTCATCGGGGGAATCGCTCTGGAACTGAAATCAGAAGCCCTGACTGACATTTTCCCTTCTCTGGAAGTCTGACACAAGTTTGAAAAAATGACTAAGTCAGAAAAAAAAATTCTACTTTTTTCAATTTTCATCCGTGGGATATATATTTTACCCACACATTTGGAACCCTCCGGGAATGCCCTGTAACATACTATTCCCTCATTTAGCGGATATTTTCACAAAAAAGTCAAATTTTCAAAAAAGTCAGAAATTGGCAAAAAAATGACTAAGTATTAAGGACTCATTGGGCGAATCAATCTGGAATTGAAATCGGATGCGCTCACTGACATATTCCCTTCTCTGGAAGTCTGATACAAGTTGTAAAAAAATGACTAAGTCAGAAAAAATAACATTTTCAACTTTTTTTCAATTTTCATCCATGGGATATATATTTTACCCACACATTTGGAACCCTCCTGGGATGCTCTCTAACATATTATTCCCTCATTTAGCGGATATATTCACAAAAAAGCGAAATTTTCGAAAAAGTCAGAAAATTGGCTGAAAATGAGTAAGTATCAAGGACTCATCGGGTGAATCGCTCTGGAACTGAAATCAAATGTGCTTACTGACATTTTCCCTTCTCTGGAAGTCTGATACAAGTTGGAAAAAATGACTAAGTCGGAAAAAAAAAATGTTCAACTTTTTTTCATTTTTCCCCCCATGAGATATAAATTGTACCCACACATTTGGAACCCACCTGGGATGCCCTCTAACATATTATTTCCTCATGTAGTGGATATATTCACAAAAAAGTGAAATTTTCAAAAAAGTCAGAAAATTGGCTGAAAACAACTAAGTATCAAGGACTCATCTGGAGAATCGCTCTGGAACTGAAATCTGATGCGCTCACTGACATTTTCCCTTCTCTGTAAGTCTGACATAAGTTGGAAAAAATGACTAAGTCAGAAAAAAAAAATTCAACTTTTTTTCAATTTCCTCCCCTGGGATATATATTTTACCCACACATTTGGAACCCTCCTGGGATGCCCTCTAACATATTACTCCCTCATGTAGTGGATATTTTCACAAAAAAGTGAAATTTTCAAAAAAGTCAGAAAATTGGCAAAAAAAACGACTAGGTATCAAGGACTCATTGGGAGAATCACTCTGGAACTGAAATAGGATGCGCTCACTGACATTTCCCCTTCTCTGAAAGTATGACACAAGTTGGAAAAAATGACTAAGTCAGAAAAAAAAATGACCACTTTTTTAAAAAAAAAATGTTTTCAACTCTTTTCCAATTTCCCCCCATGGGATATATATTTCACCCACACATTTGGAACCCTCCTGGGGTACCCTCACACATATTTCCCCTCACTATAGTGGAAGACTGGGGGGCCTCAGCCCAAAATTCTGGAACTGTTTCTGGACACCACAGCACTATTAAGCCCTCCACCAACTTCCACAAGGCAACTATTAAGCCCTCCACCGACTTGCACGGGGGCAACTATTAAGCCCCCTTCCGAATACATCTAGTCATGGGTGGAGGCTTGGGCGTGGTGGGTACGTGGCCCGGCCACTCACAATGTGTCATGCATCGGTCATAGCTGTCGCTGCCAAGGAGGCGGAAGATTTGTTATTTCAAATCGCACTTTGTGGCGGGCCCATGAAACCAGCAGCCTTACGGCGTGGGGGGTTGATCAGGCCCCTTCGGCATCCGGCCGTGGGTTCTGTGCCCGGGGGTTCCCTTAGGAGGGTAGGCTAACCCCTTGGGTGGGACAAAAGCTATTCTCGAGGGATGACTTTCAATAGATCGCAGCGAGGGGAGCTGCTATGCTACGTACGAAACCCCGAGACAGAAGCAGGTCGTCTACGAATGATTTAGCATCGGGTTCCCAGTGAAACTTGTGTTGCGCTCTGAGAGAGAGGCGGCGCCGTGTCAGGCCGCTCTCCGGTCCATGGGGCATGCGGCGTTACTCGCCGGGAGTTCGGGGGTCCCCCAGCTATCCCTGGCTGGGATGGGCTCCACCGCACTGTGGTATCGTGATATTTAGGGGGGATTCTGACTAAGAGGCATTCAGTCATAATCCCACAGATGGTAGCTTCATCCCATTGGCTCCTCTGCCAAGCACACGCACCAAATGTCTGAACCTGCGGTTCCTCTCATACTTTGCAGGATTGCTATTGCGACAACACATCATCAGTAGGGTAAAACTAACCTGTCTTACGACAGTCTAATCCCAGCTCACGTTCCCTATTAGTGGGTGAACAATCCAACGCTTGGTGAATTCTGCTTCACAATGATAGGAAGAGCCGACATCGAAGGTTCAAAAAGTGACGTCGCTATGAACACTTGGCCGCCACAAGCCAGTTATCCATGTGGTAACTTTTCTGACACCTCCTGCTTAAAACCCAAAAAGTCAGAAGGACCTTCTGCTCCACGGCAGGTTTCTGGCCTCCCTGAGCTCTCCTTAGGACACCTGCATTACGGTTTGACAGGTGTACCGCCCCAGTCAAACACCCCGCCTGCCACTGTCCCCGAAGTGGATTGCGGCCCCACCCAGCCCGCGGCGTAGGTAGCTGGGGAAGGGGGGAAAAGTTTGCTTGAAGCCAGACGCAAGAGCCCCTTGGGACTCACCTCCCCGTCTCACCGGGTAAGTGAAAAAATGATAACAGTAGTGGTATTTCACCGGCGGCATCCCCTTTATCGCCACCCCCAGGGGAGGGGAGACGAACAGGATTGGAGCCTCCCACTTATTCTACACCTCTCATGTCTCTTCACAGTGTCAGACTAGATTCAAGCTAATGAACACCTCTTCACAAGTCAGGCGCTTTAACCCAGTGTGCAACTGGAATATTGCAAGTTTCATGCGATGTCAATTAGGGCAATGAGCATTGAATCGTTAATAGGTAAGTTCAAAAGGAAATCCAGTGGTTTCACTATGTTATTGTTAATGCCAATCTATACAGCGTATGATGACATCTTGTACTTTATGAACAATTAATACAGATTCTATATCTCACAATTGCAATATCTCACAATTGCAATATCTCAAGCCCAAAATCTATGCAAATTTCCATTGGCTCTACAGAAAGCTTATTAGTAAGTAAATGAAAAATACTCTCCATGGAGTTGATTTCATGAACTCATGCTCACAAGTCTGACACAGCAACCCATTAAGCCACTGGACCATCAAAGGAACAATGATAGGTCAAGTAGGGCAGTGAACATTGAATCGCTAATAGGTAAGTTAAAAAAGAAATCCATTTGTTTCACTATGTTATTGTTAATGCCAATCTATACAGCATATAGAATCTATGAATCTATATGATGACATCTTGTTCTTTTTGAAAAATTAATACAGTTTCTATATCTCACAATTGAACTATCTCAAGCCCAAAATCAATGCAAATTTCCATTGGCTCTAATGGAAGCTTATTAGTAAGTAAATGAAAAATACTCTCAGTCGAGTAAATCTCATGAACACCTGCTCACAAGTAAGACGCATTAACCCAGTAAGCCACTTGACCATCTCAGGGACATTATGATGTCAAGAAGGGCAGTGAACATTGAATCGCTAATAGATAAGTTAAAAAAGAAATCCATTGGTTTCACTATGTTACTGTTAAAGCCAATCTATACAGCGTATGATGACATCTTGTTCTTTATGAACAATTAATGCAGATTCTATATCTCACAATTTCAATATCTCAAGCCCAAAATCAATGCAAATTTCCATTGGCTCTAATGGAAGCTTATTAGTACGTAAATGAAAAATTACACTCCGTGGAGTCGCTCTCATGAACACTTGCTCACTAATCATATGCATTAACCCAGTAAGCCACTGGACCATCTCAGTGGCATTGTGATGTCAAGAAGGGCAGTGAACATTAAATTGCTAATAGGTAAGTTAAAAAAAAAATCCATTGCTTTCACTTTGTTACTGTTAGTGCCAATCTATACAGCGTATGATGACTTTGTGTTCTTTATGAACAATTAATACAGATTCTATATCTCACAATTGCAATATCTCAAGCCCAAAATCAATGCAAATTTCCATTGGCTCTATAGGAAGCTTATTAGTAAGTAAATGAAAAATACTCTCCATGGAGTCGATCTCATGAACACCTGTTCAAAAGTCAGATGCAGCAACCCAGTAAGCCACTGGACCATCAAACGAGCCATGATATGTCAAGTAGGGCAGTGAACATTGAATCGCTAATAGGTAAGTTAGAAAAGAAATCCATTGGTTTCACTATGTTATTGTTAATGCCAGTCTATACAGCGTATGATGAAATCTTGTTCTTTTTGAACAATTAATCTAGTTTCTATATCTCACAATTGAACTATCTCAAGCCCAAAATCAATGCAAATTTCCATTGGCTCTATAGGAAGCATATTAGTAAGAAAATGAAAATCACCCTCCCTGGAGTCGTACGCATAGACAGCTGTTTACAAGTCAGGCACATTAACCCAGTAAGCCACTAGAACAACACCGATGCAATGTGATGTCAATTAGGGCAGTGAACATTGAATCGCTAATAGGTAAGTACAAAAAGAAATCCATTGGTTTCACTATGTTACGGTTAATGCCAATCTATACAGTGTATGATGACATCTTGTACTTTATGAACAATCAATACAGATTCTATATCTCACAATTGCACTATCTCAAGCCCAAAATCATTGCAAATTTCCATTGGCTCTAATGGAAGCTTATTAGTAAGCAAATGGAATATACTCTCCATTCTGTCAATGTCATGAACACCTGCTCACATATCAGACGCATAAACCCAGTAAGCCACTAGACCATCTCAGGGGCATTGTGATGTCAAGAAGGGCAGTGAACATTGAATTGCTAATAGGTAAGTTAAAAGAGAAATCCATTGCTTTCACTCTGTTACTGTTAATGCCAATCTATACAGCGTAGGATGACATCTTGTTTTTTATGAACAATTAATACAGATTCCATATCTCACAACTGCAATATCTCAAGCCCAAAATCAATGCAACTTTCCATTGGCTCTATAGGAAGCTTATTAGTAATAAATGAAAAATACTCTCCGTGGAGTCAATCTCATGAACACCTGCTCACAAGTCAGACGCAGCAACCCAGTAAGCCACTGGACCATCAAAGGGGCAATGATATATCAAGTAGGGCAGTGAACATTGAATCGCTAATAGGTAAGTTAAAAAAGCAATCCATTGGTTTCACTATGTTATTGTTAATGCCTATCTATACAGCGTAAAATGACATCTTGTTCTTTTTGAGCAATTAATACAGTTTCTATATCTCACAATTGAACTATCTCAAGCCCAAAATCAATGCAAATTTCCATTGGCTCTAATGGAAGCTTATTAGTAAGTAAATGAAAAATACTCTCCGTGGAGTCAATCTCATGAACACCTGCTCACAAATCAGATGCATTAACCCAGTAAGCCACTGGACCATCTCAGGGACAAAGTGATGTCAAGAAGGGCAGTGAACATTGAATCGCTAATAGGTAAGTTAAAAATGAAATCCATTGGTTTCACTATGTTACTGTTAATGCCAATCTATACAGCTTATGATGACATCTTGTTCTTTATGAACAATTAATACAGATTCTATATCTCACAATTGCAATATCTCAAGCCCAAAATCAATGCAAATTTCCATTGGCTCTATAGGAAGCTTATTAGTAAGTAAATGAAAAATACTCTCCGTGGAGTCGATCTCATGAACACCTGCTCACAAGTCAGACGCATTAACCCAGT
The DNA here is from genome assembly GCF_046119375.1 of Phyllobates terribilis. Taxonomy (NCBI): domain Eukaryota; kingdom Metazoa; phylum Chordata; class Amphibia; order Anura; family Dendrobatidae; genus Phyllobates; species Phyllobates terribilis. The sequence continues at coordinate 364,080,550 of NW_027362764.1, read as the reverse complement.
AAGCCACTGGACCATCACAGGATCAATATGATGTCAAGAAGGGCAGTGAACATTGAATCGCTAATAGGTAAGTTAAAAAAGAAATCCATTGGTTTCACTATGTTATTGTTAATGCCAATCTATACAGCTTATGATGACATCTTGTTCTTTATGAACAATTAATACAGATTCTATATCTCACAATTGCAATATCTCAAGCCCAAAATCAATGCAAATTTCCATTGGCTCTATAGGAAGCTTATTAGTAAGTAAATGAAAAATACTCTCTGTGGAGTCGATCTCATGAACACCTGTTCACAAGTCGGATGCATTAACCCAGTAAGCCACTGGACCATCACAGGATCAATATGATGTCAAGAAGGGCAGTGAACATTGAATCGCTAATAGGTAAGTTAAAAAAGAAATCCATTGGTTTCACTATGTTATTGTTAATGCCAATCTATACAGCTTATGATGACATCTTGTTCTTTATGAACAATTAATACAGATTCTATATCTTACAATTGCAATATCTCAAGCCCAAAATCAATGCAAATTCCCATTGGCTTTATAGGAAGCTTATTAGTAAGTAAATGAAAAATACTCTCCGTGGAGTCGATCTCATGAACACCTGTTCACAAGTCGGATGCATTAACCCAGTAAGCCACTGGACCATCAAAGAAGCAAAGATATGTCAAGTAGGGCAGTGAACATTGAATCGCTAATAGGTAAGTTAAAAAAGAAATCCATTGGTTTCACTATGTTACTGTTAATGCCAATCTATACAGCATATGATGACATCTTGTTCTTTATGAACAATCAATGCAGATTCTATATCTCACAATTGCAATATCTCAAGCCCAAAATCAATGCAAATTTCCATTGGCTCTAATGGAAGCTTACAAGTAAGTAAATAAAAAATACTCTCTGTGGAGTCAATCTCATGAACACCTGCTCACAAATCAGATGCATTAACCCAGTAAGCCACTGGACCATCTCAGGGACATTGTGATGTCAAGAAGGGCAGTGAACATTGAATCGCTAATAGGTAAGTTAAAAAAGAAATCCATTGGTTTCACTATGTTATTCTTAATGCCAATCTATACAGCGTATGATGACATCTTTTACTTTATGAACAATCAATACAGATTCTATGTCTCACAATTGCAATATCTCAAGCCCAAAATCAATGCAAATTTCCATTGGCTCTATAGGAAGCTTATTAGTAAGTAAATCAAAAATACTCTCCGTGGAGTTGATCTCATGAACACCTGCTCACAAGTCAGAGGCATTAACCCAGTAAGCCACTGGACCATCACAGGATCAATATGATGTCAAGAAGGGCAGTGAACATTGAATCGCTAATAGGTAAGTTAAAAAAGAAATCCATTGGTTTCACTATGTTATTGTTAATGCCAATCTATACAGCTTATGATGACATCTTGTTCTTTATGAACAATTAATACAGATTCTATATCTCACAATTGCAATATCTCAAGCCCAAAATCAATGCAAATTTCCATTGGCTCTATAGGAAGCTTATTAGTAAGTAAATCAACAATACTCTCCGTGGAGTTGATCTCATGAACACCTGCTCACAAGTCAGAGGCATTAACCCAGTAAGCCACTGGACCATCACAGGATCAATATGATGTCAAGAAGGGCAGTGAACATTGAATCGCTAATAGGTAAGTTAAAAAAGAAATCCATTGGTTTCACTATGTTATTGTTAATGCCAATCTATACAGCTTATGATGACATCTTGTTCTTTATGAACAATTAATACAGATTCTATATCTCACAATTGCAATATCTCAAGCCCAAAATCAATGCAAATTTCCATTGGCTCTATAGGAAGCTTATTAGTAAGTAAATCAAAAATACTCTCCGTGGAGTCGATCTCATGAACACCTGCTCACAAGTCAGATGCATTAACCCAGTAAGCCACTGGACCATCACAGGATCAATATGATGTCAAGAAGGGCAGTGAACATTGAATCGCTAATAGGTAAGTTAAAAAAGAAATCCATTGGTTTCACTATGTTATTGTTAATGCCAATCTATGCAGCTTATGATGACATCTTGTTCTTTATGAACAATTAATACAGATTCTATATCTCACAATTAGTGTTGAGCCACCCCCGTAGTGTTCGAGTTCGGTTCGGTTCGTCGAACACCCGTGTGTTCGTCGAACTGTTCGTCGAACACCTTCGAACACCGTTAAAACCAATGGCAGGCAAACAAAAACACATAGAAACACATAGAAAACACCTTCAAAGGTGTCCAAAAGCTGACAAACTGCTCAGAAGACACAACTAACACATGGAAAAGTGACAAGTACATATAGTCAAGCGAAAAGAAAAGAGGTGGAGGAGTAAAAGGAGGGGGAGACACAGATATAGGCATGTCATGCCCTTCTAAAATCCAAAAAGTGAGAAGCCGACACGGCCAGTCCGTTCCTGCCCGTGCCACCTCTGTGTCGCCGGGTTTGTACCAGAGCCGCGGTGGACCCTGACGGCCAACCCCCCTATCCCAATACTGGTGCCTGTCCGCCGGTGGGTCGAGGCCCCCCACGGTTAGGGGGGGAGTAACATCTGCAGAAGAAAGACCATCTTCCAGCCAAACTAAGATGTCGACTTCTTTTCGTGGACAATGTGATACGATCCCATTCTTACGGACACGCCCATCGCTACAAATTTTAGATGAGGCACAAAAACAGCAGGTGCTTCAACGGATATGAAGTGCTCCTTCAAGTGGGCTCTCCATCACCTCAATTTCAACATCACAAATACTCCAGTCCTCAGAGGTGTCACCCCAATCGCACTTGCTTCCTCACAGCTCCCAAGTCTCCAGCTGCCCGTCTGAGTATGGGGTAACACAGATGGTTGAGTCTGCACAGCTGTTTACTCATACTATAGCCTGGGAAACGGAGGTCTGCTCCAGAGCTTCTGTTAATCCAGATGAGGAAATGATCTGATATGATGCCCAGAATCTTTATAAGTCGGATCCAGGACCAGATGAAGAAGGTTCTGAGCATAATGTAGACCCTTGTTCCCAAACTGTAACTCCTGTTGGTGGAGACAATGATGAAGACGATGATGAGACTCAAATACCTGATTGGAGCGACAACTTGACTTTTCGGTCAGGGCAGGAAGAGGTTGGCTCTGAGGACGACGGGTGTGATAACACACAGGGTGATGATGACGAGGTTGGAGATCCCACTTACTGTCAACCCACAGTCAGCCAGTCGATGAGGTCAGCAGAGGAGGTGGAGGAGGATGTGACTAGCCCTGGGGATGGGGATGACTCGGTACCCGGGCATTTGCCTGGCCTTGGGGATGTCGCGGTGGTCGGCTCCTTGGCCCGTACCCTGGGGTCTCTCTTTAAAAGGGTGGATAATTGTTAATTTTATAAGAGTTCATGACGCCACCTGTGGTATCTGGTGACAAGCACCAGCGCTGCAGCAGTCCACTGAGGCCGGTGATAAGGCAGCTCGATGGTATAACTCCCCACAGGTGGAGCTAGGTCTCAGGGCAGCGTATGCAGGGGGAATGCAGGACAGGCGAGACCCAGCTGGGTCAGAGCAAGAACGGGAACGGACACGGTAGTCACTTCAGTACCTTTTACTGGTGGAAATTCAGGCACATCCCGGACACTGTAGGGTGAAGGGTGCATATCAGGATCCTCCCCAATGAGCGGGTGTAGGGCCTCCTGTTTCTTGCCTCTGCGTAGTAAGTTTCTGACCTGCCTGGAGCTAGGCCTAACTTTGTCTCTGTCCTGCGCTGGCTGACCTTGTGATAGGGCCTTCTCTTGGAGTTCACGCTCCCAGTATGCGGGGCCTAAGCGTCTCCTGGCTCTGTTACATATCAGCACCTTAGCGATCCTGGAACTTGTAGTTCTCCAGGGATTCCGGTTATGCCTTACTGGGTCATAGAGATACCGGTAAGCTCGGATCCTGTGTCCGGTAAATGCTTCGGGGTGAGCTGGTTAAGCTCCTCTGCCCCTTATGCACTAACTCGCCACTCGCCTTCGGCCTACTCGGGCCCTCACTAGGCTATACACACTAACGGCAGCTTGCCGCGCTTCACTGATCTTACGGCACTGGCACACCTTAAGCTCTATCTGGGCTCCCTGAATCTAGCAAGCAGGAGCCTCGTGCTCCACTGCTGAACTATTAACTGTGTTCTCTAGACTAGACTGAGCTCCACTGCAGACTGACCTCTCTTAGACTTCTCTACTGCAGGAACTCTTCAGAGGAACTGAACTGCCTAGCTCCACCTTCCCTATTTATATCCCTAACGGGCTCCCTCTGCTGGTCTGAGGTGGAAGGTGGAGGTGTGTGAATGTTTATGGGGGCCTCTTGTGTAGGATTCCATCAATGCACTCTTCTAGGATCTGTGATACCAAGCGCAGCGGGGCATCACAGATGCTATTGACGACGAGGTTAGGTTGCGCCTTCCTGAACAGAGACGGAGTACTGGAAGCACGTCAACAACTGCATCCTCAACCACAACTCTGCCTCTGACCACAAGTCGTAGTGGCTCTTCAGGTCACATGGGCTCTAAGCCTTGCATAGCCTGGGCATTTATTCAGATCGATAAGGATGACCCAACTCGTGTTATCTGTAATATTTGTCAGCAACAGCTAAGTAGAGGCCAAAAAATCCATAGTTTGAGTACTTCATGCATTGATCGTCACATGGATATGAAGCATAAGTTGCAGTGGGAAGCTCACTGTGCTACAATGCGGCCTAGCCGGCTGGGCCAACCACCGCCTGCCCCATCTTGTGCATACGCAGCCTCTTCATCCTCTGTGACTGGGGGGACAGCAGTCACACATGTTTTTGGATGCAGACCTGCCACCTCTTTACCCGCAACAGCCAGTGTGATTGGCAGGTCGTCAGTTCATTGGGAAGTGGAAACACCTGCTAGTGTTGAGCGCTCTCCGACATCGAGAGCACCACCTTTGGATCAAGGCAACCTAACATGTCCGCCTGCATCTTCCTCACAGACCGGCAGTTTGCCGGGGACACCCTACTCAACACCGTCTAAGCACAACAGCCAGCCCTCGGTCCCTCAGATGTGGAAAAGTAAAAGACCATTTCCTCCTAGCCATGAGAAAGCTAAGAGGTTGAATTTCACCATCTGCAAGCTCTTGGCTACAGAAATGCTGCCTTTCCACCTGGAGGACACAGAGGATTTTCAAGACCTTATGTCCGTCACAGTGCCCCAGTACCAGATGCCCAGTCGGCACTACTTCTCAAAGAAAGGTGTGCCTGCACTTCTTTGAGAAACTCTGTGTGTGACAGGGTGCACTTCACCACAGACACTTGGACGAGAAGGCATGGACAGGGGCGTTACATGTCGCTGACTGGGCACTGGGTAACTATGGTGACAGCAGGACAAGGGGCTGCTGTCCAAGTCTTACCGTCGCCACTGCTTCTGCCTCCTCAACCTCCTCTCGGTCCTCCACCTGCACCCAAAGCCTGTCTGGTAATGCCACCTGCTTTCTAACTGCGCAGAAGGAATCCTGCACACCTCCTTACTATGCTGGCAGCAGGTCTCAACGGCATCAGTGTTTACTTTGAAATGTCTGGGAAATGTGAGTCACACAGCTGAGGAGTTGTGGTCAGCTCTGGAGACCCAGTTTCATGAAAGGTTGTCTCCACTGGACCTGCAACCAGGGAAGGCCATGTGCGACAATGCTGCAAACCTGGGTGCGGCACTTCGCCGGGGCAATGTCACACACGTGCCTTGTATGGCTCACGTGTTGAACCTGGTTGTCCAGCAATTTTTAGCCCACTATCCCGGACTAGATGGCCTTCTGCAGAGGGCACGGTCGCTGTGTGCTCACTTCCGCCGTTCGCATCCCGCAGTTCAATGACTTACATCTCTACAGAAGTCGTTGGGCCTCTCAGTTCACCGGCTGAAATGCGATGTGCCGACACGGTGGAATTCAACTCTGCACATGTTGCAGCGACTGTGGCAGCACCGACAAGCCCTGGTGCAATACGTTCTGATGTATAGCCTGGGCCAACGAGATCCAGAGGTGGGGCAAATCACGCTGCAGGAGTGGTCTCAGATCAGGGACCTATGAAGTTGACACGCCTCCTGGGCCATGGGGTACCCTGAGCCGGGCCGGTAGACGCTGGGGGTTGTAGTCACTGTGGCGGTGACCCAGTCCGTGACCCAGGGCGGTCAATCCAAGGGTAATTTGTATATATGGATTTTATAATGTCTGACTACGCCACCTGTGGAGTGCAGCCAAAGGGGCCGCCGCTGCGGAACAGTCCTCTGAAGCTGGTGGTTTTGCAGCAACGGTATTATTACTCACCACAGGAAGAGTGTAGCTTCAGGGCAGTGTGGGTGGATGATGGTGGTTGTAGTGCAGGGAGTCAGTAATGAACACAGAGTCCGTGTGATGCCGTCTCAAGATATTACTCACAGTTGTTGTAGTCCAGATTACAGGTACCAGAGCAATCTCCCCCGTCGTGCTGTGCATACTCAGTGAGGGGCTCAGTCCACCCCCAGATAGCTCCGGAGTACTTAGCAGGACCCCCTTCTGTGTGTCCTTTCTCTGGCCTTCTCCCTGCACCTCAAACCCAGTGACACTTCTATCCGGTATCCTCGGGCCTTGGCGGGTGACGTGTGTTCCGTCCCCTGGGTCCTATGTGGCTACCTTCTTAGTGAGACTGGTGTGGACTTTGGCCTGCAGTACATGAAATGCAGCAGCCTCCGGTTTCTAGTTGAGCCTTGCTGTTTCTCCGCTAGTTGAGGGACCGGTTCCCCTTATCTGGCCTGACCCCTCTACCTCCTGGTAGCAGCGGGAGTACGGGTGGCCTTCTGCACGGCCCGTAGCCGTAGGGTCCCTTCGGTTCCTGGAGCCTTCCAGCTCCCACTCCTCTCTTCTCTCCTTCAGTCCTGGGCCTCCCAGGCTAGGCCCGCCTCCGGAGCAGAGCTCATGCCTAGTCTCTGCTCCTGTCACTTTTCCTCCTCTGTCTGGCTTGCTCTTTCTAAGATGGCTTCCTATTTATACTCTCCTTGTCATGTGCTCCCCTAAGCTGCTCCCCTAAGCACCCACTACATAGGACCCTCAAACCAACTAGGGACCTGGGACTGTGCTCTCCCTTAGGAGCAATCTCGCCCTACCCCCACTGCGGGTATGTGTTGGATGCAGGAGTTAGGGTCCCGAGCCATACGCCTTCCTTACCTGAGGGTGAGATACCACACCTCTGGGTGAGATGCAGTAACTCTGTGTCGACTGAACCCTCAGGGTCGCCACACACCCTTCTGCACAGTTTTGAAATGGCGACGAAGATGTTTAGTGCTGACGATGATGCCATTATCAGCATAACTATTCCGGTGATTTACATGCTGGAGCACACATTAAACAGAATTCAGAGTCAGGTGGTGGGACAAGAGGAGGTGGAGGAAGTAGAGGAGGAGTCGTATGCGGAAGGGATAACATCTCCAAGGTCCAGACGGTTGGCAGCACCAAGGCGGCAGGCATGGGAGGGTGGGAGAGAGGGATTAACCAGGGCGCATGGTAGCAGCCAAACTGTTGAGGAAGGTGCAGGAGCCGAGGAAGAAGTGGAGGACGAACTGGCGATGGGCATGGAAGACTCATCAGATGAGGGAGACCTTGATCACATTTCTGTTGTGCGAGGTTGGAGGGAGAGGGCAGAGGAAGGAAGCATGATTCTTACCTCGCTACCAACACAACAAGGACTTGGTCCTTCTGGATGCGCAAGACACATGAGTGCCTTCTTGCTGCACTACCTGCAACATGACCCCCGGATTGTCAGAATTCGAAGTAATCCCGACTACTGGGTTGCCACACTCTTAGATCCCCGGTACAAAAGTATATTTGCCGAAATAATTCCTGCCATAAAAAGGTATTGACGAATGCAGGAGTATCTGCAGACGCTGTTGCAGAATCTTACATGTGCTTTTCCACAAAACACCAGTGGTGCACGTAGTGAATCTCACAGTTCTAACTTGCCAATGGTGGGACTGTCGAGTCTTCATCACTCAAACACTAACAGTAACACAGTATCTGCTGGTAACAGCAATTTTGTGGAATCGTTTCACTACTTTTTTAGACCATCCTTTGCAAGGCCACAGGAGACAAGAAGTCTGACACATAGTCAATGCCTAGAGAGGATGGTACAGGAGAATCTCCAAGTGAACATCGAAGCCATGACTGTGTCACTGGACCCTTGCTCATTTTGGTATTCCAATCTGGAAAAATCGCCGGAGCTCGCCACTCACGCCTTGGAGATCTTGTCATGCCATGCAGCCAGCGTTCTCTCTGAACGTGTGTTCAGCGCTGCTGGTGGTGTGCTGACAGATAAGCGCACGCGACTGTCCACTGAGAATGTAGACAGACTCACGTTCATAAAGATGAACAAATCATGGATTCGCAAGGACATTTCTACCCCTGTGTCATCCTTGGGAGACTAAAAGCTTGGGGATTTGGTAAAATCACCTCACCAACCGTTTTAAGCAACAGTGGGGCAATTGATGCCACTTAACCCTAGAACGCATGACCATAAAAATCTACACTTTCACATACCTGGGGCCCTTTAGGCCCGTGTGCAAATAACATGGAATAACTCAAACTCAAATGACAAACAACTATATACATGAAGAATACCTAGAGTTTCAAAATTCTAACTAAAGTAATCTTGCTGAAAATAGAAAACAATTAACTGGGCGGGCCTGCAAGGCCACAGGTATGCGTTCTAGGGTTAAGTGGTGTCTGTGCCACAATTTTGGGAGTCCCCTTGCTGTGTCTTACGTGACGTTGGCATCGTCAATTCCAGGTGGGTTGGGTCGCACCCCCCCCCCCCTTTTAACTGTAAGAAACTACATACACTATGGCTTGGGGTAACACAGATGGTTGAGTCTGAAGAGCTGTTTACTCAGAGGTCTGCTCCAAATCTTCAGTGTCTGCTAGTCAGCGTAGAATTTTTAACTGCATCTAGCCTAGGCAATACTTTGGGCGTAGTAGCCCAGCTGCGAAGCAAGCTGCACCGCCTGTGTATCTAATAAGAATTTTTAAATGAATCTAGCCTAGGCAGACTGTGGGGACCCCCAACCAAACCCAGACGCTCAGCCCCCCTACCGCCCCCCTTTCATGGACAATACAATAATGTAACTCTTACAACTGGATGGGTGAGGATCGGTCACAGCTTTATTAACTCTTTATACTCATTCCATTAGAAAGGCATTTTATTTCTAAAATAATTCAGCTTGTTGCAGCATGCCCTGGGTCCCCACTCCGGCAAGTTGGCCAACAAGTGTAACTCTCCAACATGTCCTTTCTATTTCCAGGCCACGGAGGATCCAGCGTACTCGTATGCAGGACTCTGACCCCCACCCATCACTCTTAACGCTTGTTATACTCCGTCCTGGGGTCCTGACAGGAATATGTCCAGTCCAATATCTATTAAGTGAACACCGTCGGGCCGTATGAGGCCTGCTTTATCTCCTTCCAGTTGTCGGTGTCGTATCACTACACCGCCTCTGTCTCTTCTAAATTTTGCCATCCGAATATTTATTACCCGCCTTGTCCATTCGATGGCCGTGATGTCTCACGCACCTTGCCATACCGCTATCGGCACAATCTCTGACCATACTATAGCTAATTTTGTGAAAAATTCTCTGAAGCGCTCAGTGTCTAGTTTCATTATTGCCATTAGTTATGCGCTCTTGTGATGACCTAGGTTGTTTCCCCCGGCCTGTATAACTAAGATGACCGGACCTCTTGCCTCTCTCCCTACCTTGATTACCTCCATTAGTACCTGTGGCCATAGCAGGCCTCTAATACCTCTCCAGTTGAAATATGTGTTATGAAACTCTAATTTCCTCCCGCCTGGGCGGACTTTCGCCCTTTTTTGTGCCCAATATATATACGAGTGGCCTATCACTCACACTGTTGGCTTAGCGTCACCTGTAAAAGAAACAAACCACATTAGGATAACAAGTCCGGTCTTATGTATCTCGCCAAACACGTGGATCGCCATCTCCCTATCCTCTGAACTTCCGTTTCTGACAGTCCTGCTCTTGCTGCTTCCGTGGCCGCACCTATGCGGAATGAGTGTGTCCCGTAATCTTTGGGGTGGTTCCCTGCCGATGTTATGCATTTATTAAATATAGCTTGGAACAGGTATCTTGATAATGGCGTTCCATCAATGTGTGATAGGAAGAAATTACTTTGTGATCTGATGGTTAGATATGTTTTTACTATTGTTACCCGACTCAGTGTACCGTTTGTGGGTTGTAGAAGTACCCAAGTACCCCTGCCCGCTGGAACCATTTTCGATTGGTGTATGCGTAGACGTATTGCATTATTGGCTATGACTACGTCCTGGTGTAATAAGCCTCCACTGGTGGTAATTTTGGATTGAGGGACTAATTCGCTTATACATAGCGCCCCGAAGAAGGCGATCACAAATGCAGTAGACATTAGTGTTGCTTCAAATTGTGAGTGTCATGTTAATGGTGTTAGGGATAAGATGTGAGAAATCAGTTTTAGTGACACGGGACGGGACGTCTACATTCCTGACTTGGCTGACCCCTTTTCCACCCTTTTATGGATTGTCTGATGATGAATCTTTGTCACATCTCCCCAATTCAGTAGTTGGAAGTGAAATGCTACTCCGGTCAGACACCGCTGCGCTGACGCCCCTGATATGCCCCTCATCATTAGCTGGTGGAGAAATTCTATGGTGACTTGTGATCTGGCTTGTTCACATTGGTCAACCCGTCTGCCTGCTACTAGTCGTGTCCACTCTTCCCATGCCTTACCGTATGCTTGCCACGTTGACGGGGCAACTGACGCTCTGATTAATGGCATCAACTATTCGCCACTAGATCCCATAGGGAGGGTGGGCAACTGTTGCCCGATGGGTGGGCGTTGTGGAAGAGCTCTGTGAAAATCTGCCAATTGAATTGTTATAAAGCGTTAGCACCAGCTTTATACCCCTCAGCATAGTGGCTAGCGCGGACCCATACATTGTGTTTTAGGCACAGGAATGCTAGCCTGCGTAGTAGGCCTAGCACTGGGAGAGACGATGATGCCATTTTATTAATGCAGTGCGCTAGGCTGGTGTTTTGTGTTATGAAGCGTATATTTTTGTTAGCCAGGCGCGCGCCCCATATTTCTATTGCTACCACTATTGGGAAAAATTATTTTCAGGGCTAGATGCAGCTAAAAATTATTATTAATTTCAAAGCTGGTGGAGCTTGGTATAGATGGCATAATACAATGAGTCCCACACACTGCTAGAAGCCCAAATATTTTTTCAGAGCTAGATGCAGATAAAAATTATTTTTAATTTGCAACCTGATGGAGGTCAGTATAGATAAACTAATAGACCCAGTCCCACACACTGCTAGAAGCCCAAATATTTTTTCAGAGCTAGATGCAGAAAAAAATTATTTTTAATTTGCAGCCTGATGGAGGTCAGTATAGATGGACTAATAGAGAAAGTCCCACACACTGCTAGAAGGCCAAATATTTTTTCAGAGCTAGATGCAGAAAAAAATTATATTCAGTTTGCAACCTGATGGAGGTCAGTATAGATGGACTAATAGAACAAGTCCCACACACAGCTAGAAGCCCAAATATTTTTTCAGAGGTAGATGCAGATAAAAATTATTTTGAATTTGCAACCTGATGGAGGTCAGTATAGATGGACTAATAGAGAAAGTCCCACACACTGCTAGAAGGCCAAATATTTTTTCAGAGCTAGATGCAGACAAAAAATTATTTTGAATTTGCAACCTGATGGAGGTCAGTATAGATGGACTAATAGAGAAAGTCCCACACACTGCTAGAAGGCCAAATATTTTTTCAGAGCTAGATGCAGACAAAAAATTATTTTGAATTTGCAACCTGATGGAGGTCAGTATAGATGGACTAATAGAGAAAGTCCCACACACTGCTAGAAGGCCAAATATTTTTTCAGAGCTAGATGCAGATAAAAATTATTTTTAATTTGCAACCTGATGGAGGTCAGTAAAGATGGACTAATAGAACAAGTCCCACACACAGCTAGAAGCCCAAATATTTTTTCAGAGGTGGATGCAGATAAAAATTATTTTTAATTTGCAACCTGATGGAGGTCAGTATAGATGGACTAATAGAGAAAGTCCCACACACTGCTAGAAGGCCAAATATTTTTTCAGAGCTAGATGCAGACAAAAACTTATTTTGAATTTGCAGCGTGATGGAGGTCAGTATAGATGGACTAATAGAACAAGTCCCACACACTGCTAGAAGGCCAAATATTTTTTCAGAGCTAGATGCAGAAAAAAATTATATTCAGTTTGCAACCTGATGGAGGTCAGTATAGATGGACTAAGAACAAGTCCCACACACTGCTAGAAGCCCAAATATTTTTTCAGAGCTAGATGCAGAAAAAAATTATATTCAATTTGCAACCTGATGGAGGTCAGTATAGATGGACTAATAGAATGATGCTATGCCCAAAAGATTTTACTTCACTAGGTGCAGTAAAAAAATTGGTATTCTATACACAGGTGGTATATCTTGCAACACAGATAGGCTACTCCACTGACTAACACACTCTGCAATAGGCCAAAAAGGATTAGCTTTGCTAGATTCAGCCAAATGCTGTGAAAAAAACTTGCACAGCACTGGCACAGACCTGCCTGGCAAAAACTGATAGGAACTGATGTAACCTAGTCCTGAAAAGGACTGCAATTACAATTAGTCTTTACTCCCACAATCTATCTATTTAAGAGCACAGACCTGCCTGATAAAAGTCGGAGGAAATGCTGTAACGTAGTCCTTAAAAGGACTGCAATCACAACTATTCCCTACTCCCAAGCTATCTGTAGATTTGTGCGAAAATTGGCTTCAAATTAACAAGGTATAGCGCACACAGCAACAGCGGTGCCGTCTAACACGCAGCTGCAGCAGTGAGAAAATGGTGGCGGCGGGGAAAATGGCTTGGTCTTATAGGGCAAGGACATGTGACATACACTGCCAATGACACATGCCCTTGCTTGTGTGAAAAAAAGCACTTCGCTCCGTGTGTGCGCTGCTGATAGGCTGACAGATTGCACCTCCCCACTGTAAATGCGGGAAAGAGAAAAAAAAATGGAGATCTTCATTATTCCTGCAGAGATCCATCCCCTGCCCCTCCCCCCACCCCGCTGTACACTCAAACTGCGTATTAACATTAATTTTCATCATTACTGAGAAAAAATCCAGTTATGATTTTGGTGCACGAACAGTTATCGACCATAACCTCGAACAGCCGAATTTTTCTCAAATCGTTCGTGTTCGCCGAACGGCTCGAACACCGCCCAAAACAGCTCGAATTTGAGATTGGCGAATAATTCGAGTCGAACAACGCTCATCTCTACTCACAATTGCAATATCTCAAGCCCAAAATCAATGCAAATTTCCATTGGTTCTAATGGAAGCTTATTAGTAAGTAAATGAAAATTTCTCTTCGTGGAGTCGCTCTCATGAAAACCTGCTCACTAATCATATGCATTAACCCAGTAAGCCACTGGACCATCTCAGGGACATTGTGATGTCAAGAAGGGCAGTGAACATTGAATTGCTAATAGGTAAGTTAAAAAAGAAATCCATTGCTTTCACTTTGTTACTGTTAGTGCCAATCTATACAGCGCATGATGACTTCGTGTTCTTTATGAACAATTAATACAGATTCTATATCTCACAATTGCACTATCTCAAGCCCAAAATCAATGCAAATTTCCATTAGCTCTATAGGAAATTTATTAGGAAGTAAATTAAAAATACTCTCCGTGGAGTCGAACTAATGAACACGTGTACACAAGTCAGGCGCATTAACACAGTAAAAAAATGGACCATCACAGGTGCAATTTGATGTCAAGAAGGGCAGTGAACATTGAATCGCTAATAGGTAAGTACAAAAAGAAATCTATTGGTTTCACTATGTTATTCTTATTGCCAATCTATACAGCGTATGATGACATCTTGTACTTTATGAACAATCAATACAGATTCTATATCTCACAATTGCACTATCTCAAGCCCAAAATCAATGCAAATTTCCATTGGCTCTAATGGAAGCTTATTAGTAAATAAATGAAAAATACTCTCCGTGTAGTCAATCTCATGAACACCTGCTCACAAGTCAGACGCATTAACCCAGTAAGCCACTGGACCATCTCTGGGGGATTGTGATGTCAAGAAGGGCAGTGAACATTGAATCGCTAATAGGTAAGTTAAAAAAGAAATCCATTGGTTTCACTATGTTATTGTTAATGCCAATCTATAAAGCGTATGATGACATCTTTTTCTTTATGAACAATTAATAGAAATTCTTTTTCTCACAGTTGCACTATCTCAAGCCCAAAATCAATGCAAATTTCCATTTGCTCTACAGGAAGCTTATTAGTAAGTAAATGAAAAATACTCTCCGTGGAGTCGAACTAGTGAACACCTGTTCACAAGTGTGGCGCATTAACCCAGCAAAACACTGGACCAAAGCAGGTGCAATTTGATGTCAAAAAGGCCAGTGAACATTGAATCGCTAATAGGTAAGTTAAAAAAGAAATCCATTGGTTTCACTATGTTATTGTTAATGCCAATCCATACAGCGTATGATGACATCTTGTTCTTTATGAACAATTAATACAGATTCTATATCTCACAATTGCACTATATCAAGCCCAAAATCAATGCAAATTTCCATTGGCTCAATAGGAAACTTATTAGTAAGTAAATGCATAATACTCTCCATGGAATTGAACTAATGAACACTTGTTCACAAGTCAGGCGCATTAACCCAGTAAAACACTGGACCATCACAGGTGCAATTTGATGTCAAGAAATGCAGTGAACATTGAATCGCTAATAGGTAAGTTAAAAAAGAAATCCATTGGTTTCACTTTTTTTGTTCATGCTAATCTATACAGCGTATGATGACATCTTGTTCTTTATGAACACTTGATACAGATTCTATATCTCACAATTGCACTATCTCAAGCCCAAAATCAATGCAATTTTCCATTGTCTCAAAAGGAAGCTTATTAGTAAGTAAATGAAAAATACTCTCCGAGGAGTCGAACTAATGAACACCTGTTCACAAGTAAGGTGCATTAACCCAGTAAAACACCGGACCATCACAGGTGCAATTTGATGTCAAGAAGGGCAGTAAACATTGAATTGCTAATAGGTAAGTTAAAAAAGAAATTCATTGGTTTCACTGTTATTGTTAATGCCAATCTATACAGCGTATGATGACATCTTGTTCTTTATGAACAATTAATACAGATTCTATATCTCACAATTGCACTATCTCAAGCCCAAAATCAATGCAAATTTCCATTGGCTCTATAGGAATCTTATTAGCAAGTAAATGAAAAATACTCTCCGTGTAGTCGAACTAA